>NC_090375.1:114730256-115330256 GCF_036365525.1 Heterodontus francisci | reverse complement strand
ACTTCACTGGAGCATGGGAGAAACCTATGCAACAGTAGTCTGGACCTCTAAGGTGGAACAACGGGATCAGCCCCTCTAGCAGCAAAAACATAGAGTCATAGAGTCGTACAGCATAGAAACAGGCCCTTCGGCCCACCACGTCCATGCCAACCATAATGCCTATCTATACTAATCCCACCTGCCTGCATTAATTCCATATCCCTCTATGCCTTGTTCATTCAAGTACCTGTCCAGATGCCTCTTAAATGTTGCTACTGTTCCTGCCTCCACCACCTCCTCAGGCAGCTCATTCCAGATACCCACTATTCTTTGTGTGAAAAATTTACCCCTTTGATCCCCTTTAAATCTCCTCCCTTCCACCTCAAATCTATGCCCTCTAGTTTTAGTCACCCCTACCATGGGAAACAGACTCTGGCTATCTACCCTATCTATGCCTCTCAAAATTTTATATACCTCTATCATGTCCCCTCTCAGCCTCCTTCGCTCCAGGGAAAACAGACCCATCCTAGTCAATCTCTCTTTATAACTCAAGCCCTCCAAACCAGGCAACATCCTTGTGAATCTTTTCTGCACCCTCTCTGGCTTAATCACATCTTTCCTGTAGTGCGGCGACCAGAACTGTACACAGTACTCCAAATACGGCCTAATCAACGTTATGTACAACTGTAACAAGACGTCCCAACTCTTGTACTCAATGCCTCGGGCTGATGAAGGCAAGCATGCCATACGCCTTCTTCACCACCCTGTCTACCTGTATTGCCACTTTCAGGGAACTATGTACTTGCACCCCAAGGTCTCTCTGCTCAACAACACTCCCCAGGGCCCTGCCATTCACTGTATATGTCCTGCCCTGGTTTAACTTCCCAAAATGCATCACTTCACACTTGTCTGCGTTAAATTCCATTTGCCACTCCCTTGCCCACTTTCCCAGTTGATCTATATCCTGTTGTAACCTTAGACAACCTTCTTCACTCTCCACTATACCACCAATTTTGGTGTCATCTGCAAACTTACTAATCATGCCCCTTACATTCACATCCAAGTCATTAATATATATGACAAACAACAGAGGGCCCAGCACCGATCCCTGCGGCACACCACTGGTCACCGGCCTGCAATCTGAAAAACAACCCTCCACTGCCACCCTCTGCCTCCTATCACCAAGCCAATTTTGTATCCAATTTGCTAGCTCACCCTGGATCCCATGTGTTCGAACCTTTTGGACCAGCCTACCATGCAGGACCTTGTCAAAGATCCATCATGTAGACAACGTCCATTGCCCTGCCCTCGTCAATCCTCTTGGTCACCTCCTCAAAAAACTCAATCAAATTCGTGAGACATGATTTCCCACGCACAAAGCCATGCTGACTATCCCTAATCAGACCATGCCTTTCCAGATGCTTATAAATCCTGTCTCTCAGAATCCCTTTCAATAACTTTCCCATCACTGATGTAAGGCTCACCGGCCTGTAGTTCCCTGGTTTATCCCTGCTGCCCTTCTTAAATAAAGGCACAACATTAGCTATCCTCCAGTCTTCCGGTACCTCACGCGTGGCTAACAATGATATAAAAATCTCTGCCAGGGCCCCAGCAATCTCCTCCCTTGCTTCCCATAGCATCCTAGGATACACCTGGTCAGGTCCTGGGGATTTATCCACCTTAATGCGCTTCCAAACCTCCAACACCTCCTCCTTTGTAATGTTGATATGTTCCAGGATATTGGTGTTCCCTCCCTTGAACTCACTAGCTTCCATGACCTTCTCCACAGTAAATACGGACGAGAAATATACATTTAAGACCTCGTCCATTTCCCGTGTCTCCACACATAGATTGCCACACCGATCCTTAAGGGGATCTACTCTCTCCCTAGCTACCCTTTTACTCTTAATATACTTATAGAATCTTTTAGGATTCTCCTTTATTTTATCTGCTAGGGAAATCTCATGGCCCCTTTTCGCCCTCCTAATTTCCTTCGTCAAGGACAACAGCACCACAAGGAGTAGTAGCAGCTGCTTTCTCCATAGCTACATGCCACTCCACTGGACAGAGGGGATGAACAGAGAGCTGCAGCTTGAAGGAGACTATATCTTCAGCACAGGGTATATAGGCCCAGGATGAACTTCCTCATGTCAGAACAACAGTGCCTCAGGAGGCTCAGGCTCTCATGGCAGGTCATGGCAAACATCTGCACCTTTCTGCAAGTAGACTTTCTCCCAAGAAGACCAGGTGGCCACGCCTTGCCATTGGCCGTAAAGGTCACCACAGCCCTGAATTTGCTTGCCTCTGGCTCCTTCCAGGGATTTGCTGGAGACATCTCCAGGATATTCGAGTCAACTTCCCACAACTGCATCACCCAGGATACCAATGCCTTGTTTGCCAAGGCTATCAATAATATCTTGCCACAGATGAGGCCACTCAAACCCTGAGAGCTGTTGGCTTTGCAGCATTGGCTTGATTTCCACAGGACTGGGGATGATTGATTACATGCATGTGGCAATCAAGGCACCCTTAGATCAGCCAGTTATCTTTATAAATTGGAAGGGCTCCCACTCCCTTAATCATAGAATGATTACAGTGTAGACATTGGCCATTTGGCCCATCGTGTCCAGCCTGGCTCTCTGCAAGAGCCACTCAACTAGTCCCAGCAGCCCCCCTCCCCGCCCCCCCCCCCCCCCTAGCCTTTCCTTGTGGCTCTCCAATTATTTTCTCTTCAGGTGCTTATCCAGTCCCCTTTTGAAAACCCCATTGTATCTGCTTCCACCACACACTCAAGCAATGCATTCCTGATCCTCACACTTGCTGCATTAAGTTTTTCCTCATGTTGCTGTTGGTTTTTTTGCCAATCACCTTAATTCAGTGTCCTCTAGTTCTTGACCCTGCGACCAATGGGAACAGCTTGTTTCTATCTACTGTGTCTAGACCCCTCATGATTTTGAACCTACCTATCAAATCTCTTCTCAATCTTCTCTTCTCTAAGGGGAACAACCCCAGTGTCACCAATTTATCCATGTAACTGAAGTTCCTCATACTTGGAACCATTCTCATAAATCTTTTCTGTACCCTCTCTAATGCCATCATATTGTTCCCAAAGTGTGGTGCCCAGAATTGGGCACAATACTCCAGTTGAGCCGAACTATTCTTTTATAAAGGTTCATCATAATTTCCTTGCTTTTGTACTCTATGCCTCTATTTATAAAGCCCAGGATCCTGTACGTTTTATTAACCCCTTTCTCAGCCTGCCCTGCCACCTTCAACGATTTGTGCACATATACCCCCACGTGTCTCTGTCCTTGCATCCCCTTTAGAATTGTACGCATTATTTTTTATTGTGTCTCCTTGTTCTTTCCACCAAAATCTATCACTTCACGCTTCTCTGCACTAAATTTCATCTGCCATGTGTCTGCCCATTCCACCAACCTGTCTATGCCCTATTGAAGTCGATCACTATTCTCCTTACAGTTAACATTATTTCCAAGTTTTGCGTCATCTGCAAATTTTGAAATTGTGCCTTGTACACCCAAGTCTAAGTCATTAATATAGATTAAGAAAATCAGTGGTCCTAGCACTGACGCCTGGGGAACCCCACTCTATACCTTGCTCCAGTCCAGCTAGTTTGTGACTACGCAAGGTCATCATGTATGTCTGTGCCAGGTATCCAGGAAACTGCCATGACTCATTCAATCTTCGACAATCATATCTGCCACAGGTGTTCCTTCCACCATTCAGTGTTAGTGACAGGCTCCTGGGAGACCAGGGCTACCCACAGAAGATGTGGTTTCTGACTCCTGGGAAAAACCCTATGTCTGAGTCACAGAAGAGATGTAACAGGAGATATATCATCACCAGGGCAATAATAGAGCAAGCGATCGGTTGCTCAAGATGCATTCCAGGTGCCTAGACAGATTTGGAGGCGCCCTTCATTATGCCTCAGCATAAACGTCTGCAAAGGAAACCCGACCCGAGCCCAAATGCCGGACCTGGAAATTAGACCCGACCCGACCCGAACCCGACACATCGTCGGATCCCATCGGGTTTGGGTCGGTTAGCAGGCCTTTACATCAGTACCTGGGTAAAGACCTGCTACCCGACCTGACCTTGACGGGACCCGACGACGTGTTTGGTTCGGGTCGGGTTGGGTCGCTCTTCCGGGTCCGGCATTCGGGCTCGGGTCAGGCTTCCTTTGCAAACCTTTACCTCAGCAAGGGTCTCCAGGATTGTTGTGGTCTGTTGTGCCCTTCATATCCTGGTGCTGCAGAGAGGAGTGGAGTTGCAGCTAGAAGAAGGTGGAGAGTGGCCAGCATCCAAGGCAGAGGAGGAGAACCTGATGTGCCGTGGGGCCTGGAGCCGCACACCTGACTGCCAGAGAAGCCCATGACGGACTCATCCAGGCATACCTCACTTAAAATGTGTGTATGCAGCCCTCTGAGCATTCCACCTGAAATCCTGTGCCAACTACCCCCAACACAGCTCGTTCCAATGGTCAACCAGCCAACCATCACACTCGCACTATTCCTCCTCATCAAGACTGATGACAACATTTACCTGAAGGTTACTGTCCAGGGTGAATTGGGATGCAGAAAAGTAGAGGGCATGAGAATGAGGAGTTCATGCATTAATTGAGATAAAAATCACTATTAATACATTAATTTTGTTATAAACACCCAAGTGAATCCCCTTGTGCAACTAAGAGGTCGCCTGCTGTCTATTACTTTTACATAGTGCCACTCCTGTGGCTTCAGTTGAGTTGGAGGCAGGCTGCATGCTCCCCTGCTCTGAAATATGAGATGCCGGTGGTGAACATCCTCTGGTTCTTTGAAGCTTGTGAGGGCTCCGCCAAAGACTGCCCCACCTGCACCTGTGCAGCAGCAGGCTCGGTTATTGGGACAAGAGGCAGCGTGTGAGGCTCAGTCTGTGGTGGGGCGGGGGGTTGGGTGGGTAAGGTGGTGCATGGGCTGAGAAGTGGGGTGCCTTGAGAAGAGTTCCCACTGCCATGTGCCCTTTCTCCATCTTCCCTCTTGTGGCCCACTTGCACTTCCCTGATAGCCAAGAGCTGGAGAACACTTTGCTGCAAGTCAGTGAGGCATTAAGCCACCAAGGTGAGACTTTTCTCGATCCTCTGTAAAGTGGCAACCAGAGTGTGCAGGCCTTTGATCTGGGCTAAGCAAGCACTCAGTGGCCTGCGGTGTCCGATGCTCCATGAGAGTGGCCACTCTTTCCATAAAGATGATCATAAATGCCGGAGACATCGGGCCACTCGTGCTTGAGATGGTACCTTCAGCCATAACTGCTTCATTAGGCTGGATGGCCTTCATCTCCCATTCTCAGGGAACAGGACTTCTCTCCTGGCCCTCACTGTGTTCATTATGACCTGCAGGGACGAGCCTCTGAGAACTGGGGTTGGGGAGCGGGGTTGGGATTGCTGGGCAGCCTTCCCAGGTCTTGCTTCCATTATCCTGCTGTTTGGTTCCTTCCACAGCAAGATTTCCTGCAGCCATTCAGACTTGCTGTGGTCCCTTTAAATAGAGAACCTTCATTGGCAGATCTGGCATGTAATCTTTGGTCGGTAAACCCTGAAGTGGGATGTTCATGCTGTGGCTGAGTTAAACAGCCTGCTCCTTCATTCATTTGGGTTCCTGACCCTCTACAGGTCTTGCTGTTATGGCAGGGGCTATTATTTAAAATTCCATCCTATGGCTCCGAAAGTGCTTGGGGACGCAATTCCAGCTTTTAATCTGAGAAAAATCCCACCGATGACCTCTAGTACTGTCCCTGCCCAAGTTTGTGGGGTCTGTGGGAGGTCACCTTATTTAAATATTGGTGGAAGACTATGTCACTTGGGAGGCATCCATGGTCCCTACCAGCCCACACCAGCTGGATTGTCCCATACATGCAACCATCTGACAGGGGTGTGGGTGTGGTACCTTGTGTTCCCCGAGAAGGATGGCTTTGTGGCCACTTTGGCCTCCTGTGCAAGGGGGCCAGATAATATCATAAAAGCAATTTTTTTAAACCTGACTTAACAGTCCAAGCTGCTTTCCTGGCCTGAACACATCCCACCAACATTACAAGAGTGACTACGCTTCAAGAGTACTGTTGACTCTGAGGTGTTTTGGGCTGTCCAGAGGTAATAAAAGATGCTATATAAATGAAAGTCATTATTTCTAGGTGGGACCCACTTCCAACTTTCAGACAGCTGGCATACCTCAGCTCACTCTGCAAACTTATCAGGTTCATTTGGGGCCAAATGTACTAAAAAAAAACATAGTGACTGACAGCTTTTGGCCAAGTGGAATCCCCATCAATTGTCTAGGACCCAAGTTTGTGGCTGTTCCACTGAAGTTAAAGTCTGCTAAACAGCTATGCCATTTTGGGGCTAATTTTCATTTCCCATCATTAAAGTACTCTTTGATTTATCCAAATCCACATCTGAAGTTATGCTAATGAGCGAACCTCGAAAAATTAGGTGTACACAGTCCACTTCCATCTGAGTCTATCTAAAACTGACCAATAAACATTTTGACAGTCATAATACCATACCATACAAGAAAAATCTAGAATAACAAAAACAGAAAATGCTTGAAATACTCAGCAGGTCTGGCAGCATCTGTGGACAGAGAAACAAAATTAACCTTTTAGTTCAATGACCTTTCATCAGAACTGGCAAATCTCGGCTTGTATATGAAGGATCATATCAGGTACCATTGCTGCCTGGCTTAATGCATTGGTGTTCCAGTGCTCTCTATTTTTATGCATGTATTTAAACATCCTAGTCTATTAACCCTGCTCTTCATCTAAAGCTTTTGGTGTTTTGGCAGAAACAGAAGTCCATTGTACAGATGTTGACGTACAATGATTTTGAAAACCTCAAATGAGCCACTATACACAAATAAAAGCTACATTAAGTAGGTCTTCTCTGAATAGAGGTTCCTCCTCATGTTTCAGTTGCAGTCAAGCAGAGGCCAGGCTGACAGGTTGTTGCACCCCCATTGCAGTTGGGCTGTGCTCTATCGTGAGCCTAAGTTCATGCTTTCTTGCAGCTGCTGGAAGATTGAGGGGTGGATTATTATTTGTCCACAACCACTGTTTACCAATATGTAAATACTTTTTTGCACAGAGGGGAGAAAAGTAGCCCTTCATGTATCTTTATCAGTAATATAATCCTGAAAACAAATTATATAAGTGTGATAATGGTACGACACTTCTTTATTCATTTTATAATTTTTTTTGTCTGAAATATTTAAGTTCATTAAAATACCCAGTTATATCAGGTATTTGTATGGAATTGTGACTACTCTCAACAACAAAACAAGTGAAACAGGAATTAAAGAATGTAATATGGTTTGGAAGAACCAATTAGCTTTAATTCAGCAATTTCACTGAACCATTTTGTTTGCTTTCTTGCATGTCCACCCTGCCAGGAGCCAAATGAATAAGACCACATTAGATTTGATGGGCTGTTTGACAATTGTCATTTGCTGCATTTGATCCAGAACTAATGCTTCTAAGCAAAGTGCGATAAGTAACCTATGTGTCTAGCAAAGTATGCCATGTCTGGAACAAACAGTGAATAGTCTTTCTTTTTTTCCCAACTTCTCTTTAGAGATAAGGCAAACATTATGTTTTGTTTAAGAAACCAAAATATTCCAATTTTCCATTTTGTTTGTTCTCAGCTTTCCTTACATGCTTTAAAAAAAAAATCTAATATTGTCCTCATTGCCCTGTAGCAAGGACATATTTTGTTAGCTATTTATATTACAGCACGAAGTGGTCTTAGTCATTGGGAAATTCATCCCACTTGTCTGACTTTCCTGATTTTATGCCTTTAGGATAGCTTGAGCAAATTATTTTCTCTGGAAAAAAATGCATATATCACCAGATTTCATTTAGTGAAACTCTGATGAAGACTTTATATAGAATAAAAGCAGTAATTTAAATTTTGAAATATGATTTGCAACTGATCATGTTAAAAATGCCTTTTCAGTGAATATTGCAAACTAAATTTTCATGAAGTCTCAGGAAATTTCCTGTAGTGTTGTCACAGATTGTCGATTCAATAAACTTCACTTATATAGTGCCTTTAACATAGTAAAACGTCAAAAGATACATCACAAGAGCGTTATCAAACGAAATTTGGTGCTGATCCACATAAGATATTAGGACAGGTGGCCAAAAGCTTGGTAAAAGAGGTTTCAAGGAGTGTCTTAAAGGAGAAGAGAGGGGTAGTAATGTAGAGAAGTTAAGGAGGGAATTCCTTTCTTAGGGCCAATGGTGGAGCAATGAAAATTGGGGATGTGCAAAAGGCCAGAATTAGAGGAGGGCAAAGATCTCGAAGGGTTGTAGTGCTGGAGGAGGTGTAAGGCCTTGGAGGGGTTTGAAAACAAAGATGAGAATTATGACATTGTGGCATTGCTGGACATGGAGCCAGTGTAGGTCAATGAACATGTGGGTGATAGTTGAACGGGACTTGGTGTGAGTTAGGATACCAGCAGCAGAATTTTGGATCTCAAGTTTATGGAGGGTGGAAGATGGGAGGCTGGCCAGAAGAGCAGTGAAATAGTCAAATATAGAGGTAACAAAGATTTGGATGAGAGTTTCAGCAGTGTTGTGCTGAGGCAGGGTTGGAGATGGGCACTTTATTTCTACAGTGTTACTGCAGCATAAACACTACAGTGGTTCACCCTTTGTTCTAATACAGCAAATGTGCTGAAACAATGGGATGAACCTTAACTCCCTAAAACAGGTGGGTTGGTGTTGGGTCAGGTGTTAAAGTTCAAAATATCTGAAACAGGAACCCAACATACCTCAAACTTGTCTACGTCCAGTTTTAATAGACGCGGGACGAGGGCCGGTTGACCAATACTCTTGCGGGAAGTAGGTTGGCCATTTAAATATTAGAATGAGGCTGCTTCCCTTCATTTTAACAATCATTCTACTTTTAACTCCTGTTGAAATTGTCATCATCATTAAAGCCATTGTCAACATCAATAAAGTGTGTAATAATTTGATCTTGTGTCAGTCATATTGGCCTGGATTTTAGCCAGATGCAAGTTCTGTGCAGGTGGACTATTGAGTTAAATAGACAAATATGGTTATGTGAGTATCCTTCTGAAGTCAAGGACATATCAACCAACAGTCCAATTTCCAAACTGGATCTAAATCTAGTCCTGATATTCCTAATGAATCCTGCATTTGAACCTCTAAAATCTCTAGCAATGAAAGTCATTATTTTAATAGCAGTCAGTTCTACCAAGTGAATAGGAAAATGGCTTCTCTAGTGATCAATCTTGTATATACCCTTTATTTTAATGAAGTAGGTCTGTGTTCTACTTTATAAGGCCGATTTATCAATCAGCAGAATAAATTTCATGAGACAAGCTCTGAAAAGCTTTCTGACCAGAATCACTTTGGAATGATGCCAGTCTAGTGTATTTGTCACTAACACACTAACAACTCCTAAACTGAAACTAAGTCACTCCTTTATCCTATTAATTATTTTAACATTCTCATCCTTGTGTTTAAATCCCTTCATATCTCTGTAATCTTCTCATACGCCATAATCCCCTTCCTTCCCAAACTCTCCATTCCTTGAACCTTGGCCTTGTGTGCATTCTCTCTTCTTTTAGCCATCTAGATCCTATGTTCTGAAATTCCTTCTCTAAACCCCTGAAGGGATTGAAAACCACTCACTCAAGCTTATAATTTGTTTGACCCATGAATTACAAGAGAACAAATTGGGGACTCACTCAAAAGGTGTTGTGCTTAATGGAGTTATGGTTTATTTAAAATGTTTACAGATTTAAAAGGTTGAGAAAGAAGAGAAAATAAAGTAATAATAAAAAACTGTTTTGTTACTTTACTCCGAACAAGCAAATGCTTTACTAATACCTAGCTCAAATATGTTATTAACTATTAGTTATACAATCACCCGACGTAGCCAGCTCTTGTTGATAGTAGGTTCTCTGCCCAGTGATCAGCCGGGTTCCCTCTCTTGAGATCTCAATCACCCGAAGTGGTGAGCTCCTATTTGTATTTGTAGGTTCTCTTCCTGATGATTAGTTGGCCTATCTCCAGGAGATTTCCTTCTGACAGTTCACTGGAGTGAATTGACAATTCACTGCAGTGCTAGTATCTCCAGGCTACAGTTGAGATCTTCAAAGTATTAAACGTTTTATACCCTTTTCAGTGGATGGGGTTGGTTCACTATAGTTGTCTAGTAGTACAGAACTTGAGTATTGCTGAAAACAGAATCATTTTATCAAAGCTTTTGGTCTTGCCATCATCAGGTCAATTTGCAAGAATACCAATGTAAGGAAAAGAAACAAATTTATACTGTATGAGAAGAGAGTGCTGATTGGTTGGCAAGTGGACTCTGATTGGTAGATGCGTTGCCATGGAGAATGCACCAGTTAACTGCCAAGCTTGTGTAATACACAGGGCCCTGTTCTTTGCAGATCAAAAGAACATGTACACACATTGTGCCTGTTTCAGCTAAACAAAATAAATGACAGCCATTTGCTGGTTCATTCCTTAGGGCAATGCCTTGACCAATCAGAGTCAATCTGCCTGGTTTAAATTTCAAACAAAGCTTGGTAGTTAACTGTCAGTTACCATAAACTGATGTATTCTCCATTGCAACGCCTCTACCAATCAGAGTCCACTTGCCAACCAATTAGCACTCTCCTCTCATACAGTATAAATTAGTTGCTTTCCCTTACACTGGTATTCTTGCAGATGGTCCTGATGAGTGCAAGACGAAATGTTTCAGCAAAATGTCTCTGTTTTCAGCAATACTTAGTTCACTATATTGACAGGCCATACCATCCTATGAAACTTCTTTTAAAAGTAGAATACCCAATTATATTCTGTGCCCTTTGTTTAAACCATAATTTGAATCAGCCCAGAAAGCTGTCCAACTTTCTTTTGCTTTCTCCAGTAATTTTCCATTGTGTGAAACCCCTTGTAGTCAATCTTCCAGAAGATGTTTGTATTTTGCTGTAACATTGTGCTTCATCTTATTTAAGTTGTACTGTCTTTCCAAGGCCGAGGGTTCATAAATTCAAAACACCAGTGTCTCTTGCTTGCCTGTATTATCTCTATTGCTTTTCCTGCTAGCATTTGTTTTTGAGCCTCAGCTCAGCAGGTTGTGCGGGTTTATTTTAGAACAATGGATTCTGGCAGGAATTTTACATCCGCAACACCCCCCCCCCCCCCACCAGAGCAGGTTTAGAAGTGGGGGGGGGCATAAAACCAAGTGGGAGGCAGGGGGCCGCCTCCGCTGCTATTTTACCAGCAGCGAGCAAGGTGGGAAAAGGCCCGCTCGCCACAGGCCAATTGAGGCCCCTCTGTGGCCAATTAATTGTCACTTCTTCCACTGCCACTAGTATCTGCAATTCAGCACCTGAGGAGGCCAGCTAGTAACACCTAGCGGCCTCCTTGCAGTCTGGGGGTACCCTCCTAATCCGTATGTGCCCTCACAATACCCTAGAGGAGGAATTCTTGGATTGTATACAGGATAATTTTCTGGAACAATACATTGAGGAACCAACTAGAGAACAGGCCATCCGAGACTGGGTATTGTGTAATGAGAGAGGAATAATTGACAATCTAATTGTGCGAGACCCCTTGGGGATGAGCGACCATAATATGATAGAATTCTTCATCAAGATGGAGAGTGACATAATTGATTCTGAGACTAGGGTCATGAATCTTAGTAAAGGAAACTACGAAGGTATGAGGCACGAGTTGGCTATGATGGATTGGGAAACGTTACTTAAAGGGACGACAGTGGAAAGGCAATGGCAAACATTCAAAGAGTGTATGGATGAACTGCAAAAATTGTTTATTCCTGTCTGGCGCAAAAGTAAAATGGGAAAGGTAGCCAAACCATGGCTTACAAGGGAAATTAGAGATAGCATTAGATCCAAGGAAGGGGCATATAAATTCGCCAGAAAAAACAACAGACTTGAGGATTGGGAGCAGTTTAGAATTCAGCAAAGGAGAACCAAGGGATTGATTAAGAAGGGGAAAATAGAGTACGAGAGCAAGCTTGCGGGGAACATAAAAACTGACTGTAAAAGTTTCTATAGGTATGTGAAGAGAAAAAGATTAGTGAAGACAAATGTAGGTCCCTTACAGTGAGAAACAGGGGAATTTATTATGGGGAACAAAGAAATGGCTGACCAACTAAATGCATACTTTGGTTCTGTTTTCACAAAGGAGGACACAAATATCATACCAGAAATATTGGGGAACACAGGGTTTAGTGAGAGAGAAGAACTGAAGGAAAGCAGTATTAGTACAGAAATGGCGTTGGGGAAATTGATGGGATTGAAGGCCAATAAATCCCCAGGGCATGATGGTCTGCATCCCAGAGGACTTAAGGAAGTAGCCCTAGAAATAGTGGATGCATTGGTGTCATCTTCCAAGATTCTATAGACTCTGGAACAGTTCCTATAGATTGGAGAGTAGCTAATGTAACCCCACTATTTAAAAAGGGAGGTAGAGAGAAAGCAGGGAATTATGGACCAGTCAGCCTGACGTCAGTAGTGGGGAAAATTCTAGAGTCCATTATCAAAGATTTTATAGCAGAGCACTTGGAGAACAGTGGTAGAATCGGACAGAGTCAGCATGGATTTACGAAAGGGAAATCATGCTTGACAAATCTATGAGAATTCTTCGAGGATGTAACTAGTAGATTTGATGAGGGGGAGCCAGTGGATGTGGTTTATTTGGACTTTCAGAAGGCTTTCGACAAAGTCCCACATAAGAGATTAGCGTGTAAAATTAAAGCGCATGGGATTGGAAGTAGTGTATTGCGATGGATAGAAAGTTGGTTGGCAGACAGGAAACAAAGAATAGGGAAAAATGGGTCTTTTGCCGAATGGCAGGCAGTGACTAGTGGGGTACTGCAGGGTTCGGTGCTAGGACCCCAGCTATTCACAATATATATTAATGATTTTGATGAGGGAACTAAATGTAATATCTCCAAATTTGCAGATGACACAAAACTGGGAGGGAGGGTGAGCTGTGAGGAGGATGCAGAGAGGCTTCAGTGTGATTTGGACAAGTTGAGTGAGTGGGCTATGCATGGCAGATGCAGTATAATGTGGATAAATGTGAGGTTATCCACTTTGGTAGCAAAAACAGGAAGGCAGATTCTTATCTGAATGGCTATAAACTGAGAGAGGGGAATATGCAACGAGACCTGGGTGTTCTCGTACACCAGTCGCTGAAGGTAAGCATGCAGGTGCAACAGGCGGTAAAAAAGGCAAATGGTATGTTGGCCTTCATAGCGAGAGGATTCGAGTACAGGAGCAGGGATGTCTTGCTGCAATTATACAGGCCCTTGGTGAGGCCACACCTGGAATGTTGTGTGCAGTTTTGGTCTCCTTATCTGAGGAAGGATGTTCTTGCTAAAGAGGGAGTGCAACGAAGGTTTACCAGACTGTTTCCTGGGATGGCGGGACTGACATATGAGGAGAGATTGAGTCGGTTAGGATTATATTCGCTGGAGTTCAGAAGAGTGAGGGGGGATCTCATAGAAACCTGTAAAATTCTAACAGGACTTGACAGGGTAGATGCAGGAAGGATGTTCCCGATGGTGGGGAAGTCCAGAACCAGGGGTCATAGTCTTAAGGATACAGGGTAAACCTTTCAGGACTGAGATGAGGAGAAATATCTTCACCCAGAGAGTGGTGAACCTGTGGAATTCACTACCACAGAAAGCAGTTGACGCCAAAACATTGTATGTTTTCAAGAAGGAGTTAGATATAGCTCTTGGGTTTAAAGGGATCAAAGAATATGGGGCAGAAGCGGTAACAGGTTACTGAGTTGGATGATCAGCCATTATCATCATGAATGGCGGAGCAGGCTCGAAGGGCCGAATGGCCTACTCCTGCTCCTATTTTCTATGTTTCTATGTAATCGGGCATGCTGTATCTCTTGGAGGCCCCCCCCACCCCAGCAGCATGGGCCTGCCCTGCTAAACTAGCCACCTGCCCTTCAGTCTGACCCCCCACCCCCTCTCAACTCCAGTCGGGGGCCCAGCCAATTGTCCCCAGTGAGGCCCAATCCTCACTTATCTTCCTGAAGGGCGATGTCCATTGTCCTTTTCTAGCTGGGTGCAGTCCCAGCATTGGCCACCGATCCCAGTGGCTCTGCTGGAACTGAGGAGCTTCTCTCCTTGGATTGGCCGGCAGCTCATGGAGGGGGACATCCTGCCTCAGAGGGGCAAAGTCCTGACCAAGGTCAATTCAGGGACTGGGCCACACAAAATTGCAGCATAGCTTCCAGGCCTAGTGGAGGCGAGCTTTCCCCTGACCTTTCAGCTGTTGGGCGGGAACACTGCCTCAGCTAAATTCCAACCTCTGTTTTCAGCTCACCTTAATTTGTTACAAAGAGTGATGAGTAATATAGTCAAACCTTTTGCTGTGAATTTGTTTAAAAAGGGTTTTTTCATGATCCTACATTCCTCCTCCTCAAATGTCCAGTGTGACATGACACACTATGACACTTCTAATAGTTGTTTCTTTTCAGGTTTTCCCATCAGTGGTGGTCTTGATATTGTTATATTTGTAATGTTTGTTCCAGATCAGTTAATGTCCCTTTTAAGCCTTGTTAAATGTTCCAGGCAGAGGTGGAATGTTATTTTTTATTTTTATATTCGTTCATGGGATGTGGGCGTTGCATTTATTGCCCATCCCTAATTGCCCTCGAGAAGGTGGTGGTGAGCTGTCTTTTTGAACTGCTACAGTTCTTGGGGTATAGGTACACCCACAGTGCTGTTAGGGAGCTCCAGGATTTTGACCCAGCAATAGTGAAGTAACGGTGATATAGTTCCAAGTCAGGATGGTGTGATGACCAAATTTAATAACACATTTGAGCAAGTTGGATCTACGCACATTATTTACAAGCACTATGGTAGCAACATGCTCTAACAATATTCATTAAGCATACTACTTAACTACTTCTACTCTACAATGAACTATTAATCGCCTACAATTAATTATAGCTGAACTGAGTCACATAGTGGTATAATTGTTCTTTTAGCTCATTAGCAGTATTCTAACAGATACATTTCCTATTTAAGTGCTTATCCTAATAGGCAACTAATGAATATACTTGAGAAGGAAATATCCTTATCGACTTCTCATAATTTGCCCCTTACTAAACAAACTATTGTTAATATGTGTGTAGATTGGCACCTGTAGATCACCTCACTCAATGATATCCCTTACCTGTTTTGGAGCATCACTGCTAATTCTAATCTATTAGCACATACGTACATCCAATTCAGGCAACAGATTATAATACTGACAAAGAAAAATCATAATAAATTATATGGAAAGATATAGTTTTCCATATCCTCAATAAATCTGAACTTAAAATATTCTCCAGCTCCCCCTTTATCCCTTTCCATCTTGTGAATAGTTCTTATTTCTCCCTAACCCTTAATTGTACCAATCCAAATTTTGTATCACTTTTACTTTAATTTTGCTCCTTCTGACCTTTACCAGTTTGTTTAATTCTATCCTGATTGTTTTAAAGTTGGTTTCACTATCCAATATGTGTCAATGCATTGATGATTTAAAATGTTGCCTCACTCTGCCATCATTTCCTGTATTATTTGTCAAGTAGCTCATAGCATCAAGTCAAACATGGGCAAGGAAACCTCCTGCTGATTACCACCTACTGCCCCCCACCTCAGCTGATGAATCAGGGTTTCTCCATATTGATCAATCAGGGTACAGAATGGACTCTGGGTGGGGGACTTCTGTGTCCATCACCAAGAGTGGCTTAGTAGCACTACTACTGACTAAGCTGGCTGAGTCCTAAAGGACATAGCTGCTAGACTGGGTCTGCAGCAGGTGGTGAGGAAATCAACAAGAGGGAAAAAAACTACTTGACCTTGTCCTCACCAGTCTACCTGTCGCAGATACAGTCTGCAGATACAGATACTGTCCATGACAGTATTGGTAGGAATGACCACTGCACAGTCCTTGTGGAGATGAAGTCCCGTCTTCACATTGAGGATATCCACCATCGCTTTCTGTGGCACTACCACCATGCTAAATAGGATAGACTTTAAACAGATCGAGCAGCTCAAAACTGGGCATCCATGAGGCGCTGTGGGCCATCAGCAGCAGAATTGTATTCAACCACAATCTGTAACCTCATGGCCCAGCATATCCCCCACTCTACCATTATCATCAAGCTGGGGGCCAACCCTAGTGTAATGAAGAGTGCAGGAGGGCATGCCAGGACCACCACCAGGCATACCTAAAATTGACGTGTCAGCCTGGTGAAGCTACAACACAGGACTATTTGCATGCCAAACAGCAGAAGCAACATGCGATAGGCAGGGCTGAGCGATCCCACAACCAACAGTTCAGATCTAACCTCTGCAATTCTGCCACATTCAGTCACGAATGGTGGTGGACAATTAAACAACTAACTGGAGGGTGAGGCTCCACAAATATCCCCATCTTCAATGATGGGGGAGCCCAGCAGATCAGTGCAAAAGACAAGGCTGAAGCATTTGCAACAATCTTCAGCCAAGAGTGCAGAGCGGATAATTCATCTCGGTCTTCTCCTGAGGCCCCCAGCATTACATTTACCTGGAGACTGGAGCGGCAGCTGGCGGACCTGGGAGGAGGCTGATCCAGAGCGGGAACTGAAAAAGAGAGAGCGGGGCTCGAGGCTCTCAGTTACCTGGAGACTGGAGCGGCGGCAGGCGGACTTGGGAGGAGGCTAATCCGGTGCGGCGGATGGTTCTCTCGCTCTGTCTGTGTCTCCGTTTGCTGAGATTCGAAAGAAGGGGAAAACAAACTTAGTGACATCATGCGAAATCTGCAAGGTGATTGGTTGGATAAGTAACAGCTGTTAGTGCATTTAAATAGCTTTAAAAAAAGGAAAGTTTTTTTGAAAAAACTTCAAATGATTGTAGTACTACTAAAGTGTGTTTTTTTAAATTACTGTAATTTATTACAGACTTTAGACTGTAGTGGGTATTATTTGAAGTAGAACAAGGTCCCTACTGTAATTAGTATTTTTTAGAGGGAGTAACTAATTAACCTAAAGGTAAGTCATGGTAGGAGAGCTTGCACCCGTGATATGCTCCTCCTGTGCTATGTTGGAGATCAGGGACGCTTCCAGTGTCCCTGATGACCATGTATACAGGAAGTGTATCCATCTGCAGCTACTGGCTACCCGCATTACAGAGCTGGAGCTGCGGGTGGATACACTGTGGAGCATCCGCGATGCTGAGGATGTCGTGGATAGCATGTTTCGCGAGGTGGTCACACTGCAGGTAATGGCTGCAGAGGCAGAAAAGGGATGGGTGATCACCAGGCAGAGTAGTAGGCGCAGGCAGGTAATGCAGGAGTCCCCTGTGGCCATCCCCCTCTCAAACAGATATACCGCTTAGGATACTGTTCGGGGGGGGGGGGTGCGTGGCCTCCCAGGGGAAAGCAGCAACAGCCAAGCTCGTGGCACCAAGAATGGCTCTGCTGCACAGCTGGGGAGGAAAAGTAGTGGAAGAGCTATAGTGATAGGGGATTCTATCGGAAGGGGTACAGATAGGCGTTTCTGTGACCGCAAACGTGACTGCAGGATGGTATGTCGCCTCCCTGGTGCGAGGGTCAAGGATGCCATGGAGCGGCTGCAGGACATTCTGAAGGGGGAGGGTGAGCAGTCAGAGGTCATGGTATACATTGGTACAAATGACTTAGGTAGAAAGAGGGATGAGGTCCTGAAACAAGAATTTAGGGAGCGAGGTAGCAGATTAAAAAGCAAGACCTCAAAGGTTGTAATCTCTGGATTGCTCCCAGTGCCACGTGCTAGTGAGTATAGGAATAGGAGGATAGAGCAGATGAATGCGTGGCTCAGGAGATGATGCAGGAGGGAGGGCTTTAGTTTCCTGGATCACTGGGTCTATTTCTGGCAAAGGTGGGACCTGTACAAGTTGGACGGGTTGCACCTAAACTGGAAGGGGACCAACATCCTTGTTGGGAGGTTTGCTAGTGCTGTTGGGGAGGGGTTTAAACTAATTTGGCAGGGGGATGGGATACAGAGTGGAGGTACAGTAGGGGGTGATGCACAGTCAAATATAGAAGAGAAACTGAGTCAGTCTGGAAGGCAGAGCAAATAAAGAACTGTTCAGGCACAAGGGAAAAATGCAAGGCTGGATTGCATCTATTTTAATGCAAGGAGCCTTACTAGTAAGGCAGATGAGTTGAGGGCATTGATTAGCTCATGGGATTATGATATTATTGCTATCACAGAGACATGGTTGAGGGAGGGGCAGGACTGGCAACTCAGTATTCCAGGGTATAGAATTTTCAGGCGTGACAGGGGAGGGGATAAAAGAGGAGGTGGCATTGCACTGTTGATCAAGGAGTCAATTACTGCAGTAAGGAGGGATGATATCTTAGAAGGTTCCTCAAATGTAGCCATATGGGTAGAACTTAAAAACAAAAAGGGGGCAATCACTTGGCTGGGTGTGTACTACAGGCCTCCAAACAGTCAGGAAGAAATAGAGGAGCAGATATGTTGGCAAATCTCAGAGAGGTGTAAAAATAATAGGGTGATAACAGTAAGGGATTTCAACTTCCCGAATATCAACTGGGATAGTCTTAGTGCAAAAGGCTTAAAGGGGGCAGAATTCTTAAAAAGCATACAAGAGAGCTTTTTGAGCCAGTACAGAGAAAGTCTTACAAGTGAAGGGGCAGTACTGGACCTAATCCTAGGGAATGAAGCTGGACAAGTGGTAAAAGTGTCAGTGGGGGAGCATTTCGGGGATAGTGACCATAACTCTGTAAGATTTAAGGTAGTTATGGAAAAGAACAAAGACGGGCCGGAAATAAAGGTAATGAATTGGGGGAAAGCCGATTTCAATATGATAAAACAAGATCTGGCCAAAGTGGACAGGGAGCAGCTACTTGTAGGCAAGTCTACATCAGAGCAGTGGGAATCATTCAAAGAGGAAATATTGAGAGTTCAGAGCCAACATGTACCCGTTAATGTGAAGGGTAGGACCAACAAGTCCAGGGAACCCTTGATGTCAAGGGATATAGAAGATTGGATCAGGAAAAAAAAGGAGGCTTATGGCAGATTCGGAGCGCTGAAAAAAGCGGAGGCGCAAGAGGAGTATAGAAAGTGTAGGGGGGGTACTTAAAAAAAAAAAGTAATTAGGAAAGCAAAGAGAGGACATGAAAAAACACTGGTGGGCAAGATAAAGGAAAATCCTAAGGCATTTTATAAGTATATTAAGGGCAAGAGGATAATCAGGGAAAGAGTAGGGCCCATTATGGACCAAAGTGGCAATCTGTTTGTGGAGCCAGAGGGCATAGGTGAGGTTTTAAATTATTACTTTTCATCTGTGTTCACTATGGAGAAGCATAGGTGTAGAGATCAGGGAGGAGGATTGTGATATACTTGAACATATTAGCATTGAAAGGGAGGATGTATTAGCTGTTTTAGCGGGCTTAAAAGTGGATAAATCTCCAGGACCAGATGAGATGTATCCCAGGCTGTTATGTGAGGCAAGGGAGGAGAAAGCAAGGGCTCCGACACAAATTTTCAAATCCTCTCTGGCCACAGGAGAGGTACCAGAGGACTGGAGGACAGCAAATGTGATAATTATTCAAGAAGGGTAGCAGGGATAAACCAGGTAATTACAGGCCGGTGAGTCTAACATCAGTGGTTGGGAAACTATTGGAAAAAATTCTGAGGGATAGGATTAATCTCCACTTGGAGAGGCAGGGATTAATCAGAAATAGTCAGCATGGCTTTGTCAGGGGGAGATCGTGTCGAGCTAACTTGATTGAATATTTCGAAGAGGTGACTAGACGTGTAGATGAGGATAAAGCAGTTGATGTAGTCTACATGGACTTCAGTAAGGCTTTTGATAAGGTCTCACATGGGAGACTGGTTAAGAAGGTAAGAGCCCATAAGATCCAGGGCAAATTGGTTCCAAAATTGGCTTCGTGGCAGGAGGCAGAGGGTAATAGTCGAGGGCTGTTTTTGCCAGTGGAAGCCTGTGACTAGTGGTGTACCACAGAGATCGGTGCTGGGACCCTTGCTGTTTATAGTGTACATTAATAATTTAGACGTGAATATAGGAGTATGATCAGTAACTTCGCAGGTGACACAAAAATTGGTGGTGCCATAAATAGTGAGGAGGAAAGCCTTAGATTACAGGACGATATAGATGGGCTGGTAAGATGGGCGGAACAGTGGCAAATGGAATTTAAACCTGAGAAGTGTGAGGTGATCCCTTTTGTGAGGACTAGCAAGGCAAGGGAATGGTTGGTAGGACCCTAGGAAGTACAGAAGGTCAGAGGGACCTTGGTGTACTTGTCCATAGATCACTGAATGCAACAGCACAGGTAGATAAGGTGGTTAGGAAGGCATATGGGATATTTGCCTTTATTAGCTGAGGCACAGAATATAAGAGCAGGGAGGTAATGATGGAGTTGTATAAAACGCTAGTTAGGCCACAGTTGGAGTACTGTGTACAGTTCTGGACATCACACTATAAGAAGGATGTGATTGCACTGGAGAGGGTGCAGAGGAGATTCACCAGGATGTTGCCTGGGCTGGAGCATTTCAGCTATGAAGAGAGACTGAAAAGGCTAGGGTTGTTTTCCTTACAGCAGAGAAGGCTGAGGGGGGACATGATTGAGGTATGGAGGAAGTTTTATGAGGGGCACTGATAGGTTAGATAGAAAGAAACTTTTTCCCTTAGCAGAGGGGTCAATAACCAGGGGGCATAGATTTAAGTTAAGGGGCATGAGGTTTAGAGGGGATTTGAGGAAAGATTTTTTCACCCAGAGGGTGGTTGGAATCTGGAACGCACTGCCTGAAGAGGTGGTTGAGGCAGGAACCCTCACAACATTTAAGAAGTATATAGATGAGCACTTGAAACACCATAGCACACAAGGCTACGGGCCAAGTGCTGGAAAATGGGATTATAACTGTTAGGTGCTTGATGGCCGGCAGAGACACGACGGGCTGAAGGGCCTGTTTCTGTGCTGTATAACTCTATGACTGTATTATAGATGTCAGTCTTCAGCCAATCTGATTCACTCCATGTGATATAAAGAAACAGCTGAAGGCACTGGACACTGCAAAGCCTATGGACCATGACAACATTCCAGCAATAGTACTGAATACTTGTGCTCCAGAACTAGCCACGCCTCTAGCTAAGCCAATCCAGTACAGCTAAGACACTGGCATCTACCCGGCAATGTGGAAAATTGCCCAAGCATGTCCTGTACACAGAAACCAGGACAAATCCAACCTGGCCAATTACCTCCCTATCAGGCTACTCTCGATCATAGGTGAAGTGATGGAAGGGTTCGTCAACAGTGCTATCAAGTGGCACTTGCTCAGCAATAACCTGCTCACTGACGATCAGTTTGGGTTCCGCCAGGGCCACTCAACTCCTGACCTCATTACAGCCTTGTTCCAAACTTGGACAAAAGAGCTGACCTCCAGAGGTGAGGTGACAGTGACTGCCCTTGACGTCAAGGCAGCATTTGACTGAGTGAGGCATTAAGGAGCCCTAGCAAAACTGGAGTCAATGGGAATCAGGGGGAAAACTCTCCACTGGTTGGAGTCATACCTAGCACAAAGGAAGATGGTTGTGGTTGTTGCAGGTCAATTACCGCAGTCCCAGGCCATCACTACAGGAGTTCCTCAGGGCAGTTTCCTCGGCTCAAGCATCTTCAGCTCTTCATCAATGACTTTGCCTCCATCATAAGATCAGAAATGGGGATGTTCACTGATGATTGCACAATGTTCAGATACTGAAGCAGCCCGTGTCCAGGTGCAGCACGACCTGGACAACATCCAGGCTTGGGCTGATAAGTGGCAAGTAACATTCGGGCCACACATGTGCCAGGCAATGACCATCTCAAACAAGAGAGAATCTAACCATCTACCCTTGTTGTTCAGTGGCATTACCATTGATGAATCCCCCACTATCAGTATCCTGGGGATAACCATTGACCAGGAACTGAACTGGACCAGCTACGTAAATGCTGTGGCTACAAGAGCAGGCTGGGAAATCTGCAATGAGACCTCCTGACTCCCCAAAGCCTGTCCACCATCTACAAGGCACAATTCAGGAGTGTGATGGAATACTCTCGCTTGCCTGGATGGGTGCAGCTGCAGCATCACTCAAGAAGCTCGACACCATCAAGAAAAAAGCAGCCTGCTTGAATGGCACCCCATCTACCACCTTCAACATTCACTCCCTCCACCACCGATGCACAATAGCAGCAGTGAGTAGCATCTACAAATGCATTGCAGCAACTCACCAAGGCTCCTTAGAGAGCACCTTCCAAACCTGTGACCTCTACCACCTAGAAGAATAAGGGCAGCAGATGCATGGGAACACCACCACGTGCAAGTTCCCCTCCAAGCCACACACCATCTTGACTTGGAACTATATCGCCGTTCCTTCACTGTCGCTGAGTAAAAATCCTGGAACTCCCTTTCTAACAGCACTGTGGGTGTATCTACACCCCAAGGACTGCAAAGGTTTAAGAAGGCAGCTCACCATCACCTTCTCAACGGCAATTAGGGATGGACAATAAATCTGTCATCCTTACCTGGTTTGACCTGTAATTCCAGCCCCACAGCAATGTGGTTGAGTCTTAAATGCCCTCTGTTCAAGAAGGTAGCTCACCAGCTTCTCAACGGCAATTAGTGATGGGCAACAAATGCTGGCCTAGCCAGTGACACCCACGTCCCACAAACGAATAAAAAAGTCATGGGTAATTTAGTTAAGCTTTTTGCTGTGAATTTGTTTTAAAAAGTTTTTCCTGTCCTACACCATCTCCACATCTTCACTTCTCTCTCTTCTAAGGCCCGCTTCGACCAATTTTTTGTCATCCCTCCTAAAATCTCCATTCTTTGTTTGCGTAACTCTGAAGCACTTTGGGATGTTTTTCTACATTAATGCCACAATCTAAAGTTTTTTAAAATCAGATTTTAAGATGAAAGCAGGAGAATTGCATTTCAATATTACAATTTGTGTTACTTACATAAATAAATCATTTTTAGAAGTGCCTTCGGCAGCATTGATACTACTCAGCAGAAACACCAAAAAGAGTATGAAGAAAAGTAGAGAATAAAATGAAAGCAGAATCTCCAGTTTAAGATGGGACAAATAGCCTCTTTCTGTGCTGTAATTTCTTTGATGAGGTGCAACTATACATTTAAGATGGACATTAGCTCATTTATTTTACACAAAACCTCTGCTGTGTTGAGCAATTTAAATCAGCTAACCAATCTGATGAAGAATCCAAAGAGCTTTGCTTATTTCACAATGAAACAAAACAACATTTATAATATAACTCCCAATCCTGGAGGAGATTTCTGCATGTGCCATATATATAATGGCCATGTGAACCAATACTGTGTGCTACTGTTGTTGCAATAATTCATTTGCATTACCATTCACTATTCCCATCTGGGATATACGCCTGTATTGTATATACACCAATTTACCACATCTTTTTTTTGTGTGTCAAACTTAGTCAAATCTGAGGACTATAAAATGTGTACTATATAACTATGCTGGAGTCTGATTAAATGTGCACAATCATTGACTCTTCTATGTTTTGAGTTAAGGTGCTTTGGCAATGCAACTATTCTCCCACTTAATTCAGTGTGAGATTCCAGTAATAACCCACTAGACCAAGAAATCCCATATTTGCTTTTTTCCTTATAGGCCAGAACCAGTCAGATTTTTGTTGCTGCCTTCTAACATGGTGACCAAGGTACAGTACTTCAGCCATACGGATGAGACGCATTTCAGGTTTTACTGTACTATGATTTTGGATATATTAATACAATATTGGTAATGTGTTCCAAATCTTAAAATAAGATCATAATGGATTTAACAGTTTAATAATGCTGTTAGATTGTTGTGATATGTTGCACAGTTGCTTTTTCTCTTATCTTGTGAACATACTAGTTTGCTGTTCTATTGTTTCAAAATGTTCTTGTGTTTTAAGATAAAAGTTGTTGAAAGTTATTTTGATCTTAATTTTGGATTTATCTCTAGGTTCGATACTATATACCCGCGTTATATTTAGTTTGTTAGGACATTTTACATTACTATAAACACGCTAGTACTTAAATAATTTATGCTGGAACTCAGATTATTAATAATAAATATTAATATTAGAAAGTCGTGTCTAGTTTTGGTCCCATCACATGGTTGGTGATAGAGAGGCCCTGGAAAAGATTCACAGAAGGACCATTAGGCTGTTACCTATGTTAGAAGCCCTTAGATCCCACAATAAGATTAGAGAGCTTAAGTACATTTACTGTGGCGTTTGGCATGGCTCAGTTGGTAGCACTGTCGCCTCTAAGTCAGAAGGTCAGCATCCTAGTTACACTCCAGGGACCTAAGCACATAATCTAGAACTACAAAACTCAAATTCTGGAGTCATAGTCATTTATAGCTCAGAAGGAGGCCATTCAGCCCATCGAGTCCATGCCGGCACTCCACGGAGCAATCCAGTCAGTCCCAGTCCCTCGCTCGATCCCCATAGCCCTGCAAATTTATTTCCTTCAATTGCCCATGCAATTTCCTTTTGAGATCATTGTCTCTGTTTCCACCATCCTCGTGAGCAGTGAGTTCCAGATTATTACCATCCACTAGATAAAAAATGTTTTCCTCATAGTCCCCCTGTATCTCTTGCCCAAAACCTTCAATTTGTGTCCCCTAGTCCTTGTACCATTAGTTACTGTGGACAGTTTTTCCTGTCTAACTTATTTATGCCTGTCATGATCTTGAACACCTCTATTAAATCTCCCCACAATCTCCTTTGCTCTAAGGAGAACAACCCCAGCTTTTCCAGCCTAACCTTGTAACTAAAATACCCCATCCCCGGAACCATTCTGGTAAATCTCCTCTGCACCCTCTCAAGGACCCTCACATCCTTCCTGAAGTGTGGTGTCCAGAACTGGACACAGTACTCCAGCTGGGGCCTAACCAGAGCTTTATAAAGGTCCAGTATAATTTCCCTGCTGGAATCTATAATAAAGGATGTGGTAACAGGACACTTAGAAAATACTGGTAGGATTGGGCAGATTGGGCATGGATTTATGAAAGAGAAATCATATTTAATGGACCTGTTAGAGTTTTTTGTGGATGTAATTAGCAGAATAGACAAGGGGGAACCAGTGGATGTGGTATATTTAGATTTTCAGAAAGCTTTTGATTAGGTCCCACACAAGAGGTTAGTAAACAAAATTAGAGCATATAGGATTGGGGTGGAATATACTGGCATGGATTGAGAACTGGTTAATGGACAGAAAACAGAAAGTAGGAATAAATTGGTTATTTTCGGATTGGCAGGCTATGACTAGTGGGGTACCATAAGGATCAGTGCTTGGGACCCAGCTATTCACAATCTATATCAATGATTTGGATGTGGGGATTAAATGTAATGTTTCCAAGTTTGTAGATGACACAAAACTAGGTGGAAGTGTGAGTTGTGAGGATGATGCAAAGACACTTCAAGGGGATTTGGTGAGGCTAAGCGAGTGGGCAAAAATTTGGCATATGGAATACAATGTGGAGAAATGTGAGGTTATCCACTTTGGTAGGAAAAACAGAAATACCGAGTATTTCTTAAATGGTGAGAGGCTGGGAAGTGTTGCATTTCAAAGGTACTTGGATGTCCTAGTTCATGAGTCACTGAAAGCTAACATGCAGGTACAGCAAGCAATTAAGAAGGCAAATGGTATGTTGACCTTCAGTACAAAAGGATTTGAGTACAGGAGTAAAGATGTCTTACTACAATTATATAGGACCTTGGTGAGACCACACTTGGAGTATTGTGTGCCGTTTTGGTCTCCTTATTTAAGGAAAGATATACTTGCCATAGAGGGAGTGCAATGAAAGTTCACCAAACTAATTCCTGGGATGGAGGGATTGTCCTATGAGGGAAGATTAAATAGACTGGGCCTTTATTCTCTGGAGTTAAGAAGAATGAGAGGTGATCTCATTCAAACATACAACATTCTGATGAATGTTCTGATGAAGGGTCATTGACCTGAAATGATAACTCTGCTTCTCCCTCCACAGCACAGTGGCGCAGTGGTTAGCACCGCAGCCTCACAGCTCCAGGGACTCGGGTTCGATTCTGGGTACTGCCTGTGCGGAGTTTGCAAGTTCTCCCTGTGTCTGCGTGGGTTTCCTCCGGGTGCTCCGGTTTCCTCCCACATGCCAAAGACTTGCAGGTTAATAGGTTAATTGGCCATTATAAATTGCCCCTAGTATAGGTAGGTGGTAGGGAAATATATAGGGACAGGTGGGGATGTGATAGGAATATGGGATTAATGTAGGATTAGTATAAATGGGTGGTTGATGGTCGGCACAGACTCGGTGGGCCGAAGGGCCTGTTTCAGTGCTGTATCTCTAAACTAAAAAAAAAGATGTTGCCAGGCCTGCTGAGTATTTCCAGCATTTCTTGTTTTTATTTCAGATTTCCAGCATCTGCAGTATTTTGCTTTTATACAACATTCTTACAGGGCTCAACAGGGTTGATGCAGGAAGGATGTTCCCCTGGCTGGGGAGTCCAGAACCAGGGAAAACCAGAATCAAGGAAAACCCGAAAATGTTTTATCAGTACATTAAGAGCAAGAGGAAAGGGTAGGGCCTATCAGAGATGTACAGGCGAACTTATGCGTGGATGCAGAAGATGTGGGCACGGTTCTTAATGAGTTTTTTGTCTCTGTCTTCACAAAGGAGAGGGTTGATGCAAACATTGTTGTTAAAGAGGAGGAGTGTGAATTATTAGATACAGCAAGCATAATGAGAGAGAAAGTGCTTGAGGGTCTGACATCCCTGAAAGTGGATAAATCACCTGGACCGGATGGATTGCATCCCAGATTGTTAAAGGAAGCCAGGGAGGAAATAGCAGATGCTCTGAAGATCATCTTCAAATCCTCACTAGATGCAAGTGAGGTACCAGATGATTGGAGGTCTGCGAATGTTGTACCATTATTTAAAAAGGGTGCAAGGGATAAGCCAGGTAATTATAGGCCAGTCAGTCTGGCCTCGGTGGGTAAATTGTTAGAATCAATTCTGAGGGACAGGATAAACTGTCACTTAGAAAGGCATCGATTAATTAGGGATAGTCAGCATGGATTTGTTAGAAGAAGGTCATGTCATACTAACTTGATTGAGTTTTTTGAGGAAGTGACAAGGAGGATTGATGAGGGTAGTGCAGTGGATGTGGTTTATATGGATTTTAGTAAGGCATTTGACAAGATCCCACATGGCAGACTGCTCAGTAAAATGAAAGCCCATGGGATACAGGGGAAGGTGACAGGTTGGATCCAGAATTGGCTCAGGGACAGGAAACAAAGGGTAGTAGTCGATGGATGTTTTTATGAATAGAAAGCGGTTTTCAGTGGTTCCACAGGGCCCAGTGTTGGGTCCCATGCTGTTTGTGGTATATATTAATGATCTGGACTTAAATGTGGGTGGTATGATTGAGAAATTTGCTGATGACACAAAAATTGGCCGTGTAGTTAATATTGAGGAGGAAAACCGTGGACTACAGAATGATATCAATGTTTTGATTGAGTGGGCGGAAAAGTGGCAAATGGAATTCAATCCAGAGAAGTGTGAGGTATTACCTTTGGGGAGGACAAATAAAGTGAGGGAATATACAATAAACGGGAGGATATTGAGAGGGGTAGAAGAAGTGAGAGTGAAGTGCATGTCCACAGGTCCCTGAAGGTGGCAGGACAGGTCAATAAAGTGGTGAAGAAGGCATGTGGATTGCTTTCCTTTATTGGCCGAGATATAGAGTGCAAAAGCAGGGATGTGATGCTGGAACTATATAGAGCGTTGGTTAGGCCACAGCTGGAGTATTGCGTGCAATTCTGGTCACCATATTACAGAAAAGACATAATTGCTCTGGAGAGCGTACAGAGGAGATTTACAAAAATATTGCCAGGGCTTGAAGGTTGCAGCTATGAGGAAAGATTGGATAGGCTAGGGTTGTTTTCCCTGGAACTGAGGAGGCTGAAGGGTGACTTGATCGAGGTGTACAAAATTATGAGGGGCCTAGATAAAGTGGACAGGAAGGACCTGTTTCCCCTGGCAGTGAGGTCAATTACCAGGGGACACTGATTTAAGATGATTGGTAGAAGGATTAGAGGGTACATGAGGGGAAACTTTCTCATCCAGTGGGTTGGGGGGTGTCTGGAATTCGCTGCCAGGACTGGTGGTGGAGGCAAAGACTCTCAATTCTTTTAAAAGGTAGCTGGACATGTACCTGAAGTGCTGTAACCTGCAAGGCTATGGACCAGGTGCTGAAAGGTGGGATTACTTTGGGTGGATAGTTTATTCGGCCAGTGCAAACACGATGGGCTGAATGGCCTCCTTCTGTGCTGTACTTTTTCTATGGTTCTATGGTTCAGGGGACACAGTCTCAGAATAAGAGGCAGGCCATTTAGGACCTAGATGAGGGGGAATTTCTTCACTCAGAGGGTGAAGAAATTTGGAATTCTCGACCCCAGAGTGCTGTGGAGGCTCAGTTATTGAGTCTGAGATCAATAGATTTCTACATATTAAAAACATCAAAGGTTACAGGGATAGTGCAGGAAAATGGTGTTGCGGTAGATCAGCCATGATCTCATTGAATGGCAGAGCGGGCTCAAAGGGCTCAATGGCCTACTCCTGCTCCTATTTCTTATGTTATTATGTACTCAATGCCTCTATTTATGAAGCCCAAGATGTCATATGCTTTACTGACCACTCAATATGTCCTGCCACCTTCAAAGATCTATGCACATGCACCCCCAAGGTCCCTCTGTTACTGCACACTCTATTTTTTATTTATTTATTTAGAGATACAGCACTGAAACAGGCCCTTCGGCCCACCGAGTCTGTGCCGACCATCAACCACCCATTTATACTAATCCTACATTAATCCCATATTCCTACCACATCCCCACAATTCCCCTACCACCTACCTATACTAGGGGCAATTTACAATGGCCAATTTACCTATCAATCTGCAAGTCTTTGGCTGTGGGAGGAAACCGGAGCACCCGGCGAAAACCCACGCAGTCACAGGGAGAACTTGCAAACTCTGCACAGGCAGTACCCAGAATCGAACCCAGGTCGCTGGAGCTGTGAGGCTGCGGTGCTAACCACTGCGCCATTAGGTATATATTGCTTCTCCCTATTCCTTCTGTCAAAATGTATCTCCTCACACTTGTCAGTATTAAATTCCATCTACCACCTATCTGCCCATTCTGATAGCCTATCCATGTCCTGTTGTAGGCAGTTCATATCATCCTAACAATTTGTCACACCTCCAGGTTTGGTGTCATCCGCAAATTTTGAGGTTCTACTCTGTATTCCAAGATCCAAGTCATTTATATATAGCAAAAAAGCAGTGGTCCCAGCACTGATCATTGTCTACCATCCTCCAGTCTGAAAAACAACCATTTACTGTGACTCGCTGTTTTCTGTCCTTTAGCCAATTTTTTATCCAATTGGACACTGACCCTCCTATTCCACGAACCTGAATTTTGTTATCCACCCTTTTATGTGGTACTTTATCAAATGCTTTCGCAAAATCCATCTAAACAACATCCACCACATTCCCTTCATCAACCTCCTCTGTTAATTAATGAATTAATTCATTGGACATCAAGAAAAAAACCTTTTGATCATCAAAATTAAATGAGCATAGCTGGAAATAATTCCATAACAAAGTTGAATGCAAAGTTTCCCCGGAAGTATCATTCACTATATCTAATATTCTTTAATTAGTAATGAATTATCTTGTTAGCTTCACTGAGTGAAATTTATCATATTTTGCTATTGCCTGTTCATTAGATATTGAAAACACTTGGCCTTAATCTGTTACAATAGAAGATTCAGATGCAAGTAACTTCATAATTCACATGAACAAAATTCAGTTTAAATTACTTTGAATCTCAAGATTGTGTTATGCCTTGTAACATATGGGGAAATTTAAACTGCTTCCCCCGCCGCCCATCTTGCCCCAAACCTGCTGACTGCAATTTTAAATTACAGGCACCAAGGACACTAGTCTGAAACAGGCAGGGTTTTTCTTGAAGTGTGCAGATGCATGTTGAAGCTAACAAGAGGAGAATCAGCAGGAGAAAAAGCCCTTCCAGGTAAGTTTATTTCCTTCCTTTGTGGACCCAGGAGGAGCACTGCTGCTCCTACAAGCTCCACAATGGAAGTGTGGGCCTCCTCTCCCCAGACTTTTTTTTCTCCACTTATCCTTCTAAACCTACCCTCCAAAATGCTGAGTACCCAGAAACCCTGTTTCCCACTTCATCTCAATACTTATCATGGGCCCAGCTGCCAGCCTCTGAGACAGTTGATTTTTAATAGTCAGCCAATTGCTTCCAGATGCAGAGGTAATCAATGGCTGCTTAACATAATGGGTCAACAAAACCAATGTATAATAGATTTGGTATCTAGCAGATCATTGAATCTGATTAATAACCTGATGTGTACACTTGAATTGAAGTTAGATTTGATCCAAAGGTTAAACCCAAAAATAACACAGATGTGCAAGATATTGAAAAGACAGTTTAGGGCTACAGAAAGAATTTTAGGGACGATAATATGAGCTGCAGAACTAGAAAGTAAAGAAAACATGAAATGTCACCAACAGTTGTTCATGCTCAGAAAATATGGGATACCAGCCACCAGTATGTAAATGAGATTCGGCTGTTAAAATCTGGGCTGGGCCTCCCACAGCCACTCCTGCACAGGCTGGCTAGTTTCCTGCCCAGGACTTAAAAATACCCCCCAGTCTCCAATATCTATTGTTGTAATATATACATGTAAAGCAGTTAGTCAATATTTAATCATTAAATAATTGCATAAGTAATAAAGACCTGATAATTGAGGTGAGGTGAGAGTGACTGCTCTTGACATCAAGGCAGCATTTGACCGTGTATAGCATCAAGGAGGCCTAGCAAAACTGGAGTCAATGGGAATTGGGGAAAAACTCTCCACTGGTTGGAGTCATACCTAGCACAAAGGAAGATGGTTGTGGTTGTTGGAGGTCAATCATCTCAGCCCCAGGACATCACTGCAAGACTTCCTCAGGGTAGTGGCCTAGGCCCGGCCATCTTCAGCTGCTTCATCAATGACCTTCCCTCCATCATAAGGTCAGAAGTGGGGATGTTCGCTGATGATTGCACAATGTTCAGCACCATTCGCGATTCCTCAGCAACTGAAGCAGTCTGTATTCATATGCAACAAGACCCGGACAACATTCAGGCTTGGGCTGTTAAGTGGCAAGTTACACTCGCACCACACAAGTGCCAGGCAATGACCATCTCAAACAAGAGAAAATCCAACCATCTCCCCTTGACATTCAATGGCATTACCATCGCTGAATCCTCCACTATCAACATCCTGGAGGTTACCATTGACCTGAAACTGAACTGGACCAACCATATAAATACTGTGGCTACCAGAGCAGGTCAGAGGCTAGGAATTCTACAGCGAGTAATTCACCTCCTGACTCCCCAAAGCCTGTCCACCATCTACTAGGCACAATTCAGGAGTGTGATGGAATACTGTCCACTTGCTTGAATGAGTGCAGCTCCAGCACCACTTAAGAAGCTCGACTTGAACAGAGTGCTGAGAATTGATGAGATGAGGGAGTTAGGTGAGGAGGGGAAGGATGTGCTCCTTTGCTTTTTCTAACTTATTCACCCTGTATGATTTGGTTCTTACTCTACTGCAGGGGAAGAAACTTGCTGTTTGGTGAGTATCTGGTAAGTGGTTAAGGTCTATTCTATTCCTAAAGTTGAAAATAGTACAGGAACTGGTGGTAAGGTTAACAAAATATATAGAAAAGTAAAATAAATAATTGAATAAAACAAATTAAGTAGTTAATTAAAACACATTAGGGATGGCAGGACAGATGATGTGTCACAGCCGCAGCATGTGGGAATTCCTGGATGCCAGTGTGATCCAGGGCAAACACATCTGCAGTAAGTATTTGCGGCTTGAGGAGCTTCAGCTGAGAGTCACTGAGTTGGAGGCCGAGCTGCAGGCACTGCGACACATCAGGGAGGGGGAAAGTTACCTGGATACTGTGTACCAGGATGTGGTCACACCCCTTAGGATAGGGACTTCTGATTTGATCAGTGGTCAGGAACAGGAGAGTGTGGCTACAGCTGAGGCAGGTAAAGAGTCCCAGAAGGCAGGAGTGCAGAAGCCTCAGCCTTTGCAATTGTCCAACAGATTTGAGGTTCTTTCAGCTTGTTTGGATGAGAGTGGAGGCAGCAGGGTGGATGAGCTAACTGACCATGGCACGCTGGTACAGGAAGCCATTCAAGTGGGGAGAGCAAAAAGTATTGTCGTGGTAGCAGGGGACAGTATAATGAGGGGGATTGATACTGTTCTCTACAGCAAAGAGCGAGAGTCCTGAAGGCTATGTTGCCTGCCTGGTGCCAGGGTTTGGGACATCTGCTCAGGGCTGGAGAGGAATTTACAGTGGGAAGGGCAGGATCCAGTTGTCGTGGTCCATGTAGGTAGCAATGACATAGGCAGGACAAAGGAGGAGCCTCTGCATAGTCAGTATGAGGAGCCTGGCACAAAATTAAGAAGCCAAACCTCAAAGGTAATAATCTCTGGATTATTACCTCAGCCACGTGCAAATTGGCATAGGACAAATAAGATGAGAACAATGAATGTGTGGCTCAAAGACTGGTGTGGTAGAAGTGCGTTCCGGTTCATGGGGCAGTGGCACCAGTACTGGGCAAAGTGGGGGCTATATCTTTGGGACGATCTACACCTGAACTGTGCTGGGGCGAGTGTTCTAGCGAGCTGTATAACTAGGGAAGTAGAGAGGGTTTTAAACTAAATAGTGGGGCACAAGGGATTAAATTTGGGAAGATGTGGTAAATCAAAGAAACATAGAAAATAGGAGCAGGAGTAGGCCATTCGGCCCTTCAAGCCTCCGCCATTCATTATGATCATGGCTGATCATCCAACTCAGTAGCCTGTTCCCACTTTTCCCCCCTATCCTTTGATCCCTTTCGCCGCAAGAGCTATATTTAACTCCTTCTTGAAAATACAATGTTTTGACCTCAACTGCTTTCTGTGGTGCGAATTCCACAGGCTCACATCTCTCTAGGTGAAGTAATTTCTCCTCATCTCAGTCCTGAAAGGCTTACCCCGTATCCTTAGACTATGACCCCTGGTTCTGGACTCCCCCACCATCGAGAACATCCTTCCTGCATCTACCCTGTCAAGTCCTGTTAGAATTTTATAGGTTTCTATGAGATCCCCCCTCACACTTCTGAACTCCAGCGAATCTAATCCTAATCGACTCAATCTCTCCTCATACGTTAGTCCTGCCATCCCAGGAATCAATCTGGTAAACCTTCGTTGCACTCCCTCTATAGCAAGAACATCCTTCCTCAGATAAGGAGACCAAAACTGCACACAACATTCCAGGTGTGGCCTCACCAAGGCCCTGTATAATTGCAGCAGGACATCCCTGCTCCTGTACTCGAAGCCTCTCGCTATGAAGGCCAACATACCATTTGCCTTTTTTACCGCCTGTTGCACCTGCAAGAGTAGAGACAAGGCAAGAGAGAAAGGTATTAATATGGGACATGATAAACAGACTGTGACAGAAAGGGACAGAGTGTACAAATCTAAGGGTAAATCAGCAGTTAAGGCCAGACGCTACAAAAATAATAAAAGGACAAAACTAAAGGCTCTGTATCTTGATGCACGTAACATTTGAATCAAAACAGATGAACTGAGAGCGCAAATAGAAATAAATAAGTATGATCTGATAGCCATTACAGAGACATGGCTGCAGGATGACATAGATTGGGACCTAAATATTGAAGGGTACATGACATTTAGGAAGGTCTGGAAGCTAGGAAAAGGTGGAAGGGTGGCTCTGTTAATTAATGATGGTATTAACACAATAGAGAGGGATGACCTAAGTTCAGGAAACCAGGGTGTAGAAGCTGTTTGGATAGAGATGAGAAATGGTAAAGGCAATAAGTCAGTCGTGTTAGTGATGTAAAGGCCCCCTAACAGTAACCACATGGTAGGATAGAATATAAAGGATGAAATAATGGGAGCTTGTCAGAAAGGTACGCCGATAATCATGGGGGTTTTTAATTTACATATCGCTGGAAAAATCAGATAGGCAAAGGTAGCCTTGATGAGGAGTTCATAGAATGTTTTCGGGATACTTTCTGAGAACAGCACATTCTGGAGCCAACCAGAGAGCAGGCTATACTAGACCTGGTATTGTGCAGCAAGATAGGATTAATTAATGACCTCATAGTGAAGGCACACCTAGGTAGTGGTGATCATAATATGATTGAATTTTACATTCAGTTTGAGTGAGAGAAGATGGGTCCAAGAATAGTATTTGAAACTTAAATAAGGGCAATTATGAGGGCATGAATGCAGAGCTAGCTAAAGTGAACTGGCAAATTAGGTTAAGGGATAGGTCAATAGAGATGCAGTGGCAGACATTTAAGGGGATATTTCAGAATACACAGAATAGATACATTCCACGAGAAAGAAAAATTCCAAAGGGAAGGATCCACTATCCTTGGTTAACTAAAAAAAATTAAAGATAGTATCAAGTTTAAAGAAAAAGCATTTAATTCCGCAAAGGTGGGTGCAGGTCAGAAGATTGAAATATAAAAAACAGCAAAGAATGACTAAAAGATCGATAGGGAAGGAAAAATTAGAGTACAAGAGAAAGCTAGCTAGAAATATAAAAACAGATAGTAAGAGTTTCCATAGATATTTAAAAAAGAAAAGTTAACAAAGTGAGCGTTGGCCATATAGAAAGTGAGTCGAGGGAATTAATAAGGGAAAATACGGAGCTGGCAGATGAATTGAACAGGTATTTTGCATCGTTCTTCACTATAGAGGATGCAAGTAACATCCCAATATTAGCTGTAAATCAGAAAATGGAAGGGAGGGAAGAATTCAAGAAATTTACAATCGCAGGGAAGTGATACTGAGCAAATTGTTGGACCTGTGGGCTGACAAGTCCCCGGGTCCTGATGGACTTCATCCTAGGGTCCTAAATGAAGTGGCTAGTGAGATAGGTTATGCATTAGTTTTAATTTTCCAAATTTCCCTCGATTCGGGGAGGGTCCATTAGATTGGAAAATAGGACGGAGACAGCAGGAAACTACAGGCCACTTAGCTTAACATCTGTCTTAACGAAAATGTAAGAAGCTGTTATTAAAGACATTATAGCAGGGCACTTAGAAAATGTGAAGGTAATCAGGCAGAGTCAACATGGTTTTGTGAAAGGGAAATCATGTTTAACCAATTTATTGGAATTCTTTGAAAAAGTAACATATGCTATGGATAAAAGGGAACCGGTGAATGTAATGTATTTAAATTTCCCGAAGAAATTTGTTAATCTGCCAAATCAAAGGTTATTTCAGAAAATAAAAGCTCATGGTATAGGGTGTAACATATTGGCATGGATAGAGGATTGGCTAGCTAACAGGAAACAGAGTAGGCATAAATGGATCATTTTGTGTCATAGGGATCAGTGCTGGGGCCTCAACTTTTTACAATTTATATAAATGATTTGGATGAAAGGACTGAAGGTATGGTTGCAAAATTTGCTGATGACCCAAAGATAGGTAGGAAAGTAAGTTGTGAAGAGGACATAAGGAGGCTACAAAAGGATATAGATAGGTTAAATGAGTGGGCAAAGATCTGGCAAATGGAGTATAATGTGGGAAGATGTGAAATTGTCCATTTTGGCAGGAAGAATAAAAAAGAAGCATATTATCTAAATGGTGAGAGATTGCAGAGCTCTGAGGTGCAGAGGGATCTGGGTGTCCTAGTGCATGAATCACAAGAAGTTATTATGCAGGTACAGCAAGTAATTAGGAAAGCTAATAGAATGTTATCGTTTATTGCAAAGGAAATTGAATACAAAAGTAGGATGGTTATGCTCCAGCTATACAGGGCATTGGTGAGACCACATCTGGAGTACTGTGTACAGTATTGGTCTCCTTATTTAAGGAAGGATGTAAATGCGTTGGAAGCAGTTCAGAGAAGATTTACTCGACTAATACCTGGAATGGGTGGCTTGTCTTATGAGGAAAGGTTGGACAGGCTAGGCTTGTATCCACTGCAGTTTATAAAAGTAAGAGGCGACTTGATTGAAACATATAAGATCCTGAAGGGTCTTGACAGGGTGGATGTGGAAAGGATGTTTCCCCTTGTGGGAGGCTCTAGAACTAGGGGTCACTATCTAAAAATAAGTGTTCACCCATTTAAGACAGAGATAAGGAGAAATTTTTTCTCTCAGATGGTCGTGAGTCTTTAGAGCTCTCTTCCTCAAAAGGCAGTGGAAGCAGAGTCTTCAAATATTTTTAAGGCCGAGGTAGATAGATTCTTGATAAGCAAAGGGGTGAAAGGTTATCAGGAGTTGGCGGGAATGTGGAGTTATGGTTCCAATCAGATCAGCCATGATCTTACTAAATGGCGGAGCAGGCTCAAGGGGCCAAGTGGCCTGCTTCTGCTCCTAATTCGTATGTTTGTATGTAATTATTTTCGTATCATCCAGGACAAAGTAGCCCGCTTGATCGGCACCCCATTCACCACCTACTCCTTTCACCACTGACACACAGTGGCTGCAGTGTGTACCATCTACAAGGTGCACAGCAGCAACTCACCAAGGGTCCTTCGACACCACCTACCAAACCTGCAACCTCTACCACCTAGAAGGGCAAAGGTAGCAGATGCATTGCCTCCAAGCCACACACCATCCTGACTTGGAGCTATATCACCATTCCTTCACTGTCGCTGGGTCAAAATCCTGGAGCTCCCTTCCTAACAACACTGTGGGTTAACCTACACCACCTGCACTGCAGCGGTTCAAGAAGGCGGCTCACCACCACCTTTTCAAGGTAATTAAGGATGGGCAATAAATGCTGGTCTAGCCAGCGACAAATAAAAAAAAAGTTTGTTTTTTACTTATCCATTCCACTCCCTTTGGCCTTACACCATTAAACCTTTTGTCATTTAGTCTCTCTTGCGCTCCACCCTATCACAGAACCTTCCCTATATTTTTCTTCCTACACTCCCCCCTTTCACTTGCACAAACCATATTGCATTTCTAACTTTTCCCAGTTCTAATGAAACGTCACAGACCTGAAACTTTAACTCTGTTTCTCTCTCCCCAGGTGCTGCCAGACCTGCTAAGTAATTCCAGCATTTAATGTTTTTATTTTACTTATTTCTGTTAATATAAAAGTTGTTGCAGGTTATTTCAATTTTAAATTTTTATCTTCCTGTTACATAGAAACAAACTAAAGTAGGAAAGTATCAGAGCATTTCAGAAAGCAAAATGCAAAATTTATACATCAAAGTAATAAATTACAGTACAAGAAAGTGTAATTTGGTCTATTGGGTTGTTTCTTTCAATAGACCAAGGTCAATTTGTCTTTTCTAAGCCTGAACCATTGTTCGAGAAATTTCCATTTGCTTTGCTTTCTCGATCTGTTTCTCTTATTACCCTCCATAAAATTCTTCCCATAGACCTAAACTGTCTTTTCAATGTCTTGCATTTCTGTGTTATTTTTGGATTTAATCTTTCTTATGAGATCAAATCTAACTTCAACCCAGTGTACACCCACCATCAGGTTATTAATCAGATCCAATGATCTGCTACATACCAAATCTAGTGTTGCATGGTTTGGTTGATCTGTTATGTTAAGCAGCCATTGACTATATTTGCAACATTGCTTATATTTTGCCCTTGCCTTTATGGTTGTCCCTGGATTGCCCACTTTAATTTTGGGTTATTGAAATCGCCCAATAATTCTCATATTCCAACTCCCCAATGTCTTTCTAACATGCCAAAACTAGTTCACTACCTCCTTGATCATCTTGAGTTTACAGTTAATGCCAGCTCAATTATTACTTTGTTTCCCAGGTAATTATTAATTTCCACCCATATTGTTTATTGCAGTGCCCTCGCAATAGATGGCCTGGCAGTAAGATATTGGAACGACTGAAGGGTGGAACTTCCATCCACTGGTTACACGATGTTGGCTATACTGCAACTTGTGGTGTCAGTCCTTCATATATTTTTGGACAGGCTGGGAGTGTTGCTCCTGGGTTTTATGGGAGAATTACACAGAGTTGGGGGCAATATGAAAACTTGTTGCTGGAGGATTTAAAAAAAATGCCTGCTGTAAATAAAGTGGCAACAGTTTCATGGAGGAAAAGTGAGTTAAATGATTTCCACTGCAACATTTGACGCAATTTGTATTTCCACTGTTTACTTATCACACTTTCATTGGTGAGACCACATCTGGAGTACTCTGTATAGTATTGGTCTCCTTATTTAAGGTAGGATGTAAATGAGTTGGAAGCAGTTCAGAGAAGATTTACTAGATTAATACCTTGAATGGGTGGCTTGTTTTATAAGGAAAGGTTTCTATTTTAAGAAGAGTTTCAGAAGAGACTGCAGTATTTATAGGTACCCAAATACTTCATGGCAACTTCTTCACAAGTGCCAGTAGCCCCAATTAGTTTTCTCACTGCAAAAAGACCAAAGTGCAGTGCATATAATTTCTTATAAGCGGACCTGGAGCTATTAATAAAGCAGATGGGGATGTGAAGGAAATGTTGATTGGGTGGTCAGAGGAGGAAGCTAGTGAGCAGAGTCATGAGAACAGGTGGATGGAGGTGGCAGGAGGTGACGGTGGGTCTGCGTGCCACCTCTCTCACACCAGGACTGCAGACTAGATTCAGAAGAAGTTGAATTATTTCTTGAGCAGATAAGTTGAGAACTTCACTTCGGCGCCACGAATCTCCATCCACTACTTGCCCTCACTGTGTCAGTGGAATGCAAATCATCATGCACAGCACATCTTGAATCTGTGGTGATCTAACTCTGGAATTTGAATTTGGAATTCCACTTAAAATCCTTTCATTCTTGCAGTTCCTTACAACTCCAACCTCAAGGTGCTTCTAGCATTGTCCTCAGTGTAATATTAGCAGCCTGCTTGTACCTGGATGATATCATGTAGATACCTGCCTTCACCAAATGTTGCATTTTTGCTGGTGAAAATGGGATGGGGTAAATCCCTGACAGTAGACTGATAATTCCTTATGAGGAGTAAGCATTGCAGATGGCAGGGAAGAAATAGGCCTTGACTGTCAGCAATGGAGGGGTATGTGGGTTTGTGCCAACAGTAGATGAGTATATGTAAAGCATTGCCAGCACCTGCTGCAGAAACTCTGTGTACCCAAAGACAAAAACTCCAGAAGGTGAACTATCTCTATCTCATTCCTCACATTTGGTGGTACAGGCCCTTTCTTAGCTTCTTTCCTCCTCTTCTGCAGATTACTTATTGCACTGGACACCTGTCCTGCAGCTTCTGGCCACTGCCACTCACTTTCACCCTCTGTGTCACCTAGCTTCATTTTCACACTCACCATTTCATTAACTTTCTCTCCCTAGATGAAAATTTATGGGAATGAGTAATTAGCCACAGAGCACAAGGGAGCTAAGGAGCAGAAGCACCAGTAGAAATAATAACCTTGTACAAATGTGGTTCTGGTCGAACCCTGGAGACCTGTGCAGTGCTCCACGTGCCAGTTACAGGATTCTGTATCATGACCTGCTGTCCTATCACTATTTTGAAAGCTCATGCCCAGCATGACTGTCATGCATCTCTTTCATCTTTCCCCGTCGCTCCAAAAGAGTGTCGCTAACTTCAGGGTAGATTATTTTCACAGGGTTGTGCTTTGTTATGGGTGCCTCTGAACTGGGCACAGTCTGAGTTTGAGATGCTGTAGAGTGGGCAGTAACAGGCTATAATTCTTCATCAGTCTCTTCTTTAGGTATACTGAAGCCACAAGATGGACAAAAGTTGAAGACAGCTTCTATCTTCTGGCTACAATTTTCACAAAACTTAAAGATCATTCTGAGACCACAGCCTTCCTTACACACACTTGCTTCAGGACCTTTCCTAGTATGTGTCTGAGGCTTTGAGGGGGGTGTTGCTTGGTGCTTAAACCCTTGTATGCCTGTAGTCCAGCAATAGCAGGTCCAGCCATTTGCACAATGTAAAAAAGTTGGGCTTTCCAATCCGAATGATTGTATTTGCATTTAATCTTGATGGATCCTAAACACAGGATCGGGGACCCATTGTATGCAGTTAGTTGGGCGTTCATCGGCATCACCAGGGTTCGCCATTTACCTGGAAATATGCTTTTTAAGATGCGTACAGGTAAAATATTTGGGCTGGCACACATGTCCACCTTCACCCAGAGCACAAGCGTGCCCTCCTTTTTCGGACATAGGACACAAATAGACACAAACGCCTCCAGTGGAGTCATCCAATCAAGGCATTCGGTGACTTTGACAGCATGAAACGACTGATCCTATTGCACACTTGAACTTGGACTCTCACCATCAACATCAGTAGTGTTGACGTCATCCGTGACCTCGTGGATGTCTTCGTTGTGATGTGAAGTACAACCGCTAAGCTTGCTAGGGCATGAAGCCTTCTTGAGGTTTGTCTGACTATGGTCAGGACTCTTGCCAGCAGCATCTGTCTTGGCTTTCTGACACAGACGTTTCCAATGACCCCTGACACCACAAGCTTTGCAGACGCCATTGAATGCTGGGCAACCTGGGGAGGTAATAACATAAGAACTAGGAGCAGGAGTAGGCAATTTAGCCCCTCGAGGCTGGTCCACCATTCAATACGATCATGACTGATCTCATCTCGGCCTCAACTCCACTTTCCTGTCCGTTCTCCATAACCCTTCAAACCTTTACGAATTAAAAATCTGTCGCTCTCCTCAAATTTACTCAATGTTCCGACATCCATCGCACTCTGGGGTAGTGAATTACACAGACTCACGACCCTTTGAGAGAAGTAATTTCTCTCATCTCTGTTTTAAATCTGCTACCCCTTATCCTAAAACTATGACCTCTTGTTCTAGATTGCCCCACCAGAGGAAACATCCTCTCTATGTCTACTTTGTCAATCTCCTTAATCATCTTTTATACCTCAATAAGATCTCCTCTCATTCTTCTAAACTCTAGAGAGTAAAGGCCTAAACTGCTCAATCGCTCTTCATAAGACAAACCTCTCATCTTTGAAATCAATCTAGTGAACCTCCTCTGAACTGCCTCCAATGCAACTACATCCCTCCTCAGGTAAGGGGACCAAAACTGTATGCAATACTCCAGGTAGGTCTCACTAATGCCTTGTACAGTTGCAGCAACACTTCCCTACTTTTGTACTCTATTCCTTTAGCAATAAATGCCAAAATTCCATTTGCCTTCCTTATTACCTGCTGCACCTGCATACTAGTTTTCAGCGATTCATGCACGAGGACACCCAGATCCCTCTGCACCAAAGCACTCTGAAGTTTCTCTCCATTTAGATAATTTGCCTTTCTATTCTTCCAACCAAAATGGATAACCTCACACTTATCCCCGTTAAACTCCATCTACCAAATTTTGGTCCATTCACCTAACCTATCCATATCCATTTGTAAATTTCTTATTTCTTTATTGCAACTTACTATCCCACCTATTTTAGTATCATCTGCAAATTTGGCAGAAGTACCTTCTATCCGTGCATCCGTCATTAATATAGATTGTAAATAGTTGGGGCCTGAGGACCGAACCCTGTGGCACACCACTAGTTACATCTTGCCAACCAGAAAAAGACCCATTTATCCCAACTCTCTGTTTTCTGTTGGTTAGCCAATCCTCTATCCAAGCTAATAAATTGCTCCTACCCCTATGTGATCTTACCTTGTGTATTAACCTTTTGTGCGGCACCTTATCAAATGCCTTCTGGAAGTCCAGATATACTACATCTACAGGATCCCCATTATCCACTTTACTTGTTACATCTTCGAAGATCTCTAGCAAATTCGTCAAATATGATTTACCCTTCATAAAACCATGCTGACTCTGATGGATTGCGTTTTGACTTTCTAAATGTCCTGTTATTACTTCCTTAATAATGGATTCTAACAACTTCCCAAAGACAGATGTCAAACTAACTGGTCTATACTTTCCTACTTTCTGCCTCCCTCCTTTTTTAGAAGAAGGGCATTATATTAGCATTTTTTCAATCCACTGGAACCTTTCCCACATCCAGGGAATTTTGGACTATTATAACTAATGGATACATGATCTCTGCTGCCACTTTCTTTAAGACCCTAGGCTGTAGGCCATCTGGCCCTGGGGACTTGTCTGCCTTCAATCCCAGTACGTTGCTCAGTATTTTTTCCCTAGTGATGATGATTGTTCTCAGTTCCTCCCTTCCTATAACCTCTGCATAACTTGTTACTATTGGGATGGTACTAGTGTCCGACACCATGAAAACTGAGGCAAAATACTGACTGAGTGTCTCTGCCATTTCTGTGTTCCCCACCATTAACTCCCCAGTCTCATCCTCCAAGGGACCAACATTCACTTTAGCTATTCTCTTCCCTTTTATATACTTATAGAAGCTTTTGCTATGTTTTTATATTTTGCACTAGTTTTCTTTCATAATTTACCTTTGCTCTTTTTATTACTTTTGGAGTAACCCTTTGTTGATCTTTAAAAGTTTTCCAATCTTCCACCTTGCCACTGGCCTTTGCAATATGTATGCCTTAGTTTTTGTTTTTATGTTACCCTCAAGCCGCATGGAAGATGGCAGGATCCCCAAAGACACATTGTACAGCGAGCTCGCCACTGGTATCAGACCCACCGGCCGTCCATGTCTCCGCTATAAAGACGTCTGCAAACGCGACATGAAATCCTGTGACATTGATCACAAGTTGTGGGAGTCAGTTGCCAGCGTTTGCCAGAGCTGGCGGGCAGCCATAAAGACGGGGCTAAAATGTGGCGAGTCGAAGAGACTTAGTAGTTGGCAGGAAAAAAGACAGAGGCGCAAGGGGAGAGCCAACTGTGCAACAAATTTCTCTGCAGCACCTGTGGAAAAGCCTGTCACTCTAGAATTGGCCTTTATAGCCACTCCAGGCGCTGCTTCACAAACCACTGACCACCTCCAGGCGCGTATGCATTGTCTCTCGAGATAAGGAGGCCCAAAAGAAAGAACCTCCTTGCTTAGCCATGGATGTTTTTTCCCCCCCTTACAATCTTTCTTCTTCTCTGGAATATATTTTAGTTGGCAGGATTTGAATAGCTCCTTAAACAACTGCCACTGCTCATCAACTGTCCTACCTTTTAGTCTTCCTTCCCAGTCCACTAGGGCCAACTCTGTCCCCATGCCTATATAATTACCTTTGTTTAACTCCAGAACGCTAGTGTGGGACTCCAGTTTCCCAGTTTCTCACCCTCAAACTGAATTTGAAATTCTAGCATGCTACAATCACTCTTCCCTAGAGGAGCCTTAACTATGAGATCATTAATTAATCCCACCTCATTACACAATACCAAATCTAGAATAACCTGCTCCCTGGTTGGTTCCACAACATATTGCTCCAAAAAACAGTCTCTAATACATTCAATGAACTCTCCCTCAAGGATCCCCTTGCCAATATGATTAATCCAATCTATATACATATTAAAATCACCCATGATTATTGCCATACCTTTCTTATAAGCCCCAGTATTTCTTGGTTTATACTGTGCCCCACTGCAGAACTACTGTTTGGGGACCTATAGATTACTCCCACCAGGGACTTCTTTCCCTTGCTATTTCTTATTTCTACCCAGACTCATTCTATGTCTTGATCTCCAGTGCCTATATCATTTCTCACTACAGCGCTGATCTCTTCCTTTAGTAACAAAGCTACACCACCTCCTTTTCCTTCCTGCCTATCCTTCCGAAATACTGAGTACCTTTGGATATTCAATTCCCAAACCTGGTTTCCCTCCAACCACGTCTCAGTAATTGCCACTAAATCATACCCATTCGTCTCTATTTGCACTGTTAACTCATTAATTTTATTCCGAATGCTTCGCGCATTCAGATACAAAGCCTTTAAGTTTGTTCTCTTATCAAATTTCCCTACTCTTGTACGATTGCTTGGTGCAATATGACATTCACTCGTTCTGTCCCTACCGTTTATATTCTGGTAACAATCAGCCTCATCACTAACTTGCGCTCCTACCTTCTCCTTTAGCTTTGACTTCCTAATTTTCCATGCAACTGAACCCCCCCCCCCCCCCCCACCCAACTATTTAGTTTAAAGCCCTATCTACAGCACTAGTTATGCGATTTGCCGGGACTCTGGTCCCAGCATGATTCAGCTGGAGTCTGTCCCATCGGAATAGCTCCCTCCTTCCCCAATACTGGTGCCAATGTCCCATGAGTTCGAACTCATTCCTCCCACACCAATCTTTGAGCCACGCATTTACCTCTTTAATCTTATTGACCCTGTGCCAATCAGCTCGTGACTCAGGTAGTAATCCGGAGATTATTACCTTTTTGGTTCTGCTTTTTAATTTAGCCCCTAGCTGCTCATGTTCCCTCAGCAGAACCTCTGTCCTCGTTCTACCTATACCGTTGATACCTACGTGGACCACAACAACTGGATCTTTCCCCTCCCACTCCAAGTTCCTCTGCAGCCCAGATGAGATATCTTGAACCCTGGCACCAGGTAGGCAACACAGCCTTCGGGACTCTTGATCCTAGCCACAGAGAACAGTGTCTATGCCCCTAGCTATACTATCCCTGATTACGACTACATTTCTCTTTTCTCCCCCCACTTGAATGGCTCCCTGTACCACGGTGCTATGGTCAGTTTGCTCATCCTCCCTACAGTCCCTGCTTTCATCCGCACAGGGAGCAAGAATCTCGAACCTGTTGGACAAGGACAAGGGCTGAAGCTCCTGCAGCACTACCCTCTGGATCCCTCTACCTGCCTCACACATCGTCACACCCTCCTGTCCCTGACCATTGGCCGAATTCAAGGTAGTTAATCTAAGGGGTGTGACTGTCTCCTGAAACACAGTGTCCAGGTGACTCTTCCCCCTCCCTGATGTGCCGCTGTGTCCGAAGCTCAGACTCCAGCTCATCAACTCTGAGCCGGAGTTCCTCAAGCAGCCAACACTTGCTACAGATGTGGTCACTAGGAACCACAATGGGGTCCACCAGCTTCCACATCATGCACATACAACACATCGCCTGGCCCTGCATCTCTATTTTATTTCATTAGATTTTAATTTGTTTTTTAAATTTCTGACTTGTCTTTAGTTTTTTAATCTATAAAATATTTCTCCTATTCAACTTTAATCTGTAATCAAGTTAGAATAGGTAAATCAAATTAGCAGTTACTTACCAACCAATGAACTTACGATTTTCCTGTGATATCACTTTTTTTTCACTCTGTTTTTACTCCCTTAAATTACCCAAAAATTAGATTATTTACACTAGGAACCCTGATTCCCTAAAACAAACACTACCTACTATATTAAAAAAGAACCTTTCTCTTTACTTTAGTCACTTACCCAACTATTTAGAATTATTCCCTAACAGCTGTTACTCACCAACCAATCACCTTGCAGCTTTCCTGTGATGTCACTGTTGACAAAGAATCTACAAAGGGATATAGATAGGTTAAGTGAATGGGCAAAAACTTGGCAGATGGAGTTCAATGTAGGAAAGTGTGAGGTCATCCACTTTGGTAGGAAGAATAAAAAGGCAGATTATTATTTAGATGGAGAAAGACTACAAAATACTGCAGTACAGAGGGATCTGGGTGTTCTTGTACATGAAACACAAAAAGTTAGCATGCAGATGCAGCAAGTAATTAGGAAGGCAAATGGAATTTTGGCCTTTATTGCGAGGGGGTTAGAGTTTAAAAATAGGGAAGTCTTGTTACAACTGTACAGGGTGTTGGTGAGGCCACATCTGGAGTATTGCGTACAGTTTTGGTCCCAGTATTTAAGGAAGGATATACTAGCATTGGAGACAGTTCAGAAAAGGTTCACTAGGCTGATTCCTGGGATGAAGGGGTTGTCTTATCAAGAACGGTTAAACAGGTTAGGCCTTTATTTATTGGAGTTTAGAAGAATGAGAGGTGATCTTATTGAAACATATAAGATTTTAAGGGGGTTTGACAGGGTAAATGTTGAGAATATGTTTCCACTGGTGGGGGAATCTCGAACTAGGGGACATAGTGTTACGAATGACCACTCCTGTCAAAGCCCCCAGTCAAAATATACGATTTTGATTGTGGTGGGACCAACGCATTGTTAATTGAATCCCATCGTTCCACAGATCGGCTAACATATCATTTAAAAACTTTCCAAAGAAAGACCCACCAAATTGTATCATCTATTAACCCCCGAATGAGGCTAACCAAACCAGGTGTCTTTAAATCAACAAATTAACTCTTTAATTAAAAGAACTAAATTCTTAAACACTATGAAGATATAAACAACATTTAAAATAGAAAAAATTAGAATCCTTGCAAATTTACAGTCCAAGGTTGCTTGAAGTTCTCACAGTCGTCGATGTGGGAAAAAAGGTTCTTCCACAGTAGAACAGTTCATAGTCTAACTTCAGTAGGTGATGCTTTCCTTCTCCAGCAAATTTCAACAATTTTTAACAACTTGCAAACACTTTCAATGGAATCAATCTGACTTGAGTTTTTTAAGGGATAAAAGATTGTCACAGTCTAACTTCCCTTTCTTCAATTTAAATTACCAGAGATCTCTGTCTTTGCTTGATGTTTTTAGAAATTTGAGAGATAATAAACAGACTAAAATCCTCTTCCTTCAGTTTAAATGGTAGAGAGCTCTTTTTCAGGTGTGCTCAGCACATCTGCGTCCTCTGTCTTCTGTCTGTGTGTTCAAACTGTCTTACTAACTACCAGTTCAAAACTGAATTGTAACTAATGTATAGCATCAGGCTCACTCCTAATGGCTGTTTCCATGTTATCAAGAATGCACCCTTTGAATCGCAGTCTCCAAATTGCTGTTTCTAAGGCAACGAAAATGCACCTTCCTTGAACTCCAAAGGCTTGCCGGCTCTTAAAGCAATACTGATCCCTTGCAAGCCTTAAAGGCAAACCGCATATGCCGAAAAAAAAACTACAGGACCATGACCATGACAATAGTTACAGAATATGAGGGCACACATTTAAAACTGAGATGTGAAGGAATTTCTTCTCTCAGAGAGTGGTGAATCTCTGGAATTCTCGACCTCAGAGTTGTGGAGGATAGGTCACTAAATGTATTTAAGGAGGAGGTAGATAGATTTTTGAAATCTTGGTGAGTCGAGGGGTATGTGGAGCAGGTCTGAAAGAGGAGTTGAGGCCTGGGACAGATCAGCCATCATCTTATTGAATGGCGGGGCAGGCTTGAGGGGCTGAATGGCCTACTCCTGCTCCTATTTCTTATGTTCTTATGTTAACCCTTAGGCATATGTAAGAGCCCGCACCTTTTACATGGTTTCCTGTACTTGGAATCCTTACTCAATGCATCAATGGTATTCACAGCACATAGGGATTGCAAACTGTGTTGGCATGCAATGACAGACTCAAAATTTCGACCATTTTTGAACAAGGTGTCCACTGTATACCCCTTTGACTTCTCCAAAAGATCCCTCTGGTATGCCTCTATTGTTGGGGATGCAATCATGATCTTGATGATGCAGTCCGCCAGCTCAGTTTCAGTGAAGTCAGACACGCGACCCTTAGCTCGACATCGACTGACGATTGAGCTGGTCAATGGACCTAGTCAGCTGCTGTCGAAAGGACATGAATTTGAGTCGATGGACCTGAAAATTGAGTCTGACATGAAGTTGATCCTCTAATGTGGGCCAGATTTCCGTGGGATCCTTCTGTTCTTCGGCAAGACCAGAGTGTTAAGGCAATGTAAGCCTTCATTGCCAATGGCAATGCATATTTTCACTGCCTGCTTCTGTGGATCTGTGACTGCTAAGTCATCGAAATATAGCTTGACTGTTTGCTTGAGGAGCTGAAATTCTGATAGTAGGTCAGATGCTGTCCAGTTGGTGGTAGGGATCTGTGCTGTCATTCCTGTAATGACTCACTGCCATTGCTCTTTAAAAAAAACTCCTGTTGTAAAGAGAAACAGAAATAACTGCGGAAAATAAAAGCAAAATACTGCAGATGCTGGAAATCTGAAATAAAAACAAAAAATGCTAGAAATACTCAGCAGGTCTGGCAGATCTGTGGAGAGAGAAGCAGAGTTAACATTTCGGGTTAGTGACCTTTCATTAAAACTGGCAAAGGTTAGAAGTGTAATAGGTTTTAAGCAAGTAAAGCGGGGGTGGAGCAAAAGATAATAAAAGGGAAGGTGCAGATAGGACAGAGGGTCACAGAGAATAGTTGACCAGAAGGTCATGGAGCAAAGGCAAAGGGTGTGTTAATGGTGTGGTGAAAGACAAAGCGTTAGTGCAGAGAGGGTGTTAAATGACAGAATAATGAACAGCCCTGGCCAAAAGCGCAAACATGAAAAAAAAAGTGGGCAGGCACATGGTAAAAAACAATGAATGATGAAACAAACTAAAACAAAATTTAAAAAAAGATAAAATAAAAATAATAAAAAAGGGGTCCAGTCATGCTCTGAAATTATTGAACTCAGTGTTCAGTCTGGTAGGCTGTAGCGTGCCGAATCGGTAAATGAGATTCTGTTCCTCGAGCTTGCATTGATGATCACTGGAACACTGCAGCAAGCCCAGGACAGATATGTGGGCATGAGAGCAGGGGTGTGTGTTGAAATGGCAAGCGACAGGAAGCTTGGGGTCATGCTTTCAGACTGAGCGGAGGTGTTCCGCAAAGCGGTCACCCAATCTGCGTTTGGTCACCCCAATGTAGAGGAGATGGCATTGTGAGCAGCGAATACAAAGAACAAAGAACAGTACAGCACAGGAACAGGCCATTCGGCCCTCCAAGCCTGCGCCGATCTTGATGCCTGCCTAAACTAAAACCTTCTGCACTTCCGGGGTCCGTCTCCCTCTATTCCCATCCTATTCATGTATTTGTCAAGATGCCTCTTAAACGTCTCTATGGTACCTGCTTCCACCACCTCCCCCCGGCAACAAGTTCCAGGCACTCACCACCCTCTGTGTAAAGAACTTGCCTCGCACATCCCCTCTAAACTTTGCCCCTCTCACCTTAAACCTATGTCCCCTAATAACTGACTCTTCCACCCTCGGAAAAAGCTTCTGACTATCCACTCTGTCCATGCCCCTCATAACTTTGTAAACCTCTATCATGTTGCCCCTCCACCTCCATCGTTCCAGTGAAAACAATCCGAGTTTATCCAACCTCTCCTCATAGCTAATGCCCTCCAGACCAAGCAACATCGTGGTAAACCTCTTCTGTAACCTCTCCAAAGCCTCCACCTCCTTCTGGTAGTGTGGCGACCAGAATTGCACACAATATTCTAAGTGTGGCCTAACTAAAGTTCTGTACAGCTGCTGCATGACTTGCCAATTTTTATACTCTATGCCCTGACCGATGAAGGCAAGCATGCCGTATGCCTTCTTGACTACCTTATCCACCTGTGGACCTGTACGCCCAGATCTCTTTGCCTGTGAACACTCCAAAGGGTTCTGCCATTTACTGTATACTTCCCACCTGCATTAGACCTTCCAAAATGCATTACCTCACATTTGTCCGGATTAAACTCCATCTGCCATTTCTCCGCCCAAGTCTCCAACCGATCAATATCCTGCTGTATCCTCTGACAATCCTCATCACTGTCCGCAACTCCACCAACCTTTGTGTCGTCCGCAAACTTACTAATCAGACCAGCTACATTTTCCTTCCAAATCATTTATATATAATACAAACAGCAAAGGTCCCAGCACTGATCCCTGCGGAACACCACTAGTCACATCCCTCCATTCAGAAAAGCACCCTTCCACTGCTACCCTCTGTCTTCTATGACAGAGACAGTTCTGTATCCATCTTGCCAGCTCCTCTCTGATCCCGTGTAACTTCACCTTTTGCACCAGTCTGCCATGAGGGACCTTGTCAAAGGCTTTACTGAAGTCCATATAGAGAACATCCACTGCCCTTCCTTCATCAATCATCCTTGTCACTTCCTCAAAAAACTCAATCAAATTAGTGAGACACGACCTCCCCTTCACAAAACCATGCTGCCTCTTGCTAATAAGTGCATTTGTTTCCAAATGGGAGTAAATCCCTGTCCCAAGGAATCCGCTCTAATAATTTCCCTACCACTGACGTAAGGCTCACCGGCCTATAATTTCCTGGATTATCCTTGCGACCCTTCTTAAACAAAGGAACAACATTGGCTATTCTCCAGTCCTCTGGGACCTCACCTGTAGCCAATGAGGATGCAAAGATTTCTGTCAAGGCCCCAGCAATTTCTTCCCTTGCCTCCCTCAGTATTCTGGAGTAGATCCCATCAGGCCCTGGGGACTTATCTACCTTAATGCTTTGCAAGACACCCAACACCTCCTCCTTTTTGATAATGAGATGACTGAGACTATCTACACTCCCTTCCCTAGGCTCATCATCCACCAAGTCCTTCTCCTTGGTGAATACTGATGCAAAGTACTCATTTAGTACCTCACCCATTTCCTCTGGCTCCACACATAGATTCCCTTCTCTGTCCTTGAGTGGGCCAACCCTTTCCCTGGTTACCCTCTTGCTCTTTATATACGTATAAAACGCCTTGGGATTTTCCTTAATCCTGTTTGCCAATGACTTCTCATAACCCCTTTTAGCCCTCCTGACTCCTTGCTTAAGTTCCTTCCTACTGTCTATTCCTCAAGGGATTCGTCTTTTCCTAGCCTTCCAGCCGTTATGAATGCTTCCTTTTTCTTTTTGACGAGGCTCACAATATCCCGGGTTATCCAAGGTCCCCGAAACTTGCCAAACTTATCTTTCTTCCTCACAGGAACATGCTGGTCCTGGATTCTAATCAACTGATGTTTGAAAGACTCCCACATGTCAGATGTTGATTTACCCTCAAATAGCCGCCCCCAATCTAAATTCTTCAGTTCCTGCCTAATATTGTTATAATTAGCCTTCCCCCAATTTAGCACCTTTACCCGAGGACTACTCTTATCCTTATCCACAAGCACCTTAAAATTTATAGAATTATGGTCACTGTTCTCGAAATGCTCCCCTACTGAAACTTCGACCACCTGGCCGGGCTCATTCCCCAATACCAGGTCCAGTTCGGCCCCATCCCTAGTTGGACTATCTACATATTGTTTCAAGAAGCACTCCTGGATGCTCCTTACAAATTCTGTCCCATCCAAGCCCTTAGCACTAAGTGTGTCCCAGTCGATATAGGGGAAGTTAAAATCACCCACCACTACAACCCTGTTACCTTTACATCTTTCCAAAATCTGTCTACATATCTGCTCCTCTACCTCTCGCTGGCTGTTGGGAGGCCTGTAGTAAACCCCAAACATCGTCTCTGCACCCATCCTATTCCTGAGCTCCACCCATATTGCCTCGCTGCATGACCCCCTCCAAGGTGTCCTCCCGCAGTACAGCTGTGATATTCTGCTTAACCAGTAATGCAACTCCCCCACCCCTTTTACATCCCCCTCTATCCCGCCTGAAGCTTCTAAATCCTGGAACATTTAGCTGCCAATTCTGTCCTTCCCTCAACCAAGTCTCTGTAACAGCAACAACATCATAGTTCCAAGTACTAATCCAAGCTCTAAGTTCATCTGCCTTACCTGTTATACTTCTCGCATTGAAACAAATGCACTTCAGACCACCAGTCCCGCTGTGCTCCGCAACATCTCCCTGCCTGCTCTTCCTCTTAGTCTTACTGGCCTTATTTACTAGTTCCCCCTCATTTATTTCACTTGCTGTCCTACTGCTCTGGTTCCCACCCCCCTGCCACACTAGTTTAAACCCTCCCGAGTGACGCTAGCAAACCTCACAGCCAGGATATTTGTGCCCCTCCAGTTTAGATGCAACCCGTCCTTCTTGTACAGGTCCCACCTGTCCCTGACGAGATCCCAATGGTCCAGATATCTGAAACCCTCCCTCCTACACCAGCTGTTCAGCCACATGTTTAGCTGCACTATCTTCCTATTTCTAGCCTCACTGGCACGTGGCACAGGGAGTAATCCCGAGATTCCAACCCTAGAGGTCCTGTCTTTTAACTTTCTACCTAACTCCCTAAACTCCCCCTGCAGGACCTCGTCACTCTTCCTGCCTATGTCGTTGGTACCGATGTGTACCACAACCTCTGGCTGTTCACCCTCCCCCTTCAGAATGCCCCCTGTCCGTTCAGAGACATCTTTGACCCTGGCACCAGGGAGGCAACATACCATCGTGGAGTCTCTTTCACGTCCACAGAAGCGCCTATCTGTGCCCCTGACTGTAGAGTCCCCTATAACTATTGCTCTTCTGCGCTTTGTCCCTCCCTGCTGAACAACAGTGCCAGCCGTGGTGCCACTGCTCTGGCTGCTGCTGTTTTTCCCTGATAGACCATCCCCCTCAACAGTATCCAAAACGGTATACTTGTTAGAGAGGGGGATAGCTACAGCGGATTCCTGCACTGACTGCCTGCCCCTTCTCGCGGTCACCCATCTATCTGCCTGCACCTTAGTACAGTATACTAAATTGAAAGTACAAGTAAATCATTGCTTCACCTGAAAGGAGTGTTTGGGGCCTTGGATAATGAGGAGAGAGGAGGTAAAAGAGCAGGTATTACACCTTCTGTGATTGCATGGGAAGGTATCGTGGGAAGGGGACGAGGTGTCGGGGGTAATGGAGGAGTGGACCAGAGTGTTGTGGAGGGAATGATCCCTTCGGAATGCTGACGAGAGGGGAGGGGAAAATGCGTTTGGTAGTGGCATCATGCTGGACGTGGCGAAAATGGCGGAGGATGATCCTTTTGGATGTGGAGGCTGGTGGGGTAGAAAGTGAGGACAAGGGGAACCCTGTCACGGTTCTGCCTTTAGTTCCCCCCATGAACGGGCATTGTGGCTGTGGCGCTGTCTCCTGCTTTAGTAACTGGCTGCAGTTCTACTTGTCAACAAGCTTGGAGGGTGTTGCACTGTCTCCTGCTATACAAGCAGACAGAGAGCTGGCGGCAGTTCCACTTGGAGAATGTGGCACTGTTACCCGATGTGTGTGCTTTTGTTAGGCCCCGCCCACAAAACAATCCACCCAGGAAAGGCTCTGAAATGGCAGCCACAGCTTTTTTTACTTTTGGCTGGGTCAGAACAGGCTTTGGACAGCGCGATCCTGGAGCAACCTACAGTGAACTTGGACAGCCTGATTCTGGATTAACTTGCTTCTTCGTTTGACCACCGGTTTGGCAATTTTAAAATCAGGTACTCACAGTTTTAAAGAGACTTTTCCTTTTTCTGTGTGTGGCTCTTCCTGACTTCAGGCTGGTTCCTCTCCACAACCTTGTGCTGCAGTAAAGCATCACAATCCCGATCTTCTGCTCCATGTTTCAACTTTAAATTTTTTACCTTCTGCAACATGGTCCAATCTTCAAATGTGCACCACTGCCATCATGTTTCATGTTGTCTTAACCTCTGTGTTAGCTGCTTCTATACACAAAGCACTGACCACTTAAGACAGGATTAGTAATGTGGACTCTTTATTTGAGGATAGTTCTGCAGTAACAGACAGGTCTTCACTGTATAGGTACTTACTTAAGACTGCCCCCAACCCAGAAGTCACATGGTGTGTTTCATCACAGCTGTTACACTGCTGGCAAGATAACATAGCCACACCTCTTAAAAGTGTACACACAATAAACACAACACAGGCACTTGTCTGCCTTGAATTAAGATGTAAAATTAGGTTGTCTCAGAATAAGTCCATTATGGCTGTGCCCAACAAATCTAGCATTCAAATGAAGAATTCCTTGCAGCTGATGATGAGCAATTTGAACATTCAGAGCCTGGCCTCCCTTTCAGGTAATTGGTCCATGACGCCACCTTCCAGGGATCTCCTCTGTCCTTGTGTTCCAATTGTCTGCCTGCTGGTCAGTAATGTTCTATGTAATCTCTAAGAAAGTTTATGTAATTTCATATACCTATTTTACATCAAATTTCTTCTGTTCTCACCTCTTTAATTAGCCTTTGCCTGAACTCCCCGTAGCATCAAAACTTCTGCAAGCATCAAAGGCCCTGCATTCCTGGGGATACTGGAACAGAGATTGGATTTAGAAGGGGTAGAAGATGACCAGCAGGAAATGCTAGCTCTCTGCCCCAAAGATGCTATGCAGGGAATTCCTGCAGGTGTGGGATGAATTTAGAAAGGAGGCAAGTTAGCAGGTTGCTGTTACCCACTGGAATTCCTGTTGTTTCCACTTCCTTTGGCTCTAATTACCTGGATGCTGAGAAAATACTGAAAAACTGAAGGCAACCAGAACAAAACTGGCCCTGTTTTTAGCATTTTCACCCAGGAACTCCAAATGTATTGAAACACTAGCTAGGTTTGTTAACAAGAGCTTTTACCTCTGCTCCCTTACTAGGCCCTTCCTGGGTGCCACATTTTGAATTTCTCCTCCTCCTCCTTTCTGCATACTACTGTGGGCACCTCATGGTATCATGGAATGGTTAGAGCTTAGAAGGAGGCCATCCAGCCCATTGAGTCTGTGCTGGCTCTATACAAGAGCAATTTAGCTAGTCTCACTTCCCCACCTTTTCCCCATAGCCCTGCAATTTTATTCCCTTCAGGTACTTAGCCAATTCCCTTTTGAATCTGCCTTCACTACCCTCTTGGGCAGTGCATTTTAGATCGTAACGACTCGCTGCGTAAAAAAGATTTTTCCTCATGTTGCTTTTAGTTCTTTTGCCATTTACCTTCAATCTGTGTCCTCTGGTTTTTGACTCTTCTGCCAATGGGAACAGCTTCCCTCTGTCTCGATCCCTTATGATTCTGAACAGCTCTAACAAATCTCCTCTCAACTTTCTCTTCTCGAAGGAGAACAACACCAGCTTCTCCAATTTATCCATGTAACTGAAGTCCCTCATCCCTGGAACCATTCTCATAAATCTTTTCTGCACCCACCTAAAGCCTTCACATCCTTCCTAAAATGCAGTGTCCATAATTGGACATAATACTCCAATTGAGGCCAAACCAGCGTTTTATAAAGGTTCATCATAACCTCCTCGCTTTTGTACTCTATGCCTCTATTTATAAAGCCCAGGAACCTGTATGCCTTTTTAACCACTTTCTCAACCTGCCCTGACACTTGGTCATGACCGAGGTGGGAGGAGTGAAATGTCTTTCTCTAGTTCCACTTCTCCACAGGTCACAACATATATTTAAATGTTTACCTGGTTACTGATACAGCCAATTATATACACTATTTTTATTTCAGAATAAAATCCACCAACCAGGTTTCTTTAATGAACAACAAAATTATCAATTTATTATAAAACAAGACTTATTCAGTAAAGATGCAAAGCATTAACACGCAGATTGAAATATGAAAATTCCCTTCTAACTTAGCCCAACACACAGACACACACACACACACACTGGTTAAATAAAAATAAAGAAGCTTTCTCTGCAGCGATCTCTTTACAAAAAAGACAAAAAAAAGCTTTGTCCAAATACTTGTTAATTCTTTAATGAAAAGAAGAAGATATGGAATTATATCAGTTGGCCCTTTATTCTGGCGTTCCAAATACACGTAGACGGCTGCCTACGGCTGGAGCAGTTCACTTCAGGCAACATCAAGGATTAGTCTGACAGGTTTTCCAGGAGAAATGCGGCATCAGGAGTTTCAGTCCACACACTCAATTCGCAGGGTTTCTCAGAGAGATGGAGAAAGGATGAGCTGGTGTCTTCTCTCTTAACAGGCTGACCCGCAACTGACTCAAAACAATATCCAAAACGAAACCAACTCTTGACCACCATAAATTTTGACAGGTCACTTCTCTGTAAACAACTCTGCTAGACACCAAGGCTCTTGCTGTTTATTTAGCTTAAGGCATGTGACATCCAGTAAGGGTTTGTTTTTTAACAAAATTTCCCAAGTCCTTCCAGTGATTTTTTTTCAAAAAAAAACAAAGTCCAACAACTATGGAATCTCTTCAGTCCCAAATGAATCTTCAAACGCAAATCTTCAAATATTAAAAAATGGAAGCACTTTCATAACACCTCCTTGGAGGAATGAAACGCCATTTTTATATGCGTTTCATTACAAAATGTGGAAAAAAGCAGAAGATGAAAAAATATTAAAACAGATTTACATTCATTCTCATTCACTCTTTACCTGTAACTAATACAGTTCTGCTTTGTACCATCTTTATACTCAGATAACTCAAAGCAAAGTTAAATTCTAGACAAAACATCAGGAATTACATTATTTTCCCTGCAATGTGGAGAATCTTTAAGTGATAGGGCTTCAACAGTAAACTCCATCGAAATAGTCTGGCATTCTGGTTTTTGAATTTTCTAACAAAAACTAGGGGGTTATGATCAGTATATACCAGCAAGCATATACTTCAAAATGCTTAAGAGCTAGCAGTAAGCTAATAAGTTGAGTATCTCTTTTGGTGTTGATTTAACTCTGTTAACTCAGGGACTGCAAGAAGTACTGAGTCTGTTACAAACTGCTGAATAGCTTGTGAACTGAAGTAACCTGAGCTCAGACACTGCTGAACAGCTTGTGAACTAAAGTAACCTGAGCTCAGACACTGGCCTGTGCTGGTAAAAACCAGTTTGAACTAATTAATTTATGTGAAATACAAGGGAAATGTCACAAAAATAGAGCCTTATTTGGACACGGAGTGATACCGGGGTCCTTGGGCCTGGGCCAATAAGAAGAAGATACGAACGAGGTGAGCAGGCCTAAACCAACGGGAAAGAGACAGCACAGCTCAAAGAGATAAGAAAGAGAATAAGTATGGAGAATCTCAGGCATAGAGCCAGCGAGAAACTCCGGAGACCAACCATCGCAGAAGTGGAAGACCCTGCGTCAGCTACGCGGTGACGACGTAAAGGAGAGAGAGAACGGACCGCCTGGCCAGCGTCAGCTCTCCCCTTTTTCGGGTATTATCCTTTGTTTTCTGTGACTAGGTCAGGGCAGGTCAGAGGAACCTAGTGGGTGTGCGTATCGATTCTAGCTAGCTTTGTCATAAACTGTATAACCCAGTTTGAGTTGCATGCTTTTGTCTAACCAAGTGTATAAGCCTTATTCTTACATTGTACAACAACGTGAATGAAGTAAATTGATAGTTAAAGAAAGGACTGAGTTTCCTCCTCTTTGTACTAATCCATTAACCGTAGCCGGTGGATTAGGTGGAGGGTGGCTCTCCTGTAACCCCGATATCCCAATCACCCAGCCTGAGCCTGAGTTAAGAGGACTTAGTCCCACGTGACAGCTAGGATCAAGTGGGCGAAGGGAATAAAGGTGCCAAAGGGGAGTTGACTCCGCACCACGGTTTACAGCTCTTTGGGAAAGTATTCCACTGGCCTTTCTGTGCCCGATTCATCATCTTGTAACAGGACTGCACCAACCTCAAGTCACTAGCATCAGTTGCTACCTTGAAGGGCTTAGTGAAATTAGGGCAGCCAACACTGGTTCATTGATCAAAATGGCTTTCAACCTCTCGAAAGATGCTTGGCATTCTTCTGACCACACTACCTTGGCTTTCTTTTTTTGTGGCAAATCCATCAGTGGAGCAGCTATGGTCTAAAATTGGGTACAAACTTGTGGTAGAAACCACACATCCCCAAAAACCTCATGATTTCTCATTTAGTCTTAGGAGTAGGGAACTCCATCAATGCTTGTACTTTTGCTGTTCTTGGCAACACTTGTCCTTTCCCTACTATATACCCTAAGCAGGTTACCATGTTTTTGTAAATTCACTTTTGGCAAGGTTTATCACCAAATCAGCTGACTGTAATTTTCTAAATAGAGCTACTAATTGTTCCAAGTGGTCCTTCCTAGTGTCACTGTATACGAGCACATCATCAAGTAAACCACACTGTTAGGAACACTGGCTACCACTTAGTTTGTTAGTCTCTGGAAAGTTGCTGGGCATTTTGTAGCCCGAATGATGTCACTCGGCAATGGAAAAGACCGTCTGATGTGACAAAGGCCGGCATTTCTTTAGCTCACGGTATTAAAGGAATCTGCCACTATCACTTTAACAAATCTATTTTTGTAAGAAATGTGACACTGCCAACTCTGTCAGTAGTCTTCCAATCGAGGAATTGGATAGCAGTCTGCCTTTGTTACTGCATTAATCTATCTGTAGTCAATGCAAAATTTAGTTGAACCATCAGGCTTAGGCACTAACACAATTGGGGGACTCCAGCTGCTTTGACTGGGTTCAATTAGGTGGTTTTCCAACTTGTACTGGATTTCTGCTTTCACCTGGCCCTGTTTCTCTGGACTTAAGCGATAAGGATGCTGTTTTATAGGAAAGGATTCTCCTACATCCACATCATGTGTGGCTAAGGTTGTACATCCTGGTTTATCCCTACAGACTCCTTTAAATGCTGTGATTAGCCTTGTTAGCTCTTTTCATAATTCTGCATCTAAATGTGAAAGCATTGTGTCTAATCTCCCAAACAATTCAGTATTAGCTAACTGTAGGAGGCTAAAGTAGGAGGTTCAATTTGAGAATTGTCTAGCCCTCCTTCTGCCTCATCCTCACTATCCCTTTCATCCTTCACTGTCCCTACTACGTGACATACTTGTGCTTGCTTATCCTCCTCCTGTCAGTGATATTGTTTCAACATATTGATATGACACAGCCGATTCTTTTTCCAGCGATCTGGGGTGTCAATCAAATAATTTACTTTACCAATCCTTTTGACTACTCTATATGGTCCACTGAACCGTGTTTTCACCAGTTCACCCTGTAATGGCAGTAATACTAACACCTCATCCCCTGGTTGAAATGTTTGGGTCTTGGCATGCTTGTCTGCCCATTTCTTCATGCTTGTTTGGGAAGCTTTCATGTGATCCTGATCCACTTTGCAGGATTTCGTGAGCCGCTCGCAGAACACAGATACATAATCTAACATGGAAGACTCGCCCGTCTGTTCTGAAAAGTTTTCTTTGATTAGTTTTAGAGGACCTCTTACCTCATGCCCGTAAACTAATTCAAAGGACTAAAACTGGTACACTCATTAGGTGAATCCCTAGTGGCAAATATAAGAAATTCTAGCCCTTTGTCCCAATCGTGGGGATATTCATTGTGCATATTCACAGTATGCCCTGATCATCGTTTTGAGGGTCTGATGGCACCGTTCTAAAGCCCCTTGTGTCTGTGGCTGGTATCTGAGGACTTTAACTGTATTATACCCATATTACTCATAACTTCCTGGAAAATTATAGATATAAAATTGGAGCCTTGATCCGACTGAATCTCAATCGGTAATCCATATCAAGTGAAGAACTGGATTAACTTTTCTACCACTACCTTAGCAGAAATAGTTCTCAAGGGAATGGCCTCTGGGAACCGAGTAGCCATATCCAGAATAGTGAGTATATATTGATGTCCTGCTTTTGTTTTCGGTAAAAGTCCTACACAGTCTACCAACATCCTAATAAATGGTTCCCCAAAATCTGATATGGTATGAGAAGTAGAGATGCTGATTTTATGGCAGGTTTTCCCACAATCTGGTACAAATGGCACGTTTTACAGAACTGCAGCACATCCTTGTAAAGACCTGGCCAGTAAAAAGTCGACTTATACGTGATTGGGTCTTTCGGATCCCCACATGTCCTGCCATAGGAATTTCATGGGCTATCCTTAGTATTTCATGGCGATACTTGGGCGGTACCACTATCTGGTGAACTACCGCTTATTCTTCGTCCGCAGATCTGTGAGGAGGTCTCCACTTCCTCGTCAGAATCCCATTTTTAATATAGTAGCCTTCAGGAACTCCCTTTGCTTCAGCTTCAGTTAGAGCCAATTATGCCACTTTACTTAACTCAGGATCAGCTTGCTGAGCCTTGATCAGAGAAGACTTACTGGACATTTCCTTTGGATTTTCCAAATCCCCAAAGAAAGTTTCAGGTATTCGACTATCTGTGGTACCAATTTGACCTCCGACAATGGAACTTGTTCTCATTGTCAGCCATTGCTCGAGTCACTACACATGAAGGAAAAATTCCTGGAACCTTTTCCTGCAATTGGTCTGTCTTTTTGACTTCACATGGTCTTTCCATGACTACTGGAGAAGCTACTATCTTCGCTCCAGCCAAATCATTCCCCAGGAGTAGGTCAACTCCGTCTTCAGGCAAACTATGAACAATGACCGTTCCAGACATTAGGTCACACGCCAGGTGCACCTGATACAAAGGCTATATACTCCCCACTGATACTATTCACTAAAACCTTGGTATTCAGTGCACTGTCTGGTGGAAAATTTATGCCTTTCCACAGCAAAAGAATTTGGGTGTCTCCTGTATCCCTAAGTATAACTATAGGTTTACCTGCCTCACTTGAGCGATAAGGAGTTACTTTTCCTTTTGACAAGAATTCCCTATAACTCTCAGGTATCTTGTTCACGTCCCCTGCACTCACAGCGGTTTTTGTACTTGGCCTTACAGCTGCAGTCAGAGCTACAGCCTGATCTGTTGTACTCTCAGTTAGGGCCCCTTTCTCTGCATTGGCCTTGTGTTCTCCAGTAAGTCCCATGGGTTTACCCCGCACCTTCCAGCATTCTGCATGAAGGTGTCCCACCTTGTGGCAATGGAAACACTTAGGCTTTCGGACCTCACTCAAACCCTTAGCATCTTCCTTTCAGGCCTGAGGAGGATATCCTTGGGCATTTCCAGCTGTCCCTTCTTGTCCCCGACTACTTGCCTTCCTTTCACCCTCCACCTTCTATCCTTGTCGGGTTTGTGGGGGTGACGGAAAAAGGGTTTGGGCTTGTAAACAAGTTTGTAATCATCAGCGATCTCAGCTGCATGTATGGCTGTTGAAACCTCCTGGTTCTCTATGTGGGCTCTTACTAACGGAGGGAGTTAATTTTTTAATTCTCCCAGGAGTACTATTTCCCTAAGGATCCCATACGTGGCCTCTATCTTCAGTGCCTGCATCCAACAATCAAAATGAATTTGCTTTACCATCTCAAATTCTCTGTATGTCTGCCCAGGCTATTCCCGGAGGTTCCGAAATTTCTGTCTGTAATCTTCGGGGACTAACTCATAAGCAGCGAGAATAGCCTTTTTTGCCATCTCATAATCTGCAGAAGCCTCCTTAGAAAGCATGGCATAAACTTCATGAGCTCTGCCTATCAACTTGCTTTGCATGAGCAATGTCCAATTTTCTTTCGGCCATCTCATCTGTTTAGCTATCTTTTCAAAAGATATGAAAAATGCCTCTACGTCCCTTTCCTCAAACTTCGGGAAGGCTTGCACCAATTTAAACAGCTATCCACTGGGTCCTGGGTTGAAGTTAGGTCTTTCCTCACCAGAATTTTCATCGAGGTCAAGGCCACCCTTTTTTTTTAGTTCTAGCTTTTTAAATTGTAATTCCCTTTCTCACTCCCTTTCTCTTTCCTCCCTTTCTCTTTCCTGCCTTTCTTTTTCCTTTTCTCTTTCCCTTTGCCATTCCACTTCCAGCTTCCGAAATGCTCTTTCCTTTTCCCTTCCTCTCTTTCTTCCTTTTGCCTTTCTTTTTGTTGCTCCCTTTCTCTGTCCTGAAATTCTAGCTCTAACCTCTTCATGTCTAACTGAATCTGTGCCAGTGTTACCATGTCTTCTTCCGATTCCACTCGTCCCTCTGGCTGTTTCACTTCAATCTTCAACTGTCTGGCCAATAGTCCCTGAATTTCAGGTCTCCCAGCTTTTGATCTAATATGCACCTTCAAGTGCTCTGCCACACTTAACAGCTTACCAACAGACAAAGCTTTTAAAGAGCCATAATCTATACCAAACTGCTGTGCAAATGCACTTGCATCAAAAGTAGCCATTCCGGTAGTGTAAGCTTTACTGTAATGCAGAAGAAACCTGGTGTTTTCTATTTCCCCTTTTCAGTTATTATTACCCCACTTACAATTGCACGTCGCGGCTTTGAATTATCCACAGAGCCCCCAATTATATGTTATGACCGAGGCGGGGGGAGTACACTGTCTTTCTCTAGTTCCACTTCTCATCAGGTCACAACATATATTTAAATGTTTATCCAGTTACTGATATGGCCAATTATATACTCTATTTTTATTTCAGAATAAAATCCACCAACCAGGTTTCTTTAATAAACAACAAAATTATCAATTTATTATAAAACAAGACTTATTCAGTAAAGATGCAAAGCATTAACACACAGATTGAAATATGAAAGTTCCCTTCTAACTTAGCCCAACACACACACACACACTGGTTAAAGAAAAAATAAAGAAGCTTTCTCTGCAGAGGTCTTTTTACAAAAAAGACAAAAAAAACATTGTCCAAATACTTGTTAATTCTTGAATGAAAAGGAGAAGATATGAAATGATATCAGTTGTCCCTTTATTTTGGCATCTCAAATACGCGTAGATGGCTGTCACTGGGAGCAGTTCACTTTCGGCAACGTCGAGGATTAGTTTGGCAGGCTTTCCAGGAGAAATGTGGCATCAGGGGTTTCAGTCCACACACTCGATTCTCAGGGTTTCTCAGAGAGAAACATAGAAAATAGGAGCAGGAGTAGGTCATTTGGCCCTTCGAGCCTGCTCCGCCATTCATTATGATCATGGCTGATCATCCAACTCAGTAGCCTGTTCCGGATTTCGCCCCATATCCTTTGATCCCTTTAGACCCAAGAGCTATATCTAACTCCTTTTTGAAAACATACAATGTTTTAGCCTCAACTGCTTTCTGTGGTAGCAAATTCCACAGGCTCACCACTCTCTGGGTGAAGAAATTTCTCCACATCTCAGTCCTGAATGGTTTACCCCGTATCCTTAGACTATGACCCCTGGCTCTGGACTCCCCCACCATTGGGAACATCCTTCCTGCATCTACCCTGTCAAGTCCTGTTAGAGGTGGAGAAAGGATAAGCTGGTGTCTTCTCTCTTAGCAGGCTGACCCTCAACTGACTCAGAACAATATCCAAAATAAGACAACTCTTGACCACCATAAATCTTGATGTGTCATACCTCTGTAAATAACTCCCCGAGTCACCAAGGCTCTTGCTGTTTATTTAGCTTAAGGCATGTGACATCCATTAACGGTTTGTTTTTAAACAAAGTTCCCCAAGTCCTTCCAGTGACTTTTTTTTGGGAAAAAAACAAAGTCCAGCTTCTATGGAATATCTTCAGTCCCAAATGAATCCATCTCCACTATCTTCAAAGATGTATCCTCAAAAGAATATTTAAAAATGGGAAGCATTTTCATAACAACTTTCTATGATTTGTGCACCTAATGCCCCCAAGTCTCTTTGTTTCTACACCCCTTTAGAATTGTACTGTTTAGTTATTATTGCCTCTTTTCATTCTTCCAACCAAAGTGTATTGCTTCACACTTCTCTACATTAAATTTCTTCTGCCACATGTCTGCCCATTCCACCAGCCTGCCTATGTTCTTTTGAAGTCTATCACTATCCTCCTCACAATTCACAATACTTCCCAAGTTTTATACCATCTGCAAATGTTGAAGTTGTGCCCTGTACACCCATGTCTAATTCATTTATATAGCGAAAAGAAAGCAGTGGTCCTAGTACCAACCCCTGGGGAACTCCACTGTACACCTTCCTCCAGTCTGAAAAACAACCATTTACTCTCTGTTTCCTGTTACTGAGCCAGCAATATATTCATGCTGCCACTGTCCCTTTTATTCCATGGGCTTCAACTTTGCTGGCAAGCCTATTATGTGGTACTTTATCAAATGACCTTTGGAAGTCTATATATGCCATATCAACTGCAGTACTGCGGATTGTTTTCACTGGAATGACGGAGGTGGAGGGGCGACATGATAGAGATTTACAAAGTTATGAGTGGCATGGACAGAGTGGATAGTCAGAAGCTTTTTCCCAGGGTGGAAGAGGCAGCTACTAGGGGACATAGGTTTAAGGTGCAAGGGGCAAGGGGCAAAGTTTAGAGGGGATGTGCATTGCAAGTTCTTTACACAGAGGGTGGTGAGTGCCTGGAACTTGCTGCCGGGGGAGGTGGTGGAAGCAGGTACAATAGCGACGTTTAAGAGGCATCTTGACAAATACATGAATAGGATGGGAATAGAGGGATACGGTCCCCGGAATTGCAGAAGGTTTTAGTTTAGACAGGCATCAAGATCGGCACAGGCTTGGAGGGCCGAATGGCCTGTTCCTGTGCAGTACTGTTCTTTGTTCTTTGTACTCTCATCACTCTCTCTATTACCTCGTCAAAAATCTCAATCAAGTTGATTCAACATGATTTTGCCTTTAACAAATTCATGCTGGCTTTCCTTAATTAAGCCACCGTTTTCCGAGTGGCTGTTAATTTTGTCCTGGATTATCATTTCGAAAAGCTTTCCCACCACCAAGGTTAAACTGACCGGCCGGTAGTTGCTGCGTTTATCCTTACAGCCTTTTTTGAACAAGGCCATGACATTTTCAATTCTCCAGTCCTCTGGAACCACCCCCATATCTAAGGAGGATTGGGAAATTATGGCCTGTATCTCTGTAATTTTCAGCCTTACTTCCCTCAGCATCCTTAGATGCATCCCATCCTGTCCTGGTGACTTATCAACTTTAAGTGCAGACAGACTTTCTAATACCTCCTGTTTATCAACTTTTTGCTCATCCAGCATCTCAACTACTTTGTCTTGCACTATGACTTTGGCAACATCTACCTTGGTAAAGACAAATGCAAAGTACTGATTTAGTACCTCAGCCATGCCCTCTGCCACCATTTGTAGATCCCCTTTTTGGTCCCTAATTGGCCCCACCTCTCCTCATACAATCATTTTACTCTTTATATGCCTATAGAAGACTTTTGGATTCCCTTTTGTGTTAGCTGTTAGCCTTTTATCATAATCTCTCTTTGACTCTTGTATTTCTTTTTTACTTTCCCTCATGAACTTTCAATAATCAGCCTTGTTCTCACTTATATTATCAACCTGACATTTGTCATAAGCACCCTTTTACCCTCTATCTCTTTTGTCATCCAGGGAACTCTGGCTTTGGTTGCCCCTTCTTTTCCCCTCGTGGTACTTCAACTGTACTTGAATCATCTCCTCTTTAAAGGCAGCCCATTGTTCTGAAACAGTTTTGCCTACCAATCTTTGATTCCAATTTACCTGTGACAGATCCGCTCTCAACCCACTGAAATTGGCACTCCTCCATTTAAGTATTTTTATTCTAGATTGCTCATTGTCCTTTTCCATAGCTAATCTAAATCTTATGATACAATGATCACTCTTCCCTAATTGCTCCCCTACTGTTACTTGATGCACCTAATTCCCCAGAACCAGATCCAGCAATGCCTCCTTCCTTGTTGGACCAGAAATGTGCTGATGTAGAAAATTTTCCTGAACACATTTCAGAAATACTTTCCACTCTCTGCCATTTACACTGTTATTGATGTCCCCCATTATTACTGCTCTATACTTCTTGCACCTCTCTGTAATTTTGCCGCAAATTCGCTCCTCTGCATCTTTCCCACTATTTGGTGACCCCTCCAAGACACACTCTCTATCCAGCACTGTTACATTCTCCTGAATTAATATTGCCACCTCTCCTCCTTTTTTCCTTCACTATATTTCCTGAACATCTTGCATCCAGGAATATTTAGCACCCAGTCCTGCCCTTTTAGAGTCAAGTCTCCGTTATCACTGCACCATCATGTTCCCACATGGCTATTTGCACCTGCAGCTCACCAATCTTATTTACCACACCACGCTTTTACATACACAAGAACACAAGAAAGAGGAGCAGTAGTAGACCATATGCCCCACCGAGCCTGCTCCGCCATTCAATACGATAATGGCTTCAACTCCATTTTCCCGCCTGCTCGCCATATCCCTTGGTTCCCTGAGAGACCAAAAATCTGTCTATCCCAGCCTTAAATGTATTCAATGATGGAGCATCCATAACCCTCTGGGGTAGAAAATTCCAAAGATTCACAACTCTTTCAGTGAAGTTATTTCTCCTCATCTCCATGCTAATTGATCGTCCCTTTATCCTGAGTCTGAGCCCCCGTGTTTTAGATTCCCCAACCAGCGGAAACAATCTTTCAGTGTCTACCCTATCCAGCCTCTTCAGAATCTTGTATGTTTCAATGAGATTGCCTCTCATTCTTCTAATCTCCAGAGAGCACAGGCCCAATTTACTCAGCCTCCCATCATAGGACAACCCCATCATCCCAGGGACCAATTTAATATCACTGTACCGCCTCCAATGTAAGTATATCGTTTCTTAAATGTGGAGACCAAAACTGCACATAGTATTCCAGATGTGATCTCACCAAAACCCTGTACAATTGAAGCAAGACTCTTTGTTCCTGTACTCCAATCCCCTTGCAATAAAGGCCAACATTCCATTTGCCTTCCTAATTGCTTGCTGTACCTGCATGTTAACTTTCTGCATTCCTTGGACAAGCACAACCCAAGTCTCTTTGAACATCAACACTTACAATTTCACACCTTTTAAAAAATATTCTGCTTTTCTATTCTCACGACCAAAGTGAATAACTTCACACTTCCATACATTATACTGTATCTGCCACTCACTTAACCTGTCGATATCTCTTTGCAGCCTCTCTGTGTCCTCCTCACAGCTTGTATTTCCACCTACATTTGTATCTTCATCAAACTTAGATACATTACTCTCTGTCTCTTTGTTCTAAGTCATTAATATAGATTCTAAGGTCCAGCACTGATCCTTGTGGTTCTCCACTGCCAACTTGAAAGTGCCCCATTTATGCCTACTCTTTGCTTTGTGTCCGTTAACCAATTCTCTATCCATGCTAATATATTACCCCAACTTCATGAGCCCTTATCTTGCCTGTTAATCTTTTGTGTAGCACCTGATCAAATGCCTTTTGGAAATCCATGTATACTACATCTACTGGTTCCCCTTTATCTACCCTACTAGTTATATCCTCAAAAAACTCTCATAGATTTGTCAAACATGGTTTTCCTTTTGTAAAACTGGGTTGTCTTTACCTCATCATACTGTGCTTTTCTAAGTGCATTGTTAAGACTTCCTTAATAATAGATTCCAGCACTTTCCCAACGACTGATGTTAGGCTAACTGGCCGTACATCACTGTTTTCTCTCTCCCTTCTTTCTTGAAAAGCAGTGTAACATTTACCAATTTCCAATCTGATGGAACCATTCCAAAATCCAGGGAATTTTGGAAAATCATAGACAGCACATCCATTATCTCTGCAGCTATCTCTTTTAGAACTATGTAGGTCATCACATCCTGGGGATTTGCTGGATTTTAGTCCCTTAAGTTTCCCTAATATTTTTTCTGTACAGATATTAATTACTTTAATTTCCTCACTCTTTTTAGACCCTAGGTTGCCCTCTATTTCTTGTATGCAACTTGTGTCTTCCATTGTGAAGACAGACAAAAAATATTTGTTCAATGTCTCTGCTATTTCCTCATTCCCCATAATAATTTCTCCTGTCTCTGCTTCTAAGGGACTAACGTCTTCCTTTTTATTAACTTATAAAAGCTCTTAGAATCTGTTTTAATATTCCTAGCTAGTTTACTCTCGTGTTCTATTTTTTCCCATTTCTATCAACTTTTTGGTTACCCTTTGCTGGTTTCTAACCCACTCCCAATCTTCAGACTTGCTACTATTCTTTCCAACATTATAAACCTCTTCTTTAAATCTAACACTGCCCTTAACTTGCGGAGTAAGCCACAGATGGATCTTTCTTGCTGAGTTTTATTTTTCAATGGAATTTTGTTTTTTATTCATTCATAGGATGTGGGCGTCGCTGGCTAGACCAGCATTTATTGCTCATCCCTAATTGCCCTTGAGAAGGTGGTGGTGAGCCACTTTCTTGAACCGCTGCAGTCCACGTGGTATAGATACACCCACAGTGCTGTTAGGAAGGGAGTTCCAGGATTTTGACCCAGCGACAGTGAAGGAATGGCGATATAGTTCCAAGTCAGGGTGATGTGTGACTTGGAGGGGAACTTGCAGGTGATAGTATTCCCATGCATTTGCTGGCCTTGTCCTTCTAGTTGGTAGAGGTCGCGGGTTTGGAAGGTGCTGTCGAAGGATCCTTGGTGCGTTGCTGCAGTGCATCTTGTAGATGGTACACACTGCTGCCACTGTGTGTCGGTGACAGAGGGAATGAATGTTTGTGGATGGGGTGCCAATCAAGCTGGCTGCTTTGTCCTGGATGGTGTCGAGCTTCTTGAGTGTTGTTAGAGCTGCACCCATCTAGGCAAGTGAAGAGTATTCCATCACACTCCTCACTTGTGCCTTGTAGATGGTGGACAGGCTTTGGGGAGTCAGGAGTTACTCGCCGCAGAATTCCAAGCCTCTACCTGCTCTTGCAGCCACGGTATTTATATGGCTACTCCAGTTCAGTTTCTGGTCAATGGTAACCCCGAGGATGTTGAAAATGAGGGATTCAGTGATCGTAATGCCATTGATTGTCAAGGGGAGATGGTTGGATTCTCTCTTGTTGGAGATGGTCATTGCCTGGCACTTGTGTGGCATGAATGTTACTTGCCACTTATTAACCCAAGCCTGGATATTGTCCAGATCTTGCTGCATTTCTACATGGACTGCTTCAGTATCTGAGGAGCCGTAAATGGTGCTGAACATTGTGAAATCATCAGCGAACATCCCTACTTTTGACCTTATGATTGAAGGAAGGTCATTGATGAAGCAGCTGAAGATGGTTGGGCCTAGGACACTACACTGAGGAACTCCTGCAGTGATGTCCTGGAGCTGAGATGATTGACCTCCAATAACCACAACCATCTTCCTTTGCGTGAGGTATGACTCCAACCAGCGGAGAGTTTTCCCCGGATTACCATTGACTTCAGTTTTGCTCAGGCTCCTTGATGCCATACTCGGTCAAATGCTGCCTTGATATCAAGGGCAGTCACTCTCACCTCACCTCTTGAATTCAGCTCTTTTGTCCATGTTTGAACCAAGGCTGTAATGAGGTCAGGAGCTGAGTGGCCCTGGCGGAACCCAAACTGAGCGTTACAGAGCAGGTTATTGCTAAGCAAGTGCCGATTGATGGCACTGTCGATGACACCTTCCATCACTTTACTGATGAGACTGATCGGGTGGTAATTGGCCGGGTTGGAATTGTCCTGCTTTTTGTGTACAGGACAACACCTGGGCAATTTTCCACATTGCAGGGTAGATGCCAGTGTTGTAGCTGTTTTGGAGCAACTTGGCGAGGGGCGCGGCAAGTTACGGAGCACAGGTCTTCAGTAGTATTGCTGGAATATTGTCAGGGCCCATAGCCTTTGCAGTATCAAGTGCCTTTAGTCGTTTCTTGGATATCACGCAGAGTGAATCTAATTGGCTGAAGTCTGACATCTGTGATGCTGGGGACTTCAGGAGGAGGCCAAGATGGAACATCTACTCGGCACTTCTGGCTGAAGATTGTTGCAAATGCTTCAGCCTTATCTTTTGCACTGATGTGCTGGGCTCTCCCATCATTGTGGATGGGGATATTTGTGGAGCCACCTACTCCAGTTAGTTGTTTAATTGTCCACCACCACTCTTGGTTGGATGTAGCAGGACTGCAGAGCCTAGATCTGATACATTGGTTATGGGATCACTTAGCTCTATCGCATGCTGCTTACGCAGTTTGGCACACAAGTAGCCCTGTGTTGTAGCTTCACCAGGTTGACACCTTATTTTGAGGTATGCCTGGTGCTGCACCTGGCATGCCCTCCTGCTCTCTTCATTGAACCAGGGTTGGTCTCCTGGCCTAATGGTAACAATAGAGTGGGGGATATGCCGGGCCATGAGGTTACAGATTGTGGTTGAGTACATTTCTGCAGCGCCTCATGGATGCCCAGTTTTGCATTGCTTGATCTGTTCAAAATTTATCCCATTTAGCATGGTGGTAGTCCCACACAACACGATGGACGGTATCCTCAATGAGAAGGCGGGTCTTTGTCTCCACAAGGACTGTGCGGTGGTCACTTCTACCAATACTGTCATGGACAGATGCATCTGCGGCAGGCAGATTGATGAGGACGAGGTCAAGTATGTTTTTCCCTCTTGCTGGTTCCGTCACCATCTGCCGCAGACCCAGTCTAGCAGATATGTCCTTTAGGACTCAGCTAGCTCAGCAGTAGTGGTGCTACCGAGACACTCTTGGCGATGGACATTGAAGTCCTCCACCCAGAGTACATTCTGCGCCCTGCCACCCTCAGTGCTTCCTCCAAGTGGTGATCAACATAGAGGAGCACTGATTCATCAGCTGAGGGAGGGCAGTAGGTGGTAATCAGCAGCAAATTTCCTTGCCTATGTTTGACCTGATGCCATGAGACATCATGTGGTCAGGAGTCGATGTTGAGGACTCCCAGGGCAACTCCCTCCTGACTGTATACTACTGTTCCGCCACCTCTGCTGGGTCTGTCCTGCTGGTGGGACAGAACATACCTGGGGATGGTGATGACAGTGTATTATTGTTGGACATTTTGAATTGTTTCTTTAAATCAGATTTGTCCAACATACCACCCGCGGGCCAGGATCTGGCCCACCAAAGGTTCCCATCTGGCACACAGATGTAAACTGTACCCGGGGCTGTTCCTCATCCTCCATTGGAGTCCGTGACTGGAGATGAGAAAATGCTGGGTAACCAGGATGCATCCTTTGAAGCTGCTTGGTTCCCTCTCTGTATGGTTGTATCCAAGGGCAACCAAAATGCACTTTCTCTAATTCCTGAGGCTTGCTGGTTCTTAAAGCAGTACGGCTCCTTTTCCAGCCTTAAAGGCACACCACATTCTTCACAAGAAAAAAAACTACAGGATCATAACACCTCAGCCCCTGGCTGAATGAACTACCATTCCTGAAATGCGTTTCATTACAACAGGTAAAAAATACAAATTGACAAAACGCAAACACTTTTTTTCACATTTACAGATATACACTTTTCTAAAATGTTAAAACTACAGCAACAGGTTCCACCAGAACATTTCGGCTTTAAATTTTTAAAAGTTTGTCCCAATTAACCCATTTCAAATTTACAAACATAGTCTTCCAATTGTTTCGTGTTTTCCTTACAAGTGTCTCTATTGTCCATCACCTCAGCCAGGTAAACTGCACAGCTAGGAGCACTGACCACTACTGGGTTCACTATTCTTTGAGAGGTTTCTCGAGTACTCCTTAGCCTACGCGGCATCACTTGACACTGGAAAACCCTGTCTGGTGTAACAGAAGCTGTTTTTTACTTACCCTGGGGTGTCAAAGGAATTTGACAGTATTCCTCCAATACATCTAACTCTTTATGATACATGGTGTTGCCCACTCTGTCCATACAGTTCTTTAAATAGGAATTTGGGTAGGAGTCTGCCTTCTTTACCACAGTTACTTTTCCAGAGACTATGCAAGTTTGAGCCAACCCACCAGGTTTAGACATCAAGACCATCTGCGAATTCCAGCTGTCCTGACTAGGTTCAACTAAGCTGCCCTTCAGCATGCATTGTACCTCTGCTTCCACTTGGGCCTGTCTGTCTGGACCGAAGCGACAAGGATGTTGTTTTAAAGGAATGGTTCCACCTATATCCACATGATGTGTGGCTAAGGTTGTACATCCTGGCTTGTTCCTACAAACTTTTAGAAACATTGTGAAAACCCTGGTTAGGACTTCACACTGTTTTGCCTCTAAGTGCAAAAGCCTATTGTTTAATTTTCCTAGCCATTTTGTATTCGCTGATTGGATAGTTGGAGGTTCAATTTGAGAATTTCCTAGGCCTACTTCTGCCTCATCCTCACCATCCTTTTCCTTCTCAACAGTCCCAATTACCTGAGATACCTGTACTGGCTTATCCTCCTCCCTGCGGTAATATTGTTTGAGCATATTAATGTGATACAACCGATTCTTCTTCTGGTGATCAGGGGTGTCAGTCAAGTAAACTACCTTACCCACTCTTTTGATCACTCTTTATGGGCCACTGAACTGTGCTTTCAATGGTTCTCCCTCTGAGGGTAACAACACTAATACTTTGTCCTCTAGTTTTTTGCTAGGTTGTGGTTTTCCACCATTTGACAGGTATGGCACACCTTACAAAATTATCTCACATCCTTTGTAAGACCTGGCCAATAAAAATGTTTGCTTATGTGTGATTTGGTCTTCCGAATTCCCCTATGTCTTGCAAAAGGAATGTGGTGTGCTAACCTTAATAATCTTGTTCGATATTTAGGTGGTATCACTATCTGTTCAACAACTGTCCAGTCTTCATCAGCCAGCCTATGGCGTGGTCTCCATTTCCTCCTCAAAACCCCGTTTGCCATATAATCACCTTCCGTAACTCCTTTCGCCTCAGTTTCTGACAGAGTTGTCTGTGCTATTTGGTATATCTCTGAATCAGCTTGCTGTGCAGCAATGATTGATGGTGTGTTAAACAACTCATTTGGATTATCTAAATCCCCAAATAAGGTACTTGGTTATCTACTTGTGGGGCCCCTTTTACCTCAGACAATTAGAACATTACAGCACAGTACAGGCCCTTCGGCCCTCGATGTTGCGCCGACCTGTGAAACCATCTGACCTACACTATTCCATTTTCATCCATATGTCTATCCAATGACCACTTAAATGCCCTTAAAGTTGGCGAGTCTACTACTGTTGCAGGCAGGGCGTTCCACGCCCCTACTACTCTCTGAGTAAAGAAACTACCTCTGACATCTGTCCTATATCTATCACCCCTCAACTTAAAGCTATGTCCCCTTGTGTTTGCCATCACCATCCGAGGAAAAAGACTCTCACTATCCACCCTATCCAACCCTCTGATTATCTTATATGTCTCTATTAAGTCACCTCTCCTCCTCCTTCTCTCCAACGAAAACAACCTCAAGTCCCTCAGCCTTTCCTCGTAAGACCTTCCCTCCATACCAGGCAACATCCTAGTAAATCTCCTCTGCACCCTTTCCATAGCTTCCACATCCTTCCTATAATGCGGTGACCAGAACTGCACGCAATACTCCAGGTGCGGTCTCACCAGAGTTTTGTACAGCTGCAGCATGACCTCGTGGCTCCGAAACTCGATCCCCCTACTAATAAAAGCTAACACACCATATGCCTTCTTAACAGCCCTATTAACCTGGGTAGCAACCTTCAGGGATTTATGCACCTGGACACCAAGATCTCTCTGTTCATCTACACTACCAAGAATCTTCCCATTAGCCCAGTACTCTGCATTCCTGTTACTCCTTCCAAAGTGAATCACCTCGTACTTTTCCGCATTAAACTCCATTTGCCATCTCTCAGCCCAGCTCTGCAGCCTATCTATGTCCCTCTGTACCCGACAACATCCTTCGGCACTATCCACAACTCCACTGACCTTAGTGTCATCCGCAAATTTACTAACCCACCCTTCTACACCCTCTTCCAGGTCATTTATAAAAATGACAAACTGCAGTGGCCCCAAAACAGATCCTTGCGGTACACCACTAGTAACTAAACTCCAGGATGAACATTTGCCATCAACCACCACCCTCTGTCTTCTTTCAGCTAGCCAATTTCTGATCCAAAGCTCTAAATCACCTTCAACCCCATACTTCCGTATTTTCTGCAATAGCCTACCGTGGGGAACCTTATCAAACGCCTTACTGAAATCCATATACACCACATCCACTGCTTTACCCTCATCCACCTGTTTGGTCACCTTCTCGAAAAACTCAATAAGGTTTGTGAGGCACGACCTACCCGTCACAAAACCGTGCTGACTATCGCTAATGAACTTATTCTTTTCAAGATGATTATAAATCCTGTCTCTTATAACCTTTTCCAACATTTTACCCACAACCGAAGTAAGGCTCACAAGTCTATAATTACCAGGGCTGTCTCTACTCCCCTTCTTGAACAAGGGGACAACATTTGCTATCCTCCAGTCTTCCGGCACTATTCCTGTCGATAATGACGACATAAAGATCAAGGACAAAGGCTTTGCAATCTCCTCCCTAGCTTCCCAGAGAATCCTAGGATAAATCCCATCTGGCCCAGGGGACTTATCTATTTTCACACTTTCCAAAATTGATAACACCTCCTCCTTGTGAACCTCAATCCCATCTAGCCTAGTAGCCTGAATCTCAGTATTCTCCTCGACAACATTTTCTTTCTCTACTGTAAATACTGACGCAAAATATTCATTTAACACTTCCCCTACCTCCTCTGATTCCACACACAACTTCCCACTACTACCCTTGATTGGCCCTAATCTAACTCTAGTCATTCTTTTATTCCTGATATACCTATAGAAAGCCTTAGGGTTTTCCCTGATCCTATCCGCCAATGACTTCTCGTGTCCTCTCCTTGCTCTTCTTAGCTCTCCCTTTAGATCCTTCCTGGCTAGCTTGTAACTCTCAAGCGCCCTAACTGAGCCTTCACGTCTCATCCTAACATAAGCCTTCTTCTTCCTCTTGACAAGCGCTTCAACTTCTTTAGTAAACCACGGCTCCCTCGCTCGTCAACTTCCTCCCTGCCTCACAGGTACATACTTATCAAGGACACGCAGTAGCTGCTCCTTGAATAAGCTCCACATTTCGATTGTTCCCATCCCCTGCAGTTTCCTTCCCCATCCTACGCATCCTAAATCTTGCCTAATCGCATCATAATTTCCTTTCCCCCAGCTATAATTTTTGCCCTGCGGTATATACCTGTCCCTGCCCATCGCTAAGATAAACCTAACCGAATTGTGGTCACTATCACCAAAGTGCTCACCTACATCTAAATCTAACACCTGGCCGGGTTCATTACCCAGTACCAAATCCAATGTGGCATCGCCCCTGATTGGCCTGTCTACATACTGTGTCAGAAAACCCTCCTGCACACACTGGACAAAAACTGACCCATCTAAAGTACTCGAACTATAGTATTTCCAGTCGATATTTGGAAAGTTAAAGTCCCCCATAACAACTACCCTGTTACTCTCGCCCCTGTCGAGAATCATCTTCGCTATCCTTTCCTCTACATCTCTGGAACTATTTGGAGGTCTATAAAAGACTCCCAACAGGGTGACCTCACCTCTCCTGTTTCTAACCTCGGCCCATACTACCTCAGTAGACGAGTCCTCAAATGTCCTTTCTGTCGCTGTAATACTCTCCTTGATTAACAATGCTACACCCCACCTCTTTTACCATCTTCTCTGTTCTTACTGAAACATCTAAATCCCGCAACCTGCAACATCCATTCCTGCCCCTGCTCTACCCATGTCTCCGAAATGGCCACTACATCGAGATCCCAGGTACCAACCCATGCTGCAAGCTCACCCACCTTATTCCGGATGCTCCTGGCATTGAAGTAGACACACTTTAAACCAGGTTCTTGCTTGCCAGTGCCCTCTTGCGTCCTTGTAACCTTATCCCTGACCTCACTACTCTCAACATCCAGTACACTGGCACTACAATTTAGGTTCCCATTCCCCTGCTGAATTAGTTTAAACCCCCCCAAAGAGCACTAGCAAATCTCCCCCCCAGGATATTGGTACCCCTCTGGTTCAGGTGAAGACCATCCTGTTTGTAGAGGTCCCACCTACCCCAGAAAGAGCCCCAATTATCCAGGAAACCAAAACCCTCCCTCCTGCACCATCCCTGCAGCCACGTGTTCAACTCCTCTCTCTCCCTATTCCTCGCTTCGCTATCACGTGGCACGGGCAACAACCCAGAGATAACAACTCTGTTTGTTCTCGCTCTAAGCTTCCACCCTAGCTCCCTGAATTTCTGTCTTAAATCCCCATCTCTCTTCCTACCTATGTCGTTGGTGCCTATGTGGACCACGACTTGGGGCTGCTCCCCCTCCCCCTTAAGGATCCCAAAAACACGATCCGAGACATCACGAACCCTGGCACCTGGGAGGCAACATACCAACCGTGAGTCTCTCTCGTTCCCACAGAACCTCCTATCTGTTCCCCTAACTATGGAGTCCCCAATGACTAATGCTCTGCTCCTCTTCCCCCTTCCCTTCTGAGCAACAGGGACAGACTCTGTGCCAGATACCTGTACCCCATTGCTTACCCCTGGTAAGTCGTCCCCCGCAACAGTATCCAAAACGGTATACCTGTTGTTGAGGGAAACGGCCACAGGGGATCCCTGCACTGCCTGCTGGTTCCCTCTTCTTCCCCTGACGGTAACCCATCTACCTACTTCTTTTACCTGAGGTGTGACTACCTCCCCATAACTCCTCTCAATAACCCCCTCCGCCTCCCGAATGATCCGAAGTTCATCCAGCTCCAGCTCCAGTTCCCTAACGCGGTTCTCGAGGAGCCTGTTTAGCCATTGCTCAGGTAACTATACACACAGGAAATATTCCCAGAACTTGTTCCTGTGATTGCTCCGTTTCCTTAATTTCACTTGGTTCCACTGTAACTATAGGAGAAACTGATATTTTTGATCCAGCCAAGTCATTTCCTCGGAGTAGATCAATTCCCTTTACTGGTAAACTGTGGACAACACCTACAGTTACTATCCCAGATATTAATTCACTCTCTAGGCGTACTTTATACAAAGATACACTTCGCACCAATTCCATTAGCCAAAGCTTTAGCGTTCAAGGTGCTGTCTGGTGGAAACCTCATATCTTTCCCCAGCAAGAGTGTTTGGGTTGCTCCTGTGTCCCTGAGTATAATGCTGGTTTTCCTGGCTCACTTAGAGGATACGGAATTACTCTCTTTTGACAAAAATTAATTATAACTCTCAGGTATTTTGTTCTTAACCCCAACACTCCTTTTAGTTTGAGTATCTGGTTTCACATTCACAGTTGTCGTTAAAGCTGTAGCCTGGTATACTATACTTTCAGTCAGAGTCTTTTCCTCTTCACTCACCTTGCTTACCCCAACAAGTCCTATGGGTTTATCTCGCAATTTCCAGCACTCTGAATAAAGATGACCCGTTTTGTTGCAATTATAACACTTTGGCTTGCAAACCTCACTTCTACCCTCAGCACCTTCCTTTCTGACCTGAGGAGGTGATCCTGGGGCATTCCCAGCTGTTACTTCTTGTCCCCGGCTACTTGCCTTCCTTTCACTCTCCCACTTTCTATCCTTCTCGGGTTTATGGGGGTGACAGACAAAATAGACTGGCTTATTCACAAGCTCAATATCATCAGCAATCTCTGCTGCTTGCCTAGCTTTCAAAACTTTCAGCTTATCTATATGAGTTCTCACTACTGAAGGAATGGAGTTTTTAAACTCTTCTAAGAGAATCAATTCTTGAAGGTTCTCATATGTGGTTTCTATCTTTAATACCAATAATCCAATGGTCAAAATTCATTTGCTTCATCCTTGTTACGACCGACCTCTCCAGTCAAAGCCCCCAAACAAAATATACCATTCTGATTGTGGTGGAAGAAACGCGCTGTTAATTCAGTCCCGTTCCTCCACAGATAACCTAACATATCATTTTAAACTTTCCAAATTAAAGAAAGACCCAGCCAAATTGTACCATCTATTAACCCCCGAATGAGGCTAACCAAACCTTTCCAGTCTTTAAATCAGCAAATTAACTCTTTAATTAGAAGAACTAAATTCTTAAACATTATGAAGATATAAACAACATTTAAAATAGAAAAAAAATTAGAGTCCTTGCAAATTGACAGTCCACTGTAGAGGTGTGCAAAGGAAACCCGACGCGAGCCTGAATTCTGGACCTGGAATTCCGACCCCACTCGACCCGGACCCGACACATGTCATCGGGACCCATCGGGGTCAGGTCGGTTGGCAGGCCTTTACATCAGTATATGGGTAAAGGCCTGCTACCCGACCTGACCCCGACGGGATCCGACGGCATGTGTCGGGTTTGGTTCAAGTTGGGTCGGGCTTCCAGATCCAGTATCCAGATTTGGGTCGGGTTTCCTTTGCACACCTCTAGTCCAATGTTGCTTGAAGTCCTCACAGACGTCCGATGGGGAAAAAAGGTTCCTCCATAGCAGAACAGTCCATAGTCTAATTCCAGCGAATTTCAACAATTAACAATTTGCGAACACTTTCAATAGAATCAATCTGACTTGAGAGTTTTTCAGGAATAAAAGATTGTCACAGTCTAACTTCCCTTTCTTCAGTTTAAATTACCAGAGATCTCTGTTTTGGCATGACTTTTTTTAGAAATTTGAGAGATAATTATTAAACAGACAAAATACTCTTCCTTCAGTTTAAATGGCAGAGAGCTCTATTTTCAGGTGCTAACACCAGATGTCTCTCTGTCTGTATTCACTGTTAGAACAGACTGTCTTCAACTAAAAGCCAGTTCAAAACTGAATTGTAACAAATGTATCGCATGATGCTCAATCCAAGTGGCTGTATCCATGGTAACGATAATGCACCCTTTAAATCGCAGTCTCCGAATGGCTGTATCCAAGGCAACAAAAATGCACCATCTCGGTAACTCTGGAGGCCTGCTGGTTCTTAAAGCAGTACTGATCCTTTGCCAGCCTTAAAGGTACACCGCATATTCCCAGAAAAAAACTACAGGACCATGACACCTCCACCCCTAGTGGAATGAAAGACCATTTCAGGAATGCGTTCATTACAATGGGTAAAAAATAAATACATTGAAAAACATTTACATTTTTTTCCCCTCACATTTACAAATATACACTTTTCTAAAAAAAAATGTTTAGACTACAGGAACAAGTTACACCAGAACATTTCGGCTTTACATTTTCAAAAGGTTGTTCCAATTAACCTGTTTCAAATTTACAAGCATAGTCTTCCAATTGTTTTGTGTTTTCCTTACAAGTGTCCCTATTGTCCATCACCTCAGCCAGGTGAACTGCACAGCTAGGAGCACTGACCACTACTGGGTTCAATATTCTCTGAGAAGCTTCCCGAGTACCCCTTAACCTTAACCTTAACAGTGCATCACTTGACACTGGAAAACCCTGTCTGGTGTAACAGAAGCTGATTTTTTCTTACCCTAGGGTGTCAAAGCAATTTGACAGTATGCTTCCAACACATCTGTCTTTTTAAGACACAATGTGTTGCCCACTCTGTCCATACAGTCTTTTAAATGAGAATCTGGGTAGGAGTCTGCCTTCTTTACCACGGTGACTTTTCTAGAATCTATGCAAGTTTGAGCTGACCCACCAGGTTTAGACATCAGGACCATCTGCAAATTCCAACTATCCTGACTAGGTTCATCTAAGCTGCCCTTCAGCATGCATTGTACCTCTGCTTCCTCTTGGGCCTGTCTGTCTGGACCTAAGCAACAAGGATGTTGTTTTAAAGGAATGGTTCCCCCTATACCCACATCATGTGTGGCTAAGGTTGTACATCCTGGCTTATCCCTACAAACTTTTTGAAATGTTGTGAAAACCCTGGTTAGGACTTCATGCTGTTTTGCCTCTAAGTGTAAAAGCCTATTGTTTAATTTTCCAAGCCATTCTGCATTCGCTGATTGGATAGTTGGAGGTTCAATCTGAGAATTTCCTAGGCCTACTTCTGCCTCATCCTCACTATCCTTTTCCTTCTCCACAGTCTGGATTACCTGACATACATGTACTGGCTTATCCTCCTCCCTGTGGTCATATTGATTGAGCATATTAATGTGACACAACCGGTTCTTCTTCCGGCGATCAGGGGTGTCAATCAAGTAATCTACCTTACCCACACTTTTGATCATTCTATATAGGCCACTGAACCGGGATTTCACTGGTTCTCCCTGTGAGAGTAACAACACTAATGCTTCATCCTCTGGTTTATGCTAGATTGTGATTTTCCCACCATTTGACAGATGTGGCATTCCCTACAAAATTGTCTCACACCCTTTGTAAGACCTGACCAGTAATAATGTTTGCTTATGTGTGATTTGGTCTTCTGAATTCCTCTATGTCTGAAAAAGGAATGTCGTGTGCTAACCTTAATAATCTTGGTCGATATTTAAGTGGTGCCACTGTCTGTTCAACAACTGTCTGGTCTTCGTCAGCAGGTCTATGAGGCGGTCTCCATTTCCTGCTCAAAACCCCGTTTGTCATACAACAGCCTTTCAGACCTCCTTTCGCCTCAGCTTCTGACAGAGCTGTCTGTGCTGTTCGGTATATTTCTGGATCAGCTTGCTGTGCTGCAATGATAGACAATCTGTTTCACAACTCATTTGGATTATCTAAATCCCCAATTAAGGTTTCAGTTGCCTGGCTATCTATTTGTGGGGCCACTTTTACCTCCAACAGTGGATCCTGTTTAGCCATTGCTCGGGTAACTACACACGCAGGAAATATTCCTGGAACTTGCTCCTGTAATTGCTCTGTTTCTTTAAGTTCACTTGGTTCCTCCATAACTACAGGAGAAACTGCTACTTTTGATCCAGCCAAATCATTTCCTAGAAGTAGATCAATTTTCTTTACTGGTAAACTGTGGTCCACACCTACAGTTACTATCCCAGATATTAAGTCAATCTCCAAGTGTCTTTTATACAAAGATATAGGTACACACACCCCACCAATTCCATTAACTAAACCTTTAGCGTTCAAGTCGCTCTCTGGTGGAGACCTCATATCTTTCCCCAGCAAGAGAGTTTGGGTTGCTCCTGTGTCCCTGAGTATAAAGATAGGTTTTCCTGTCTCACTTAGAGGATACGGAATTACTCTCCCCTTTGACAAAAATTAATTATAACTCTCAGGTACTTTATTCTTAACCTCTACACTCCTTTTACTTTTAGTATCTGGTTTCACATTCACAGCTGTAGTTAAAGCTATAGCCTGGTCTGATATACTCTCAGTCAGAGTATTTTCCTCTGCTCTAACTTTGTGTACCCCAACAAGTCCTATGGGTTTACCTCGCAATTTCCAGCACTCTGAACGAAGATGACCCGATTTGTTGCAATTATAACACTTTGGCTTGCGAACCTCACTTCTACCCTCAGCACCTTCCTTTCTGACCTGAGGAGGTGATCCTGGGGCATTCCCAGCTGTTACTTCTTGTCCCCGGCTACTTGCCTTCCTTTCACTCTCCCACTTTCTATCCTTCTCTGGTTTATGGGGGTGACAGACAAAATAGGCTGGCTTATTCACAAGCTCAAAATCATCAGCAATCTCTGCTGCTTGCCTAGCTTTCAAAACTTTCAGCTTATCTATATGAGTTCTCACTACTGAAGGAATGGAGTTTTTAAACTCTTCTAAGAGAATCAATTCTTGAAGGTTCTCATATGTGGTTTCTATCTTTAATACCAATAATCCAATGGTCAAAATTCATTTGCTTCATCCTCTCAAATTCTAAATATGTCTGCCCAGCCAATCTCCATAAGTTCCTAAACTTCTGTCGGTAAGCTTCAGGGACTAACTCATATGCAGTGAGAAAAGCCTTTTTTGCCATCTCATAATCTGCAGAAAACTCTTCAAAAAGCATGGCATAAGCTTCATGAGCCCTGCCTACCAGCCTGCCCTGCGTGAGCAATGTCCAGCTTCCTTTCGGCCATTTCATCTGGTTGGCTATTTTTTCAAAAGATATGAAAAATGCCTCTATGTCCCTTTCCTCAAACTTAGGAAGAGCCTGTATAAAGTTAAGTAACTTCCCGCTGGGTCCAGATCTAAAGTCAGATTCTTCCTGGCCCGTGTTTTCCCTGAATTCAAGACTACCCTTTTGTCTTAGTTCCATCTCTTTTAACTTAAATTCCCTCTCTTCTCTTTCACTTTCTCTCCGTAATGCTCTCTCTTTCTCCCTTTCCTCTTTTTCCAATTCAAGTTTTCTTAATTATTTGTCCTGCTGAAGCTCCAGTTTTTTCATTTCTAACTGAATACTAGCCAATTCCACTGCATCACTCTCCGACGTACTACCCTCTTGTCTCTCATATTCCCTTTCTTGTTCCTCGTATTGCCCTTCATCTGTATCATCATCATCATCTTCTACTAATTCCAGATGTTCGGCTATTAATCCAACTATCCCTGATTTCAATTCCAACCCCAATTTTGCTGCCAATTCTTTTAACTTGTTCTGAGTTAAAGTCATCAAGTCACTCAGGGAAACATCCTGCTTTCCCAAAAGCTCTGCTACAGCCCTGCATTACAATGGTATAGACTGTACCTTATTATACAAGAGACCTAGTTCTTTTAATTTCTTTGTAATTGATGTCAGATTTAGATTCCAACAATCGAGTTTCAAAATATATGATTCTGATTGTGGTGGTAGAAACGCACTGTTAATTCAATCCCGTCCCTCCACAGATCTCCTAACATATCATTTTAATCTTTCCAAATTAAAGAAAGACCCAGCCAAATTGTACCATCTATTAACCCCCGAATGAGGCTAACCAAACCAGGTGTCTTTAAATCAAGAAATTAACTGTTTAATTAGAAAATCTAAATTCTTAAACACTACTAAGATATAAACAACATTTAAAATAGAAAAAAATAGAGTCCTTGCAGATTTACGCACCTGCTGGATGTGGAATAGTCCAAGGTTGTTTTAAGTCCTCACAGCCATCCGATGGGGAAAAATAGGTTCTTCAACAGTAGAAGAGTCTGTAGTCTATAATTCAAAAATCAAAATATTTGCTCCTTCTCCAGTGATGAATTTCAACAATTAACAACTTGCAAACACTTTTTAATGAATCAGTTTGGCTTTAGAATTTTTGATGGATAAAAGATTGTCACAGTCTAACTTCCCTTCCTTCAGTTTAAATTATCAGATATCTCAGTTTTGGCTTGACTTTTTAGAATTTTGAGAAAGAATAATAAATAAACAGACTAAATTCTCTTCCTTCAGTTTCGATGGTCTGAGAGCCCTCCTTTCAGGTGCTAACACACAGTTTCTCAGTTAGAGCAGTCTGTTTCAACTAAAAAGCCAGTTCAAAAGATAATTGCAACATTGTACATCTGGTCCGTTGCTGGGTAACCAGGATGCTTTGAAGCTGGTTGGTTCTCTCTCCGTATGGTTGTATCCAATGGCAATCAAAATGCACTTTCTCTAACTCCTGAGGCTTGCTGGTTCTTAAAGCATTACGGCTCCTTTTCCAGCCTTAAAGACATACCACATTCTTCCTGAAAAAAAAAATCTACAGGATCATAACAAATGGTATAACTACTGTTAGGAGGCCTATAAAGTACTCCCAACAGCATTTTCTGACTCTTGCTGTTCCTAATTTCCACCCGTAATGATTCTACTCCATGATCTTCTGAGCAAATTCCTTTCTCACTTGTGCCCTTATGTCATCCCTTACTATCAGGACTACCCTTCCTCCTTTGCCATTCTGTCTGTCTTCACGAAATATTGTGTACCCTGGGATACTTATTTCCCAACCTTGATTACCTTGTAACCATGTCTCTGTAATGGTGATTAGATCTAAACTATTTATTTCTATTATGCCACTAGTTCATCTACCTTATTGTGGATGCTTCATACATTCGGATAAAGAACCTTCAATTTCATTTTTATTAACTGCTATTCCTTGCATGGACCTTACTTGCTGGTGCACAATTCCTACTAAACTCTGTATCTCTTCCTGTTTCACTCTGCTTGTCTTTATCCACATTGCTAGATTGTTCTATGCCTCGACTTTTCTCTTTAGGTTTCTAAATCTCCCTCCACTACCTCCCGCCGTTAGTTTGAAGCCTCATTCACAAAATTTGCCAGGACACTGGCCCCAGTCTGGTTTAAGAGGAGTCCATCCTAATGGAACAGCTCTCTCTTTCCTGAGTACTGATGCTAGAGCCCCATGAATCAAAACCCCTTCTTCCCACACCACTCTTGAGCTATGCGTTTAATTCTCTAATCTACTTGACCCTATGCCAATTGGCGCGTGCTCAGTTACCAATCCTGAGATGATTACTATTGATGTTCTGCATTTTAATTTGGATCCTAAATCCTCAAACACTCTCAGCAAAACATCATTCCTAGATACCTATGTTGTTGATTCCTAACTGGATCCTCCCCCTCCAAGTCTCCAGCCGTGAGGAGATACCCTTAACCCTGGCACCGGGCAGGCAACATAACCTTCAGAGCTCTCGGTCGCAGCTGCAGGGAACAGTATCTATTCCCTGACTATACTGTTTCCTTTCACTACAACATTCTTTTTCACTCCCTCCATTTGAATGGCTTCCTGCACCATGGTCAGTTTGCTCATCCACCGTCCCGTTCTTGTTCAAATCCACACAGGTAGCAAGCACCTCATACCTGTTGGTCAGAGTCAAGGGCTGAGATTCCTCCATCACTACATGCTGGATCCACATCCCTGCAGTTGCATCCTCCTGACTATTTAACCTAAGGGTGACTGCCTCCTGGAATAAAGTGTCCAGGTAACTCTCCCCATCCCTGATGCTCTGCAATGTCTGCAACTCAGACTCCAGCTCAGCAACTCTCAGCTGAAGTTGCTCCAGCTGCAGACACTAACCGTGGATATGGTTGTCCGGTTCTGCAATGCATTCCACAGATTCCCACATGTTGCAGTCATGGCACACCACTATTCCTACCTTGTCCTATTTACACCTTCTCCTTTGTTATCTCATGCCCCACCCTCGCTTCACTTGCTTATAACCTTTTACATTTCTAATATTTGCTCGTTCTGAAGAAGGGTCACTGACCTGAAACGTTAACTCTGCTTCTCTCTCCACAGATGCTGCCAGACCTGCTGAGTATTTCCAGCATTTCTGTTTTTTTATTTTAGAGATACAGCACTGAAACAGGCCCTTCGGCCCACCGGGTCTGTGCTGACCAACAACCACCCATTTATACTAACCCTACAGTAATCCCATATTCCCTACCACCTACCTACACTAGGGGCAATTTACAACAGCCAATTTACCTATCACCTGCAAGTCTTTGGCGGTGGGAGGAAACCGGAGCACCCGGCGAAAACCCACGCGGTCACAGGGAGAACTTGTAAACTCCGCACAGGCAGTACCCTGAATCGAACCTGGGTCCCTGGAGCTGTGAGGCTGCAGTGCTAACCACTGTGCCACTGTGCCGCCCAATTATCTTGCTTTTATTCTTACCATATCTGTCTAACCTTATTTATTTATGTTTATTTAATTCGTCAATTAGTTATGAATTTACTCAACTAAAGTATACAGGGGCACAAAAGCTCTCTGGGAGCAGCTGCAGCTAGTTACTTAGGTAACTGGCTTAAACTGACTTTCAGAAGCCTGAATCAGTTGTTTTTCAGGAAATATAAAAGCAGGGCTTCCTCAGTGCTGCTTTGTCTGCACTGAGTTCTGCTTTGAGTGCACAGAGTGTAAAGTGGGAGTTTGGTGAGTGAGGGAGGTGCTCCTTTCTTTTTCTACCTTTTTTCAGCCTCCAGTAGCTGACTCTTGCTTCAGTACAGGAAAGGAAGCTGATTGGTGAGTAACTGGTAAGTTATTCTACTTATTCTAACTATAATAAATAGCTTTTAAAGTTAGAGTATGGCAGGTCAGCTCGGCCAAGTGGAATGTGCATCCTGCAGTATGTGGGAAGTCATTGCCGCACCATGTGTCTGAGTCAAATACATCTACAGGAAGTGTCACCGGCTACAGAAGCTTGAGCTCCAGGTTTCAGAACTCGAGTGGCGGCCGAAGTCACTGTTGTACACTGGTGGAGGGCTACGTGGATAGCATGTTTAGGGAGGTGGTCACACCGCAGGTTAAGAGCATGCAAGCAGAGAGAGAATAGGGTGACTGCCAGGCAGTCTAAGAGAACCAGGCAGGCAGTGCAGGAGTCCCTTAAGTTTATCTTGCTTGCTCATTGGTTTTCCATTTTGGATACTGGTGAGGGTGATGGTTCCTCAGGGGAGTGCAGGCAGAGCAAAGTCTGTGGCACCACGGGTGGCTCAGCTGCACAGGAGGTTAAGGAAGAAGAGTGGAAGAGCAGTAGTGATAGGGGATTCGATAGTCAGGGGATCAGACAGGTGTTTCAGCGGTAAACGTGATTCCAGGATGGTGCGTTGCCTCCCTAATGCCTGGGTCAAGGATGTCACAGAGTGGCTACAGGACATTCTTCTGAGGGAGGGTGACCAGCCAAAGGCCCACGTTGGTACCAATGACATAGGTAGAAAGAAGGATGAGGTCCTGAAAGAAGATTTTAGAGAGCTTGGAAGGAAATTAAAAAGCAGGACCTCAAGAGCAGTAATCTCAGAATTACTTCCAGTCCCAAGTGCAAGTGAGTATAGGAATAGAGAATTGAGCTGGAGAATTGGTGTAGGAGGGAGGGCATCAGATATCTGAGGCATTGGGACTGGTTCTGGGGCAGGTGGGACCTGTACAAGATGGATGGGCTGCACCTTAACAGGACCGGGACTAATATCCTAGCAGAGAGGTTTGCTATTGCTGTTGGGGAGGGTTTAAACTAGCTTGTCAGGGGGATGGGAACCTGAGAGATAGCTCAAATTGGAAGGAAGTAAGGCTGGTAACAGGAGGTAGAAAAGTAGAAAGCGATATTAGAAAGAAGGCAGGCGAAACAAAGGCAAGCATCAACAAGATTTAGAATGCAGAATAATGTCAAGAAGACAAGGTTAAGGGTGCTCTAGCTGAATGCATGCAGAATTTGCAACAAGGTAGATTTAAAGGCACAAATAGAGGTAAATGGGTATGATCTAATTGCCATTACGGAAACGTGGCTACAGGGTGACCAAGACTGGGAACTGAATATTCAAGGATATTCAACATTCAGGAAGGACAGGCAAAAAGGAAAAGGAGGTGGTGTTGCACTGATAATAAGGGACGGGATCAGTGCATTAGTAAGGGAGGATCTCAGATCGGAAGAACAAAATGTGGAATCTGTTTGGGTGGAGCTGAGAAACAGCAAGGGGCAGCAAACATTGGTAGGAGTTGTTTATAGGCCACCAAACAGTAGTGGTAATGTGGGGTATTAATCAGGAGATTAGAGAAGCATGTAGCATGGGTAATACAGTAATCATGGGTGATTTTAATCTGCACATAGACTGGGTAAACCTAATGAGCACTAATGCTGTGGAGGACAAGTTTCTGGAGTGTGTTAGGGATGGTTTTCTAGAGCAGAATGTTGAGGAATGACTAGAGAACAGGCTAATTTAGATCTAGTATTATGTAATGAGAAAGAGTTCATTAATAATCTTGTTGTAAAAGAACCTTTGGGGATGAGTGACAATAATATGATATAATTTTACATTATGTTTGACAGTGAGGTAGTTCAATCTGAAGCCAGGGTGTTAAATTTGAACAAAGGAAATTATGAAGGTATGAGGGGCAAATTGGCTGAGGTGGATTGGGAAAATACATTAAAAGGTATGACAGTACATAGGCAATTGATGGTCTTTAAAGAATTATTACATAGTTTACAGCAACTATACATTCCTTCAAGTTACAAAAGCCCCAAAAGTAAAGGCAGTCAACCGTGGCTAACAAAGGAAGTTAATGATTGTACAAGATTAAAAGAAAAGGCCTTTAAAGTTGCCAGAAATAGTAGTAAACTTGAGGATTGGGAGGATTTTAGAATACAGCAAAGGAGGTCCAAGAAACTGAAAAAGAAAGGGAGAATAGAATATGAATGTAAACTAGCAAAAAACATAAAAATGGACTGTAAAAGCTTCTATAGGTATGTAAAGAGGAAATGTTTGGCTAAGACAGATCAGGAGAATTTATAATGGGGAATAGAGAAATGGCAGAGATATTAAATGATTACTTTGTGTCTGTCTTCACTGAGGAAGATACAAGAAATCTTCCAGAATTATAGATGCAAGGGACTAGGGAGAATGAGGAATTGAAGGAAATTTGTATTAGTAAGAAGGTTGTATTGGAGAAATTAATGGGGCTGAAGGTTGATAAGTCCCCGGGACTTAACAACTTCAGAGAGACAGGAGCACAGCCCAAGGAGTGAAGGTTCAAAAAGTGCGCCAAACCAGAGTCGGAGACAGAGAGAGAGAGGAGCACAGCCCGAGGAGCGGAAGTTCAAAAAGCGTGCCAAACCAGAGTCGGAGACAGAGAGAGAGAGGAGCACAGCCCCAAGGAACGGAGGTTCAAAAAGCACGCCAACCCAGAGTCGGAGACAGAGAGAGAGAGGAGCACAGCCCCAAGGAACGGAGGTTCAAAAAGCACGCCAACCCAGAGTTGGAGACACAGAGAGAGAGGAGCACAACGGGAGCAGCAGGAGCGGAGCCGGGGAATAAAATCGAAAAGTGACATCAGAGTGGCATCACAATCAACAAAGAGAGCAGGGAAGAAGCTACCTGTTTGGTAAGTGATTAAGGTCCATTCTAATCCTAACATTTAAATAGTAAAGGAACTAGTGGTAGGCTTAATAAAATATATTAACAAAAAGGAAAATAAAAGAAATAATTGAATAAATAAATAGTTAATTACAACTTTAGATTGTAGTGGGTAGTGTTTAGAGTAGAACAAGGCCCCTAGCGTAATTAGTATTTTTTAATTAAAGTGAGTAATTATGTAATCTAAAGGTAAGTCATGGCAGGAAATCTCACACCCATGATATGCTCCTCCTGCGCTATGTGGGAAATCAGGGATGCTTCCAGTGTCCCTGATGACCATGTGTGCAGGAAGTGTATCCATCTGCAGCTACTGGCTACCCGCATTACGGAGCTGGAGCTGCTCGTGGATTCACTATGGAGCATCCGCGATGTTGAGATCATTGTGGATAGCACGTTTAGCGAGGTGGTCACACCACAGCCAAATGCTGCAAAGGCAGAAAGGGAATGGGTGACCACCAGGCAGAGTAGAGGAAGGCAAGTAGTGCAGGAGTCCCCTGTGGCCATCTCCCTCTCTAACAGATATACCACTTTAGATATTGTTGGGGGAGATGGCTCACGGGAAAACAGCAAGAGCCACGTTCATGGCACCATGGGTGGTTCTGCTGCACAGGAGGGGAGGATGAAGAGTGGCAGGGTTATAGTGATAGGGGATTCAATCGTAAGGGGAACAGACAAGCGTTTCTGCGGCTGCAAAAGAGACTCCAGGATGGTATGTTGCCTCCCTGGTGCTAGGGTCAAGGATGTCTCCGAGCGACTGCAGGATATTCTGAGCGGGGAGGGTGGGCAGGCAGTTGTCATGGTACATATCAGTACCAATGACATAGGTAACAAAAGGGATGAGGTCCTGCAAGCTGAATATAGGGAGTTAGGACATAAATTAAAAAGTAGGACCTCAAAGGTAGTAATCTCAGGATTACTATCAGTTCCGTGTGCTAGCAAGAGCAGAAATAGCAGGATATATCAGGTGAATACATGGCTGAAGAAATGGTGTAGGGGGAGGGATTCAAATTCCTGGGACATTGGGACCGGTTCTGGGGAAGGTGGGACCAGTACAAGTTGGACGGGTTGCATCTAGGCAATTTCCTCCGTTGGGGGGGTGGGGGCTTGGTTGGTTTGCTAGGGCTTTCGGGGAGGGTTTAAACGAGAATGGCAGGGGGATGGGAATCTGAGCAGGGAGACAGAGGAGGGGGAATTAAGGATAGAAATGAAGGACAGAAAGTTGAGAAGCAAAAGTGGAAGGCAGAGAAAACAAGGGCAAGAAACAAATGGGGCCATAGTGCAAAATAAAGCTAAGATGACTGTCAATGTTAGAAAAACAAGTCTAAAGGCAATGTGTCTTAATGCACAGAGCATTCGCACGCAATAAGGTGGATAAATTAACAGCACAAATAGATATAAACAGGTATGATATAGTTGTGATTACAGAGACATGGCTGCAGGGTGACCAAGGATGGGAACTGATCATCCAGGGGTATTCAATATTTAGGACGGACTGGGAAAAAGGGAACGGAGGAGGGGTAGCGTTGTTAGTAAAGGAGGAAATCAATGCAATAGTGAGGAAGGATATTGGCTCGGAAAATCATGCTGTGGAATCTGTATGGGTGGAGTTAAGAAACACCAAGGGGCAGAAAATGTTGGTTGGGATTGTCTGTGGGCCCCCAAATAGTAGTGGAGATGTAAGGGATGGCATTAAACAGGAAATTAGAGATGCATGCAATAAGGGTACAACTGTAATCATGGGTGACTTTAATCTGCATATAGATTGGTCAAACCAAATTAGCAATAATACTGTGGAGGAGGATTTCCTGGGGTGCATATGTGATGATTTTTTAGACCAATATGTTGAGGAACCAAGTAGAGAACAGTCTATCCTAGACTGGGTATTGTTCAATGAGAAAGGATTAATTAACAATCTTGTTGTGTGGGGTCCCTTGGCAAGGAATGACCAATACATGATAGAATTCTCCATTAAGATGGAGAGTGAAGTAGTTGAATCTGAAACTAGGGTCCTGAATCTAAATAAAGGAAACTACGAAGGTATGAGGCGTGAATTGGCTATGGTAGATTGGGGAACTTTACTAAAAGGGTTGACAGTGGATAGGCAATGGATAATATTTAAAGAACATGTGCATGAACTACAACAATTATTCATTCCTGTCTGGTGCAAAAATAGGGAATGTATTAAATCCAAAGAGGAGGCATATACAATTGCCAGAAAAAGCAGCAAGTCTGAGGATTGGGAGCAGTTTAGAATTCAAAAAGGAGGACAAAGAGGTTGATTAAACCAGGGGAAAATAGAGTATGAGAGTAAACTTGTGGGGAACATAAAAACTGACTGTAAAAGCATCTATAAATATAGGAAGAGAAAAAGATTAGTGAAGACAAATGTCGGTCCCTTACAGTCAGAAATGGGGGAATTTATTATGGGGAACAAAGAAATGGCAGAATAATTATACACATACTTTGGTTCTGTCTTCACATAGCAGGACACAAATAACCTCCCAGAAATGTTAGGGAAAAAAGGGTTTAATGGGTGAGAGGAACTGAAGGAAATCAGTATTCGTAAAAAAATAGTGCTCTGGAAATTAACGGGGTTAAAGGCTGACAAAATCCCCAGGGCCTGATAATCTATATCCCATAGTACTAAAGGAAGTGGCCCTGGAAATAGTGGATGCATTGGTGGTCATCTTCCAAAATTCTATAGACTCGAGTAGTTTCTACAGATTGGAGGTGGCAAATGTAACCTCACTATTTAAGAAAACAGGGAACTACAGACATGTCAGCCTTACATCAGTAGTTGGGAAAATGCTAGAATCCATTCTACAGGATATGATAAATGGCCATTTGGATAATAATGATCTGATTGGGCATAGTCATCATGGATTTATGAATGAGAAATCATGTTTGACGAACCTGTAGGAATTTTTTGAGGATGTTACTAACAGAATTGAGCAAGGGGAATCAGTGAATGTAGTAAACTTGGATTTTCAGAAGGCTTTTGATAAGGTCCCCCACAGGAGATTGGTTAGCAAAATTAAAGCACATGGGATAGGAGATAATATACTGGCATGGATTAAGGATTGGTTAACAGGCAGAAAACAAAGAGTAGGAATAAATGGGTCATTCTTGCTTTGGCAGGCTGTGACTCGTGGGGTACCGCAAGGATCAGTACTTGGGCCCCAGCTGTTCACAATATATGTCAATGATTTGGATGTGGGGACCAAATGCAATATTTCCAAGTTTGCTGATGACACAAAACTAGGTGGGAGTGTGTGGGGAGGAAGATACAATGCAGCTTCAAGGGGATTTGGACAGACTTAGTGAGTGGGCAAGAACATGGCAGATGGAATATAATGTGGAAAAATGTGAGGTTATCCACTTTGGTAGAAGCAGCAGATGTGCAGAGTATTTGTTAAAGGGGAAGAGATTATAAAGTGTCTATGTACAAAGGGACCTAGGTGTCCTTGTCAATAAGTCACTGAAAGCTAACATGCAGGTGCAGCAAGCAATTAGGAAGGCTAATGGTATGTTATCCTTTATCGCAAGAGGATTTGAATAGAGGAGTACTGAAAGTCTTGCTTCAATTTTATAGGATAAAAACAAGAAATGCTGGAAATACTCAGCAGGTCTGGCAGCATCTGTGGATAGAGAAGCAGAGTTAACATTTCACTGACCTGAAACTGGTCCTGTATTCTCCAAAGTTTTGAAGAATGAGAGGTGATCTCATTGAAACCTACCAAATACTTAAAGGGAAAGACAGGGTCGATGCAGGTAATATGTTTCCCCTAGTTGGGCAGCCTAGAACCAGGGAACACAATTTCAAAATAAGGGGGAAGCCACTTAGAACTGAAATGAGGAAACATTTCTTTACTCAGACGGTTGTGAATCTTTAGAATTCTGTACCCCAGAGGGCTGTGGAAGCTCAGTCATTGAGTATGTTTAAAGCAGAGATTGACAGTTTTTAAAAATAAAAATGACATAAAGGGATGTGGGGAGAGTGTGGGGAAAAGGCATTGAAGTAGATGATCAGCCATGATCATATTGAATGACGGGACAGGCTCGATGGGCTGAATGGCCTACTCCTGCTCCTATGTTCCTAATGTTCCTAAAGTAATAGCAAGTTAGAGTCCTTAGCTTGCAGATAAAAGAACACACCAGCTACTGGAGGTTGAACAAAAAGGTATGAAAAGCAACATCTCTTTCCCCCTCTGCATTGAATTCCAAACCGGACCAAAATCCTGATGTTACACTCTGTTCTCAAAGCACACTGTTGTTGGCTTCACCAACGCCTTGATTTTAAAATTCTCATTCCTGTGTACACATCCCTCCATGGCCCTGCCCTTTTCTATCTCTGTGAGCTCCTGCATGCCTGCAGCCCTCAGGAAACTCTGTGTTTTTCCAACTCTGGCCTCTTGTGCATTCCCCACATCCTTTGCCCCACCAGTGCATTCAGCTGTCTCGGCCCTATGCTCTGGTTTTCCCTGTCTAGGCCTCTCCACACCTCTCCTCCTTTAACATGCTTTTAAAAATGTACTTCGAACAAAACTTCTGGTCACCTATCCTAATGTCTCCTTCTTTGGCTCCATATCATTTTTTCTAATTATGATCCTGTGCCTTGAGATCCAATGCTTTGAGACATTTTGTTACCTTTAAGACGCTATATAATCGCGAGTCATTGTTGATTCCTATTTTGCATCAGTACGTTTTCGAATGAAAAGCAGAAGTTTATGGTCTCTTTTGTACTGCACTTTAGCATAGCTATGTTGTTTTTACTAGGTATCCATACTTCCAATGAATTTAAATTTCAGTGATTGAAAGTGGAATTCTAGGTGTGTGCATGTTTGCACATAAGTACAAAAATGTTGTTGCGACAGTCCTAATAGCAGCTCGGTGGTATAGTTAAGGTGCTTCTTGCTGTGAACAGATATTGTAATTAATTGTCTGAGCTGTTTCCGACTCGATACCTGCATCGTTAATGTATTTTTATGCTCAGCAAGTCAAATTTAGGTTTAAAGTTGTGGTATTATACTCTTTGCAAACTCGCCTCGACCGATCTTTTTTCACTGAACCCAATTTTCATAGTGGAATTGACAGCAAATTACTGGCTGCTTTTACATTTATGAAATTGAGTAAGCTAATAAGGGATAGGCGTTTAGTTTAGAGATACAGCACTGAAACAGGCCCTTCGGCCCACCGAGTCTGTGCCGACCATCAACCACCCATTTATACTACACTAATCCCATATTCCTACCACATCCCCACCTGTCCCTATATTTCCCTACCACCTACCTATATTAGGGGCAATTTATAATGGCCAATTAACCTATCAACCTGCAAGTCTTTGGCATGTGGGAGGAAACCGGAGCACCCGGAGGAAACCCACGCGTTCCTAAATTTCATCACAAAACAGGCGTGTTTGTTCCTTTAGTTAATTGTTCATTATTTTAAAAAGTGTGTTGAAAATTGCATCTTTCTTTCACCACAGAAATACGGTTTAAGGAAATCTACCGCCTCACTGTCAGTACAGAATATTGCTCAACCTCAAGCCCAACGTCACTGATGCTGCAAACAGAGTGATCGAAGATCCAAACAACATAATCACTGTTCACTGATATTGGAAAATATTCAAAAGACATCAGTCATATTTGGTTTTGAAAGCTTATGAATGTTATTTTTACTCAATTTTAATTTCAATAACTTTTGTGATATCGAAGTACTTTGTCATTTTTTTTCAAAAAATCCTTTTTAACATTAAAGTTGGGCAAATTCATATAAGTGGATACATTGTAACATATACTAAACGTTTTATTAGCAAAGAGCTACACGATGTGTATTCATTATTATCGTTGTAATGAAAAAGTCCAGCATGTTTCTACTTTAGTATCCTTTGTTCAATAATATTAAAGTATGATGATTAACTCTGCCACAATAGAATTCTTGTTATGCGTTCAATTGAGTTCCTTGCTCGGTGATAAAGCAAAATAATTGATGTGATACTTCGACGCAAGGAGAATGAACACTTCTGCAGAGTTCAGACTAACTTGGCTAAACGCCGAGCTGTACTGCTGCTAGTCTTGCTTTCAGATTCAACTGATTGCTGCACCTTTGCTTCAGCTTGTTTTTTAAAATATATTTTTAGTTCTGTATGTATGAAAACTGAACGTCACAGTATATAAAACCCCATAAACAATAAATGAAAAAATAAAGTGCAGAAACTTAGAGTGAAACATTACAATAACCTTTTCCGCTATTAACGACATGTGGGAAATCCTTTATATCTTCGATTGTTTAGAATAAATGGATCAACAATATAACAAGCATTTCAAGGTTACTGCGCTTAAGAAAAATAAACGGTTGTTACAGTAGTCAGGACTATTTGGGGCCCCATTGTACTGAACCATGAAAAAGAATAGATATGCTTGCGCTTATTTAGTGTCTTATCGCGTTGTCCAAAGTGTCAAAGGAGTGAATTACTTTTTGAAGCGTTGTTACTGTTATTTAGACAATCATTTAACAAATTAGACTATTTGGATACATTTTATAAGGAAATGTTATTGTTCAAATTGCACGTTTAAATCCATAAATTGTACACACAATATAACGTTTTATCATATACGCCCGCTTTCCGTAATTCCTACTGTGAATAAATGCAAAACGAGAACAGTTAGTATTCCTTTTATCAAAGATGAACTACACAGCAGTAAAAAAAGTTGTTTGTCAGTAATTTTTAACATTTTCCGGGTAAATGAATCATGTTCTTGATTTTAAGAAACTTACAATAAATTGCTTTCATGATTTTGAATATAAAACAAACATAAAAATGGTTTTCATAGAAAATGAATCATGAAAAACATTGTATTACGTTAAGTGGGCTGAATTGATAACTCATGAGCAACAAAATCACCAGTAAGTTATATTCGATATTGGGGCTGGGAAATAGATCTATCTCACAGTTCCTCCGTATTTTTGTTTATATCACCAGTTAGGCATTTGATATAAATGAAGTAAATTAGTTGTAAATATTACTATTGCTAAACAGCATTGGCACTAGTTACGCTCATACTTTTTTTATTTTTCGATCAAAAATATCATGCATATTCCAAAGGCAATGCCATCAGATGTAGTATGAAATATGTTAAACCATATATCTGTGTGCCCTTTATCCAATTAAAATGATTGTTCTATTTTAACTTCAAATCGAAACTTGAAAAGTGATTATACAAGTTCCATTGCTTTCCAAGTTAATGTCGATACCCATTATCCACCTGGGTATAGTGAAGAATAAATTGTTGCTTTGAATTAATTATTTCATACATACATACGTGTTATTTTAACAGGCTCTATATTTCTATTTATGCAGCCGGTTTACAATTGTTACCACTGAATGATTTGGATTTGTATTGTTTTGCAAACTGTTGATTTAACCAAACCGTAATAGGCAGTGTACCCAGATGTATACAAAGCACTGGCTATTCTAAACTTTCCTGCATGAGTTTTCGCAATTTTTTCTTAGCGATCTTACTCCCGCCATCAGAATCCCTCCACCCAAAGAAAGTATCTGACATTGTTTACTTTGGAGTCTATATAGACAGTGGATAGTCTTTGCACGTTGACTCAGTTACCCACGAATACTCTAGGCCGTTTAAAAAAAGGAAAAATGTGTTTGATGTAGCCATTTTACATTTCTTAACATCCATTTCTGACGAATTATAAAGATGATACATGCCTGAAAAGTTTTGGTGTATACTATTTATTAAAGATCTTAGTTTACGTGAGACGTTACCTTAAGTGTTTTTCACAAAAACTGACCGTTCTGTTATCACACTAAGTCAATTTCTATCTTCTACAGCGAACCTTACAAAATTCATACACTGCTATTTTATTGTGATAATCCCAACTGAAAAGCTTGTCTTAGAAGAATACAATTGCTGTTTTTGTATTTTAAAGGCTATATCGTTATAATGTCACGAGTTGAACGTCATGGGTTTAAGGGAATTAATTTTGCCAGGAATTATACGCTGCTTTGCATTGATATTGATTAGATCGGTTCAGAGAAATTTGGAGTAAGATTTTTGCACTCACAGATAGCTAAGCAAAAAATAATTCTAGGGAGAAGGGCTGCATCAAGTTAGCTAATGGAACCGATTAATTCTGGAACTGAGTTATTACTTCGCATTGAATATAATATTAAGTATGACACAAATATTGTTGAGACCCCATTCCCTACATATAATAAATGTGTTACAAATTTCCAAACATTGTATGGAATAATTGAGAGCGCGATCGGTTCTGTCTCGAAGAGTTAGCTGGGTTTTGTTTTATATAATCAGAAGGACCATCTGTTTATATTCATCTGAAACACTATCTTCTTGATGCATTCCATTAAACTAGTAAAGCATTCATTTCAATTGAATATTTAAAGAAATTGAGAACAGATATATTTGAATAACGATTTTAAAACAAAAGGATCATGAACGATAACCAACATAAAAAGAGAAAATACTGGAAGCGCTCGGCAAGTCAGGCAGAATCTGTGGAGAGAGAAACAAGGGTTACTTTTTCGCGCAGAAGACCTGTCACCAGGACTAGCCGATTTGGAATTGCCAAAACAGCTATTTTTTCCTCGTGCCAGCTGTTTTGCTGGCATGCTTAAAATTTATATGCTCATCTAATTTCTGCGAATTGGTGGATCGATATTTCTGTTGTTACTATATATCCGCTGTAAATATTGTGCAGAACAAACAGGATATACCATTTAATCTGTTAGCAAAAAAGACAGAAAAAGTGGAAGAATTAGTGTTTTTAATCGTAACCTCCTGTAAAAATATTTAAAATTTGCTGCACGTTTTCATTTTATTCTGCTGTCTATAACTCGTTTCGTTTTGCTTAATAAATATTTACCGACTTTTATCCTAGCCTAAACAATGAACGTTTAAAAGTTCTCTTTTTCGAAAGCGTCTGTGTTTATTGTAAGCTGCTTTAATTTTGTTGCCACAAATTTTACCAGTATAATAAGAGCGACTTCATGTATTCTCGATAAGTTGGCGTCAAAACATTTCATGAAAGCCTTGTTGATTTCTCGAATGTACGTGATAATTGTTTTTGGAGAGGGAATACTATTTCGCTTTGGAGGTTGAGTTCACACTATGTAGATAATTACGGAAAATGCTCCAGTATTTTTTTTTGGCCAACTGCTCTAATTATCTTACTTGAAGCATCTCAATATGAACCGCTAAGAGCTCGATCACACTTTCACCAACTGTCCCCAAAGATTTGTCGCCAAATATACTGCGGTACGCCAATATCCTGATGGTAATCTAATTTACTGCTGGTATTCTATACGGGCGGCGCAGTGGCGCAGTGGCTAGCACCGCAGCCTCACAGCTCCAGGGACCCGGGTTTGATTCTGGGTACTGCCTGTGCGGAGTTTGCAAGTTCTCCCTGTGTTTGCGTGGGTTTTCTCTGGGTGCTCCGGTTTCCTCCCACAAGCCAAAAGACTTGCAGGTTGGTAGGGAAATTGGCCATTATAAATTGTCACTAGTATAGGTAGGTGGTAGGGAAATAGAGGGACAGGTGAGGATATGGCAGGAATATGGGATTAGTGTAGGATTAGTATAAATGGGTGGTTGATGGTCGGCACAGACTCGGTGGGCCGAAGGGCCTGTTTCAGTGCTGTATATCTAAACTAAACTAAACTTTAAAACATCTAATCCGAATGCATTAAATATATTTCTTCCATTCCAATATGAAACAAAATGCTGCGGTGATTCTTTTTCCTCCCCAAACGTTGGAGAATTAATTTATAATAATTGACTCTTTTTTATTAATTATGACGTTCAAAATAAGTCAAAACTAATTGGTAAAGGCATTGCTACTCCGACACTGAAAATCGCCTCTTTTCGGTTTTATTGGCATATAATACATAACATAGAGGATAAGAGCTCAATTGCCAGGTAACAAGTTATCTCATCGTTTTTCCAAAATTCTGCTATGGCGAACTATTGTCATCTATTTTATTGTGTCAAGTTGCAAAAACGCTCGATATTTTGTTTACCTGATTTTTGGGATTTCATTCAAGTAATTATTACTCTGCGTTATCTGTCAGCCTATCTAATAAAATGTAAGAATATTCTTCACTTATTAATTTATCATTAAAAATTTCACTGGTTTACAGTTTAAAACCGTACGTAATAAGCAAAGATCCACATAACAAGCCAAATATAATGCAATGTCTGCTTCCATTACTGCAGCACAATCTGTTGGAAGTAGACTCCACATTATTCTCGGCGATGTACACTTACCAAAAGAGATTGGAAATGAAACCATGTATAACTTTAATTGACGAGTCAACATCAGATGGGAAGAACTAATTTGGCTGGCAACTCGAAAGAAAATGAAAATTCGTCTTTTCTGGCAATATAATTTGATACTAATTATCAAAAAAGGATTTTGTCTGCGAGAGTTATTACATCATCCTTATAGCAAAAATCTTTACTGCAGCCAATACTAAAACAAGATAAACATACACTTGATGAATTGTGCTTTTGGAAAGAGGACATCAATTAACATTCTGGAAGAGTCACTGTGATTAATTTATGGTTTTATGAAGCATTTCCTACTCTTTGCACTCAGATTGCTGTGGCGAACTAGGCAGATAAAGATACTTTGGTCTGCTGTTAAAAATTGTCAAAGCTTTACTGTTTGTAATATTTCAGTTTGGTTGGTAAAACATAATTTATGCCAGTTATTAACTGCGTTGTTAAAACTTACGTTCAATGTTAAGATGTGATTAAAACTTTCTTTTTTTGCTTAAATGCAATCTACGTTGGTCATAAAATAGGATGTGGCCTCTTTAAAGAGGTTGGCATGGGTGTCCCATTACTTGTTAGTGAGTAGTGGCTACACAGTGATTTATTGGTTTTCAGTGAAGAAACTGTCAGCGCTTTGTGCTGTCAATGAGTGGCTCCAGAGGCTGCAGGGCTCATTCAGGTGTGCACTCAACGCTCTCCGCCAGCAGTGCTCGAAGCTGAAATCATTACAAGCGTTGCTTTATAAAAGGTTCATCTTAGTGGATAGAACGGGTCCATTCCTGAATTCTAACCAGCAGGAGAACACGCTTCGACATGGAAAGCTAGTCATAGCGTCTGAGCCAGCCCTATACAACATATGGGTGTATTCGTCGTTCCATTGGCGCAAAAAGGTAATTTTCAAAGGCTAATTATATAACACACTCGAGCGCGTCTCTCTATCAGTGTGCATGTAGGATCACTAGACATGTTCACATTTATGATTAATTGTTTTGCTTTTAGAAAGAGGACATCAGCTAACATTGTGTCGCTGAGTCTCTATGAATAATTTATGGTTTTATGAAGCACTTCCTACTCGTTGCACGCGGATTTCTGAATGCAATCCATATAGTGCACAATAAGGCATGTTTCTTCGTTTTTCAAAACGTTTACAGACCGCTGGAAACCGATTGGTTCGTCCGTATGAAATGTGCACAGCACAAAAACCGTCGGGTAGTATATTAGTAACCAGCGATTGTGCAACTGGATATCGAAGTATAACTTATTTAATTGTGTAACTTTTTTACTACAATAAAATACATAATATACTAAAATGCTTTGGACACTGACTAAATTTGGAACTTACTAGGATAGTGGAAATCACAAAGAAATGCATATATCTTAAAATAATTTTAGCATGTTGCAGTTTGAAAAATTAAATCAGTTCGTTTAAAACAAAAATTGAATTTGTGTTTGTTTTCAGGTTGACGTTTTCCGGGGAATGGTTCAGCCTAAGAAAAGTCCAATGGATTCCGCTGCTGTTCCAAAGGCCATGATCGAGGACAGCTCCGGTTCCGGCACGGATCTTGACTCTTCGATCTGTCCCACTCGAAAACACTCGGAATTGGCCTCTCGCTCGAAGGTGGTGCGTACCAGGGGCAGGCCTGCAGCAGCAAACGCAGCCCGGGAGCGTAGTCGAGTACAAACCCTGCGGCATGCCTTCTTAGAGCTACAAAAAACTTTACCCTCAGTCCCTCCGGACACCAAACTATCCAAACTGGACGTCCTAATCCTGGCTACCACCTACATTGCACATATGACCCGTACCCTAGAAGAAAGTCTGGAGGAGGGAGAAGGTCGGAGATCTGCTGAGTTCATGCACTCCCTCAAAGTGGACGGATATCTGCACCCAGTCAAAGTAAGAACTCAGCAATACCCCTCTTTATTGTGAAAGGGATTTAAAAATTGTCTCAAGCAACCTCGTCCGAATCTAGTTATGCGTTTTAATCATCTGTTAAATGTTTATACTATCATGGTAATTCTTTCAAGCACTGATCCTTTCAGCCTTCAAAATTCAGACCATTTTCAATAATCACGCGAAGCATAAGCCCGTTAATTTAATATTATAAATGAAAATGAGAGGTATATAGAATATTTTTCTTCCATACATTTCTGTCAAAATGAATTTAGCATGCCATGGGCTTTCATCGGGCTGCTTTGGCTAAAACAATTGCTCGCAAGTCTAAGGATGCTGAATGTCCATCAAGAACACAAAGACATCTGCGTAACTTTCAGTGACTATTTGATGCACGTGTAGAAAAAAAACTCTTCCCATACTCCTGTACGCAGTTGAACTATAATTTTTGAAAACAGGTTCACATTTCACTTTTAGACTTTCCAAAACCATAAAGTTAACAATCTGCGACAATTACTCTACACACTGACTACTTCCAGGGTAATGTTTGCAGATAATGCTGTAGCTGGCTAGTATAGAAATTACATAAAATGAGTTTATCATCTAAAATGACTTGATGCTCTAAATTTAGACCTTTTGACATTTTGCACTATAAGCTCAAAACTGTGCACCTTTCCTGAACGTATCCCCAATTTCTAACATTTAGGAATGAAAGTAGCAATTTTTTGTAAAAAAAGTGTCCATGTTTTTAGAATTATAGAATATTCCGACATTTTACAGGTGACTTTTTGGAAATGCTGATAACAGATACATGGATTTGGCTTTAAAATGCACCAAAACTAAAATTTAAGTATTTTGGAGCTCCATCCCGGGTAGAAAACGTTTGTGAAAACAAAACTTACCCTCATGTATATGATTTTTTTTCTTTTTTAAAGAAGAGTATAGATACAGAACTTGAAAATATTCCTGTCTTGTCTATCATACATTTAGTTTTCGGCACTTAATCCGATTCAAATTGTTAATTGATAACAAATATAGTTAACGCTAATAAGTAGAAAAATACAGAGTAATGTCAATTTAACGACGATGAACGATGCCCGAAATCATCCAAAATGATGGTAATTCCAATATATTGGAGAGTATTTTATCACAACTTTTTATTTCAGTGATCGATGTTGATCCTGCTAATTGTTGTTTTAACCTATCCTCTCCGATTGTTCCATTTTAATATGTTTCTAACAATTTGAATCCAGTTCTGTACAACATGAAACATTATTGTTTAAATTGCATAGCATATAACCTTTACAGTATTTGCAAGGAGGAAATTATTTGCATTACATATCACACAAATGATGTTTTCTAACATTAGTCACTTTAAAAAAATGAGCCGAAAATCACACAAAGGTCATTATGAAGGTTCGTCGCTCTGGACTTTCAAGTATCAGCACATAGCTATCAAAGCAGACAAGAATGATAAACTATAAATATGACTCAAAAGACAGGAATGATACAGCTCTTTTAGATAAAACTCAACTTCCTAAACGCTTAGTGCCTGTTTCCCCCCCCCCCCCCCCCAGTATCATTAATAGCTCTGTTGTGCATAATACCGTTGCATATATGTATTACATTCAATTGGTGAGGTGTGAATTTGTAACTTCATTGTTTACACGAGAACTGGAAACCATCTCAACAACAAAATGAAAGCGTTCAGAAAATGTGGGGTTGTGGATGGAGTTGAGGAGCTGAGTGGATTGTACCGATCTTTTTAGTTAATCAGGTTTCCTCTGTAGAGCCATGTGTAGTTTCACATTTGGATGAAAATTGGTATACAGCAGTTAAAAGAAAATACGAAGAATGTCCCAACAATTCTAAACAACGTTTCTTATTCAATAGTACTCAACATTTCAAATCACCGAATTCTTATTTAACTTGTACACCCATGTATGCGTTAGTTCCAGAACAGTTTCGCTGCAACAAACGGGAATGGTCAAAAATCCAAATAAAATTAATGCAGAGATACGCAAATTGTCGATTAAAATCTAGCAATCTCCCAGACACAAAGCAACAAACAAGTAATAAATATATTTTTTGTTCTTGAATTTCAGAAGTGGCCGATGCGATCCAGGTTGTACGTCGGTGCAACAGGGCAATTTCTAAATTCGGGTCAATCAGAGAATCATTCTCAAGGAGAGACGACCAGCCCTGATCCGGTCTAAACTGGGATATTTCGCAAAACCCATTGCATGGTGTTTATACTTATTAGAATCAACTACTATTGCCAACTTCACCGCTGCTATTTTGATTGAATTCTTTGAAGAGCAAACTATCCATCTTCAAGATACTCAAAGAAATTAGCAAACAAGATATATAACTGAATGCAATTATTGAAATAAATGTGGCGTATTTGAAATTGATCTACAATATTGTTTATTGTTAAGTATATTCAAGTTTTGTCTCCAAATATTTCGCGATTTATGAGCTAGGTTATTTGTAGAATATGTTTGTAAATATCAGTTGACGATATGTACATGGACTGTGCTAAGACCATCCTCCCATCCATTTCTTGTCAATGAACTCTGAAATGCCGACAAAGAAGTATTAACGCTTGCAAATTTGTGAGATGCTGAAGTTAACGCTTCCAATTCACGTGCTTCTCGGCCTAATGGTGCTGAAAGGATTGGGTTTGGTTTCTCGAAATGAAGTCTCGGCTTGGCTGATTGGCTATGCACTTTCAATTTCAATAGGTTTGCACTAAATACAAGAATGAACAAATAACAGCAAAATACTGTTGTGCACAACCGGGTACTGTGGATGTGTGCATATTTTCTTTGACCATTAAAGCTTTAAAAAGTGTTCCTTTCTCATTCAATTTCATATGACTGAAACCTTCGCCTAGCTGCCGATAGCTGGGCAGTACACAACTAACAACGATTATACCAAAACGTTACACAACTGAAATGAATCGCATTATTGTGTCCAATATGTGAATATTTATTTAAAATATTCAACTTAATTTTGATCACACTTACGACAAGGAGAACATGCATATATTGGTACCAAAGCAAAATACTGCAGACGCTGGAACTCTGAAATAAAAGCAGAAAATACTCGACGCACTCAACAGGTTAGGCAGCATCTGTGTAAAAAGAAACGGAGTTAATGTTTCAGGTCCAACTGACGTAGGTGTTCGACCTGAAATGTTACGCATGTATTGGTTTACACAACTTTTTTTTTTGTTTTCATCGATATAGACATATCCGAAATATGTACACATTTTTGGAAGAATAATTGACATTTGTATTTAACTTACTTTACCGACCGTAAATAAAACGGCCCGTATATTTCATATGTTTGATTCATCATTTCAATAATGCATACTCATACTCCTCAATATTTCCAGCAATTGTTGAGAATAAAAGCATGAATCAGTATCTTTATTGTTTCAAGTACTTGGGCTGTTTGATAGACAGTAACGTAAATTTAATTTTATCATGTTGAACGACGTGGATTTTACAGTAAGCCGACATTTTCGCATTCACGCACTCTTATGTTTTGAAAACTCGCGCGCGAACTCTGTTGCTAGACCTTGTCTTGATGACCTAAACTGCACAAGTCTCTACCTGACGGCCATACAAGAAATATGCATGTGTCGAAAAAGCAATTATTTTATCCAGGCATACCTTCATATTAAAACATTGACGAATATACCTTAATTACAGTTATATGCAATGCCGCTGCCCCTTCATAATTTTAATGTATATTACACCTTGGAATGTGCTCTTATGATTCAGTGGAATGTTCTTTTTGACTATTGCGTATTTTGCTGAGAAATGTAAAATGTTAATTAATGGGCAACAGTGTTCAACGGGAAAATACATAACGCGTTATTTTGCACAAACGTTTAACTCTGATTTACAATCGATTCTTTTTACATAGATTTGAAACTTACAGAAGTACATATCCTTTCTGACTACCTAAACTTCATACTAATTATAAAAACTTACCTTCTGAGGAAAAAATGTGTTCACTAGGCTACATAAATGTTTCAATTGACGTTAATGTTCTCAACTGCGTCCGATCAATCATCATTTGGCGGGTTTTTCGCTTATGAATGACATCAATAAGCGTAGCACTGTTAAACATGTAAAATGTGAAACTTTCTCTTTAAATAGATAGTTTCATAGTAATGTTTAATGGCATAAGCCACATGAAACTCCATGATGTCCACAAAGCTCCTTAGTCTGAACCACTCCTTCCATGACAGCATGCACTGCACTGTACAGTTTTGGAGTGAAGAATGGAGTGTCATAGCCACCACTCTGTTTGGCATCATTTTCTCCATGCTCCTGATCTTCACCTTCCCTGTAAATTTGAAAGGAGTCTACTTGCACACTAAGTCAGACAGCAAGCTCTACAATTTATCAAGGCTGAAAGCGAAGACAAAAACACATCACGTCCTGATTAGAGAACTCCGCTATACTGACGATGCTGTGCCAGTTGCTCACATGGAAGCTCAGCTACAAAGACTCATGGACTGTCTCTCACATGCCTGTAACTTATTCTCCTTGACTATAAGCATTAAAAAAAAGTGGTCATGGGACAAAGTGTTGCATCTCTGCCCCTGATCACACTAAATAACAGCAGCTGGAAGTGGTTAGCAAATTCTTCTACCTTGGGTCCACGGTGACAGACAAAATGTCCGTCGATGCGGAGCTCGATACACACATAGGGAAAGCAGCTACCACTTTTGGCCGACTTGCAAAACATGCATGGGATAACACCAAGCTGACCCTTAGGACCAAACTGATGGCGTATAAGGCCTGTGTTCTCGGCACCTTTCTGTATAGCTGTGAAACATGAGTGACTTACAGTTACCAGGAAAAGAAGCTCAATAATTCCCACCTTCGCTGTTTGGTGGTGCATTATAGGTATATCCTGGCAGGACAAAATCACAAATGCAACAGTCGCTCAAGGGCAGAGCTCCCAAGTGTGTTGGCAGCAATCAGAGCTGGCTTTGGTGGATCGGACATGTCTGCAGGATGGATGACAGTCGCATACCCAAGGACCTTCTGTCTGGTGAGATAGCCGGGGCCAGATGACCAGTGGGGGCACCCAAAGTTCCAGTTCAAGATGCTTGCAAGCATAACATGAAGACCCTAAATGTTGACTATCACACCTGGGAGTCTCTAGCTGGTGAAAGAGGGAAATGGCGACATCCTGTGAACTGGTGTGCACTACCATGACCAGTGGCTACAGCAGCTTGACAACAGGTGCCAACACCGAAAACAACAACTCACAGCATCACTTGGCAGCTTTACATGCAGTACTTGTGGCAGAACCTGCCTCCCAAGGATTAGCCTTCACAGCCATCAGTAAAGGTGCACCAAGAGAAGACACCCCACCTAGATGGATTGTTTGCTGCATGTCCATCATGTTTCATAGATGGAAGGATGCCAAACAAATATGAAACTCCAGATTTGTTTCTAGCGTTCGTCTGGACTGAAAAAAGTAACATTCTAATCTTATAACATTTTGAGTGTGGTGCTGAAACGTAACGTTGCAGCAATTCTCCGAGCGTTAAATCAGTGCAAATTTATTAAACACACATTGAGAAATCCCGTCTAGCCAGTAGATGGTCTGTATGAACAAAACTGGATATGCAGTTATAATCCCCTCGGCAAAAATCATATCCCGTTATAAATCTCCCCCACTCTAGAATTACTAAATTATTTATATGTCTATACTGTATATTATGTTGCGTTGCAAATTAGGGATATATTTTCTAGGAGATTGAACATTTTCCCATTTTTGTACCTAATGTAAACAGCAATTACTATCAGCTCAAATGATCAGATTAGGAAGCAAGAAACTCTACATTGTCCCAACAAAGTGCAACTCCAGTCTCAGAAGAGTATTTTCTAATGCACCATTGTGACATCCCCATTGCTCACACTATCATTGAGTGAAACTTTTACTTTTCTTTGCATTCGTACTAATGAACGAAGCTGAGACCATCAAAAATCACTTCACTGAGATCTTTTACAAGCAGTTGCAGCGAAAATCGAAACCGGCGTTTCTTAAATGAACGCGCAGTCTGCTTCGTCAGTTTCCAACCTCACGCCATTACGTTACCCCACTGCCAACCAATCAGAGGTCTAATTTATGAATACTATAACAGATCTCTTGTAACCGTAATCAAAACCTATATTCTTTTCTTTAAATAGGAGCCACCAAGTCTCAATTACATTGGATGCGTGGTCTTCTTTCAACAACATGTTCTGCATCTACAGAATCAAAATAAACATTTTGTGCCTCTAGAGGAATGCTGGGGAATGTGTTGGGAATTAAACTGATATCATGCTTTCTCCCTGTGGTGTCTGCATGAATAAGATGTTTAGGAGAATGAAACGATCCATTTGGCTTCTATATAAAACAGTTATCATCAAAAGTTTAATCTTATTTTGGGATGGAGCCTGATTTGCATTACTAATTAGATACAAACATGATATAGTTGAGTGTTTGTACATTTTCTGAAAATTAGATAGATTTTTAAATTGCTTTAGATTTATAAAAAGCTTATAAAATCAGTTTGATAGATTTCTCTAAGGTTTTGTGAACTGTAACAAGGATTCTAGTTCTCATATTATTAAATCCTGCATCTGATCCGTATTCTAAATAGAGGGACGTTGTAGTCCAAAATGTCTCGGTTCTCTCCTGCTTACACAGTCAGAAGCGATTAACTGAACAACTCTATTACATTGGAAGGAAAATACACCCTTACTTAATGTAAGGCAGTAACTTTTAAATACGTAACTATTTAAAGGTACAGATGATTTTGAAAATACAAATCGGATAAACTAAGTGTGTACCAACTGGCAAACGTCTATTGAGAAAAATTACTAGGAAAACCAATGGGACTAAAGCAGGGTTGTCCAACCTTTTTGTGTGGGGGCCCACATTACAAGTTTTAGCTTACATTGGGGGCTGGCGAGACAATTTTGGAAAGATAATGGCATAAAAGATTTATCTTACAATTAATCAAAATAGCAACAAATGTGCATTTTTGTGAAGAAGCTTTAAATGAGAAGATTAATTTATTGACATACTTTCTCGTCAATATGTTGAACAGTGATTTAATGAGATATCTGGCATTTTTTTGCTTGGACTAGTCAATGTTTGCCTGCACGCTTGTTGTAGCGATGCGGAATATTCCGGATTGATGCTCATTTGTCAGGAGTGATCTTGATCACTCTCTCTCTCCCCCTCATTTTCTCTGTCTCTCTCCTTGTTCTCCTCTCTTTCCCTGCCCCTCCCTTCTCTCTGTCCCCCCCTCTCTCTGTCCCTCCCCCCCCTCTCTCTGTCCTCCCTTCTCTGTCTCCCATCTCTCTCTGTCCCCCACTCGCTCTGTCCCCCTCACTCTCTCCCTGTCTCCCCCTCTCTCTATCCCTCTCTGTGTCTCCCCACTCTCTCTCTCTCTGTCCCTCCCCCTCTCTCTCTGTCCCCCCTCTCTCACTGTTACCCTCTCTCTCTCTCTGTCCTCCCCTCTCTCTATCCCCATCTCTCTCTGTCCCCCTCTCTCTCTCCCTTTCTGTCCCCTCCTCCCTTTCTGTCCCCTCCACCCCTCTCTCTCTCTCCCCTCTGTCTCTCTCTGACAGTTGCAGAGAACAGGAACACTGTGAGGTTGGGCAGTTTTTTTAAAAATTGCATCGGTTTCACAGCTGATAGGGGCTGGGAGCTGGAACAGTGGTTTCTGAACTTCGGCAGGTTTGGGGTTTTCCAGCCGGTTCCAACATTCTTTGAAAAGCCTGCCGGAAAACCCCAAATCTGTCTGAAGTTGGGAAACTGCTGTTCCCGATGTCAGCACCTGCCAGCTGTGAAACTGACAGCACAATGTTTAAAAAGCTGGTCTGACAGTAGAAAGCAATGGGAAATTTCTTATTTCTGAAATTCATCTGTGTGCTGGATAGAAACTTTTGGCAGGCTAGATTCTGACCCGTGGGCCAAATTTGGATAACCTTGGTCTAGATAGCTATCTCATGTTGTAAGTTTTCATTCAATTGAAGCATTCAGCATGGAATTGGATCAATTGCTGATGCAGAGAAAAACAAAAGGATATATATATATCAATATGTTACGACCAACCACTCATGTGAAAGCCCCCAATCAAAATACACGATTCTGATTGTGGTGGGACCAACGCACTGCTAATTCAATCCTGTTGCTCACAGATCAGCTAACATATTATTTAAAACTTTCCAAATTAAAGAAAGACCCAACCAAATTGTACCATCTAGTAACCCCCAAATGAAACTAACCAAACCAGGTGTCCTTAAATCAATAAATTAACTCTTTAATTAGAAGAACTAAATTCTTAAACACTATGAAGATATAAACAACATTTAAAATAGAAAACATTAGAGTCCGTGCAAATTTACAGTCCAATGTTGCTTGAAGTCCTCACAGGATGTTGCTCAAAGTCCTCACAGAATGTTGCTTTCCTTCTCCAGTGAATTTCAACAATTAATGACTTGCAAACACTTTCAACCGAATCAAGCTGACTTTAGAGATTTTGAGGGATAAAAGACTGTCACAGTCTAACTTCCCTTTCTTCAATTTAAATTACCAGAGATCTCTGTTTTGGCTTGATGTTTTAGAATTTTGAGAGATAATAATTAAACAGACTAAAATCCTATTCCTTCAGTTTAAATGGTCGAGAGCTCTTTTTCCAGGTGCTAACACCAGCTGTCCTCTGTGTCTGTGTTCTGTTAGAACAAACTGTCTTCAACTAAAAGCCAGTTCAAAACTGAATTGTAACAAATGTATCATGAGACTTACTCCCAGTGGCTGTTTCCATAGTATCGAGAATGCACCCTTTGAATCGCAGTCTCCAAATGGCTGTTTCTAAGGCAATGAAAATGCACCTTCCTATAACTCCTGAGGCTTGCTGTTCTTAAAGCAATACTGATCCCTTGCAAGCCTTAAAGGCAAACCGCATATTCCGAAAAAAAACTACAGGACCATGACAACATATATATATATTATGTTTTTCTATTATTTGTCATCATTCTCTAGTTTCTTTATGCCATGCACCAACTGCTGTGGCCAACAGATCAATTGATCAACCTGCTTCCAAACCTCCTCTATTGCTGCTTTAAATTGACTAGAGATTGTGCAAACAAAGTCTATAATACATACACTTCTGATCCTTCCATCTCCTGTAATGAAACTCCCTAGTTTCTGCTTGTCTTGTCTACAGGATGATATGGCTGAGATCAGGACTGTCATGATGTACTGTATTGGTGCCCAACCCAAAGTAATGGGGCGGCACAGTGGCGCAGTGGTTAGCACTGCAGCCTCACAGCTCCAGCAACCTGGGTTCAATACTGGGTACTGCCTGTGTGGAGTTTGCAAGTTCTCCCTGTGTCTGCGTGGGTTTCCTTCGGGTGCTCCGGTTTCCTCCCACATGCCAAAGACTTGCAGGTTGATAGGTAAATTGGCCATTATAAATTGCCCCTAGTATAGGTAGGTGGTAGGGAAATATAGGGACAGGTGGGGATGTGGTAGGAATATGGGATTAGTGTAGGATTAGTATAAATGGGTGGTTGATGGTCGGCACAGACTCGGTGGGCCGAAGGGCCTGTTTCAGTGCTGTATCTCTAAACTAATGCTGCCCCATTGTTCTAACCCCACACTCCTATATTATTATATAATTAATTGTTGTGGCAATATTATGGGATAATATCTGCATCATACATAAAAGTTAGAACTTGCAATGTTAATGAAAACACTGTTTTCTTTACTTAATTAAAGTAACTAACTTTGGAATGTAATTATAAAAGGTAATTTCACAATGCCAAAGAGTGAAAGAAATTATGCTAGTTTGAGCACAAAAGTTTACAATCTCAATTGCTTGCCACAGGAAACAGATGCAGGTAAAAAAAAAGCCAATTTATGAACATAAAAAATCAAAAGGTTGTATAACAATATATCACAATTAAACCCCACAGTTTGGGTTGGGCTGTGGGATGAATTGAGAGGAGCTGAACCTGAGCTGTTCCTAAGAAACTGTGAGCCAAAAATGGGTTGCAGAGGGAAGATTTTTGGGTCACAAAAAACATTCTTTGCAAATTGCATAATACTCCACAAAGTTGCACACAAGAAGTAAAAAAAAATCAGTCTTAATTGTATATAATTTTTCAATAATATTTTAGACTGAGAATTTTACTTTGTAAAATGTTGTAAACTAACTACTATTTAATGTCACGGTGCATGTTAAGTCATTGTGAGTCTTGACTGTATTCAGGCTTACTTGCATCTCACTGAGAACAATTGAACTAATTGATGGCTTACTGGTAGAACTGGGAGAGGTCTAGGAGCAGACTGTCTGTCTGCTTTTCTGGAATATACAGGCATAAAATAGGGAAATTGAACAACTGAGGGAAAGAGGGAAAATAATGGAAGTTAAAAAAAGCCAATTTATGAAACATAAAAAAATCAAAAGGCTATAAAACCAACACTATACAATATATCATAATTAAACCATTGCATCATTAGTATCTTTTATTTATTCTCAAGAAAAAGAAAGGCAGAGAGGCAGGATTATTCCAGAATCTGCTGTGTTTTCATTAACATTGCAAGTTCTAAAGTTTATGTATGATGCAGATATTATCCCATAATATTGCCACAACAATTAATTATATAATAATATAGGAGTGTGGGGTTAGAACAATGGGGCAGCATTACTTTGGGTTGGGCACCAATACAGTACATCATGACAGTCCTGATCTCAGCCATATCATCCTGTAGACAAGACAAGCAGAAACTAGGGAGTTTCATTACAGGAGATGGAAGGATCAGAAGTATCTACTCCACACCTGTCTCTTGATGAAGAGCTCAACACATGCATTAGAAAGGCTTTGGACGATTAACAAAATGGGCATGAAAAAACAACAAACTAACCCAGAAGACCAAGATGCTTATCTACAAGGCCTGTATCCTCAGCACATTGCTTTATGGCAGTGAAGCCTGGACAACTTACACTGAACAAGAAAAAAGGCTCAATAACTTCTATCTCCAGTGGCTATATCCTCGGCATCACATGGAAAAACAAAGTCACCAATGAAGCCGTCCTTTCTAGGGCAAACATACCAAGCATGCTAGCGCTAATCAAGCAAAGAATGCTTCACTGGCTTGGGCATGTTGTTATGAGGATTTCCATTTTATGCATTTAAACTTGGGATACTATATTTTTAAAAACTGAAAAGGATTTCAGTGGATATTGAAACATCTGGAGATAGCTGAACTTTATGGATGCTTTTTTTTTAAAAAAAGCACGGTCAACAAGAGGTTTTGACCAGTAAACAAATGCTAGAAACCTGGTAATTTCAAGGAAACCAGCAGGGGGTTTGACCTAAGAGCTACCCTTTGTGTGACAAGAGAGAATTTATAACTTAACATGTGACTTGCTTGAAAAATTTTAGTTTCATTTTTGAACTTTAAAAGCAAGTGTGTTTGGACTAAAGCAGGGAATTGGAATTTGATTTGGACCTGTCAGGAGATCAGAAGAAAAACCAGATAACTATTATCTCTCTGTAAAGAATCTTTGCTCTTGAAAAAAGCTTGTATGAAGTGGTACTGTTGCCTCCTACATTTTTGAAGAAACCCTGAATTTGCAGAAACCTTGCATCTTTAAAAGGACTTTTGCATTGAATGTGAGAACTGACACCTGTTGCTACATCCCTGATGGAAGACCTATGTGAAGCCTTATACAGTTGAATTTCTTTGAACACCTACCCAACTGTTCATCAACCTCGCCTGGAAAGACTTTGAGTGGCATCCAACTATTCAACTTTGGGACACCTCACCAAACCAAAGAACTTCCTTCCAGATCATTGCAGTCTAAATTTTTTTAATTCCTTTTATTCCTTTGCAACAGTTGTAAACCAAAATCCCTTTTTTCCCGGTTAACTGGTTTTTGGATGTATCTGTGTGTGCATGAGGTCTAGGGAAAAATAAGGAGTTTTAATATCTCAATTTGTATATATATATTTACTTCATTATTGGTTAAGACTTGGTTTTATAATAAATGGTTAATTTTGTTGTTAAAGAAACCTGGTTGGTGTGCTTTTTCTGGGGGCAAATAGAGTATCTAATCGGCTGTTTCAGTAAGTGGGAAAATTTATTAATATGCTGTGACCTGTGGAGAAGTGGGACTGAATTAACAGTGCACTCCCCCATCTCCGTCATAACAATGTGCACATGATGGAAGATGGCCACATCCCCAAGGATATGCCAAATGGAGACATAGCCATACCAAGAGACTTGCAGGGTGCCTAAAGCTGTGATTCAAGAATGCTGCCAAAAGAGACATGAAAGCCCTTAATATTAATCACAAGTGGGAAATTTTAGCTGAAGATTGATGCAAATAGCGTCACCAACTATGAGCAGGAATGATCTGTGGTTTCAGAAGCTCTAAAGTAGATGCCAGCCTGCAAACAAGACGTCAGCAGAGATTATCCTGCACAACTGGCAAGGGACAACCTCACGTGTGGCACATGTGGCAGACTTTGCCTTTCCAGAATCAGCTTGTTTAGCCATCAAAAGAAGTACAGAAGATGATCCCATCTGACCTCACCGAAGTTCTGAGGCTGCATTCCCATCATTTCTCGCAGATGGAACAATGCCTCAAATCTGTGTCATCTCATTCTTGATCCGTTCATGAGTGGGAACAGTTTTTCCCTATCCACTATCCAGACACTGCATGATTTTGAATACCTCTATTAAATCTCCTCTGAGTCTTCTCTTCTCCAAGGAAAACAGTCCCAACTTTTCCAATCTATCATAGAATCATAGAATTGTTATGGCACAGAAGGCCATTTGACCCATCGTGTCCATGCTGGCCCTCCTAAGGAGCAGTTCACATACTGCCACTTTCCTGCCCTCTCCCCACACCCCTGCACATTCCTCGCTTACAGTTATTTAGAATATTTAGAAAATGTAGAAAAATTTAAGGCACAGAAGGAGGCCACTCTGCCCATCATGTCAGACCCCTACCACCCTCTGAGTTAAAAAGGTTTTTCCTCAACTCCCCCCAATCCTTCTACCAATCACTTTAAATCTATTACCCCTAGTCACGGACCCCTCTGCTAAGGGAACGAGGTCCTTTCCATCGACTCTATCCAGGCCCCTTACAACCTTGTACACCTCAATCAGATTTCCCCTCAGCCTTCTCTGTTCCAAGGAAAACAACCCCAGCCTATCTAATCCTTCCTCATAGCTGCAATTTTCCAGTCCTGGCAACATCCTCATAAATCTCCTCTGTACCCTCTCTAGTGCAATTACATCCTGTAATTTCTGTAATGAGGTGACCAGAACTGCACACAGTACTCAAACTGTGGCCTAATTCATGACTCCTCAGATACTGAAGCAGCCCATGTCCAGATGCAGCAAGACCTAGACAACGTCCAGGCTTGGGCTGATAAGTGGCAAGTAACATTCTCACCACACAAGTGCCAGGCAATGACCATCTCAAACAAGAGAGAATCTAACCATCTCCACTTGATGTTCAATGGCATTACGATCACTGAATCCCCCACTGTTAACATCCTAGGGGTTATCATTGACCAGAAAATGAAATGGACTAGCCACATAAATGCTGTGGCCACAAATTCAGGTCAAAGGCTGGGAATTCTTCAGCAAGTAACTCACCTCCTGCCTCCCCAATCCCTGTCCACCGTCTACAAGGCACAAGTCAGGAATGTGATGGAATACTCTTCACTTGCCTGGATGGGTGCAGCTCCAACAACACTCAAGAAATTCGACATCATCCAGGACAAAGCAGCCCGCTTGATTAACACCCCATCCACCACATTCAACCTTTAGTCCCTTCACCACCGACGCTCATGGCAGCAGTGTGTACCATCTACAAGATGTACTGCAGCGACGCACCAAGGCTCCTTTGACAGCACCTTCCAAACCCGTGACCTCTACCACTTAGAAGGACAAGGGCAGTGCATTCATGGGAACACGACCACCTGCAAGTTCCCCTCCAAGCCACATGCCATCCTGACTTGGAACAAATCGCTGTTCCTTCACTGTCGCTGGGTCAAAATCCTGGAAGTCCCTTCCTAACAGCACTGTGTGTGTACCTACCCCACATGGACTGCAGCGCTTCAAGAAGGCAGCTCACCACCACCTTCTCAAGGCATGGGCAAGAAGTGCTGGCCTAGCCAACGATGGCCATATCCCATGAATGAATAAAATAACTAGTGTTTTATATAGCTCCAGCATAACCTCCCTACTCTTACATTCTATTCCTCGGCTAATAAAGGAAAGCATTCCATATGCCTCCTTAACCACCTTGTCAACCTTCATCTCTGGAACCATTCTCGTGAATCTTTTTTGTTCTCTCTCCAATCCCTGCACATCTTTCCTAAAGTGTGGCACCACAGGCTTGGAGGGCCGAAGGGCCTGTTCCTGTGCTGTAATTTTCTTTGAGAACTGGACGCAATACTCCAGCTGAGGCCAAACCAGTGTCTTATACAAGTTCAACATAACCTCCTTGCTCCTGAAGGCTATCCCCCTATTAATAAAGCCCAGGATACTGTATGCTTTATTAACCGCGCTGGCAACCTGTCCTGCAACCTTCACTGACTTATGCACATATGCCCCCAGGTCCCTCTGCTCTTGCACCCCCTTTAGAGTTGTACCCTTTATGTTATATTGTCTCTCCATGTTCTTCCTACCAAAATGAATCACTTCACATTTCTCCGCATTGAACTTCATCTGCCACTTGTCCACACATTCCATCAACTTGTCTATGTCCTTTTGAAATTCTACATTATTTTCCTCACAGTTCACAATTGTTCCAAATTTCACATTGTTCGGCAAGCCACCCCAACTGCCAAGAATGAGGAAAATTAATTTCGCCACATGTACATTGATTTTAAACCATTGATGGTGAAGAAAGAACTTGTTTTAAAAAATAATTGGAGACTTTAGCTGGAGAGAGACATTAGCATATCCACTGACAGTACTTCAAAGAACAAAGGGACTATTCCCTGCCCCAATTTAATCCACAATGGACTTTTGATTACCAGACGTTGAAGGTGGACAGGCTAGCATTCCAGGTTAACTACTAAGATGGCCGAATACATAAACAGACGTGGTCAGGCCAGTTTAGTCGCATATATGTTCCGAAGAAGGGTCACTGATCCGAAACGTTAACTCTGCTTCTCTTTCCACAGATGCTGCCAGACCTGCTGAGTGGTTCCAGCATTTCTTGTTTTTATTTCAGTTTAGTCGCATGACTGACTGTTGGGGTTTTTTGAATTTGAACTTCCAACAGGGAATTTGAACTCAGAAGGCTGTTTTCTCCTGGACTGAGAACACCTCTCCCCTGTCTGCTCTCATCTCATTTTTATCAGCTTTGGAAACCATTGAAGACACATGAACCCCAAGAGAGAAAAGTCTCCTACAGTGAACAAGGTTTAAGAAGAATACTGGGCCCCAACGAAAAGCAAGACTACTTACAAAAGGACTACAGTGAGCTTGAAGTACAGTAAACAAGAAACTCTTCTGATATTGCCTCAAACTTCTCCATTTTATTTTTCTTCTGCTCTTTTCTGTCCTTATTTGCAAATGTGTATCGTTGTGCATGCTCGTGTGAGCGCGTTGTACATCCGTAAGTGTTAACGATATTAGAGTTTAAGTTTAAGGCTTAATAAATTTCACTTTTCTTCTTTAAACCTAAGAAAAACCCGGCGTGCTCATTTCTTTGCCTTATAATTGGAAAGCTGCGAATAAGGATTCACAAAAGCAGGAGCTCAAAACACAGTGTGTTTAAAAATAAAACCCTGTTACAATAAGACCAGGTGAAGACAGTAAAAAGACCCCTAGACAGCTTTCTCACCTGGTCGTAACAATATCATCCGCAAATTTTGAAATTATGCCTTGTACACCAAGGTCTAGGTCATTAATATATATCAGGAAGAGCAATGGTCCCAACACTGAGTCCTGAGGAACTCCACTACAAACCTTCCTCCAGCCCCAAGAACATCCATAAACCACTAATATGAAGAAGGGTCACTGACCTGAAACATTAACTCTGCTTCTCTCTCCGCAGATGCTGCCAGACCTGCTGAGTATTTCCAGTGTTTCTTGTTTTTATTTCAGATTTCCAGCATCCGCAGTATTTTGCTTTTATCCATAAACCACTACTCTCTGTTTCCTGTCACTCAGCCAATCTTGTACCCATGTTGCTACTGTTCCGTTTATTCTAGGAGCTATAATTTTGCTCACAAATCTCTTGTGGAGAACTGTATCAAATTCCTTTTGGAAGTCCATGTACACCACATCAACAGCACTGCCCTCATCAACCCTCCTGTTACCTCTTCAAAAAACTCCAGCAAGTTATTTAAACATCATTTTTCCTTAACGAATCCATGCTGGCTTTCCTTAATTAACCTGCGTTTGTCCATGTGACTATTAATTTGGTCCCAAATTATTATTTCTAGATGTTTCTCCACCATTGAAGTTAAACTGACTGGCCTGTAGTTGCTGGGCTTATCTTTACATCCTTTTTGAACAAGGTTGTAACATTTACAATTCTCCAGTCCTCTGGCACCACCCCTGAGTCTAAGGAATACTGGAAAATTATGGCCAGTGCCTCAACAATTTCCGCTCCCACTGCCCTCAGTATCTTTGGATGCATCTCATCCGGCCCTGGCGCTTTATCAACTTTAAGTATAGACAGCCTATCTAATACCTCCTCCTTTTAAATCGTTCTAGTGTATTAATTACCTCCTCTTTCACCGTCGCCTGGGTAGCATCTTCTTCCTCGGCAAAGACAGATGCAAAGTATTCATTTAATACCTCAGCTATTCCCCCTACCTTCATGCGCAAATCCCCCTTTTGGTCCCTAATCAGCCCCATTTCACCTTTTACCACCCTTTTACTATTTATATGCCTATAAAAGACTTTGGGATTCCCTTTTATGTTAGCTGCCAGTCTCTTTTCATACTCTCTTTTTGCTTCTCTTCTTTGCTTTTTCACTTCCCCTCTGAACTTTCTACATTCAGCCTGGCTCTCCATTGTATTATCTACCTGTCATCTGTCATAAGCACACTTTTTCATCTTCATCTCTATCTCTTTTGTTATCTAGGGAGCTCTAGATTTATTTGGCCGACCTTTGCCCTTCAAGGGATATATACTTTGACCGTGCCCGAACTATCTCTTCTTTGAAGGTAGCCTTTTGTTCAGCTACTGTTTTTCCTGCCAACCTTTAATTCCAATTTATTTGGCCCAGATCCATTCTTACCCCATTGAAGTTGGCTTTCCCCCAGTTAATTATTCTTACTCTAGATTGTTCTTTTCCATAACCAACATAAACCTTGTGATACAATGATCACTGTCCCCTAAATGCTCTCCTAATGATATTTGATCCAATTGGCCCACCTCATTCCAAAGAACCAGGTCCAGCAGTGCCTCCCCTCTCATTCGACTGGAAACATACTGCCGTAGAAAATTTTCCTGAGCACTCTAGGAACTCTTGCCCCTCTCTGCCCTTTACACTACTACTATCCCAGTCTGTATTTGGATAATTAAAGTCCCCCATTATAACTACTCCATAGTTCTTGCAACACTTTGTATTTTCCTTGCAAATTTGCTCCTCTTCATTCTTTCCACTCGTTGGTGGCCTATAGACAATACCAAGCAATGTAATTGCATCTTTTTTGTTCCTTAGTTCTAGCCAAATAGATTCCATCCTTGACTCTTCAGGGATATCCTCTCTCTCCATGTGATACTTTATCAAACACTTTCTTAACATCTATATAGAAAATATCCACCGCATTCTCTTCATCAACCTTCTCAGTTACTTCATCAAAAAATTCAATTAGATTAGTCAAGCATGATTTGCCTTGTACCAAGTTGCCCTGAGTCAAAGCTTTAGAATACTGTACAAAAAATCATACTGCCCAACTCAACAGAATGCATCTATAACAACTATCAGTTCAGAACGTGGTGCTTTCCTGAAGCCACCAGAAATCCTTGGGTAAGACCTAATCAATTGGAACTAACTTTGATAATGGAGCAATATCAGAGTAGATTCAACTGAAGGTGACAGCTGTGGTGCAGATGATAGTACTCTTGCCTCTGCATCAGAAGGTTGGGAGTTTTAGAGCAGGACTTGAGCACAAAAATCTATGCTGACACTCTAGTGCAGTACTGTGGGTGTGGTGCACTGTTGGAGGTGCAGACTTTTGGATGAGATGCTAAACAGTCAGGTAAACATTAAAGATCCCAGAGTACTATTGTGAAGAACAGCAGGGGCATTAGCCCTGGTGTCCTGACCAATATTTATCCCTCAATCAACATCACAAAAAAGATTATCTGGTCATTATCATATTGTTTTTTGTAGGAGATTGCTGTGTGCCAATTGGCTTCTATATTTCCTACACTAAAACAGTGACTACACTTCAAAAGTATAGTGCTTTGGAATGTTGGGATGTCCAGTGGTTGTAAAAGGCGCTCTATAAATTCAAGTTTTTTTCTTTTTCTGTTTGAAGAGAGCTCCAAAGCATGTTGTTGGGGGATGAAGAAGATGGTTACTGCTAATGCTATCAGACTTAGTACCCTCATTCTGCTCAGATCACTTCCAAAGAGGGAATGTCAGTCTTTCAACCACTGGTAATTAGTTCAGGGACAGAAATTTTTTTTCCAATAGTATTTGTTACAGGGAATCCAGAAGTGACAAATTTTGGCTTGTGTGCAGTTGATGATGAAATTGCTGAAATGTTGAAGTATGTGGTTGGACTCTCCAAAAGGAGATTTCACCAGTTACTCTTTCAACTAAGGATAAATGTGTTAGCAATGCAATCTTCAGTGCAGTGCCACAACTAACAGATATTTCATAAAAACCCTGGGGCTGAGAAAGTGCCAAAGGAAAGTTTTTTCTTTTCTTTTTTGTGTTTATTTTAATTTAGTTTGTTCAGTTTGTTTCTACAGTGCCTACCCACTGTTTTTTTTTCATCTTTGTGCTTGTGGCTGTTCAGTTTTCAGTCCATTAACATCTTATCTGTACTAATGCTTTGTCTTTGTCTTTCAACACACCATTAACATATTGTCATATAACATATAATTTCAGAGCATGACAGGCCCCCCATTTTACTTTTATTTTGTTATTTTTTCTTTTTTACATTTTTTTTGTATGTTTATTTCATTTCATCTTAGTTTGTTCAGTTTGCTTACCCACTTTTTTTCTCATGTTGTACTTGCTGCCGTTCAATCTTCAGTCCGTTAACACCCTATGTGTACTAATGCTTTGTCTTTCAACACACCATTAACATATTGTTTGCCTTTGCTCCATGATTTTTTGGGCAGCTATTCTGTGGCCTTGTCCAATCTACACCTTCTCCTTTGTTATCTCTTGCCCCACCCCCACCTCACTTGCTTATAACCTGTGACATTTCGAATATTTGTCAGTTCCGAAAAAGGGTCACTGACCCAAAACGTTAACTCTGCTTCTCTTTCCACAGATGCTGCCAGACCTGCTGAGTATTTCCAGCATCCGCAGTCTTTTGCTTTTATTTCAGTATATGAGGAATTGTGAATGATACTGGACACTGTGCAATCACCAGCAAACATCCCACTTCTGATCTTGTGATAGAGGGAAGGTCATTGATGAAGCAGCTGAAGATGGTAGGGCTTAGGACACGACCCTGATGAACTCCTGCTACAATGCCCTGGGGCTGAGATGAGTGGCTTTCAACAACCACAACCATCTTTCTTTGTGCTAGGTATGACTCCAACCAGTGAACATTTTTTCCCCCTGATTGCCACTGACTTCAATTTTGCTGGGGCTTGATGCCACAATCGGTCAAATGCTGCCTTGGCTCCACTCGGCACTTCTGGCTAAAGATGGTTGCAAATGTTTCAGCCTTTTCTTTTGCATGGACCTGATGGGTTCCCCCATCATTGAGGCTGTGGATGTTTGTGAAGCCGCCTCCTCCTCCAGTTTGTTGTTTAACTGTCCACTATCATTCATGACTGGATGTGGAAGGACTACAGAGCTTGGATCTGATGGATTGCTTAGCTCTGTCTATAACATGCTGCTTCCACTGTTTAGCATGCATGTACATACGAATTAGGAGCAGCAGTAGGGCATTTGACCCCTTGAGCCTACTCCGCCATTCAACGAGATCGTGGCTGATCTGATTGTAACCTCAACTCCACATTCCTTCCTATCCCTGATAACCTTTCACCCCCTTGCTTATCAGGAATCTATCTACCTCTGCCTTAAAAGTATTCAAAAACTCTGCTTCCACTGCCTTTTGAGGAAGAGAGTTCCAAAGACTCAAAACCCTCTGAGAGAAAAAAAAATTCTCCTCATCTCGGTCTTAAATGGGCGAACCCTTATTTTTAAACAGTGACCCCTAGTTCTAGATTCTCCCACAAGAGGAAACATCCTTTCCACATCCACCCTGTCAAGACCCCTCAGGATCTTATATGTTTCAATCAAGTCACCTCTTACTCTTCTAAGTTCCAGCAGATACAAGTCTAGCCTGTCCAATCTTTCCTCGTAAGACAGCCCACCCAGTCCAGGTATTAGGCTATTAAACCTTCTTGAACTGCTTCCAATACATTTACACCCTTCCCTAAATAAAGAGACCAGCACTGTACACAGTACTCCAGATGTGGTCTCACCAATGCCTTGTATAGCTGAAGCATAACCTCCCTACTTTTGTATTCAATTCCACTCGCAATAAATGATAACATTGTATTAGCTTTCTTAATTACTTGCTGTACCTGCACAATAACCTTTTGCGATTCATGCACTAGGACACCCAGATCCCTCTACGTCTCAAAGCTCTGCAGTCTCTCACCATTTAGATAATATACTTTTGTATTCTTCCTGCCAAAATGGACAATTTCACAATTTCCCACATTATACTCCATTTGCCAGATCTTTGCCCATTCACTTAACCTATCTATATCCCTTTGGATCCTCCTTATGTCCTCTTCACAACTTACTTTCCTACCTATCTTTGGGTCATCAGCAAATTTAGCAACCATACCTTCAGTCCCTTCATCCAAGTCATTTATATAAATTGTAAAAGATTGAGGCCCCAGCACTGATCCCTGTGGCACACCACTCATTACATCTTGCCAACCATAAAATGACCCATTTATGCCTACTCTTTGTTTCCTGTTAGCTAGCCAATCTTCTATCCATGCCAATATGTTACCCCCTACACCATGAGCTTTTATTTTCCACAATAACCTTTGATGTGGCACCTTATCAAATGTGTTCTGGAAATCTAAGTACAGTACATCCACCAGTTCTCATTTATCCACAGCACGTTACTTCTTCAAAGAACTCCAAAAAATTGATTAAACATGATTTCCTTTTCACAAAACCATGTTGAATCTGCCTGATTCTCTTGAATTTTTCTGTGCCCTGCTATAACGTCTTTAATAATAGTTCTAACATTTTCCCTATGACAGTTGTTAAGCTGGATTAGAGAGCCCCCACTTTGCCCAGTACTTGTGCCACTGCCCCATGAACCGGAACCCACTTCTACTACACCAGTCTTTGAGCCATGCATTTATCTCTCTAATCTTATTTGCCCTATGCCAATTTACGTGGCTCAGGTAATAATCCAGAGATAATTGCCTTTGAGGTTCTGCTTATTAATTTGGTGCCTAGATCCTCATACTGACTATGAAGAACCTCTTTCCTTGTCCTATGTCGTTGGTACCTAAATGGACCATGATGACTGGATCGTCCCACTCTCACTCTAACTTCCTTCCCAGCCCTGAGCAGATGTCCCGAACCCTGGCACCGGGCAGGCAACACAACCTTCTGGACTCTAGCTCTTTCTGCAGAGAAAAGTGTCAATCCCCCTCACTATACTGTCCCCTACTACCACTACTTTATTTTTTGAACCCCCAGCTTGAACGGCTTCCTGTACCATAGTGCCATGGCCAGTCTGCTCATTCACCCTGCAGATCTCACTTTCCTCCACAGGTTGCAAGAACCTGTTTGACAATTGCAAGACTGAGGCGCCTCCACTACTGTCTGCTCAGTCCCTTTACCTGCCTCACTCATGGTCACACCCTCCTGTCACTCACCACTGACCAAAACAGACGGTTGTCTGTTTTATTCTAAGGGACTGTCTTCTGGTACAAAGTGTCCAGGTATCTCTCCCCCTTCCTGATGTTGTGCAACGTCTGCAGTTCAACTTCCAGATCAATAATCCTGATCCAGAATTCCTCTGGCTGCTTACACTTTTTGCTGATGTGTTTGGCCTGGATCGCGTTAGCGTCCAAAAGATCCCACATTCCACAACTGCAACACAGCACCTGTCCTGCCATTGTTACTTATGTTATTTAGTTAATTTAATTTAATTACTTTCTTAATTAACTGAGAATAATTCATATGTATATTACAATTTTACGGTGATTATTAAATGCTAGTACCACCTACAACTGAGAGTTATACGTTTCTTAATTACACAGGTATGTGTTTTAGGTACTTAGTTTAAAGTTTTATTTCTTTTTTATTTATAGGTCCTCCCTAACTCCGGTGACCTAAGCTGGCTATTAACCACTGTCCCTTACACTAAGCACTTACCGGCTAATCAACTTACTAGTTTCCTGTGATACCACAGTTGTTTTTTTCACTGTTTCTTCAAACTGAGTATGTGCTGGCTCACAGCAGCTGAAATGATGCGCTCCGCTGTTCCCAACTGTCTCCTGCAGTTCCGCTCCAACTCCCAGGTAGGTCAGGCCGCACTCTGATTCCCGGGTATTATTTATGTAGACCCGAGTTGTAGCTTCACCAGGTTGCACCTCATTTTTAGGTATTCCTGATGCTGCTCCTGGCATGCTCTTATACATTCCTCACTGAACCAGGGTTGGAACCTGGCTTGATGGTTATGGGAGGTGGGGTGAGAGGGATGTGCAGGGCCATGAGATTACGAATTGTGGTTGAATACCATTCTGTTGCTACTGATGGCCCACATTGCCTCATGGATGCCCAATTTTGAGGTGCGAGATCTGTTCTGAATCTATCCCATTTAGCATGGTGGTAGTGCCACACAACACAATGGAGAGTGTCCTCAGTGTAAAGATGGGATTTTGTCTCCATAAGGAATGTGCGGTGGTCACTCCTACCAATACTTTCATGGACAGATACATCTGTGACACATAGATTGGTGACAACGAGGTTTTTCCATCCTTTCACCATCTGCTACAGGCCTAGTCTGGCAGCTATGTACTTCAATTCTTGGCCAGTTCTGTCAGTAGCGGTGCTACCAAGCCACTCTTGATGATGGACATTGAAATCCCCTACCCAGAGTACACAATTTATATTATTTCTCTGCATTCTTCCTAGTACTTCCCCCGGCCCTGCTCCTCACACCCAACCCCCACTGTTCCCCCACTGAGTTCCTGACCTACACCCTAATCAAAAGATGAGGTGCTGTTCCTCAAGTTTAAACTGAGCTTCATTGGAACAATGCAGGAGGCCAAGGTGAAAATGGCAGCGAAGCAGAGAATTAAAATGACGAACAACTGGAAGCTCGGGATCATGCAGACTGAACAGAGGTGTTCCACAAAGTGGTCACCCAATCTGCATTGTCTCCCCAAAGTAGAGGAGACCACATTGAGTGGAGCAAATACAGCATACTAAATTGAAAGTAGTACAAGTAAATCACTGTTTCACCTAGAAGGAGTGTTTGTGTGGGTAGGGGGTCGGTGGGGGGGGGGGGGGGGGGGGGGGGGGGGTTGGGGGGGAGGTGCATTCAGCATGGCAAAGGGATGAAAGCAGAAGTGCAGGAAATGGAACGGACACATCTGAAGGTCCTGTCCACCATGGTTGGGGAAAATCCTTGTTGAGGAAAGAAGAAAACATATTCAAAGCACTGGTATAGAAGGTTGCATCCTCAGAATAGATGCAACAGAGATGAAGAAACTGGCAGAATGGAGTAGAGTCCTTACAGAAAGCAGGGTGTAAGGAAGTTCAGTCGAGGTAGCTGTGGGAGTAACACCCTAGCAGGCATAATAAAAGAACTGCAGTTGAGATGACCCCTACGTTGACCTGTCGATAGAAGGCAGCAGGTAATATGAAAGGGAGTTTGCCATTTTTGTGCTATTGTCTTAAGACCTCCAGAAGACAGGTCGTTTGTCGACTGAAAATTTCATTTGTCAAATGGCAGTTCTTGGAGCTGTTCCTGCAGTCTTCATGAAAATAACATAAGCCACAACCCATTAGAACAGGACTGCATTGTTCACAGTTTTCACCCCAAACTGTGAAGGAAGTTGATAAAAAAAAAGGGTTTTGCCATATCCTGGAGCTGCCATTGATTTGTAAAATCAACCGAGTAAACTTGCCAAGCAATATGTATTTAAGTCAGATTATATTGCTAGACTCGCCAGACCAATGTCTCCAGCCATCTATCAGGTACTTCTGAATTTTCTTCCTAGATATTGGTCTTACAAAATCAAGTTAAGACTTGGAATACAAATTCCAAATAGATGAGTGGCACAATGTCGAGAAACTCAGCTGAGGTGTGAAAAACCTGATGTGCTTTGTCAAGTTGCTAATGCATGTCATGGAGAGTGGGAGGTTGGTAAGGTAACTCACTCTGTAGAGGAAGCAGGCTTCTGTGGGCATTGGCAAAAGGTACATGATGCATCCCCAGCTCTGGCACAGAGAGGGTGACAACAATGGAGGACATGAGGGAAGAGTCAAGAAAGGACACTTAAGCATTGGGTGGATTTTCCAGATCATTGTCTAGAAAGAAATGTACTGTGCATGAGGGAGGGAAGGGCACAAAAAAGGTAAATTATGGAGACTAATCCCTACTTGGTATCCATGCCTGAATTAATTTGACTAAGAACAAGAGAAGGAACAGAAGATTACAGACAAAGGTTACTTAGAAAAGTTTGCAGCCAGGCTGTAAGTCCAATAGGTGTACAGCAGGATCAGGAGCCAATATGAACTGAGATTGTTGAGTAGGCCGAATGGCCTACTCCTGCTCCTATTTTCAATGTTTCTAAGTTTGGAGATCAATACTGCCACTGTAGATCAATGGCCCTGATTTTGCAATCAGCAGTGAAAGAAGGGTGCTCGCTGCTCACTATGCTGACAGCAGCTCAGAGTTTTCATCGGCTTTTGAGTGGAGACTTGCTCTCATTGGGTGTCTGACCCACCACCACCCTCTACAGGAGATTTATAGCGTGTGTGAAAAGGGGAAGGAACAGCGAGGCTCTTCAACCAATCTGACTGAAGAATCCTCACTGAGACATGCAGAGTCTAAAGCAGGAAGTGTAAATGATCATGTACAGAAAGTAAAATAAAGATTTTGAAAGACAGATAGGACTGATAGAGAAAGAGATAAAAGACAGAAAAAGTATTTTTTTTAAATCTCTCAACACTAATTAAATTTTGGAGGAATAAGACTTGTAAAATTAAATTTTCAGTACCAGAATGGTTAATAGCGGTAATTATGACTTATCACATGGTTGAAAATTCACTTACACCTGAATGTACCAGCCCTAACTTTTTCTGGAAAACCCCCCCCAGAAAGTGCTGGAAATACTCAGCAGGTCTGGAAGCAACTGCAGGGAGAGAAACAGAGTTAACGTTTCAGTTCCTGAGATCCTGAGAGGTTTGACAGGGTTGATGTGGAAAGGATGTTTCCCCTGTGGGAGAATCTAGAACTAGGGATCACTGATTAAAAATAAGGGGTTTCCCATTTAAGACAGAGATGAGGAGAAATTTTTTCTCTCAGAGGATCGTGAGTCTTTGGAATTCTCTTCCTCAAAAGGCGGTGGAAGCAGAGTCTTTGAATATTTTTAAGGCAGAGGTAGATAGAATCTTGATAAACAAGGGGGTGGAAGGTTATCGGGGGTAGGTGGAAATGTGGAGTAATCAGTTCAGCCTAATTCATATGTTCGTAGGTCTGTGACCTTTCATCAGAACTGTCAAAGGTTAGAAATGTAATAGACTTTCAGCAAGTGAAAGAGGGGAGGGAAGAAGAACAACAAAAGGGAAGATGTGTGATAGGGCAGAGGGCAGGAGAGATAAAGGCAAAGGAAGTGCCAATATTTGTAGTAAAAGACAAAGCATTAGTTCAGATTAGTGTGTTAATGGCAAGACAATGAACATCTCTGTCCAAAAGCATAACCATGAAAAACAAGTTTAAGACAGACACATGGCTAAAAAATAAAATAACATATGATAAAATAAAACAACATAAAATAAAATAAGGCTGTCATGCTCTGAAATTGTTAAACTCAATGTTCAGTCCAGAAGGCTGCCTAATCAGAAGATGAGGTGCTGTTCCTCGAGCTTACATTGTAGTTCACTGGAACACTGCAGCAGGTCAAGGACAGAAATTCGGGGATGAGAGCAGGGTGGTGAATTGAAACGGCATGGCACCAGAAGCTTGGGGTCATGCTTGTGGACTGAGCGGAGATATTCCGCAAAGTGATTGCCCAGTTTACTTTTGGTCTTCCTAAAGTAGAGGTGACCACATTGTGAGCAGCGAATACCGTATACTAAATTGAAAGAAGTACAGGTAAATCGCTGCTTCACTTGGAAGCAAGTGTTTGGGGCCTTGGATGGTGAGGAGAGAAGAGGTAAAAGGGCAAGTATAATACATCTTCTGCAATTGCATGGGAAAGGGATGAGGTGTCAGGTGTGATGGAGGAATGGACCAGAGTGTCACAGAGGGAACAATCCCTTTAGAATGCTGGCAGGGAGAGGAAGGGAAGATGTGTTTGGTAGTGGCATCACGCTGGAGGAGGCAGAAATGGCGGAGAATGAATCTTTGGATGTGGAGGCTGGTGGGGTGGAAAGTGAGCACAAGTGGAACCCTGTCGTGGTTCTGAGAGAGAGGGGAAGGGGGTGAGGGCAGAAGTGCAGGAAATGGGCTGGACACAGTTGAGGGCCCTGTCAACCACAGTTGTGGGGGGCGGGGGGGGGGGGGGGGGGTGGACGGCGGTGGGTGGAACCCTCGGTTAAGGAAAAAGGGAGGCATATCAGAAGTGCTGTTGTGGAAGGTTGCATCATCAGAACAGATGCGTTGGAGACGGAGAAACTGGGAGAATGGGATGGGTCCTTAACAGGAAACAGGGTACGAGGAATGTAGTTAAGGTAGCTGTGGGAGTCAGTGGGCTTGTAATGAATATTAGTGGATAGCCTATCAACAGAGATGGAGACAGAGAAGTCAGGGAAGGGAAGTGTCGGCGATGGACCATGTGAAGGTGAGAACAGGGTGGAAATTGGAAGCAAAGTTGATGAAGATTTCCAGTACAGGGTGAGAGCAGGAAACGGCACTGATACAGTCGTCAATGTACCAGAAAAAGAGTTGGGGGAGGGGGCCTGAGTAGGACTGGAACAAAGAATGTTCGACGTACCCCACAAAAAGACAGGCATTACAAGGACCCAAGTGGGTACCCATTGCAACACCTTTTATTTGGAGGAAGTGAGTGGAGCTGAAGGAGAAGTTGTGCAATGTGAGAACAAGTTCAGCCAGGCAGAGCAGGGTGGTGGTGGATGGAGACTGATTGGGCCTCTGTTCAAAGAAGAAACGGAGAGCCCTCAGACCGTACTGGTGGGAGATGGAGGTATACAGAGATTAGACGTCCATAGTGAAGAGGAGGTGGTTAGGGCCAGGAAATTGGAAATTGTTGAAATGACATCGGGCGTCAGAAGAGTCATAGATAAAGGTGTGGGAAGAGACTGGACCAGGAGAGAAAAACACAGAGTCAAGATAGGAAGAAATAAGTTCAGTTGGGCAGGAACAGGCTGAAATGATGGGTCTACCAGGATAATCCTGTTTGTGGATTTTGGGAAGGAGACAGAAGCGGGCTGTCCGTGGTTGTGGAATATGAGGTGGGATGCTGTAGAGGGAAGATCTCCAGAGGAGATGAGGTCAGTGACCTGGAGACAGTGGCTTGATGTTCGGCGGTGGGTTGATGGTTCAGGAGAAGGTAGGAAGAAATAGAAAGAGTTGGCGCTTAGCCTCTGCAAGGTAGAGGTTGGTACGCCAGACAATAACAGCACCACCCTTGTCAGCAGGTTTGATCACAACGTCAGGGTTAGACCTGAGAGAACGGAGTGCAGCAAGTTCAGAGAGAGACCAGGTTAGAGTGAGTGAGGGGACAGGAGAAATTAGACAGCCGATGTCACTCCGATAGTTCTGAATGAAAAGATCAAAAGTGGGTAAGAGGGCAGTGGAAGGGGTCCATGTAGAGGGAGAATGCTGGAGGCGGGTGAATGGGTCCACTGGTCAGGGAGAGGACTCCTGACCAAAGAAGTCAGCACAGAGGTTAAGGCAACGGAAGAAGAGCTCAACGTCATGCTGAGCGCAAAATTCATTGATGTGGGGGCATAAGAGGAGAAAACGTTTCTGCCATATTTTGTGCTAAAGTACCACAACTTCATGCCCTTACATGGATTTCAATGCTAAGTCTACCAGCAAGATACTGTTACGACCAGGTGAGAAAGAGGTCTTGGGATTCCCTCTCAGCCTTTGTCCGGTTTGACCGTAACACAGTTTAATTTTTAAAACACTGTGTATTTAGCTCCCCCTTAGTGAATCCTTGTTCACAGCTCTCCAATTTTAAAGCAAAGAAATCAACCAGACAGGTTTTCTTCGTTTTAAACAAGAAAGGTGTAAGTTTATGAACCTTAAAACTCTAATTTGGTTAAAACTACTACGAATACATGACACAACCACACTAGCATGCATACACGATAAACACACTCACAGAGTAGAAAGAATAAAGGGAAAAAGTTTGAAGCAATAGTTGGGGTTTATTTACTGTCCTTTGAGTTCGATGTAGGGTCTTTGATTGCAGGTAAATCTTGCTGTTTCGTTGGCGCCCAGTGGATGCTTTCAAACTTGTTTCGATGTAAGAGTCTTCTCTCTTAAGGTTTAAGTGTCTTCAGTGGATCTGGAAATTCATGAGAGAGAGAGAGAGCCAGGCAGGAGAGAAGCTCTTCAAGTTCAGTTGCAGTCTGACCCAAACTGTTCTGTGAGCAGTTGAAAACCAAACCTGGGCCAGCAGGTTAGTCATGTGACTAGTTATTTTTTTTTAACAAACTCTCCTGCGTTTTTTGTGGATTCCTTTCATCTTAGTAGATACCCGCAGTGGGGGTGGGCGGGGGGGAGGGGAAATGGAATGCTGGCTTGTTCCACTTTCAATGTCTGGTGATCAAAAAACATTTTGGTTAATTGGATCAGGTAGCGGTTTTATTGTCTCTCTAGCCAACTGTCTCTTAGTATGCAAATTTTTCCAGCCACTGCCGATCTCTTTAAACAATTCATCTCTTCAGTCCAGCAACAGTTTAAAATTAATGTTCATACGACGAAATTAATATGCCTCATTCTTGGCAGGTGAGGTCTTCATGACAATATGGTTATGGTGCAGCCTGTGGAGGAGGAAGGTAACTCAGACCACAACTTGCGGATTTTCACGTTTAACTGCCCAAGTACAGAAGTTGCTGTCCGATTTAAGCTTAAGCTTTGAGCACTGAAAGCTACATCGTTATTCTCAAAGCAAAATATGGGCCACTGTAGTGGGTGAAGAAGTAGGTAAAGAAGTTAGTCAGTGCTGACAGAATGGGTGGCATCAAGCTGGGGTAGAGGTCCATATTAGGAGTTGTAGGCTTCAGGGCACCACCATTGCTCTCTGTTCAGTGCTTCTTGTGATGTGAGTGCACATCAAGAATTTGGGTGTGGACATCAGAAGCACCCTGGACAATATTCTACTCGCTTGGATGGAAAATTATGTAAACTGTGACCTCCACATCTGTCATGCAAGAGTACTAGCTTGCAAAGTCAACTCTAATACTGCCAATCTTAATGTCATCTACAGACTTAGATAAATTCCTCTTGGATAACAAAACAAGATGTTCTAATATCTATGTAATATATAAAATGAAAAGCTGGAGTCCCAGCCAGATTTGCATAGTTTCAATCCTATTAATTTATCGATTATGGCTGCAAACACTCGGTTCATTTGACGCATTACTTAATTCTTTTTTTTGATCATGGAGGCAGACAAAAGTAGCTGCATGAACGGGCACTAGTAAAATGATATTTGTAACAATGTCTCTTTAGATCTTAGTTACAAGAAACCAAACACAAGGAAAAGAATAGAAACGTTGGGACAGAATTTCCACTTGTTTATGCCAGTAATATCACCACAATCTGGCAGAATCAGCCAAATCAAATCAAAAGGCTGGCAAATTTTAAATGTAAGTAAGTCACACCTAAATCGGTTTACGCACGAAGTTCTTTTACATTGGCTTACAGATTCAATTCGCCTGATTAGGCCCAGTATGCAAAACAGGCCAAGTTGCGATTCCACCGATTCTGCTGGTTCAGGAAGGCTCTTCAAATGGCTTTTTTCCTTAGGCACACACTCACTTGTTTTTAATGTTTTTCATATCAAAATATATTTAATTTACAAAGCAATTAACCAGTGTAAAGATAGTAAATGGCTCAGTATAGATTTTAAGTCATTTTCAGTGACTTTAAATCAGGTTACTCACACATAGGATTAAAAATACCTATTTTTTGTGATAAACCCATTTTTAACTGTATTAGTGAAACTGGGCCAGGTTAAAAACATCAAAGAATACATTTGAATGGAAAGAAAAGAAATTATGTTGTATTATGCTGCCCATATCCAACAGTTCATGTAAGATTTTACATTTGTCACTATGCAAATTATTTTTACTGGAAACCTGAACCGTAACCTAACGAGTGCAATTTCAAGCGCATTTTGGGTGCAATTTCCTAATTGTGTCCAAAGCTAACACTCTACCCCAGTATATTTAGTTTCTGTTCATTCTTTCAAGAAAAGCATGTAGGTTTTTCAAACAATTGGAACTGGCATAACTTCAGGGAGCTACCTTTAAAGCTAAAAGTTTCTCACATCTTGCCTCTGCAGGGAAACAGGGATTTTCCTCCCAATGGTGTCTGACAATGGCCCAGGATGTAGCTACTTCACGCCTTCTTTGTTTCAGAAGGACCCATTCAATTCAAGAATGTCTCTTAAACACTAAAATGTTAAATATCAGGACTAGAGACAGAACTAAACATAACTTGGTAATACCTAGCTAATTGAAGAAATTCTGTTCTGATGAAAGGTCACTGACCTGAAATGTTAACTTTGCTTCTCTCTCCACAGATGCTACCAGACCTGCTGAGTATTTTCCAGCACTTTTTGTTTTTATTCAAGAATGTCTCTTGGTGGGTTCAGGATGGGTATAATTGATACCTCTGTTTTGAATGCATTCTTTTGTCTTTGCCAGACAGCTTGAATATACAAAGCCAGGTCTTTTAACCTTCGGTAGTCATGCTTTAGCACATGGTCCACTTTTTAAAAGAAAAGTCAATTTTTGTAACTCTTCAGGGTTGAAAGTTCTGTATTTTCAATCGCTGTACTTCATGTGAGTGTAACACCTTCCCTAAAAGGGAAAAAATGAAGTTCCTTGGAATTCATTTTTATGTTGTTTGTTTTTTTTGGTTTAAAAATAAAGAGAGAAAAAAGTATGAAGGTTAAGGGCCACACTGCTGCACACATGGCATCCACACCTCAATCTCACAACTGCTACAGCTGGCATTATCTGTAACTTCTTGTTGAAGTGTAAGTTATCCCTTAACCTTTCTTTGGATGAGGTAAAATTGTAATTGAATTTTCCATTTTGGGCATTTAAGTTTTGCCCCAGAAAAACATCTGTTTAGAAAGGTTAGTGCTTTTTGTAATTCATTTTCCACTTTTAAATCCCAGCTATGTGGTGTCAAAAACTGGGTTGAACTTTGGGAGAGACACCTTTTCTGCTTCAAGGCTTGTAATATGCAAATTTCCGTTACTGCATTCTACTTGGTTGTTCGCAAATCTGACTGCCTGTACAAGCTTTAACCCCTTAACTGCTGTTTTCACAACATATGGTGTTATGAGGGTTTCTGTTTTTTTGTTAAAACTTGAGAATCTATATTTTAAAACTGAAAAGGGATTCCATGGATGCTGTTATCTTGACGAAGCTGAAAACTGGGTGTTTTACTTAAAAGAAGTTACCAGAAGGTTTGGATCGAATGTAAACAAGTTTTACTGGAAGGCACCTGTTTGCAAAGAACCCAGCAGGGGATTGTGTTTTGGCATGAAGAGCTATTTACAAGGAAATGACAAGTCAAGATTTATGGTTGTCACAAGGCTTGTTTCCGAAAGGGTTTTGGTTTAATTTTGAACTGTTAAAAACAGGCAGTTGGAGTTTGCTTATTGACCTGCCAGGAGAACAGAAGAAGATCCAGGCAGCTCATCTTTCTCTTGAAAAGCAAATGTTGTGTCAAGGGTGTTGCCTGTTGCCTCCTGTATTTGAAGAAATCCTGCATATTTGAAGGAACTTTGCATCGAATGTGTGAAAATTGAAACCTTTGTTACTGCACACCTGATGTAAGACTTATGTGAAGCCTTCTGCAGCTGCATTTCTTTGAAAGCTTACCCAGACTGATCATCAACATCGCCTGGAAAGAACTGTTCCAGGAAGATTCTATTGACAGCTGCCTAATCGCCATTGGGATACCTCACCAAAACAAATGACTTCCAAACTTCCATCCTAAAACTGGAACAGGAAAAGAAAATAGAAAAACTTAAATTTGAGTTTGAAAAAGAAGTGACAATGAAAAAACTTGAATTTGAGGAAAAGGAGAAGGGAAAGCAAGAGAAAGAGAGGGAAAAGATTTCAAATTTAAAAAGATGGAACTAAGACAACTGAGTGGTCTTGAGGCCAGTGGCGATTCTGGTGAGAAAGAATCTGAGTCCAGCCCAAGACCCAGCAAAAAGCTGTTTAAATTTATACAAGATATCCTTAAGTTTGATGAAAGGGATTTAGAGGCATTTTTCATTTCTTTTGAAAAGGTAGCCAAACAAGTGAAATGGCCAAAGGAAAGCTAGACAATGCTTATGCAAAACAGGTTGATGGGCAGAGCTCATGATGTTTATGCCATTCTTTCTGAGGAGGCTTCTGCAGGTTATGAGATGGCAATAAAGGCTATTCTCGTTGCGTAAGAGTTAGTCCCTGATGCTTACAGACAGATATTTCCGGACTTCCGGAGATTGGCTGGACAGACTTATATAGAATTTGAGTGGGTGAAGCAAATTAATTTTTTTTATTCATTCATGGGAAGTGGGCATCACTGGCTATGCCAGCATTTATTGCCCATCCCTAATTGCCCTTGAGAAGGTGGTGGTGAGCTGCCTTCTTGAACCACTGCAGTCCATTTGAGGTAGGTACACCCACATTCCAGAATTTTGACCCGGCGACAGTGAAGGAACGGCGATATAGTTCCAAGTCAGGATGGTGTGACTTGGACGGGAACTTGCAGGTCGTGATGTTCCCATGCATCTGCTGCTCTTGTCCTTCGAGGTGGTAGAGGTCGCGGGTTTGGAAGGTGCTGTCTAAGGAGTCTTGGTGTGTTGCTGCAGTGCATCTTGTAGATTGTACACACTGCTGCCACTGTGCGTCGGTGGTGGAGGGATTGAATATTTGTGGATGGTGTGCCAATCAAGCGAGCTGCTTTGTTCTGGATGGTGTCACACTTCTTGAGTGTTGTTGGAGCTGCACCCATCCAGGCAAGCGGAGAGTATTCCATCACACTCCTGACTTGTGCCTTGTAGATGGTGGACAGGCTTTGGGGAGTCAGGAGGTGAGTTACTCGCTGCAGGATTCCGAGCCTCTGACCTGCTCTTTGTAGCCATGGTATTTATATGGCTACTCCAGTTCAGTTTCTGGTCAATGGTCGCCCCTAGGATGTTGATAGTGGGGGGATTCAGCGATGGTAATGCCATTGAATGTCAAGGGGAGATGGTTAGATTCTCTCTTGTTGGAGATGGTCATTGCCTGGCACTTGTGTGGCCCAAATGTTACGTGCCACTTATCAGCCCAAGCCTGGATATTGTCCAGATCTTGCTGCATTTCTACACGGACTGCTTCAGTATTTGAGGAGTCACGAATGGTGATGAACATTGTGCAATCATCAGCGAACATCCCCACTTCTGACCTTATGATTGAAGGAAGGTCATTGATGAAGCAGCTGAAGATGGTTGGGCTTAGGACACTACCCTGAGGAACTCCTGCAGTGATGTCCTGGAGCTCAGATGATTGACCTCCAACAACCACAGCCATCTTCCTTTGCGCTAGGTATGACTCCAACCAGCAGAGAGTTTTCCCCGATTCCCATTGACTCCAGTTTTGCGAGGGCTCCTTCATGCCATACTCGGTCAAATACTGCCTTGATGTTAAGGACAGTCACTCTCACCTCACCTTTTGAGTTCAACTCTTTTGTCCATGTTTGAACCAAGGCTGTAATGAGGTCAGGAGCTGAGTGGCCCTGGCAGAACCCAAACTGAGGATCACTGAGCAGGTTATTGCTAAGCAAGTGCTGCTTGATGGCACTGTTGATGACACTTTCCATCACTTTACTGATGATTGAGAGTAGACTGATGGGGCAGTAATTGGCCGGGTTGGACTTGTCCTGCTTTTTGTGTACAGGACACCTGGGCAATTTTCCACATTGCCAGGTAGATGCCAGTGTTGTAGCTATACTGGAACAGCTTAGCTAGGGGTGGGGAAAGTTCTGGAGCACAGGTCTTCAGTATTATTGCCGGAATATTGTCAGGACCCATTGCTTTTGCAGTATCCAGTGCCGTCAGTCGTTTCTTGATATCACGTGGAGTGAATCGAATTGGCTGAAGTCTGGCATCTGTAATGCTGGGGACTTCAGGAGGGGGCCGAGATGGATCATCAACTCGACACTTCTGGCTGGAGATTGTTGCAAATGCTTCTGCCTTATCTTTCGCACTGATGTGCTGGGCTCCCCCATCGTTGAGGATGGTGATATTTGTGGAGCCTCCTCCTCCAGTTAGTTGTTTAATTGTCCACCACCATTCACGACTGGATATGGCATGACTGCAGAGCTTAGATCTGATCCGTTGGTTATGGGATCGCTTAGCTCTGTCTATTGCATGCTCCTTATGCAGTTTGGCTTGCAAGGAGTCCTGCAATGTAGCATCACCAGGTTGACACCTCATTTTGAGATCTGCCTGGTGCTGCTCCTGGCGTGCCCTCCTGCACTCTTCATTGAACCAGGGTTGGTCTCCTGGCTTGATGGTAATGGTAGAGTGGGGGATATGCCGGGCCATGAGGTTACAGATTGTGGTTGAGTACAATTCTGCTGTTGCTGATGGCCCACAGCGCCTCATGGAGGCCCAGTTTTGCATTGTCAGATCTGTTCGAAATTTATCCCATTTAGCACAGTGATAGTGCCACAGGACACGATGGATGGTATCCTCAATGTGAAGGCGGGACTTCATCTCCACAAGGACTGTTGTTGATCGTTAGATACAGGCACTAAAGATGGAAGCCATGGAAGAGAATTAATTCTCCTGGAAGAATTTAAAAATTCACTCCTTCCATTGATATGAACTCATGTAGGGAACCAGGTCTTAAGGACCAGACAGGCAGTGGAAATTGTTGATGATTTTGAGCATGTGTATAAGCCAAAACTCTTTCTCTGTCAACCCCACTGACCCGAAAAGGATAGAAGGTGGGAGGGTGAAAGGAAGGCAAGCAGCCGGGGACAAGAAGGGACTGCTGGGAATGTTCCAGGATCCCCTCCTCAGGCCAGAAAGGAAGGTGCTGAGGGAGGAAGTGAGATCCATAAGCCTAAGTGTTACCATTGTCACCTTCATGCAGAATGCTGGAAGTTGAGAGGAAAACCCATGGGAATTGCTGGGGTACACAAAGTCAATGCAGAGAAAGGGGCCCTGACTGAGAGTACAGCAGATCAGACTGTAGCTTTGATGGCAGCTGTAAAGTGAAATACAAAAAACAATATGAGTGTAAGGGTTGAGAATAAGATACCTGAAAATTATAGGGAATTTTTGTTGAAAGGAGAAGTAACTCCTTATCCTTCAAGTGAGGCAGGCAAACCTATACTTATACTTATGGATACAGGAGCCACCCAAACTCTTTTGCTGGGGAAAGGCATAACATTTCCACCAGAGAGCACACTGAATGCTAAAGTTTTAATGAATGGTATTGGCAGGGAGTACATACCCGCACCTTTGTATCGGGTGCACCAAGAGTGTGACCTAATGTCTGAAACATTAACTGCATAGTGTGCCAGTAGACGGAATTGACTTACTCCTGGGGAATGATTTGGCTGGAGCAAAAGTAATAGCTTCTCCCGTCGTCACAGAGAAACCAAGGGAGGTTAAAGAGACAGAACAGTTACAGAAAAAGTTTCCACGAATTTTTCCTTCATGTGTAGTAACCCGAGCAATGGCAAAACAAGTTCCATTGTCGGAGGTGCTACGACCAGGTGAGAAAGGTGTCTCGGGGTTTCTTTCAGCCTTCACCTGGTCTTATTTTAACAAGATTTAATTTTTAAACACACTGTGTATTGAGCTCCCCCTTGGTGAATCATTGTTCACCACTTTCCAATTATAAGGCAAAGAAATCAGCATAAACAGGCTTCCTTAGGTTTAAAGAAAAAAAGTGAAATTTATTAAAACTTAAACTCTAATTCAGTTAACGTTTATGGATACACGCCGCGCCCCACTCTAGCATGCATACACGATACACACATACAAATAGAGACAGAAAAGAGCAGACAAAAAAATAAAGTAGAGAGGTTTGAGGCAATATCAGTTTCTTGTCACTGTGCTTTGAGCTCACTGTAATCCTTTTGTAAGTAGTCTTGCTTTTTGTTGGGGCCGAGTATTCTTCTTAAACCTTGTTCACTGTAGGAGACTTTTCTCTCTTGGGGTTCATGTGTCTTCAATGAGTCTTCAATTCTGTGAAAAAGAGATGGGAGCAGACAGGAAGGAGATGTTTTCAGCTCAGGAGCAAACAGCTTCCTGAGTTTTAAAACTCTGTGGCAAGTTCAAATTCAAAAAACTCGAATGCTAGTTAGTCATGTGACTAAACTGGTCTGACCAGGTCTTGTGTGTATTGGGAAAGCAGGGACTGGGTCCTTTGTTCCAACATTGTCTGCTAGTATGCAAAAAAGGTCTTTCCAGCGAGGGGCCTTGAAATTCCTTGTGATAGGCCCTCTTTTCTTCCCAGCAGCAATTTTAAGTTTTAATTTTCATGTGGCGAAATAATGTGTGCCTCATTCTTGGCAGGTGGGGGCCTGCATGACACCTCCACACCCAGGCAATTTGAAAAAAAACAACACATTTCATTACAAGGTTTGAGAGAAATATAAGATACAGAAAGAAAAACTATGCATTTCTCTCGTTGAGTTCCATTCATTCTTCAATCTTAAAGCCTATTAAAATAGTCTTTTCTGGGTTTCAGTGCTGCTTTAATGTCCTTTTTTTTGGCATCCCAGTAGCAATGTGGTTCTTTGGGAAAGCTTTTTTTCAGCTTGCTCATTGCCATAACTGCCTAGTGTTTTTGTTCCTGTTGAGGTCACGTTTTTTCAGGAGAGTTAGTAGTGGGTGGGTCTATCCTGAACTCTCTGAGTCATACAAATACTTTTGACTTCAGGGGATGCGTGGATCCCTTTTCCTCTGACTGTGGGGGAGGATTCTTTGTTGATCTCCCCTTTGTTCTCTGGGACACTCCTATCTGCAGGTGTGTGTGCAGACTTGACTGCATTCTGCTGTGGCACTTCAACTAGGTGAGGCATTACCCTCACAGTTTCTGTGCCCCCTAGAGGTCTCTCTGCAGGTTCCTGTAAATGTTGTTAGCAACTCTGATGGGGTGCTTCTAGAGTCTGCATTTACATAGGAGGATGTGGGGTCTAACATTTCACATTTTTTGGGGTTGGCTGACTGGACAGTAGGGCATTTCATCTGGGATTCCTCCCAGACTTCCTTTAACCTGCCCCCTTTGTCACTTTTTCCCCTTCTCTTTCTAAACTTTTGCCAGCCGTGTGCCTGCCTGTCCCCTTTTGCTTACGGCGAGGGTCCCTTACAGTTCACCAGCCCTTAACTGGAGGGTCTTCCTAACACCAGTACAGGACTTAGAGGTGCAGGTTTCACTGTAGGTTGGGGTTTCCCCTCAACCTGGCACATGTGGCAACTCCTGCAGTACTCCACCACATCTTTGTGGAGTTTTGGCCAGTCAAACTGCTGTCTTATGCGGGCTTTGGTCTCTCGTATACTGGCATGTACAGCCACTGTAGTCATGTGGGCCCTTCTTAATATTTCTTCCTGGTACCTCTGTGGCACCACTAACTGGAGAACTACTGTCCACTCCTGGCCCTCAGGTCTGCGAGAACTCCATTTCCTCATCAGTACCTCATTCTTTAAATAGTAGCAATCAGGGACTCTCTCTGCTTCACTTTCGGACTGGGCAGCCTGTGCTAACTTTCACAATACTGGGTCGACTCACTGAGCCTCAGCTAGGGAAAATCCATTTAATTCATTCCTGGGTCTCCTAACTTTCCAAAGAAAGTCTCGGACAGGCAGACCTCATGGTCATCTGCCTGCAGGGCCAATGCAGTCTTTTCTGGGGGAGCTGGTTTGATCATGGCCTGACCCACTATACATTCAGGGAAACTGCAGGGGACTGTCTTCTGCCACTGCCCTGTCTCTCTGACCTCCTGCGGTCTTTCTTTCACTACTGGGGGAGCTACCGCCTTTACCCCCGCCAGATCATTACCGAGGAGCAGGTCAATCCCATTCACAGGCAAACTAGGGACAATCCCTACGGTCACCGGTCCCGAAACTAGGTCACACTTCAGGTGTACCCAGTGTACAGATACAGGCATTCACTGCCCTCCAATACCATTTACCATCATTGTGGTGTTCACTGCACACTCTGGGGGAAAGGTCAGACCTTTTCCCAGTAAAAAGGATCTAGTGACCCCTGTGTTCCTGTGAATCAGTATGGGCTTGCTTGCCCCATTCAAGGGGTATGGGGTTACTTTCCCTTCAGACACAATACCTTGATAACCTTCAGAAATCCTATTAAGCTTCCTGGTTTGCACTCTTACTGCAGTTAGTCACAGCTTGTTCTGTGCTTTCCATCAGGTCTCCGTCTGCACTGAGCAGGAGTGCCCTAATTAACCTTACCGGTTTTCCCTTTAGTTTCCAGCAGTCAGCTTTTAAATGCCCTGCCTTATTGCAATGGAAGCACACAGGTCTCCGGGTCTCACTCTTGCTCACAGCACGTTCCTTTTTGGCTGGAGGAGGGCCCCCTGTGTCTCCTGCTTTCCTTTCTCTTCCAGGACTGCCTGGGCGGATATCACCTTCCCACCCTTTGTCCTTTTCGGATTTGTAGGGGTGATGAGGAAAGGTCCTTCCCTGGGAAACTACTTATAAATTAAAGCAAACTCATCTGCCAGAACAGCTGCTTGCCAGACTCCCTGAATCCACTGCTCCTCTACATGGGTCTTTATTGCGAGTGGGAGAGTGTTTCTAAATTCCTCAGAATTACTTCTCTGAGATTCTCATAGCTGAGCTGTATTTTAACAGCGCTCAGCCACTAGCCAAACGACAGCTGCTTACTTCTTTCAAACTCCAGATAAGATTGATTAGCTTGCTTTTTGAGGGTTCTAAACTTTTGGCGGTAGACATCGGGTACTAATTCATATGCCCCGAGGATAGCATTTTTGGTCAGTTCATAATTTGATGAACTCTCATCTGGCAACAAGGAATAAACCTCATGGGCTTTTCCAGTTAGTTTGCTTTGCAATAAGAGAGACCAGGTCTCAGCTGCCCATTTTAGCTGCCTTGCCAGTTTCTCAAATGACACAAAAATAAACACTTCCACATCTTCCTCATTGAATTTTTGAATTAATTGAGCACGTTTTAGCAATTTTGTAAGCATCCCTGAATTATGCTCCTCCATATTGTCTATGCTTTCACTGGGGTTACTCTGTCGCCCCCTAGTTAATTCAAGCCTCGTTAACTCTCTTTCTTGGCATTCTTTCTGGAATATTCTTTCTCTCTCTCTCTCTCTCATTCCTTCTCCTGCCTTTCTTTCTCTCTCTCCTCTAATTCAAGTTTCCTCTGTTCCAATTGTAACAATACCCTAGCAGATTCTGCTTCTAACCCCACTTCTGCTTCTTCAGATTCAAGGGAAAAATGGTTGGCCATTAGCCTTAGGAGCTCAGACTTCCTAGCCTCGCCACATACTGCTCAGCCATTTTTCTCAGCTCCTCCATAGACAGTGCTTTTAACTTATCCCAAGTTACTTCACCCCGGTTTGGAAAGCTACTCGCTTCAGTTGCAGACATGTTAGTATTCATTCACACACAACCACAAGAAAACCTGTATTGAAAACTTGTTCTTTTTCTTATTGGGAACAATTTGGCTTCCCACTTCCAATTTCTGTTTGTCTGTGGGTAAAGTCCCGGACGAGCCTCCAAATTTCTGTTACGACCAGATGAGAAAGGTGTCTAGGGGTCTCTTTCAGCCCTCACAGGATTTAATTTTTAAACAAACTGTGTTTTGAGCACCCCCTTGGTGAATCCTGTTCACAACTTTCCAATTAAAAAGTGTAATTTATTAAAACTTAAACTCTAATTCAGTTAATGCCTATGGATACACGCCGCACCCCACGCTAGCGTGCATTCACAACCGAAAAGAGCAGAAGCAAAAATAAAGTAGAGAGGCTTGAGGCAATATCAGAAGAGTTTCACATTACTGTGCTTCGAGCTCACTGTAGTCCTTTTGTAGGTAGTCTTGCTTTTTGTTGGGGTCCAGTATTCTCCTTAAACCTTGTTCACTGTAGGAGACTTTTCTCTCTTGGGATTCATGTATCTTTAATGGGTATCCAGTTCTGAGAAAGAGATGGGAGCAGACAGGAGAGAGATGATTTCAGTTTAGGAGCAAACAGCTACCTGAGTTTTAAATCTCTGTGGCAAGTTTAAATTCAAAAAACTCCAACCGCCAGTTAGTCATGTGACTAAACTGATCTGACCAAGTCTTCTGTGTATTGGGAAAGCAGGGACTGGGTCCTTTGTTCCAACACTGTCTGCTAGTATGCAAAAAAGGTCTTCCCGGCAAGGAGCCTGGAAATTCCTTGTGATAGGCCCTCTTTTCTTCCCAGCAGCAATTTTAAGTTTTAATTTTCATGTGGCAAAATAATGTGTGCCTCATTCTTGGCAGGTGGGGGCCTGCATGACAGAAGTAAAATTGGCACCACAGATAGGTGTCGAATATCTGAAACTTTCTTTGGTGATTTAACTAATCCAAAGGAAATGTTTAATAAATCTCCTCTGATCACAGCTCAGCAAGCTGATCCAGCGTTAAATAAAGTGGCACAACCAGCTCTAACAGAAGCTGAGGCAAAATGAGTTCCAGAAGGCTATTATATTAAAGATGGGGTTCTGATGAGGAAGTGGAGCCCGCCTCACAGAGCTGCGGACAAAGAATGGACAGTTGTTCAACAGATAGTGGCACTGCCTAAGTATTGCCAGGAATTATTAAGGTTAGTGCATGAAATTGCTATAGCAGGACATGTGAGGATTTAGAAGACCAAATCACTTATATGTCAACATTATTACTGGCCAGGTCTTTCCAAAGATGTGGTGCAGTTTTGTAAAACATGCCATATGTGCCAGATTGTGAGAAAACCGCCATAAAACTGGCACCTCTAATTCTCACACTAGTTATTGGAGAACCATTTAGTAGGGTGTTGGTAGACTGTGTAGGACCCATACCGAAAACAAAAGTGGGACACCAATATATATTCATTATCATGGACATGGCTACTTGATTCCCAGAGGCCATTCCACTGAGAACAATTTCTGCTAAGGTAGTGGTAGACAAGTTAAGCCAATTCTTCACTGGATATGGATTACCGATTGAAATTCAGTCAGATCAAGGTTCCAATTTTATGTCTATAATATTTCAAGAAGATATGGATAATTTGGGTATAACATAGTTAAAGTCTTCAGCATACCACCCACAGACACAGGGAGCTTTAGAAAGGTACCATCAGACCCTCAAAACAATGATCAGGGCATACTGTCATGAATATCCCCATGATTGGGATAAAGAGCTAGACTTTCTTTTATTTGTCACTAGAGATTCACCTAATGCGTCTACAGGTTTTAGTCCTTTTTAATTAGTTTATGGACATGAGATAAGAGGTCCTCTAAAACTAATTAAAGAAAGGTTTTTAGAAAAGAGAGATGGATCTTCTGTAGAACAAAGAACAAAGAAAATTACAGCACAGGAACAGGCCCTTCGGCCCTCCAAGCCTACGCCGATCCAAATCCTCTATCTAAACCTGTCGCCTATTTTCTAAGGGTCTGTATCTCTTTACTTCCTGCCCATTCATGTAACTGTCTAGATACATCTTAAAAGACGCTATCGTGCCCGCGTCTACCACCTCCGCTGGCAATGCGTTCCAGGCACCCACCACCCTCTGCGTAAAGAACTTTCCACGCATATCCCCCCTAAACTTTTCCCCTTTCACTTTGAACTCGTGTCCCCTTGTAATTGAATCCCCCACTCTGGGAAAAAGCTTCTTGCTATCCACCCTGTCTATACCTCTCATGATTTTGTACACCTCAATCAGGTCCCCCCTCAACCTCCGTCTTTCTAATGAAAATAATCCTAATCTACTCAACCTCTCTTCGTAGCTAGCGCCCTCCATACCAGGCAACATCCTGGTGAACCTCCTCTGCACCCTCTCCAAAGCATCCACATCCTTTTGGTAATGTGGTAACCAGAACTGCACGCAGTATTCCAAATGTGGCTGAACCAAAGTCTTATACAACTGTAACATGACCTGCCAACTCTTGTACTCAATACCCCATCCAATGAAGGAAAGCATGCCGTATGCCTTCTTGACCACTCTATTGACCTGCGTTGCCACCTTCAGGGAACAATGGACCTGAACACCCAAATCTCTCTGTACATCAATTTTCCCCAGGACTTTTCCATTTACTGTATAGTTCACTCTTGAATTGGATCTTCCAAAATGCATCACCTCGCATTTGCCCTGATTGAACTCCATCTGCCATTTCTCTGCCCAACTTTCCAGTCTATCTATATTCTGCTGTATTCTCTGACAGTCCCCTTCACTATCTGCTACTCCACCAATCTTAGTGTCGTCTGCAAACTTGCTAATCAGACCACCTATACTTTCCTCCAAATCATTTATGTATATCACAAACAACAGTTGTCCCAGCACGGATCCCTGTGGAACACCACTGGTCACATGTCTCCATTTTGAGAAACTCCCTTCCACTGCTACTCTCTGTCTCCTGTTGCCCAGCCAGTTCTTTATCCATCTAGCTAGTACACCTTGGACCCCATGCGCCTTCACTTTCTCCATCAGCCTACCATGGGGAACCTTATCAAACGCCTTACTGAGGTCCATGTATACGACATCTACAGCCCTTCCCTCATCAATCAACTTTGTCACTTCCTCAAAGAATTCTATTAAGTTGGTAAGACATGACCTTCCCTGCACAAAACCATGTTGCCTATCACTGATAAGCCCATTTTCTTCCAAATGGGAATAGATCCTATCCCTCAGTATCTTCTCCAGCAGCTTCCCGACCACTGACGTCAGGCTCACCGGTCTATAATTACCTGGATCATCCCTGCTACCCTTCTAAAACAAGGGGACAACATTAGCAATTCTCCAGTCCTCTGGGACCTCACCCGTGTTTAAGGAGGGATTATGTACTAGATTATGTATCCGTGTTGCGGGAATGGCTCACGAGAGTTTGCAATGTGGCTCAGGAACACCTTAAAACATCCCAAGCAACTGTGAAAAAATGGGCAGACAAGCATGCTAAGACCCGAACATTTCAACCAGGGGATGAAGTGTTGGCATTACTACCTTTACAGGGTGAACTATTAAAAGCATGGTTCAGTGGCCCATATAAAGTGGTCAAAAGAATTGGTAAGGTAAATTATTTGATTAACAGCCCGGATCACCAGAAAAAGAGTCAATTGTGTCATATCAATATATTAAAACAATATTATTGCTGGGAGGAGGATAAGAAAGCACAGGTATGTCAGGTAGTAGGGACAATGAAGAATGAAAGGGATAGTGAGGCTGAGGCAGAAGGAGGCCTAGACAATTTCAAATTGAACTTCCTGCTATCCGGTTAGCTAATACTGAATTGCTAGGGAGATTGGACACTAAGCTTTCGTATTTAGATGCAGAACAAAGAGAAGATCTAACAAGGGTACTCACAGCACGTAGAAGAGTCTGTAGGGATAAGCCAGGATATACAACTTTAGCCATACATGATGTGGATGTAGGGGAATCCGTTCCTATAAAATAGCATCCTTATTGCTTACGTCCAGAGAAACAGGCCCAAGTAAAAGCAGAAATCCAATACATGATGGAAAACTACCTAATTGAACCCAGTCAAAGCTGCTGGAGTTCGCCAGTGGTATTAGTGCCTAAACCTGATGGTTCTACTAGACTTTGCATAGACTACAGAAAAATTAATGCAGTAATAAAGGCAGACTCCTACCCAATTCCTCGTTTGGAAGACTGTATTGACAGAGTGGGCAGTGCCATGTTTCTTACAAAGATAGATTCATTAAGCGGATACTGGCAAGTTCCTTTAACACCCTGAGCTAAAGAAATAGAGGCTTTTGTCACACCGAACGATCTTTACCAATGCTGAGTGAAGCTATTTGGGTTAGAAAATGACCCAGAAACCTTTCAGACACTAATGAATCAAGTAGTAGCCAGTGTTGCTAACTGTGTAGTTTACCTTGATGATGTGTTGGTATACAGTGACACTTGGAAGGACCACTTGAAACAACTAGAAACTCTGTTTAAAAAAACTACAAGCAGCTGATTTAGTGGTAAACCTGGCCAAAAGCGAATTTGCAAAAGCGAGAGTGACCTACCTTGGGCATATAGTAGGCTAAGGACAACTGTTGGCAAGAACGGCAAAAGTGCAAGCCTTGGTGGAGTTCCCTACCCCGAAGACTAAGCGAGAAATCATAAGGCTTTTGGGGATATGTAGTTTCTACAGAAACTTTGTACCACATTTCAGTACTGTAGCTACTGCACTAACAGATTTGCTACAGAAAATGAAAACCAAGGTAGTGTGGTCAGGGGAGTGCCAGGCATCTTTTGAAAAGCTGAAGGCCATTTTGACTAATGAACCAGTTGTCGGCTGCTCCAAATTTCACTAAGCCCTTCAAGGTAGTGGTTGATGCTAGTGGCCTGGGGGTCGGTGCAGTTAGAGGCCTGCTTTAGGTCGGGAAAAAGAACCCGACCCGCACCCGACCGAACCACAGCGGGCCCGAGACCAACCCAGCCCGAATCCCTCCGATTTTGCACCAAGCCCAACCCGACCCGAACCCGCCACTACTCAGCCCGACCCGGCCATCCATTTACTTACCTTCCTGACATCGAACCTGCAAGAAGCTCCAGCGCATGCGCGAGACGTCATAGTGACGTCACTCGTTCATTGCGCAGACTCAGTTTTGACCCGGACTCCCAGCACAGGTAATTTTTTTCTATTTTTAATACTTACCAGCAGAGCACTAACCGTGTGTGGCCGGCCCGACCTGACTCGATCTGGACTCGGCCCGAAACGACCCGAGCCCGAAAGCCGGCCCCGGAAGATGGGCCCGACCCGACCTGAACGTGACACAAGTCGTCGGGTCCCGTCGGGTAGCAGGCCTCTAGGTGTGGTCCTGTTCAGACATAAATATAGGAAGTATGATCAGTAAGTTTGCAGATGACACGAAAATTGGTGGTGTCGTAAATAGTGAGGAGGAAAGCCTCAGATTACAGGACGATATAGATGGGCTGGTAAGATGGGCGGAGCAGTGGCAAATGGAATTTTATCCTGAGAAGTGTGAGGTGATGCATTTTGGAAGGACTAACAAGGCAAGGAAATATACAATGGATGGTAGGACTCTAGGAAGTACAGAGGGACACGGGGACCTTGGTGTACTTGTCCATAGATCACTGAAGGCAGCAGCACAGGTAGATAAGGTGGTTAGGAAGGTATATGGGATACTTGCCTTTATTAGCCGAGGCATAGAATATAAGAGCAGGGAGGTTATGATGGAGCTGTATAAAACGCTAGTTAGGCCACAGCTGGAGTAATGTGTACAGTTCTGGTCGCCACACTATAGGAAGGATGTGATTGCACTAGAGAGGGTGAAGAGGAGATTCACCAGGATGTTGCCTGGTCTGGAGCATTTCAGCTATGAAGAGACACTGGATACGCTAACGTTGTTTTCCTTCGAGCAGAGCAGGCTGAGAGGAGACCTGATAAAGGTATACAAAATTATGAGGGGCATAGATAGGGTAGACAGGAGGTCTCAATAACCAGGGAGCATAGATTTAAGCTAAGTGGCAGGAGGTTTAGAGGGTATTTAAGGAAAAAAAATTTCACCCAGAGGGTGGTTGGAATCTGGAACACCTTGCCTGCAGGGGTGGTAGAGGCAGGAACGCTCACAACATTTAAGAAGTATCTAGATGAGCACTTGAAATGTCATAACATACAAGGCTACAGGCTAAGTGCTGGAAAATGGGATGAGAAGAGTTAGATGCTTGATGGCTGGCACGGGCACAAAGGCCGCTGTATAATGCTGTGACTCTAACATTTAAGAAGTATTTAGATGAGCACTTGAAACACCATAGCATACAAGGCTACGGGCTGGAAAATGGGGTTAGAATAGATAGGCTTGATAGCTGGTGCAGACACAGTGGAAAAAGAAACCTTAGGCCTATTATTGTCTCTTAAACATTTTGAAGTCTATGTCCGCCACGACTGCAGAGAGACACTGATCTATTCTGATCATAGCCCTCTAACCTTTGTGGAAAAATTTAAAACCCAGAATATTCCAATGGAGTTAACTGATGCAGCTTTATCACTTAAAGATTATCCATATTTTGGGCAAAAATAATGTTATTGCAAATGCTTTATCACGAATTTAACTGTGTTTGAATTATATGAATGCAAAGATGGTACAAAGCAAAATTGTATTAACTACAGGTAAAGAGTGAATGGAAGCGAGTGTGAGAATGTGTTTTAAAATGTTTTCAACTTGTTGTTTTTATATAATGTAATGAAACACATTCAAAAATGGCGTTTAATTTCTCCAAGGGCAGAGGTGTTACGAGGGTTTCCATTTTTTTTGTTAAAACGTGAGAATCTATATTTTAAAATTGGAAAGGGATTCTATGGATGCTGTTATCTTGAAGAAGCTGAACTTTGGGTGTTACCAGAAGGTTTGGACTGAATGTAAACAAGTTTTATTGGAAGGCACCTGTTTGCAAAGAACACAGCATGGGGTTGTGTTTTGGACTGAAGAGCTATTTACTAGGAACTGATAAGTCAAAATTTATGGTCGTCACAAGTCTTGTTTCTGAAAGGGTTTTGGTTCCATTTTGAACTGTTAAAAACAGGCACTTGGAGTTTACTTATTGACCTGCCAGGAGAACAGAAGATCCAGCCAGCCCATCTTTCTCTTGAAAAGCAATTCCTATGTCAAGTGTGTTTCCTATTGCCTCCTGCATTTGAAGAAATCCTGTATGTTTGCAGAAAACTTGCATCTTTGAAGGAACTTTGCATCGCATGTGTGAAAGTTGAAACCTTTGTTGCTGCACACCTGATGTAAGACCTATGTGAAACCTTCTGTAGCTGCATCTCTTTGAAAGCCTACCCAGACTGATCATCAACATCGCCTGGAAAGAACTGTTCCAGGAAGATTCCATTGACAGCCACCTATTTGCCTTTGGGACGCCTCAACAAAACAAAGGACTTCCAATACCTTCTATCAGCCTAAGTTTTTTTTTGTTCCTTCTATTTCTTTGCAACAGCTGTAAAAAAAAATCCCTTTTTTCCCAGTTAAGCAGTTGTGTATGTATGTGTGTGTGTGCGTGAGAGCTAGGATAAATTAATGGGCTATAATATTTCCATTTGTGTGTATGCGTTACTTCATTATTGGTTATGACTTGGTTTATAATAAACGGATAATTTAGTAGCTTATTAAAGAAACCTGGTTGGTGTGTTTTATTCTGGGGGAAAAAATAGAGTATCTAATTGACGGCTTTGGTATGTGGGAAAATTTATTGAAAAGTTATGACCTGTGGTGAAGTGGGACTGAATTAACAGTGCACTCCTCCCACCTCGGTCGTAACAATGGGTTTAGTAGTTCAGGTTCTGGCACATTGAAAATTTTTATTTCTAGGGTGATCGTTGGTGGTAAATTATTTTTAGCCCCTGTGAGGCGTTCGAGTTCTCCTCCTGCACTTTGTCCTTAGTGAATTCTGAATTTGTTTGGCTAGATTCGCTTAGCTCCAGATTTAGAACCTGACCCTTTGATTTTTCAGTGGCCACATCCAAACTAACCTCACTTTTAGTTTTCCGGTGCCTTCCATAAGTATTTTACCTTCCCTTTTCCTTTTATTTCAGGGATGGGGTTTCCCCTTATCTGCCCCATGCCATCTGGGACACTACTGCTCACAGGTGGCTGTGCAGCTTCTGCTGCACTTCAGCTAGGTGAGGCATCTCCCTCACTCTTGGCTTGCCTCTTTGAGACCTTCCTTTGTCCCTATTTAAATCTTTAAGGAAGGTTTCAGCTAACGATATCTTTAGTGCTTTTCCTTCAACCTTTGCTGCATTTATCTCTGCTCCTTTAAATTCTTCTGGCTCTATCCTGGCCTTTTAAATTCTACTGGCTTTCCTGTAGCCTCTTTAATCTTTACTGACCCTATCACTGCCCCCTCCCCCCACCACTGTGGGATTTTTGGGACTCCCTCAGCCCTGTGCAGCTGTGCAGAGTTTTGTTTGTCCCCCTCGGTTTCTCCAGTCTCTGTGGACTATTCTGGATCCTCTGGGTACAATACTGTGTTTCCTGCCAAGTCATTACCCAGAAATAGGTTGACCCTCTGCATTGGTATGCTCGGAATGATCCTGACCATCATTACCAACTTACTCTATAGGTAAACTTTAACTAAGGGAACCTTCAAGCATTTGCCAATAAGTCCTTTTGCCAATATTGTGGTATTTGTTCTGCTTTCGGGTGGCATTTCTGTCAATTTGTCTCCAGTAGGGGTTGAAAATAACCGGTATCCCCGAGGATGGTTAGCTCTTTGCCTGGTGCATGGGATACAAGAGCCATTTTCCCTTTTTGACAAAAACTCTTGTATGTGATCTGTTCTTGGGTTATAATAGAACACATGCTTACCACTTTCATAGCCACAGACACTGGTTTGACTGCAGTGCCTCCTGATGGTTTTTTGGAATATCAACAATTTGCCTGGACACGCCCACACTGGAAGTACATCGGGCAGGCACCTACTAGTTTATCACCTGGATTCCTTCTTTTAAAAGTTGGAAACTGATCTGATTTTCCTTCAGTACTCTCCTTTTCTTTCGAGACATTTCTGCTTCCTCTGCATCCCTGCTACCTCGCCCTAACCTGTAAGAGTTACTCAACACAAATTTATTTGGAGTTAGGGATTTGTGTATTAACTCGTAATCATCGGCCATTTTTGCTGCTTCCCTTACTCATGTAACTCTTTGTTCTTCAATGTGAGTTCTTATACTAACTGGGATGCTATTTTTAAATTCTTCCCCAACATCACTTCTAACAAATTTTCATAAGAGAGTTCCAGCTTGAGAGATCGTATCCAGCGATCGAAAGCCATATGTTTAATTCTTTCAAATTCAATGTAAGTATGCGTGGGTCTTTTCCTGGTGTGTCTGAATTTCTGTTTATATGTCTCAGGTACTAGCTTATGTGCATTTAGAATTACAGTTTTAGTTTGTTCATAGTCAGATTAACTTTCTTCTGATAACAGGGTAAATACTTCCTGAGCCCTACTTGCCTTGTAACAGGAGAGGTTCTTTCAGCTATTTTAGCCTGGTAGCTATTTTCTCAAAAGAGATAAAATATGACTCAACCTCCTCCTCATTAAATTTTGGCACTAACCATGAGTGTCTCGGTACATCAATGTTTTGCTCAGAATTGGGAATAAGGTTTGAATGCCGGTGGCATTTTCATCTTACTCTCGTAGTCTTTCTAACTCAAACTGCTTCACCTCTCTTTCCTTCTGAAACTGCATTTCCTCTCTTTTCAACTGCAACTGTATTGCTTCCCTTTTCATCTACAACTGGATTCTAGATGGGATTATTTTTTCAGACTCTGATTCCATGCTTTCCTCTTCTGGTTCAGGGGTAAGTTTAAAATAGCCAACCAGACTCTTCACCAGTTCAGGTTTCTTTGCTTTTTGTTTGAAAGTGATTCCACCTCTGTAGCTAAGCTTTTTAAATCTTCAATACTTAATTGTTTAACTTATCATAGGATGTCTCTTCCTGCTCTACAAACTCCTCAGCATTAAATGTTGAATCTCATTTGTTTCTAACATCGTAGAGAAAAAAACAGAAGAATACAAGAAAACCTGTTTGTTTACTTATCTGCAATATCAGAGGTCAATTTTCCTCCCATTTTCCAAACCTCTCCTTTGTTTAGCAGTTCAGATCTCAGCTCTGAGCCCTCAATTTGTTACAGCCACGTGGTGAGGGGTGTGGGAAGTTTCCACTGACTGCAGCAAGTTGTTTTTCGTTATTAAGTTTAAACCCTTTGTATTTTATTTGTCAAATGAACAGACAGCGACAGGTTTTCTTGTAGGTTTAAAAAAGAGCAATATGTCTTATCCTGAAATTGTCACAACCGCATCCACTCACACATTCACTTGCACACACACACATGCAAGAGACAGATAGAGAGGAATAGGGGTAAGAGGTTTTTAAGTGAGATAGGGTTTCGGGGTTCCCGGTAAACCTGTTGAATTCTCTCGGAGGTCAAGTTCTCTTTGGTTGTAGGCCTGAGGTGTTTGTAGATTTCTCACTTGGTTGAAAGTTCAGTTTGAAGACAGAGGATCACTTCCAATTCACAACTTCACAAGTTGAAAATGTAGAATTCACAGCAGGGCACCCTCCTTCTTGACTTGTTGGATTTTTCCACAGCTCTGAGCTGTGGAAAAGCTTTTGGTGACGCTTCTTTCTGGGTTTTCTGCTTTTTTCTCTTCAGTGAGCTACTTTTAAAGCTAAAAGCTTCTCACATCTCACCTCTGCTGGGAGACAGGGATTTCCTCCCCGTGGTGACCGGGCCCAGGATGTGGCTCCTTCACACCTTCTTTGTTACAGAAGAACCCATTCAATTAAAAGAATATCTCTTGATGGGTTCAGAATGGGTGTAACTGACACTGCTCAGCTTTGGAATGTATCCTTTTGTCTTTGCCAGTTTGAATATACAAAGCCATGTCTTTTAACCTTCAGCGGCCGTGTTTTAGCATATGGTCTACTTTTGAAAAGAAAAGTCAATTTTTAGAACTCTTCAGCGTAAGATCTGTATTTTCAATTGCTGTACTTCGCGTGAGCAGAACAAGTGTCATACAAATATTATATCACTAGTTTGGAGCGGTAAGCGAACATCTCAGTGTTGGACATGTCTAGTGACAAAAAACATTGTCCAAAATAAATTCAAAAAGGTTTTGAACCCAAACCCTTAAACCTAACACAAAGCCCTTACCTTAAACAATGCAATTTCTGTCAGGCTGTGTCTTTAAAAGTCATAGTGATGTCATTGACTATGAGTGTCGACCATATTCTCAACTGTAACTCTGTCCATGATAACAGTAACAAGCCACTGCTCCTGGATTACTGTCAGCAATAACAGAAAAAAACCACCGCTCCCTCATCACTGTCAGCAATAACAGTAACAAACCACCACTCTCGGAGTACCATCAATAATTACAGGAACACACCTGCCATTCCCGGATTACAGTCAATTATAACAATAACAAACAGTCACTCCCGAATAACCGTCAGTCATAACAGGAACACGCCTGCCATTCCCAGAATACCATCAGCGATAACAGGAACAAACCGCCACTCCCAGATCACAGTCGATAACAACAATAACAAACCATCACTCCTGGATTTCCGTCAGTGATAGCAATTGCAAACTGCCACTCCTGGATTACCATCAATGATAACAGTAACAAACTGCCACACCTGGAATACCACCAGTGATAATAGAAACAAACCTCCACTTTCGGATTACCATCCGTAATAAGAGTAACAAACTGCTGCTCCTGGATTACTGTCAGTGATAACAGAACCAAACCACCACTCCTGGATTACAGTCAATGATAACAATAACAAACTGCTGCTCCTGGATTACCGTCAGTGATAACAGAAACAAACCACCACTCCTGGATTACAGTCAATGATAACAATAACAAACTGCTGCTCCCAGATAACAGCCAGTGAGAACGGGAACAAAACGTCACTCCCGGATTACAGTCAATTGTTACGTTCACGTAAAGTGCAGCGATTGAAAATACAAGAACACAACCTGAATAGTTATAAAAACTGACTTTTCTTTTTTTTAAAGTGGAAAATGTGCTTCAAAATGGCCTTGGCCTTGTATCCTCAAACTGTCTGTTGACTGGCAAGGACAGAAGGATATATTCCAAAGCTAAGAAGTGTCAATTACACCCATCCTGAACCCATCAAGAGACATTTTTTTAATTGAATGGGTTCTTCTGAAACAAAGAAGGTGTGAAGTAGCCACAGCCTGGGCCATTGTCAGTAACCATAGGGATGAAGATCTGTGTCTCCCAATGAAGGCGAGATGTGAGAGACTTTTATCTTAAAAAGTAGCTCTCTGGAAAAAAAAAGAGAACCAGGAAAAAGTATCATCAAAGCTAGTCCAGCTGAGAGCTGGGAGAAAATGCAGTAAGCCAAAAGGAAGACACCCTGCTGTGAATTCTACATTTCAAGTTGCGCAGCAGAGAATCAGAAGTGATCCCCTGTCTTCAAACTGAACTTTCAAACAACAGAGAAATCTACAAACACCTCAAGCCTGCAACTAAAGAGAAATTGACCTTTGAGAAAATTCAATAGGTTTACCGTGAACCCCGAAACCCTACCTCACTTCAAAACAGTCACCCCTTTTCTTGTTTCTTTTGTGTGTGTGTGCGAGTGAATGCGTAAGTGGATGCAGTAGTGACAATTTTGGGATAAGGCATATTGCTCAATAAATAATTAATCTTTTGTTTTAAACCTACAAGGAAACCTGTTGCTGTCTGTTTATTTGACAAATAAACACAAGAGGGTTAAAATTCTAATAGGAAAAAACACTTGCTGCGTTCAGGTGGGAGTTGAACAGTGGGAATCACCCACACCCCTCACCACACGGCTGAAGTGGGACCAGTAGGGCAATATTAGTAGATTATTTAACATTAGGATACGTTAACTGTCTTAGAAGATGGAAGCACTAGTTGTGGGGAACCAGGGCATGATGGGATGCATGGCAATGGTTATGGGAAGCTGTACAACTCAGAAGTCTAACTGCCTTTACATCAGTGTAAACATGTTGTCCTTGACATAAGACTGCAGCTGCAGGAGGCACAGGATATTATAAACTGTGAAAACACTAAGCCTCAGCAATGGGGAGGAGACAACACAGGGATGATTAGTGAGACAATACACTTCAGTTTATTGATCGAGCTGCAGCCATGGAATGTGTCGGGGTGGGGGGGGGGGGGATGTTAGTGTGGGCAAATGAGTAATGGTCATTGTATTGTAGAAATTTGTACTACAGACTCTTGTTTCATTGAGAAGCCTCGGGATGTTTCACCAGACACTTCTCCCTTGCACCAGTGTTTGAATAAACTGTTATTTACTTCAATCCTTTGGACTCTTAGAGCAGTTATTTTCTCCACAACATGGCCGTAACAAATTGGGGGCTCAGAGCTTTGATCTGAACTGCCAGACAAATGAGAGATTGACCTCTAAAATTGTGGAAAAGTAAACAAACAGGTTTTCTTGTTAGAATTAGATTAGAACATTACAGTGCAGTACAGGCCCTTCGGCCCTCGATGTTGCGCCGACCTGTGAAACCATCTGACCTACACTATTCCATTTTCATCCATATGTCTATCCAATGACCACTTAAATGCCCTTAAAGTTGGCGAGTCTACGACTGTTGCAGGCAGGGCGTTCCACGCCCCTACTACTCTCTGAGTAAAGAAACTACCTCTAACATCTGTCCTAAATCTATCACCCCTCAACTTAAAGCTATGTCCCCTCGTGTTTGCCATCACCATCCGAGGAAAAAGACTCTCACTATCCACCCTATCTAACCCTCTGATTATCTTATATGTCTCTATTAAGTCACCTCTCCTCCTCCTTCTCTCTAATGAAAACAACCTCAAGTCCCTCAGCCTTTCCTCGTAAGACCTTCCCTCCATACCAGGCAACATCCTAGTAAATCTCCTCTGCACCCTTTCCAAAGCTTCCACATCCTTCCTATAATGCGGTGACCAGAACTGCACACAATACTCCAGGTGCAGTCTCACCAGAGTTTTGTACAGCTGCAGCATGACCTCGTGGCTCCGAAACTCAATCCCCCTACTAATAAAGGCTAACACACCATATGCCTTCTTAAGAGCCCTATTAACCTGGGTAGCAACTTTCAGGGATTTATGTACCTGGACACCAAGATCTCTCTGTTCATCTACACTACCAAGAATCTTCCCATTAGCCCAGTACTCTGCATTCCTGTTACTCCTTCCAAAGTGAATCACCTCACACTTTTCTGCATTAAACTCCATTTGCCATCTCTCAGCCCAGCTCTGCAGCCTATCTATGTCCCTCTGTACCCTACAACATCCTTCGGCACTATCCACAACTCCACCGACCTTAGTGTCATCCGCAAATTTACTAACCCACCCTCCTACACCCTCTTCCAGGTCATTTATAAAAATAACAAACAGCAGTGGCCCCAAAACAGATCCTTGCGGTAAACCACTAGTAACTAAACTCCAGGATGAACATTTGCCATCAACCACCACCCTCTGTCTTCTTTCAGCTAGCCAATTTCTGATCCAAAGCTCTAAATCACCTTCAACCCCATACTTCCGTATTTTCTGCAATAGCCTACCGTGGGGAACCTTATCAAACGCCTTACTGACATCCATATACACCACATCCACTGCTTTACCCTCATCCACCTGTTTGGTCACCTTCTCGAAAAACTCAATAAGGTTTGTGAGGCACGACCTACCCTTCACAAAACCGTGCTGACTATCGCTAATGAACTTATTCTTTTCAAGATGATTATAAATCCTGTCTCTTATAACCTTTTCCAACATTTTACCCACAACCGAAGTAAGGCTCACAGGTCTATAATTACCAGGGCTGTCTCTACTCCCCTTCTTGAACAAGGGGACAACATTTGCTATCCTCCAGTCTTCCGGCACTATTCCTGTCGACAATGACGACATAAAGATCAAGGACAAAGGCTCTGCAATCTCCTCCCTGGCTTCCCAAAGAATCCTAGGATAAATCCCATCTGGCCCAGGGGACTTATCTATTTTCACACGTTCCAAAATTGCTAACACCTCCTCCTTGTGAACCTCAATCCCATCTTTTCTGTGTGGTGCTAGAAACAAGAGATGGCCACATTTAATACTAAGGGGTTTGTAGTGCAGGGAGAGATGTTATGTAAATTAAGTATTGAAGATTTAAAAAGCTTAGCTGCAGAGATGGGAATCATTTTCAAATAAAAATCAAAGAAACCAGAACTGGTGAAGAGTCTAGCTAACCATTTTAAACTTACCTCTGAACCAGAAGAAGAAAGCATGGTATCAGAGTCTGAAAAAATAATTCTAGCTAGAATCCAGTTGCAGATGAAAAGGGAAGAAACACAGTTGTGGTGGAAAAGCGAGAAGATGCAGTTTCAGAAGGAAAAGGGAGTGAATTTCAGCTTCAAAAGTATACAGAAGAAAGGGAGTTTCAGAGGGAGAAAGAGAAAAGAGAGGTGTAACAGTTTAAGTTAGAAAGGCAGCAAACCCAAAATGAAAATGCCACCAGCCACTCAAACCTTATCCCCAATTCAGAGCAAAACTTTTATATTCATGGTTAGTGCCAAAATTGAATAAGGAGGAGGTTGAGTCATATTTTAGCTCATTTCAGAAAATAACTACCAGGCTAAAATGGCTGAAAGAATTTTGGACTCTCCTATTACAAGGTAGGTTCGTGAAGCTTTTTCTCTGAGTTCCTCTGACTATGAACAAACTAAAACTTGCATCTGAGTTAGTTCTTTTTTTTCCTTTCTTTTGGGCCTCCTTATCTCGAGAGACAATGGATACGCGCCTGGAGGTGGTCAGTGGTTTGTGAAGCAGCGCCTGGAGTGGCTGTAAAGGCCAATTCTGGAGTGACAGGCTCTTCCACAGGTGCTGCAGAGAAATTTGTTTGTTGGGGCTGTTGCACAGTTGGCTCTCCCCTTGCGCCTCTGTCTTTTTTCCTGCCAACTACTAAGTCTCTTCGACTCGCCACAATTTAGCCCTGTCTTTATGGCTGCCCGCCAGCTCTGGCGAATGCTGGCAACTGACTCCCACGACTTGTGATCAATGTCACACGATTTCATGTCACGTTTGCAGACGTCTTTATAACGGAGACATGGACGGCCGGTGGGTCTGATACCAGTGGCGAGCTCGCTGTACAATGTGTCTTTGGGGATCCTGCCATCTTCCATGCGGCTCACATGGCCAAGCCATCTCAAGCGCCGCTGACTCAGTAGTGTGTATAAGCTGGGGGTGTTGGCCGCTTCAAGGACTTCTGTGTTGGAGATATAGTCCTGCCACCTGATGCCAAGTATTCTCCGAAGGCAGCGAAGATGGAATGAATTGAGACGTCGCTCTTGGCTGGCATACGTTGTCCAGGCCTCGCTGCCGTAGAGCAAGGTACTGAGGACACAGGCCTGATACACTCGGACTTTTGTGTTCCGTGTCAGTGCGCCATTTTCCCACACTCTCTTGGCCAGTCTGGACATAGCAGTGGAAGCCTTACCCATGCGCTTGTTGATTTCTGCATCTAGAGACAGGTTACTGGTGATAGTTGAGCCTAGGTAGGTGAACTCTTGAACCACTTCCAGAGCGTGGTCGCCAATATTGATGGATGGAGCATTTCTGACATCCTGCCCCATGATGTTCGTTTTCTTGAGGCTGATGGTTAGGCCAAATTCATTGCAGGCAGACGCAAACCTGTCGATGAGACTCTGCAGGCATTCTTCAGCGTGAGATGTTAAAGCAGCATCGTCAGCAAAGAGGAGTTCTCTGATGAGGACTTTCCGTACTTTGGACTTCGCTCTTAGACGGGCAAGGTTGAACAACCTGCCCCCTGATCTTGTGTGGAGGAAAATTCCTTCTTCAGAGGATTTGAACGCATGTGAAAGCAGCAGGGAGAAGAAAATCCCAAAAAGTGTGGGTGCGAGAACACAGCCCTGTTTCACACCACTCAGGATAGGAAAGGGCTCTGATGAGGAGCCACCATGTTGAATTGTGCCTTTCATATTGTCATGGAATGAGGTGATGATACTTAGTAGCTTTGGTGGACATCCGATCTTTTCTAGTAGTCTGAAGAGACCACGTCTGCTGACGAGGTCAAAGGCTTTGGTGAGATCAATGAAAGCAATGTAGAGGGGCATCTGTTGTTCACGGCATTTCTCCTGTATCTGACGAAGGGAGAACAGCATGTCAATAGTCGATCTCTCTGCACGAAAGCCACACTGTGCCTCAGGGTAGACGCGCTCGGCCAGCTTCTGGAGCCTGTTCAGAGCGACTCGAGCAAAGACTTTCCCCACTATGCTGAGCAGGGAGATTCCACGGTAGTTGTTGCAGTCACCGCGGTCACCTTTGTTTTTATAGAGGGTGATGATGTTGGCATCGCGCATGTCCTGGGGTACTGCTCCCTCGTCCCAGCACAGGCATAGCAGTTCATGTAGTGCTGAGAGTATAGCAGGCTTGGCACTCTTGATTATTTCAGGGGTAATGCTGTCCTTCCCAGGGGCTTTTCCGCTGGCTAGGGAATCAATGGCATCACTGAGTTCCGATTTGGTTGGCTGTATGTCCAGCTCATCCATGACTGGTAGAGGCTGGGCTGCATTGAGGGCAGTCTCAGTGACAGCATTCTCCCTGGAGTACAGTTCTAGGTAGTGCTCAACCCAGCGGTCCATCTGTTTGCGTTGGTCAGTGATTATGTCCCCCGATTTAGATTTGAGGGGGGTGATCTTCTTGATGGTTGGCCCAAGAGCTCTCTTCATGCCATCATACATTCCTCTGATGTTTCCGGTGTCTGAGGCCAGCTGAATATGACTGCATAGGTGTTGCCAGTAGTCGTTTGCGCAACGCCTAGCTGTTCTTTGTGCAGTACTTCTGGCTGCTTTAAGTGCTGCGGATGTTAAATCGCTGGGGGCTTTCTTGTAGTTCAAAAGTGCAATGCGCTTAGCAGCTATGACAGGTTCCAGCTCTTCATTATGAGATTGAAACCAGTCTGCATTTCTCTTCGCACTTTTGCCGTAGGTGGTCAAAGCTGACTCATAGATGGCGTCTCTGATGTGGGCCCACTTGGTCTCAGCATCCCCTGTGGGAGTGTTTTGAAGGGCTGTTACAAGTGAATTTAGAAATTTTTGTAACAGCTGTGGGTGAGAAATTCTGCTCCTGTTGATGCGCGGGTGGCCCTTCTGCTCGGAATGATGCAACTTCTTTGGTCTGAGTCTAACCTTGCTGCACACCAGGGAGTGGTCGGTGTCGCAGTCCGCACTGTGGAAGCTGCGTGTGATTTGAACACTGTTTAAGGCGGCTCGCCTTGTGACAATGAGGTCTAGCTGGTGCAACGACGTGATCTTGGGTGCCTCCATGAAACCTGGTGACAGGGTTTAGTGTGAAGTTAGTACCTGATGCAAATAGACAGAAATTCAGACACACCAGGAAAAGACCAGCAAAGATTTACATTGAATTTAAAAGAATGAAACATATGGTTTTCAATCACTCGATACCATTGCTCAAGCTAGAACCCCCATATGAAAATTTGAGATAGGTGATGTTGGAGAAGAATTTAAAAATAGTATCCCAGTTAGTATAAGAACTCACATTGAAGAACAAAGAGGTACAAGGGTAACAAGTTGCAATAAATGACCGATGATTCAGCTAATACACAAATTCCTAACTCAGAATAAATATGGGTCTAGTAACCCTTACAGGTTAGGGAGCGATAGCAGGGATTACAACAAACCGCCACTCCTGGATTATAATCCGCCATTGTCGGATTACCATCAACGATTACAATAACAAACCGTCACAGACACTTACATTCCGATGACGCTCCCGCTGTTATTGAAACGACGAATGAGCGGCGCAGGCCCGAGTGACGCTGTCAGATGGGAGCGCGCGGGCCGCGCCTGGGTGACGTTAGTGGGCGCGCGCCGTTTAATGACCAAGCACGCTGACGCATCTTACCGCCGATCGTTTGTCCCTGTGAGGTTGGAGGGGAGCTGTTGGAATCGCTTCTTCCCAGACCTTGTGGCCTCGGTTCAGAGTTTTCGGCCTTCTGTGCGGACGCGGTTCAGAGTTTTCGGCCTTCTGTGCGGACGCGGTTCAGAGTTTTAGGCCTTCTGTGCGGTCGCGCTTCAAAGTTTTAGGCCTTCTGTGCGGTCGCGCTTCAGAGTTTTAGGCCTTCTGTGCGGAAGAAAGGTTGGCGGTGCAGTAGTTTTGCGGACTCGGGGTAAGACTGCTGGAGAATGGGAGAGGAGGCCGACGAAGACCAATTGCTGCTGTTCAGCTCACTGAACCGGTATGTGAAACAGAGTTTGTTCTTTGCGCATCCACCTGTTTTGTACGGGCGAAATAAGCTTTCTCGTATAGTTTATAGCGTTTCAAGGTTGGTATGTGTGGCCTGGTTTAAATTGTAGACATTGTGAAAATATAGTCCAGTCAGTGTCTAATGACTCTGTAAACTGATCTGGCAAACAGTACCGGATTAATGGCCTTTTCTTTTTAGTGAAATGTGAAAAGCAGTTGCCCACACACCGTTTGTTTCTGATTGATTAAAATTAATATGCTATATTCCTGTGAATAATAGAAAGCACATGGAAGCAATTAGGTAAACACTTGGTTATTAAGGAACAGCTTCCTGAACTTAAATTTACAAATATTAAATCGTTCGGCATGGTAATCAAGTAACTTGGAGATCAAAGAATTAAATCTGAATATTATCCTATTGCTTTATTCCTGTCAAATCATCGGTTTCAAAACCAGAATTTGCTAGACCTAAGAGGTGTGTGAGGATCCCAGAGGTATCAAACTTCCGTCCATTTGTTAGTTTCCTGAAGTTTTCTGTATTTGGTGACTTACTAATGCATTATTACTGTTCATGTGGATTTCTTTTAAAAATCCTGTGTATGGCATGTGCATCTTATTGCTATTTTCCAATAACTTTGTTGTGTTGACATTTAAAATGGAACATTTATGATGAATCTCAGCATTCCCAGCTTGCAGTTTGTGCTTAGCATAGCTTGAAGGGTGTGCACTCTCATTCTGTAAGGATTTGAGAGGTTATTTGCTTTTTTCAAAAGACTGAAAGAAGCTAGAGATGAATTATCAAAGCTTTATTTCAGGTAAGTTCATCATTAGCAAATGATGTACTCAATTATCAACTCAGCTGTTCAATAAGGCAAAACCTGTGGTCTGTATCTGTGGTCATGCTTTCTTTGGTTAGAAAAGAAAGTGAAGAGATTATCTATTGATAACAGGACTAAAACAGGTATACACTCAGCAATTTTTTTTTTCTACACACGCACTAAATTTTGCAACCTTTTGAAATTTATCTTCTAGCTTCCCCCAAGTAATTTTGAAAAACAACCAAATGGATTTTGTTGAAGACCGAGAAGTGTTCTATCATTTGACTAGATTAAATGCAACTTTTATCCTGGGAAATTGAGTACGCAGCACATATTCAGACTTCAGGATCAACCTATCATTCTTTTTTTCCGCCTCATACTTGCGGTGAAGCCCCATTGCTTCCTTCTTGTGCTGGCACTGTCTTCCCTTTTCTTCCTTATGTTTGCACCATTTGTTTTCCTCTTCGACTGCCAGTTTGTGTTTCAGCTTCATGGTGGCATATGATCTGGACAGGTTCCAATGGCATGCAGGGGCCAGAGAGGAATTTTTCAAAGTATTTATTCCCTCATTGGGCCTGGATGTTTCCTCTGGTTTTGCCTCGCCCTGGAGATTACATGGCAGTGGGGAGAAGGAAGTATCTCGTCATGAACCATCATGAGTTTGGGGCAGCCTTGATAGGCAGGAAAAGACCAACTGGCTCATCAGTTTCATTCTAAAATAATACAGGAGTTCTCCTTAATTTGATGCAGATGAAAACTGGGCATTTTTGCCTCGTTTTGATTCAGGTAATTAGGGAAAGTCCTGAGGTTTGATGTATCACGCTAAGGAGTGCATTTACCCTAAGCGTTAAAGTAAGCCGATGAGCAATGAGGATTTTCATCTTGCGTTTAATTCAAACAAATCTCTAAATGATATACCTTTTTTTGTTTTACTATCAATCTCCTCTTTTCTCCCTCCCCTGCCATAAAAAAATGAATAATTGAATTTCTCCGAGCAGGAGGAGGTGATTTGGTCATCGTGTCTTTCCCATACCTTTCTTTTCAAAAAACATTTAAATATTTATGCACTTACCTTTTAAAAGCTATTATGGGACATAGAAACATAGGAAATAGGAGCAGGAGTAGGTCATTCGGCCCCTGGCGCCTACTCTGCCATTCAACTAAATCATGGCTGATGATCTACCTCAATGCCACTTTCCTGCACTATTCCCACATTCCTTGATATCTTCAATATCAAGAAATCTATTGATCTTGGATATACTCCATGACTAAGCCTCTACAGCCCTTTGGAGTAGAGAATTCCAAAGATTCACCACCTTCTGTGAAGAAATTTCTCCTCATCTCAGTCTTAAATAGCCTACCTCTTATTCTGCGACTGTGTTCCCTGGTTCTAGACCCCACACCCAGGGGAAACATCCTTCCTGCATCCACCCTGTCGAGCCCTGTAAGAATTTTGTATGCTTCAATGAGATCACCCCTCTCATTCTTCTGAACTCTAGAGAATATAGGAGCAGGACTCGGCCATTCAGCCCATCAAACCTGCTCTGTGATTCAGTATGATCATGGCTGATTTTCTACTTCAATACCTTTTTCCCACACTATCCTCTTACCCCCTCATGTCATTTGTATTTGGAAATATGTCAATCTCTTTAAACATACTCGATGAAAATATGTGCTCCACGTGAGGCTCGAACTCACAACCTCAGTATAGCTCACTAACTGTACTGCTGTATAAATGCCACACGCTAGCCAGTTGCACCACTAGAGCTGCAAAGAGGAGTGCAGTATTCCGGCATCGATCCCACTACCTCTTGCATACAAAGCAAATGCTCTACCATTTGAGCTAATCCCCAAATATACACAGTCTCCTCGATTTCTGCTATTGGACAAACCCACCATCCTAGGGATCAATTTGGTGAACCTTTGTTGCACGCCTTCTATGGCAAGTATATCCTTCCTTGGGTAAAGAGACCAAAACCACACAATACTCCAGGAGCTTTCTCACCAAGGCTCCATACAATTGCAGCAAGACCTCTTTACTGGGGTCTGCTTCCACTACTGTTTTTGGTAAGATCTTTCATGTTCTCACAACTCTGTTTAAAAAAAAAACACATTCTCCTAACCTCCTTTCCTTATTCTGTAATGCTGCCCTATTCTGTCCCTGCCTCAGCTCATCTGCTGCTGAAACCTTCATCCATGTTTTTGTTACCTCTCGACTTAACTATTCCAACATACTGCTGGCCAGCCTCCCATGGCTACACTGCGCAGACTTGAGGTAATCCAAAACTCTGCTGCCCATGTCCTAATTTGCACCATCACCCATCACCCCTGTGCTCGCTGGTTAAGCAGTCCCTCAATTTTTAAAATTCTTATCCTTGTTTTCAAATCCCGCCTGCCATGGCTTCAACCCTCCCTTTCTCTGTAATTTCTGCCAGCCCCACTACCCTCTGAGATATCTGCACTTCTTTAATTCTGGCTTCTCGAACATCCCTGACTTTAATCGCTCCACCATTGGTTGTTTGTATCAGCTGCCAAGACCCTAAGGCCTGGAATTCCCCCTCTAAACCTCTCAGCCTCTCTTATCTCTTTACGTAGGTCAGTGCAAATTTAGCTTTATAGCGTTCCCATGAAGGGCCTTGGGATGTTTTATTGTGTTAACGGTGCTATGTAAATACAAGTTCTGACTAGGCATTTTTTAAAGAACAACGCCATTTCACATAGCTCGGTTGTTAGAATGGACACCAAGTGCCAGAGCCCCTCGCACCAGTAACAGTTTGCCACAGGCTTGAAGTGATTAGGTCTAATGAGAAAGAGACTAACCTCCTGTAGCACTTCTACCAATGCAGATGGAATGTAGAACTGATTTTCAGTAAACAACAATACCTGTATTTATACAGTGCCTTTTAATATAGTAAAATGTCTGAGTGCTTCACAGGAGAGTTAGCAAACAAAATTTGGCAGAGCCACACAAGCAGATATTTGGGTAGGTGACCAAAGGTTTGATCAAAAAGGTAGATTTTAAGGAGGAAAGAAGAGTGAAACAGAGAGGTTTAGTGAGGGAATTCCAAAACTTAGGGCCTTGGCAACTAAAGGTACCGCCCCGTTGTCAGTGGTGGAGCAATTAAAACATGTAATGCTGGAAACACTCAGCAGGTCTGGCAGCATCTGTGTGGAGAGAAGCAGAGTTAATGTTTCAGGTCTGTGACCTTTCATCAGAACTGAGAAAAGTTAGAAATAGAATAGGTTTTGAGCAAATGAAAGGGACGGTGGAAAGAACAAAAGGGATGGTCTGTGATTGGGTGGAGGGCAGGAGAGATTAAATGACAAAGGTTTTATGCTACAAAGCCAAAGGGAGCAGCAGTGGGACAAGTAAATAAACAAAAGATGCGTCCAGCAGAGGTGTGAATGGCAGGATGGCAGCCATCTGAATGCAAAGTTAAAAGAGTTAAGAAAGAAACGAGAGAAAACCAAACAAACAAAACAAAATGGGGTCAGAGGTTGCAATCTTAAAATTATTGAATACAGTGTTGAGTCTAGAATGCTGTAAAGTGCCCAGTCGAAAGATGAAGTGCTGTTCCTTACGTTGCATTGAGCTTCATTGGAATGCTGCAGCAGGCCAAGGACAGAAAAGTCAGAGTTGGAGCAAAGTGGAGAATTGAATTGACAGGCGACTGGAAGCTCAAGGTCATAAGAACAAAGAACAGCACAGGAACAGGCCATTCGGCCCTCCAAGCCTGCGCCGATCTTGATGCCTGCCTAAACTAAAACCTTCTGCACATCTGGGGACCGTATCCCTCTATTCCCATCCTATTCATGTATTTGTCAAGATGCCTCTTAAACGTCATTATCGTACCTGCTTCCACCACCTCCCCCGGCAGCAAGTTCCAGGCACTCACCACCCTCTGTGTAAAGAACTTGCCCCGCACATCCCCTCTAAACTTTGCCCCTCTCACCTTAAACCTATGTCCCCTAGTAACTGACTCATCCACCCTGGAAAAAAGCTTCTGACTATGCCCCTCATAACTTTGTAAACCTCTATCATGTCACCCCTCCACCTCCGTCGTTCCAGTGAAAACAATCCAAGTTTATCCAACCTCTCCTCATAGTTAATGCCCTCCAGACCAGGCAACATCCTGGTAAACCTCTTCTGTACCCTCTCCAAAGTCCTTCTGGTAGTGTGGCGACCAGAATTGCACGCAATATTCTAAGTGTGGCCTAACTAAAGTTCTGTACAGCTGCAACATGACTTGCCAATTATTATACTCTATGCCCCGACCGATGAAGGCAAGCATGCCGCATGCCTTCTTGACTACCTCATCCACCTGCGTTGCCACTTTCAGTGACCTGTGGACCTGTACGCCCAGATCTCTCTGCCTGTCAATACTCCTAAGGGTTCTGCCATTTACTGTATACTTCCCACCTGCATTAGATCTTCCAAAATGCATTACCTCACATTTGTCCGGATTAAACTCCATCTGCCATTTCTCCGCCCAAGTCTCCAACTGATCTATATCCTGCTGTATCCTCTGACAATCCTCATCACTGTCCGCAACTCCACCAACCTTTGTGTCATCCGCAAACTTACTAATCAGACCAGCTACATTTTCCTCCAAATCATTTATATATACTACAAACAGCAAAGGTCCCAGCACTTCTTTGTCCTCCTTATCTCGAGAGACAATGGGTAAGCGCCTGGAGGTGGTCAGTGGTGTGTGGAGCAGCGCCTGGAGTGGCTATAAAGGCCAATTCTAGAGTGACAGGCTCTTCCACAGGTGCTGCAGAAAAATTTGATTGTCAGGGCTGTTACACAGTTGGCTCTCCCCTTGCGCCTCTGTCTTTTTTCCTGCCAACTGCTAAGTCTCTACGACTCGCCACACTTTAGCCCCGCCTTTATGGCTGCCCGCCAGCTCTGGCGAACGCTGGCAACTGACTCCCACGACTTGTGATCAATGTCACAGGATTTCATGTCGCGTTTGCAGATGTCTTTAAAGCGGAGACATGGACGGCCGATGGGTCTGATACCAGTGGCGAGCTCGCTGTACAATGTGTCTTTGGGGATCCTGCCATCTTCCATGCGGCTCACATTGCCAAGCCATCTCAAGCGCCGCTGACTCAGTAGTGTGTATAAGCTGGGGATGTTGGCTGCCTCGAGGACTTCTGTGTTGGAGATACGGTCCTGCCACCTGATGCCAAGTATTCTCCAGAGGCAGCGAAGATGGAATGAACTGAGACGTCGCTCTTGGCTGACATTTGTTGTCCAGGCCTCGCTGCCATAGAGCAAGGTACTGAGGACACAGGCTTGATACACTCGGACTTTTGTGTTCCGTGTCAGTGCGCCATTTTCCCACACTCTCTTGGCCAGTCTGGACATAGCAGTGGAAGCCTTTCCCATGCGCTTGTTGATTTCTGCATCTGGAGACAGGTTACTGGTGATAGTTGAGCCTAGGTAGGTGAACTCTTGAACCACTTCCAGAGCGTTGGCACCAATATTGATGGATGGAGCATTTCTGACGTCCTGCCCCATGATGTTCATTTTCTTGAGGCTGATGATTAAACCAAATTCATTGCAGGCAGCCGCAGCACTGATCCCTGCGGAACACCACTAGTCACATCCCTCCATTCAGAAAAACACCCTTCCACTGCTACCCTCTGTCTTCTATGACAGAGACAGTTCTATATCCATCTTGCCAGCTCACCTCTGATCCCGTGTGACTTCACCTTTTGTACCAGTCTGCCATGAGGGACCTTGTCAAAGGCTTTACTGAAGTCCATATAGATAACATCCACAGCCCTTCCTTCATCAATCATCTTTGTCACTTCCTCAAAAAACTCAATCAAATTAGTGAGACACGACCTCCCCTTCACAAAACCATGCTGCCTCTCGCTAATAAGTTTGTTTGTTTCCAAATGGGAGTAAATCCTGTCCCGAAAAATCATCTCTAATAATTTTCCTACCACTTGTGGATTGAATGGAGGTGTTCTGCAAAGTGATCACCGAGTCTGCATTGTCTCCCCAATATAGAGGAGACCACATTGTGAACAGCAAATACGGTATAATAAATTGAAAGAAGTACAAGTAAATTGCTGTTTCACTTGAAAGGAGTGTTTGGGACCATGGATAATGAGAAGGGAGGAGGAAAAAGGGCAGGTGTTGCATCTCTCGTGCTTGTATGGAAATGTGTAGCAGGAAAGGGAGGGGGTGTTGGGGTAATTGAAGAATGGACCGGAGTGTTGCAGAGCGAACAGTCCCTTCGGAATGACAACTTGTATTTATATAGTGCCTTTAACACAATAAAATGTCCCAAGGCGCTTCACAGGAGCATTATAAAACAAAATATGACACAAAGCCACATATTGGCTCAGATGACAAAGCGTTTGATGAAAGCAGTAGGTTTTAAGCAGTGTCTTAAAAGAGGAAAGTGAGGTTTAGCAAAGGTATTCCAGAGATTAAGGCCTAGGCTACTGAAGGCGCGGACAACAGTGGTCAAGCAATTAAAATCGGGTGCTCAACAGGCCAGAATTAGAGGAGCACAAATATCTCGGAAGATATTGGAGCTGGAGGAGATTACAGAGATAGGGAGAGGCGAGACTTTGGATATAAAACAAGGATGAGAATTTAAAATCAAGACGTTGCTTGACCTGGAGCCAGTGTAGGTCAATGAGCACAGGGATGATAGGTGAATGGGACATGGTGTGCAAGTTAAGACACGGGCAGCAGAGTTTTGGATAACTTCATTTTTAAAGAGTGTCGATTGTAGGAGTCCAGCCAGGAGTGCATTGAAATAGTGAAGTCTAGAGGTAACAAAGGCATGTATGAGGGTTTCAACAGCAGAAGGCTGAGGCAGAGACAAGGGCAGAATTGTGCAATGGTAGGGAGGTGGAAATAGGCAGTTGTGATGGTGCAAATATGAGGTCAGAAGCTCATCTTGGGGTCAAATATGACGCCAAAGTTGTGAACAGACTGGCTTAATCTCAGAATGTTGTCAGGTAGAGGGATGGAATCGGTAGCTAGGGAACAGAGTTGGAGTGGGGTCCGAAAACAATAGCTTCAGTCTTCCCAACATTTAATTGGAGGAAATTTCTGCTCATATGGTGCTGGATGCCGGATAAGCAGTCTGATAATTTTAGCAACAGTGGAGGAGCGGAGAGAGGTGGTGGTGAGGTAGAGCTGGGTGCCGTTGGCGTACATGTGGAAACTTAATGTTGTGCTTTTGGATGATGTCATCGAGGGGCAGCATGGAGATGAGAAATATGAGGGGGCCGAGGATAGATTTTTGGAGGACACCAGAGGTTACGGTGCAGTTGCAGGAAGAGAAGCCATTGCAAGTGATTCTCTGGCTATGATTAGATAAGAATGGAACCAGGTGAGAGCAGTCTCACCCAGCTGGATGGCAGTCAAGAGGCATTGGAGGAAGATAGTGTGATAAACCGTCTCAAAGGCTGCAGACAGGTCGAGAAAGACAGGGAGGGAAAGTTTATCAAAGTCGCAAATGACATCCAATGTGACGGTGACAAGAGCTGTTTCGGCACTGTGGCAGTGGCAGAAACCCGATTTAGAGGGATTTAAATATGGAGTTCCGGGAAAGATGGGAATGGATTTGGGAAGCAACACCACATTCAAAGACTTTAGAGAGGAAAAGGAGGTTGTAGATGAGATAGTAGTTTGTGAGGACGGTGGTGTCAAGGGTTGGGTTTTAGGAGAGGGATGATGGCAGATTTAAAGGAGAGAAAGACAACACTTGAAAAGAGAGAACTGTTAACAATATCATCTAACATGGAGACCAGGAGGGGAAGTTGGGTGGTCAGCATTTTAGTGGGAAAGGGGCGGAGAACTTGTCCTATATGGTGGCATCATGCTGGAGGTGGCAGAAATGGTGGAGGATGATAGGGTGGAAGTTGAGGGCGAGGGGGACCCTATTGTGGTTTTGGGAAGGGGTGAGAGCAGAACTGCATGGAATAGAACAGACACAGTTGAGGGCCCTTTCAACCATGATGTTGGGGGCGGTGGGGGTCCCTCGGTTGATGAAAAAGGAAGACAGATCGGAAGCGCTAGTATGGAAAGTTGCATTGTCCGGATAGATGCGATGGAGACAGAAAAACTGGGAAAATGCAATAGTCCTTGCAGGAAGTGGGGTGTGACGAAGTGCAATCAAGGTTGTTGTGTGAGTCAGTGGGCTTATAGTGAATACTGATTGACTGACTATTTCTGCAGCTAGGCTGAGGTCAAGAAAGGAAAGAGAACAGTTGGAGATGGACCATGTGAAGATGAGAGAAGGGTGGAAATTGGAAGTAAAATCAATGAAATTATCCAGTTCAGGGTGAGAGCAGAAAATGGCACTGATACATCAGTGTACCAGATAAAGAGGTGAGTGAGGCTGCCTGTGTAGGACTGGAACAAGGAATGTTCCACATATCCCACAAAAAGGCAGGCATAGCTAGGACCCATGCAGGTACCCATTGCAACTCCCTTTATTTGGAGGAAATGAATGGAGCAGCTACAGGCCAGTCAGTTTAACTTCAGTGGTGGAAAAACTTCTGGAAAAAATAATTCGGGACAAAATATATAGTCACATGGAGGAATGGGGATTAATTAAGGAAAGGCAGCATGGATTTCTTAAGAGAAAATCATGTTTAACTAACTTGCTGGAGTTTTTTGAGGAGGTAACGGAGGGTTGATGAGATCAATGCTGTTGATGTGTACATGGTCTTTCAAAAGGCATTTGATACAGTGCCACATAACAGACTTGTGAGCAAACTCGTAGCTCATGGAATAAAAGGGACGGTAGCAACATGGATACGTAATTGGCTGGGTGACAGGAAAGAGTAGTGGTTAATAGATGTTTTTCGGGCTGGAGAAAGGTTTGTCGTGGAGTTCCCCAGGAATCAGTGTTGGGACCCTTGCCTTTCCTGATATATATTAATGACCTAGACCTTGGTGCACAGGGCACAATTTCAAAGTTTGCAGATAATAGAAACATGGAAACATTGTGAACTGTGAGGAGGAAAGTGTAGAACTTCAAAAGGATATAGACAAGTTGGTGGAATGGCAGACAGGTGGCAGATGAAGTTCAATGCAGAGAAATGTGAAGTGATTCATTTTGGTAGGAAGGACATGGAGAGACAATATAGAATAAAGGGTACAATTCTAAAGGGTGCAGTAGCAGCGGGACCTAGATTTATATGTGCATAAGTCATTGAAGGTAACAGGACAGGTTGAGAGCAGTTAATAAAGCATACAGTATCCTGGGCTTTATTAATAGGGGCATGGGGTACAAGAGCAAGGACGTTATGTTGAACTTGTATAAGACACTAGTCCGGCCTCAACTGGAGTATTGCATCCAGTTCTGGGCGCCTCACTTCAGGAAAGGCGTGAGGGCATTGGAGAGAGTACAGAGAAGATTCACGAGAATGGTTCCAGAGATGAGGAATTTCAGTTTTGAAGATAGATTGAAGAAGTTAGGACTGTTTTCCTTGGAGAAGAGAAGGCTGAGAGGTGATTTGATAGAGGTATTCAAAATCATGAGGGGTCTGGACAGAGTAGATGGAGAGAAACTGTTCCCACTCATGAGAGGATTGAGAATGAGAGGGCACAGATTTGAAGTATTTGGTAAGAGAAGCAAAAGTGACATGAGGAAAAACTTTTTCATGCAGGGAGTTGTTAAGGTCTGGAATGCACTGAAGGCAGGTTCAATTGAAACATTCAAAAGGGAATTAGACAGTTTAATGAAAAGGAAGAATGTGCAGGGTTACGGGGAAAAGGCAGGGGAATGGAACTTAGGGAGTGGCTCTGTCTGAGAGCCAATGCAGACACGGTGGGCCGAATGACTACCTCCTGCACAGTAACGATTCTGTAAAGTTGCTCAATGTGAGCACACATTCAGTAAGGTGGAGGAGGGTGGTGGTGGATGAGGATTGTTTGGGCCTCCAATCAGGGAAGAAGCGGAGAGCCCTCAGACCATCCTGGTGGGGGATGGAGGTATAGAAGGATTGGATGGTCTATGGTGAAAAGGAGCAATTAGAGGCCTGAATTAAAGAAGCCCAGATATCATATCTTTGAGGGTTGTAGGGCTGGAGGAGATTACAGATAGGGAGGGACGAAAACAAAAACCCAATTTAAACTGACCAACAAAGAAGAAAAATATTAGATAGGATTTACAGCACAGAAACAGGCCATTTGGCCCAGCAGGTGCACGCTTGTGTTTATGCTCCGCATGAGCCTCCTCCCACCTTTTCTAACCCTATTAACATCCTTCTGTTCCTTCTTTCTCCTTCGTGTTTATCTGTTTTACACTTAAATGCGGCTCGTCTCATCTTCACTAGATAATGAAGTCAGCGTGACTAAGGGAAAGAGTAGGCAGGGAGCAGATGATGAAAGCAAAGGGACTGGTGGTCTGAGGCGTATTTGTTTTAATGCAAGAAGTGTAGTAGGTAAGGCAGATGAACTTAGGGCTTGGATTAGTACCTGAGAGTATGATATTGCTATTACTGAGACTTGGTTAAGGGAAGGGCATGATTGGCAACTAAATATCCCAGGATACCGATGCTTCAGGCGGGATAGAGAGGGAGGTAAAAGGGGTGGAGGAGTTGCATTACTGGTCAAAGAGGATATCACAGCTGTGCTGAAGGAAGGCACTATGGAGGACTCGAGCTGTGAGGCAATATGGGCAGAACTCAGAAATAGGAAGGGTGCGGTAACAATGTTGGGGCTGTACTACAGGCCTCCCAACAGCGAGCGTGAGATAGAGGTACAAATATGTAAACAGATTATGGAAAGCTGTAGGAGCAACAGGGTGGTGGTGATAGGAGATTTAAATTTTCCCAACATTGACTGGGATTCACTTAGTGTTAGAGGTCTAGATGGAGCAGAATTTGTAAGGAGCATCCAGGAGGGTTTTCCAGAGTAGTATGTATATAGTCCAACTCGGGAAGGGGCCATACTGGACCTGGTGTTGGGAAATGAGCCCGGCCAGGTGGTTGACTTTTCAGTAGGGGACTACTTTGGGAATAGTGATCACAATTCCGTAAGTTTTAGAATACTCATGGACAAAGACGAGAGTGGTCCTAAAGGAAGAGTGCTAAATTGGGGGAAGGCCAACTATACCAAAATTCGGCAGGAGCTGGGGAATGTAGATTGGGAGCAGCTGTTTGAAGGTAAATCCACATTTGATATGTGGGAGGCTTTTAAAGAGAGGTTGATTAGCATGCAGGAGAGACATGTTCCTGTGAAAATGAGGGGTAGAAATGGCAAGATTAGGGAACCATGGATGACAGGTGAAATTGTGAGACTAGCTAAGAGGAAAAAGGAAGCACACATAAGGTCTAGGCGGCTGAAGAAAGACGAAGTTTTGAAAGAATATCGGGATTGTAGGCGCAATCTGAAACGAGGAGTTAAGAGAGCTAAAAGGGGTCATGAAATATCTTTAGCAAACGGGTTAAGGAAAATCCCAAAGCCTTTTATTCATATATAAGGAGCAAGAGGGTAACTAGAGAAAGGATTGGCCCACTCAAGGACAAAGGAGGAAAGTTATGCGTGGAGTCAGAGAAAATGGGTGAGATTCTAAATGAGTACTTTGCATCGGTATTCACCGAGGAGAGGGACATGACGGATGTTGAGGTTAGGGACAGATGTTTGATTACTCTAGGTCAAGTCGGCATAAGGAGGGAGGAAGTGTTGGGTATTCTAAAAGGCATTAAGGTGGACAAGTCCCCAGGTCCGGATGGGATCTATCCCAGGTTACTGTGGGAAGCGAGAGAGGAAATAGCTGGGGCCTTAACAGATATCTTTGCAACATCTTTAAACACGGGTGAGGTCCCAGAGGACTGGAGAATTGCTAATGTTGTCCCCTTGCTTAAGAAGGGGAGCAGGGAAAATCCAGGTAATTATAGACCGGTGAGCCTGACGTCAGTGGTAGGGAAGCTGTTGGAGAAGATACTGAGGGATAGGATCTATTCCCATCTGGAAGAAAATGAGCTTATCAGTGATAGGCAACATGGTTTTGTGCAGGGAAGGTCATGTCTTACCAACTTAATAGAATTCTTTGAGGAAGTGACAAAGTTGATTGATGAGGGAAGGGCTGTAGATGTCATATACATGGACTTCAGTAAGGTGTTTGATAAGGTTCCCCATGGTAGACTGATGGAGAAAGTGAAGGCGCATGGGGTCCAAGGTGTACTAGCTAGATGGATAAAGAACTGGCTGGGCAACAGGAGACAGAGAGTAGCAGTGGAAGGGAGTTTCTCAAAATGGAGACGTGTGACCAGTGGTGTTCCACAGGGATCCGTGCTGGGACCACTGTTGTTTGTGATATACATAAATGATTTGGAGGAAAGTATAGGTGTTCTGATTAGCAAGTTTGCAGACGACACTAAGATTGGTGGAGTAGCAGATAGTGAAGGGGACTGTCAGAGAATACAGCAGAATATAGATAGATTGGAGAGTTGGGCAGAGAAATGGCAGATGGAGTTCAATCAGGGCAAATGCGAGGTGATGCATTTTGGAAGATCCAATTCAAGAGTGAACTATACAGTAAATGGAAAAGTCCTGGGGAAAATTGATGTACAAAGAGATTTGGGTGTTCAGGTCCATTGTTCCCTGAAGGTGACAACGCAGGTCAATAGAGTGGTCAAGAAGGCATACGGCATGCTTTCCTTCATCGGACGGGGTATTGAGTACAAGAGTTGGCAGGTCATGTTACAGTTGTATAGGACTTTGGTTCGGCCACATTTGGAATACTGTGTGCAGTTCTGGTCGCCACATTACCAAAAGGATGTGGATGCTTTGGAGAGGGTGCAGAGGAGGTTCACCAGGATGTTGCCTGGTATGGAGGGCGCTAGCTATGAAGAGAGGTTGAGTAGATTAGGATTATTTTCATTAGAAAGACGGAGGTTGAGGGGGGACCTGATTGAGGTGTACAAAATCGTAAGAGGTATAGACAGGGTGGATAGCAAGAAGCTTTTTCCCAGAGTGGGGGATTCAATTACAAGGGGACACGAGTTCAAAGTGAAAGGGGAAAAGTTTAGGGGGGATATGCATGGAAAGTTCTTTACGCAGAGGGTGGTGGGTGCATGGAACGCATTACCAGCGGAGGTGGTAGACGCGGGCACGATAGCGTCTTTCAAGATGTATCTAGACAGATACATGAATGGGCAGGAAGTAAAGAGATACAGACCCTTAGAAAATAGGCGACATGTTTAGATAGAGGATTTGGATCGGTGTAGGCTTGGAGGGCCGAAGGGCCTGTTCCTGTGCTGTAATTTTCTTCTTTGTTTCCCACTTCGTAGTGAGTTCCACATTATAAACACACTGGTGTTACGACTGTGGTGGGTGGAGCATTGTTTATTCTAATTCCACTTCTCCACGAGTCGCAACATACATGTAAATTTTTTCCCACTTATCGACACGGTCAATCATAGCGTCTGTTTTTATCCCAGAATAAAACGCACCAACCAAGTTTCTTTAATAAACTGATAATTTTGTTGTTTACTGGTTGAGACTTGTTTTATAATAATGAAGTAAAGCATACACACACAGATTGAAATATTAAAGTTCCCTTTTTACCTTAGCCCCTCACACGCACATATACACTGGTTAACCAGTAAAATATGTTTATAGAGCTCTATTACAGGCAAAAAAAAAACACTTGGGCTGAATACTTGCTCATTCATGAACAATCAACAGATGAGATGTGTTGTGTTCCAAAACTGGCATACAGTCTGTCCTCCGAGTACACATAGACAGCTCACTGGGATCTTTTAGAACAGTTCTTTTCAGGTGCATTGCGAATTAATTTAGCAGGCTTTTCTTCAAAGGCATGAGATGAGTAAACACAATGGACTTCTCAGGATCTTTAGAGAGGTGTTGAAAAGCTGAGCTGGGTTGTAGTCGTCTTTCTTTCCTTGGGAATTCTTTTTTCTCCTTGGAAGTTCTCTTTTTATGCAGTTCAACCCCAACTCAAAACAATTCAAAAGTGAAGCAGACAACAGGAGGTCAACCTTTTGACCTCCATCAATCTTGACCTGTCATTTCTTGGTAAACTACTTCTCCAAGTGTCCAAAGTTCTCTGTTGTTTATTGAGCTGGAAGTCAGGAGGTTTCCCAGAAAGGCTTGTTGCTTGAAGTCAGGTGGTTTCCCAGAAAGGCTTGTTGCTTGAAGTCAGGTGGTTTCCCAGAAAGGCTTGTTTTCTTCACAAGACCTCTCAGTGCCCCTTTTTTAACAAAAAAACATTTCCAGGGAGTGTTTTTCAAAGTCAAGCCTTTACATGACCCCCTTTGAAGACCCCAAAGTTTAACATTTTTTCAATCTTTCAAAAATAAATCCTCAAAAAATATATTTAACAAAACACAGAGGCAATTTCATAACACTGGGTAAAGAAGTTTCTCCTGAATTCCCTATGGGATTTATTAGTGACTGTCGTGTATTTATGGCCCCAAATCTTGGTCTTGCCTACAAGTGAAACCATATTCTCTACATTTACCCCATCAAACCCTTTCATAACCTTAAAGGTCACCCCTCAGTCTTCTCTTTTCAATAGAAAAGAGGTCAAGCTTTGTTCAGTCATACCTGATAGGTATAATTTGGGGCGGCGCAGTGGTTAGCCCCGCAGCCTCACAGCTCCAGGGACCCGGGTTCAATTCTGGGTACTGCCTGTGCGGAGTTTGCAAGTTCTCCCTGTGACCGCGTGGGTTTTCGCCGGGTGCTCCGGTTTCCTCCCACCGCCAAAGACTTGCAGGTGATAGGTAGATTGGCCATTGTAAATTGCCCCTAGCGTAGGTAGGTGGTAGGGAATATGGGATTACTGCAGGGTTAGTATAAATGGGCAGTTCTTGGTCGGCACAGACTCAGTGGGCCGAAGGGCCTGTTTCAGTGCTGTATCTCTAAATAAATAAATAAAAATAAAACCTCTCAATTTTGGTATCATTCTAGTAAATTTCTTTTGCACCTTCTCCTGTCCCTCTTCTTTTTAAAATATAGAGACCAGAACTGTTCATAATATTCCAAGTCTGATCTGACCTAAGGTTCTGTGCAAGTTTGACATCTATGCTTTCCAATTTTGACCCTTTACAATGGAACCCCAGTGCTTGTTTTGCATTTTTATGGCCTTATTAACGTGCGTCACTACTTTGTGATTTTGTAGAAATGCAAGATACAGAGACTTTCCTCTGATGTGAAATGTGATGAAACTTCCTATTCATCACACCAACAATTCTATTTTAATCAAATTATCTGGTGTTCAGTTGCCTAGTTAATTAACTCATTTAGTTATGGTTAAAATCATTTCTTTTGTACAAAATCTTAGAACTGTCTTGGGTAAGTGTCGTGCATCAATAACAAGATTGAGTTATAATTTTTTTAATTTCCATAAATGATAAATTGAGCTACAAAAAGACATGGGACATTTCTTAGTGAAGGTGTCATCATAAATCATGTTAGCAGCTGTATGCTCTAATTTGGATGATAAATTTCCCCTTGCCACAGGGCATCATGGTTAGAGTGTCCGATGGACCTGACCATGCCCCTGTTCTCTAAAGAAGCAGAAGAGAGAAAGTGATTGGTCAGAGATTTAATTCTGTTTAGTCCTTTGTTTAGTTGTCTCTGTGGTATTATAATCTTAGTCAGGGTCAAAGCCTTGAAATGAACTTGCAGTGAAAATACCACTCTGGTTGTATTGGGACCAGTATGGATCTGTGATCTTTGTACTTTGGTTATTAATCTTTCAATATATTTGCATATGTCATAGTCCTGGTTAGGTTTCTGTTACATGGACTTGAAGAACATCACTTTAAATAAATCCCCCCCCTTTAGTTCATAACTTTATTTTTGATAAATTGATAAAGTAAATACAGTTTAATTGTAAGAATATTTCTGAATTAGCTTGTAGAAGAAAGATGTTCCCATCTATGTACCTTTTACCAGAGGTAGCATAGTGGTAATGTTACTGGACTACTAATCTAGATGCCCGGGCTAATGCTGCAGAGACGAGAGTTCAAATCCCACCATGGCAGTTGGGGGAATTTAAATTTAATTGATAAATCTGGAATAAAATTCTAGTCTCATTAATGAAACTACCAGATTGTTGTAAAAATGTATCTGGTTCACTAATGTCCTTCGGGGAGAAAATCTGCCGTCCTTGCGCGGTCTCGGCTACGTGTGACTCCAGATTCACAGCAATGTGGTTGGCTCTTAACTGCTCTCTGAAATGGCCTAGCAAGACACTCCGTTGTTTTAAACCGCTATAGAACAGTACCTATGCCACATTAACTGCAGCAGTTCAAGAAGGCAGCTCACTACCATCTTCTCAAGGGCAATTAGGGATGGGCAATAAATGCTGGCCTTGCTCGAGCTGCTCACAGAATCATGTAATTAGAAATTTAGAGCGCAGGTGGCCATTCAGCCTAATCCCACCTTCCAGCTCTTGGTCCATAGCCTTGTAGGTTACGGCACTTCAAGTGCCTGTCACATTCCAGGAACGAATAATGTATCTCCGATAAAGTAATATTCCATATTTGCCTTGCTCCTACCCATCGCTATCTTAGATCACTAAGATCATCAGATCCTTTATTTCCACGTTTAAAATCCCCATGTCGCTCCAGTCTTAGAACTTAGATCTTTTATACAAGGGATCAGTTTCATGACTGTTAATGCACTACTTGCTGCTTCCCAATGCTAGAATGTGTCTCTTGTTTTGTGGTGAACTGTATGTCGTATTCATAGTACAGTCTGACCAGGGCACTGTATAGTTTGAATATCCCTTACATTCTGCTGTTTTAGCTATTAACATTCTATTCATTTTGTTTGCTGCTCTGCATTGATTAAATATATTGAGTATTTAGTCTATAAGACTTGCAGGTTTCTTTCAACATCATTCATAGCTATTTCATCAGCATTTATGGGGTATTTTTGTTCGTTTTTTCCCTTCCTGTGTTGAGTACTTTATACCTATCTGTATGAAATTTCATCTGGCATTTTTATGCCCACAGACATAATTTTACCAAACTGATCTTTTAATTTCTGAGCTGCCTCCTTTGATTGCATTGCCCAATCTAGTTTGGTATAATCTGCAAATTCATCTATTTGCATTGAAAATCATGAGTGGTTGTACCATCACAAAAGAAAGCCAATGTTTTTTTTAAAACACAAAACTTTGGTGAAAAGAACTGTTCAAATTTTACTTAACCACTGTTCCGTAAAGTTTGGAACTTTAAATTGATCATTAATACATGTGGTCCTTTGTGACCATTTTGTTAAAAATTCTATCAGCCTTGTACAATGTATCCCCATTCGCAATTGGTGATGAAGGCCAACAATTATCAGTGTTGAATAGGAACAGTGAGTAAAACCATAAAATAAAAACAAAATTCTGAACATGTAGAATGGTCCATAAATTTCTGAAAAGAGATTCATTTATTGTTTTGGATGTAGACTCTTTGTTAGATGTTGGAAAATTAAAATCGTGTCTTAATTAGTTTATATGTTATTATAAACTGTTACAGATGGCAGATATCTTCAGACCTTTGCACACAATTTAAAAATTACTGCTGTTGAAAATGCAAGGTGTTTGGATTTACCCTTTATCTACTGCAGTGTCATTTTGGTGAATATGAAGAAGGTAAAATTATATGTTTTCTTTCTTACGATTAGTAATACCTGCCAGAGATGGAATTTTTTGGAAACTCTTGGGTATACTTGTAAATTACCTTTGTTCAAAGGTTTTTTTTAGTTGTATGTAACTTAGGAAAAAGTTATATGTTTGTGTTTGATTAGGTTTTTGCTGGGACGATGATGAATATCATTGCCGTTTACCCATCTGATACTGCAATGAGGATATCTTATTAATTCTGAGTTTCCAGCATCAAAACATCCAGTACCTGAAAACCGATCTTTTGAAACAAAAAATGCAACCATTGAAGTAACAAGTCATTACTATCCAGTTAAATTACATTGTAGAATGGTATGTGTTTATTTAATTGAGAAATAGATAGATCTATTCAAGTTTTAGATTTCTAGAAGTGGCAGTATTAATCCAAAATAGGGTATGTGGTTTGATGCATGATGGAAATAAAATCTTTAATACACCATTATAATTGAATTCCGGGAGATTATTTTGACATCAGCCATGTTGTAATACAATACTTAGTTTATCTAGCCCTCTAAACTGTTTGAGATGTCTCAAAGTGTTTGAGACATAAATTACTTGATGTGAAGTGTCTGATCTGTAGACAAATAGTCTGGGTTACTATGGCAATTAAAGTGAGTACTGTGGTGTTATCCACTTTGTAGTTGGGTCAGTTTATTAATGAGCTCTTCAGATGGGGAGGAGGAGAGAGAATCATTGTCTGTTCCTCATTCTAGTGCATTCACATGCAGGCATGAATTAGATGAGCAGCTGGGTGATTGGTTGGTGCGTTTTACATTTTTTTTCTCTAAACTAGGGCAGTAGATTAAACTAGGACCAGGGAGATATATTAAAGTTAGAGCTTAACAAGTTTAAACTACTTAGTACAAATACAGGTATTCATTGAGTCACAGTCCAAAATTAGTTCAATAAAATAGATATGGCAGGGCAGGTGATATATTGAAGCTGTAGCATGTGGGAACTGGTGAACGCAAGTGTGATCCACAGCAACCACGCCTTCAACATATGTCTGCAGCCCGAGGTACTTCAACTCCGAGTCCAAGCTTCGGACACTGCGATGCATCAGGAAGAGCGAAAGTTATCTGGCCACTTTGTTTCAAGAGGCAGTCACATACCTTGGGTTAAGTACTTCAGATTTGGTCTATGGTCAGGGATAGGAGGGTGTGACTACGAGTGAGGCAGTCTGGGAATTCAGAAGGTCGCACTGGAAGGGCCTCAGCCCTTGCACTTGTCCAACAGGTACAAGGTTCTTGCAGCCTGTGTGGACGAGAGCAGTGACTGTAGGGAGGGTGCGCAAACTGACCATAGCACCATGATACAGAGGGCCATTCAAGTTGGGAGAGTAAAGAGGAATGTATTAGTAGTAGGGGACCGTATAGTTAGGGGGATAGATACTGTTCTCTGAAGTCGAGAGCATGAGTCCCGAAGGCTGTATTGCCTGCCCGATGCCAGAGTTAAGGATATCTCCTTGGAGCTGGAGAGGAACTTGGAGTGGGAGGGGAAGGATCCGGTTGTTCTCCATGTGGGTACCAACAAGATAGATAGGACTAAGAAAGAGGTTCCGCTGAAAGAGTATGAGCAGGTAGGGGCTAAATTAAAAGCAGAACTACAAAGGTGATCATCTCTGGATTACTGTCTGAGCCATGAGCTAATCGGCATAGGGTAAATAAGATCAGAGATGAATGCATGGCTCAAAGATTGGTGTGGGGGAAATGGGTTTCAATTCATGGGGCACTGGCACGAGTACTGGGGAAAGAGGGAGTTGTTCCATTGGGATGGTATTCGCTTGATTCGCTGGGACCAGTGTCCTGGCGAATCAAATAACTAGGGCTGTAGAAAGGGCTCCCAAATAAATAGTGGTGGTGGGGGAGGGTTCAGGTGAGGGGAAACTTAGAAAGTTAACGAGAACGGACAAGGTCGTAGCGCTGGTTAGCGAGATAGGTAATGATAACCAAAGTGCGATAGGAAGGGACAAACTGTACAGACAAGCTTACACCAGCAAATAGGGTGAGACTAGGGGAAAATGGTGAAAAGAAAGTAAAGGCTCTTTATCTGAATGCACACAGGATTTGTCGCAAGATAGATGAATTGATGGCACAAATAGAAATAAATGGGTGTGATATGATCATTATAGAGACATGGCTTGCAAAGTGACCAAAGCTGCAAACTGAATATTCAAGGGTATTTGAAATTTTGACATTTCAGAACGATAAGAAAATAAAAGGAGGTGGGGTAACTCTGTTAATAAATGATGAGATTGGTACAGTAGCGCAAAATGATCTTGGCTCAGAAGATTACGATGCAGAATCAGTATGGGTGGAGGTATGAGATAGCATTCAAAGAAGTCATTGGTGGCAGTAGTTTATACGGCCCCCTAACGATAGCTACAGCATAGGACAGAGTATAAATGAAGAAATAATGGGGGCTTGTAAGAAAGATACTGCAATAATCGTGGGTGCTTTTAATCTTATTGATTGGATACATCAAATTGGCAAAGGTAGCCTTGAGGATGATTTCATAGTGTATTCAGGACAGTTTCTTAAAACAATACGTTGTGGAACCAACCAGAGAACAGGCTGTTTTAGATCTGGTACTGTGTAATAGGATTAATTAATCTTATCGTAAAAGATCTTCTCGGGAGAGTGATCGTAACATGATATAATTTCACGTTCGGTTTGAGGGTGAGAAACTTGGGTCTGAAACTAGTGTCTTAAAAATAGGTTAAAAGGTAAGACAGTAGATAAGCAGTGGCTGACATTTAAGAAGATATTTCATAAATTTCAACAAAGATATATTCCACTGAGAAGACTCCACAGGATGGATGAACTATCCGTGGCTAACTAAGAAAGTTAAGGATGGTATCAAATTTAAAAAAAGAGGCTACAATGCTTGAAGATTAGTGATGGGCCAGAAGATTGGGAAAATTATAGAAACCAACAAAGGATGACTTTTTTTTTAAAGAGGGAGAAATTAGAATTTGAGAGTAAACTAGCAAGCAATATAAAAACAGACAATAAGAGCTTCTACAAGTATATAAAAAGAAAGAGAGCAGCTAAAGTAAACATTGGTCCCTCAGAGGATGAGACTGGGAATTAATAATGGGAAACACGAAAATGGCAGACTTTGAGAAAGTATTGTCTTCGTGGTAGAAGACAATAAAAACATCCAAAGAATAGTAGAAAATCAAGGGCCGAAAGGGAGGGAGGAGCTATCACTATCGCTTGAGAAAAAGTACTAGGGAAGCTAATGGGACGAAAGGCTGACAAGTCTCCTGGACCTGAAGGCCTGCATCCCAGGGTCTTCAAAGAAGTGGCTGCAGAGATAGAGGATGTATTGTTTGCAATCTTCCAAAATTCCCTAGATTCTGGAAAGGTCCAAGTGGATCAGAAAGCAGCAATTTTTTTTTACTCTTTCATGGGATGTGAGCGTCGCTGGCCAGGCCAGCATTTATTGCCCATCCCTAATTGCCCTTGAGAAGGTGGTGGTGCGCCACTTTCTTGATCCGCTGCAGTCCATGTGGTACAGGTACACCCTCAGAGCTGTTAGGAAGGGAGTTCCAGGATTTTGACCCAGCGACAGTGAAGGAACGACGAAGTAGTTCTATGTCAGGATGGTGTGTGGCTTGGTGGGGGCCTTGCAAGTGGTGGCGTTCCCGTGCATTTTCTGCTGTTGTCCTTCTAGATGGTAGAGGTCATGGGTTTGGAAGGAGCCTTGGTGACTTGCTGCAGTGCATCTTGTTTTTTTTCATTCGCTCCTGGGATGTGGGTGCCGCTGGCTAGGCCAGCATTTATTGCCCATCCCTAGTTGCCCTTGAGAAGGTGGTGGTGAGCTGCCTTCTTGAACCACTGCAGTCCATGTGGGGTAGGTACACCTACAGTGCTGTTAGGAAGGGAATTCCAGGATTTTGACCCAGTGACAATGAAGGAACAGTGATATAGTTCCAAGTCAGGAACGTGCAGGTGGCGATGATCCCATGCATCTGCTGCCATTGTCCTTCTAGATGGTAGCGGTTGCGAGTTTGAAAGGCGCTGTCTAAGGAGCCTTGGTGCGTCACTGTACTGCATCTTGTAGATGGTACACACTGCTGCCACTGTGCGTTCAGCTGTTTTGTCCATGTTTGAATCAAGACTGTAATCAGGTCTGGAGCTGAGTGGCCCAGACAGAACTGAGCGTCATTGAGCATGTTATTGCTAAGCAAGTGCCGCTTCATAGCACTGTCGATGACCCCTTCCATCACTTTACTGAAGATCAAGAGTAGACTGATGGGGCGGCAATTGGCCAGGTTGGATTTGTGCTGCTTTTTGTGTACAGGACATACCTGGGCAATACTCCACATTGTTGGGTAGATGCCAGTGTAGTAGCTGTACTGGAACAGCTTGTCTAGGGGCGTGGCAAGTTCTGGAGGACAGGTCGTCAGTGCTATTGCCGCAATGTTGTCAGGGCCCATAGCCTTTGCAGTATCCAGTGCCTTCAGTCATTTCTTGATATCACGCTGAGTGAATCGAATTGGCTGAAGACTGGCATCTGTGGTGCGGCAGACTTCAGGGGGACGCTTAGATGGATCATCAACTCGGCATTTCTGGCTGAAGATGGTCCACACTGCTGCCACTGTGCATTGGTGATGGAGGGAGTGAATGTTAAAGATGGTGGATGGGGTGCCAATCAAGTGGGCTGCTTTGTCCTGGATGGTCTTGAGCTTCTTGTGTGTTGTTGGAGTTGCACCCATCCAGGCAAGTGGAGAGTATTCCATCACACTCCTGGCTTGTGCCTTGTAGATAGTGGACAAGCTTTGGTTAGTCAGGAGGTTCATTACTCGCCGCAGCTTTCCCAGCCTCTGACCTGCTCTTGTACCCACTGTATTTATGCGGCTGGTCCAGTTCAGTTTCTGGTTAATGGTAACCCCCCAGGATATTGATAGTGGAGGATTCAGTGATGGTAATTCCATTGAATGTCAAGGGAAGATGGTTGGATTCTCTCTTATTGGAGATGGTCATTGTCTGGCACTTGTGTGGTGCAAATGTAACTTGCCACTTATCAGCCCAAGCCTGAATGTTTAGGTCTTGCTGCATATGGACTCAGATTGCTTCAGTATCTGAGGAGTCATGAATGGTGCTGGACATTTCACAATCATCAGCGAACATCCCTACTTTGGACTTTATGATGGAGGGAAGGTCATTGATGAAGCAGCTGAAGATGGTTGGGCTTCAGACGCTACCCTGAGGAACTCCTGCAGAGATGTCCTGGGACTGAGATGATTGGCCTGCAGCATCCGCAACCATCTTCCTTTGTGCTAGGTATGACACCAACTAGTGGAGAGTTTTCTCCCTGATTCCCATTGACTCCAGTTTTGCTCGGGCTCCTTGATCCCATTGTCGGTCAAATGCTGCCTTAATGTCAAGGGCAGTCAATCTCGCCTCGCTTCTGGAGTTCAGCTCTTTTATCCATGTGTGGACCAAGGCTATAGCGAGGTCAGGAGCTGAGTGGCCCTGATGGAACCCAAACTGAACGTCAGTAAGCAGGTTATTGCTAAGTAAGTGTTGCTTGATAGCACTTTGCTGATTGAGAGGAGACTGATGGGACGATAAATGGCCGGGTAGGATTTGTCCTGCTTTTTGTGTACAGGACATACCTGGGCAATTTTCCACGTTGTTGGTAGATACCAGTATAGTAACTGCATTGGAACAGCTTGGCTAGGGGCACGGCCAGTTCAGGAGCACAAGTCTTCAGTCCTATTGCCAGAATGTTGTCAGGTCCATCGCCTTTGCAGTATCCACTCCTTTAGCTGTTCCTAACGTTCGTATTCAAGAATGGAGAGAGACAGAAAGCAGGAAACTGTAGGCTAGTTAGCCTAACATCTGTCATTGGGAAAATGCTGGAATCCATTATTAAGGATATAGTAGCCGGACATTTAGGAAATCATAATACAATCAAGGAGAGTTAACATGGATTTATGAAAGGGAAATCGTATTTGACATTTATTAGAGTTCTTTGAGGATGTAATTAGCAGGGCGGTGGAAAGGGAACCAGGAGATGTAGTGCATTTGGATTTCCAAAAGACATTTGATAAGGTGCCATATAAAAGGTCACTGCATAAGATAAGAGCTCATGGTGTTAGGGGTAATAGCATGGATGGAGGATTGGCTCCCTAATAGAAACCAGAGAATCGGGATAAATGAGTCATTTTCAAGTTGGCAGACGGTAAAGCGTAGAATGCCACAAGATCAGAGCTGAGGCCTCAAGTATTTACGATCTATATTAATGACTTGGATGAAAGTACCGAATGTATTGTAGCCATGTTTGCTGTCAATACAAATATAGGTGGGAAAACAAGTTTTGAGGCAAACACACAGAAAAGCAAATGGATATGGGTTAAGTGAATGGGCAAAAATTTGGCAGATGGAGTATAATGTGGGGGAAGTGTGAGTTTATCCACTTTGGTAGGAAGAATAGAAAAGCAGAATATTATTTAAATGGAGAGAGACTGCAGAATGTTGCATTACAGAGGGATCTGGGTCGTCTCAAACATGAATCACAAAAAGTTAGCATGCAGGTACAGCAAATAATTAGGAAGGCAAATTGAATGTTAGCATTTATTGCAAGGGGGATGGCATGTAAAAGTAGGGAAGTCTTGCTACAACTGTTCAGGGCATTGATGAGACAGCATCTAGAGTATTGCATACAGTTTTCATCTCTTTACTTAAGGAGAGCTATACTTGCATTGGAAGCAGTTCAGAGAAGGTTCACTGGGGTGATTCCTAGGATGAAAGAGTTGTCTTATGAGGAAAGGTTGAGCAGGTTGGGCTATACTCATTGGAGTTTAGAAGAATGAGAGCTGATCTTACTGAAACATATGATTCTTAGGTGCTTGACAGGGTAGATGCTGAGAGGATATTTCCCCTCATGGGGGAATCTAGTACTAGGGGGCACAATTTCAAATTAAGGGGTCTCCCATTGAAGACGGAGATAAGGAAGAATTTCTTCGAGAGTCGTTGATCTTTGGAATTCTCTTCCCCAGAGAGCACTGGAGGCTGGGTCATTGAGTATATTCAAGTCTGAGTTGACAGAATTTTGATCTATAATGGAGTAAAGGGTTATGGGGGTGCAGGCAGGAAAGTGGAGTTAAGGCCACAGTCAGATCAGTCATGATATTGAATGGCGGAGCAAGGTCGAGGGATCAATGGGCCTACTCCTGCTATTTCTTATGTTATGAGTGTTATTGGAGTTGCATTCATCCAGGCGAGTGGAGAGTATTTCATCACACCCTTGACTTGTACCTTGTAGATGGTTGACAGGCGTTGGGGAGTCAGGAGGTGAGTTACTTCCTGCAGAATTCCCAGCCTCTGACCTCCTCTTGTCGCCACAGTATTTATAAGGCTGGTCCAGTTAAATTTCTGGTCAGTTGTGACCCCCAGGATGTTGTTGCAGTCCCCTGTGTTTGTAGTATGAGGACATCAGTCAGCCTATAGATGACTTTAATATTTAACCAGCAAGATACCATTCATTGCCTGCACTAAACCAGTGTCCTGGAAAGCCATCTCATCACCTGCCTCCCACCTGGTGGAAAATAGGTGAAACTTTAACCAGAATGGGTTGTTCTTATTGTAGACCTGCTGAATTTCTTTCCAGAGCGCTGCTCAGATGAGGAATTTTGAATTAAATAGATTACATTATGTAAAACAAAAGTATAGATGCTCAGGGTCCTAAACTATCAGCAAAAGAGTAATGATTAAAGCAACTACATGTTTGAATAGGGGATAGAACTAACTAAGCAGACGAATTCTTCTCTGATACTGTTTTTTGACTGTAGATATAAACTCAGCTAGAATTTAATGGTACATGTACTATTTAGCATCATCTTTATAATTCCTTGTGATTATAAAATTGTAATTTACTGCAATGGAGCAGCAACTAATAGGAACATAGGAGCAGGAGTAGGCCATTCAGCCCATCAAGCTCAACCATTCTCTCTCATGGTGAACACGCTATAGGCCTCCAGGATGAACAGAATCAGAACAAAGATATAGGAACATTGCAGTATGGATAAATGAAACTCCTGAAAATAAATAGCAAGTATTGAAAATCCAAGTTGCAATCAGAGAATGTAAACCTGTAGGAAAACTTTTCAAGAATAAAATACTAAACATAAAATTTGCAGGGCCACAGATAGCAGGAAATAATTAAAAGAAACATGGAGAAGATATCAACGTAACTCTCCGCCCCCAAAACGGTCGAGCAAGTGTGTATAAATTGATTACTGGCCAGCTGACCTTTGCACTGTTCTTTTTTTCTCTCCCACTGCGCCCCCCCCCCCCCCCAGAAGTCAGATGACCTGTTACCTCACTTCCCCCAGCAAAATGTGACCACTCCAAATGAAAGTTCAAAGCCATAGAATGAATCTCAGTGGCTAATTTACCCACTCCATGAGCCATAACAGATCAAAGTTAAGTGCCACAAATAGTCTGCAAACAGGAAATGAACAACCCAACTCTCCCCATTGGGAAAATATTATAAGTAACTATGTAGAGAAATGTAGCAAGCACCCGCCTCTAAGCCAAGATTCGCACCCAAAGCATTCAGCGACAGACATTCAAACACCAGTGATGCTCAATCGCCAATGAGTAGAATTAGGGTAACCAGCCCTTCCTTGCACCATTGAGCAGGAAACATTGCCACCTTTTGTATATTTTATAAATTTCTACCTGTGATATGACCATGTTTATACTATATGATGTCCTGCTTGGTGTCTAATTGGACTTGGATTTTTTTTGTTGAAATTTAGTGAACTCTAGGAAAAAGGTTAATCTTTTTTCAGATGCTTGTTGTAATTAAGATGTGTTGGACGCATTAAAAGTTTATAAAATGTTTGGATACACTTTTGTTCACAGTGATTACTTCTGAATGTTATAAATGATTACAGGTGATGACCATGTCTGCATATTCTGGCGGCTGTGTGAAGTCGAGCTGAGTCTTGGGTTGCTTATTCAAAACTATAACCAAGGTAAATATGATTAATGATTTGTAATGTCCAAATACTTTTGCAATTTGGCGCATATTGTTGCTGGAACTGTGATGATTACCTTTGCCGTTTACCCATCTGATATAAAAATCATGTGGATATCTTCTTGTTCTGAGTTTCCAGCAAGATAAAAAATTGTTTTTGTACTAAAATTTCAAATATTCCTTTCAAATGAGCTGATGTCCTGGAACATGTTATTATCAAATACAACATCAGCATTTAGGTCACGGTTTAAATTAATTTATTTCATTCATTAAGGTGCACCCACATCTTTGAAAGAGATCATTGGATTTTCTTTGTCGATTCTTCTTGTGTACCTTTTTCAGATCTACAAATCTGATGTGTAGAGTTTTCCCATGTCTTGACTCCTTATAACTAATGACTGTTAAACATTTAACACAATGACTGTCTCTTGTGACTGCTGCAATTACTGTGTATAGAGTATGCTTATAATTTGTTTCTTTAAACTGGTAAGGCAAGTTTGAAGTAACATAAACCTGTTCAAAATCATTAGTGTACCTCAAGGAGTACGCCAGGCAAGGTCCTGAAATAACCTTTTCTCTGAGAATGTTTGAAAATGCAGATCTAGTGCAGTTTTTTTTTTAAAGAAAATAGCTCGACCTAAAGTGGTAGGCATGGTTGGTGTTTTCTGCTTTTAACAAAGGTTAGGTACACAAACGTGACAATTTTCCTGGTATCAATCACATATTGAGCCTAATTGCGAAGTCAGCTACCATATGGTAAGTTTACATTTTTAAAAAAGCTGACTTTAGATACACATCTGCATTTTACAGATGTAAATGAAGCTATTTTGTGATTTTAGCCTGCAGTATTCCTATAAAATGTGGAACAGAAAATTATTTCTGATGCATGAAGAAAATGATTAGCAAATGTTTAAACTGTTTTCATTGAGAACATTTGGAAAGTTTGAATTGCTTGTTAACTGTAATAAGCCAAATTAAAGATGACCATCATTCCAGATGATGGGAAAAGTTTTTAGAAATTTGCCTGTGTACGTGTTTAATACATGGTGATTTGTAAGCAGCCAGTCATCAACTCCACATGCTGTTGCCTGTTCACTTTTCATCTGCATTCTCTTTCAGAAAATTGCAGATGGTTGGGTTAGTAGTTGTTTGTTAATGTTGAAGAAAACTGCAGTATTAAATTGGCAGCAATTTTTTTTTCAATATTCTACTCTTCCCCTCCCCTTGACTAGTATGGTTCTGTAGACACTGGTCATTCTCCACTACTTAGGAGTTCATCTCTGAGCTTGATGGTGAGTACTGGCATGTTATTTGACTGGAGGACTCCAAGGCCAAGCCATATCCTCACCTAGTTTTTATACAAATGCACTTGTTCTATGGTAGTGTGGCTATGGAGCAATCAAGAGTGGGAGTCTTTATATCCTTTCCTAACATTTTGCTCAATTATTAGTCTACCACTTCCATTGTTGAAATCAGCCAACAACTGGTAGTGGAGATTAAATCTGGGACCTTCCTAGTCTGTATAATATGGAGACAGAGATCCTGTAATTCTTGTAGGGTAGAACTATGGTGGATCAATCCTTTAAAGGGTCGAAATTTCGGCCAGGACATTTTGTGCTACATGAAATTCCTTGCTAGAAGTGGCAGCTAGAATAAAATGTGGCTGCCCTTTAATGAGTATAACCACGTAAGTGACTGGTCTTGGCTAGAATGATGTCACCCATCTTAAATCCCATCATGTACACCCCAATCATGAGTGTCTGTATCAAATAGGTATTTTTGCCAGAATCTGATGATGGAGGCAGAAATAGTCTTTCAAAGGGAAAGTGCAATGGTTAAAGCCATCTGGTAGTACTTTTGCAATAACCTATCTTTGCCTTGGTCGTGATTTTTTTTCCAGAGACTGCTCTGAGAGACTCAAAGCTTTGGTTTGGGAGACTCCATTTACACTTACCAATTTTTGAGAAACATCTAATGGCTCAGAAATGAGATTCCCTATGGGCATTGCTTTGTATATGCTCTACATGTTGGAGGGAAAATGGTATAATGAGCAAGAGGCTGTCATGGAAGTCAGATGAATCTAGCAGTGCTGGAGAACAGCTACATCTTTACAAGCAGAGTTTACAGGCCACCATGATCCTTCTCAAGGATTTCATTTGTTATATCTCCAGGGGCTTCATTTTATCTCTGAAAGCCAGGAAGAGCTTTGCACTTTGTAGAGGATGTGCTAAAGATTACATCAAGGACTGTGTTCATAGACACAAAAAAGTAACAACAATGCTAAGCTTTTTTTGTCACAGGATCGTTGCATCGAGTTGGTGACTTCTATTTTATTTAGAGATACAGTACTGAAACAGGCCCTTTGGCCCACCGAGTCTGTGCCGACCAACAACCACCCATTTATACTAACCCTACAGTAATCCCATATTCCCTATCACCTCCCTACACTAGGGGCAATTTACAACGGCCAATTTACCTATCACCTGCAAGTCTTTGGATGCACCCGGCGAAAACCCACGCAGACACAGGGAGAACTTGCAAACTCCGCACAGGCAGTACCCAGAATCGAACCCGGGTCCCTGGAGCTGTGAGGCTGCGGTGCTAACCACTGCGCCATTGTGCTGCCCATAACTTTGACTAAGTTAGTCAATTTGTAGTGCATTACTACATAATCATCAGGCAATCTTTTGTCATTTTTAATATGAAGTATGGCCTGCTGCATATTACATCCTCTAAACATTGCTGGTGTGATCTAGTTCTACACAGCCTAAAAGGATTTGCCCTGCCCTGGAGCTTCTATTCATTTTTCTCCATTATTGGATAAGTTACTGGAAAGCAGGAATTATGAAATTGGAAACAGGACACTTAGCAAATCAGATGATTAGGCAGAATCAGCATGGTTTTATGAAAGGGAAATTATGTTTGACAAATCTGTTAGAATTTTTTGAGAATATATTTAGCAAGGTAGATAAAGGAGAGCCAGTGCTTTTCAAAAAGCATTCAGTAAGGTGCCACATGAAAGGTTATTGCACAAATTAAAGGCTCGTGGTCTTAGGGGAGTGGGGGGGGGGGGGTGGTAATACATTAGAATGGATAGCGAATTGATTAAAGGACAGCAAAGAGAGAGTAGAAATAAATGGGTCATTTTTAGGTTGGCAGACTGTCACAGGTTGGGTGCTACAAGGATCAATGTTTGGCCCTCTGCTTTTTACAATCTATATTACTTTTCCTTCTTTGGCTATCCCTTGCAGGCGAGGATGATTGTCTTTCATGAGCCCGAAAGTGGCTGATGAGGCTGATTCGTGATCTACAAACTTTATGGCACCTATTGTAAGGCACTCTGGAAAATTCTGTTGAAGTATGGATGGCCTCCAAAATTTGTCGCCATCCTTCACTCACTTCATGACGATGTGCGCGCAGTGTTCCTTAGCAACGGATCCATTACAGACCCCTTTGAGGTTAAGACAGGAGTCAAACAAGGTTGTGTCCTTGCCCCAACTCACTCTCTCCGATCTTCCTCGCTCCAATGCTCTGTCTGACTAGAGACCAGCTCCCTGCTGGAGTGCACCTTATTTATCAAATGGACAGTAAACTATTTAATCTCAGACGGTTCCAATCAAAAACTAAGACCACCCCAACTTCAGCCATTGAGCTCCAATACGCTGCTGATGCTGCAGTAAGTGCTGTGTTGGAAACTGGTCTTCAGAGAATTGTCAAATCTATATTAATTTAGGTGAAGGTACCGAGAGTAATGTATTTATGTTAGCTGACGAAATAAAACTATGGTGGAAAGTAAGCTGTGAGGAGGACATGAGTCTGCAAAGGAATATAGACAAGATGAGTGGGCATAAAGGTGGTCGATCAAGTATAATGTGGGGGGAATGTGAGGTTATTCACTTTGGTAGGAAGAATAGAAAAATAGAATATTTTTTAAATGGTGGGAAACTATTAAATGTAATATTCAAAGGGATTTGGGTATCTTATACATGAAACACAGAAAATTAACATGCAGGTATAGCAGGCAATTAGGAAGGCAAATGGTATGTTGGCCTTTATTACAAGGTGGTTGTAGTACAAGAGGAAGGTAGTCTTGCAGCAATTGTGCAAGGCTTTGGTGAGACCATACTTGGAGTACCTTGTACAGTTTTTGTTTCTGTACCCGAGGAATGTTTTACTTGCCTTGGAGTGGGTGCAGCAAAGGTTCACTAGATGAATTCCTGAGATGAGGGAGTTGCCTTATGAGGAGACTTTGAGTAGAATGGGCACATACTCAGAAGAATGAGAGGTGATCTCACTGAAACATGCAAGATTCTGAGTGCTTGACAAGGTAGATGCGGAGAGTCTAGAGATAGGGGGTTATAACCTCAGGTTTAAGAGTCAGCCTTTTAGGACTGAGACGAGGAGAAATTTCTTCACTGAGGGTTGTGGAATTCTGTACCCCAAAGGGTTGTGGGTGTTCCGTCATTGAGTATATTCAAGGCTGAGATCATTAGATTTTTGGACTCCAAGGGAATTGAGGGATTAGACGGGAAAGTGGAGTTGTCAAAGATCAGTTCATGATCCTGTTGAATAGTGGAGAAGGCTCAAGGAGCTGCATTGCCTGCTCCTATTTCTTACGTTAGTTCGTATGAATGTTTACTTATATGCAAGTACTCGGTTTTTTAAGTAAGCAGAATGCAAGTTGAGCATTCCTATCCATCAGCAGTCGATACCAGTTTCTCTGACTTCTTCGAGGTTTTCCATCTTATGCTGTCTCTTCAGTTGGAACCTAACAATCCCAACTGAGAAACATTAGTTGTTGGATTCTTTTATATTGTATCTTCTGGATTAATTTCTAGAACTGTCTAGGAAACCTTCAAAGACCAAGGCAAAGATGAGGGCGGTGCAGTGGCTAGCACCACAGTCTCACAGCTCCAGCAACCCGGGTTCAGTTCTGGGTACTGCCTGTGTGGCGTTTGCAAGTTCTCCCTATGACTGCGTGGGTTTCCTCCGGGTGCTCCGGTTTCCTCCCACATGCCAAAGACTTGCGGGTTAATAGGTAAATTGGCCATTGTAAAAATTGCCCCTAGTGTAGGTAGGTGGTAGGAGAATTGAGGGAAGGTCGGGATGTGAGGGAAAAATGGGATCAATGTAGGATTAGTATAAATGGGTGGTTGATGGTCGGCACAGACACGTTGGGCAGAAGGGCCTGTTTCGGTGCTGTATCTCTCGATGACTCTCTGACTCTAAGTTATTGCAAAAAGGAGTTTTGGATGACTTTACCCATTCCATTTTCCCTTTGAGACTCTACCCTAGTTTGCCATTAAGCATCGAATGTTGGCCAATTTCAGAGAATTGATGGGAGCACATTGCCTTCCTACAGCTACAGATGGTATGTGATGAGATAAACTTAGAAGGAGTAGGAGAGCAAATGAGTTGTATCTTAGAGAATTTTACCCTGGAATGTAATGCTGCTACTTTAAGTATGGGAATAGTTCTGAAAAAATCCTTTTCTGAATGGAGTTTTGGTATATGTGGAATAGGTCATGATGTTAATTGAGAACAATTGGATTTTATTTTGTAAGCTTCAGTTCATCCAGAAGTTAAATATTTTGGCATTGTCTTTCCTGTTAAGTAGAGAATTTGTCCTTTGAGCCCAGTTTTCAACACATTTTCCCCTTTATAAATGTATTGATGAGCGGGAGGGTGGTGGTGGGAACCGGGGGAGTCTTTAAAGCATTGCGGACAAAATCTATTGATCTGCAACACAGCTGAATGTTTGTTTAATTGTGGCAAATGTTGAGACTGACCTTCAAAATGAGTGGATAGTACGTTATTACACGGTAAATTTTCAGGCGTGCGTTATATCAATGTGCTGAATTTCCTGTTTTGAGGAGTCTTAAGATACCTTTGCCCTTGACTGATAACTAAACTAGTTGCTTGAGGAATTACCATTGAAATGGTTAATGGCCATCTTCAGAAATTTTGTTCAATTTTAGCCATTTTTTTCTGGTTGAAGAAGAAACATTGAAAAGATCATTGGAAATATTGTCTTTAGTACACAGGGCGTCATTGGCATTCACTTTAAACAATGTTTGTGTGCTACAAAATAAACAGTTCATAATTTTTAATTTTATTGTCTTAAAGGGCTCCTGATAGTGACATTGCATTTTCTTTTGTTATGACCAACATTGCTTTTCAATCTGCTTTTGTGAGATAATGTACTATTTTGTTTTTACTTTGAATCCATATTTAAGAAACCATATTGCTGTTATTTTTGCAGAATGAAAAGATCGACCTTTCAGCAGGAGCTAATTGAAAACAGTGATGTACCACTCTGGATTATAATTTAACGCTAGATTCACATTGTTTATACAGATCTGTTGAGTTGTGAGACTGATGAAAATGAGGAACTGCAGTGAAACTCAGTTACAAATTTGTTTTCAATTACATGCAATAAAATGACTGCTTTTTAAATTTTGATGTTTGTTTTTCTTTTTAAATGAAATGGAACTATTTCCTGATCAAATCATGAAAATTAGCACTCCAAAGTGCTTGTATATACCAATTATTCTATTTTATACAACAACTGAAACTTGAAATGCTGAAAGTTGCACACTAATTACCCATTTTGGGGGCTATAATTCATCTGTTTCCTAAAAATAGTTGAAATTAATGGGCTACTAACTAAACACAGAAATCTGCAATTTCTGAGAGCATTTTTGTCAACAAAAATGTAAAATTTACTCCAATCACAGTGCACTTGTAATAATCCTTTAATACTTCTCAAGTAGCTAACTACGCACTTAACTGGTATAAATGTCAGAAATTGTTTATTTGGCTATAGAGTGCAATTTTGGCTGAAAATAACTGAATGTCAGCAGAGCAAATTCCAAATTACCTATAATACCCTGCATGTCCTAAGACTCTTGGTAGCAGTCCTGATTCAAAGCTTGAGAATAGTTTGAAGTGTATCACAGATGTATCACGTGGCAGTTCGTACATTGTAGTATGAACAGACTATCTTGATGTACAACATTTTTTTTGAGTAGACTTACTGTGTAATACTAAGCCATGCCATAGGCTGCAAATGCAGATTCACAAGTCTATAGTTTAGCTTGCTTTAGTCCACCAGCTCTGTAGTGGCCTAGGAGAAAAGGTGTTCAAGAACTTTTCCCCTCTAAACAATATTTATGGGCAGTACTTCTAATTAAATTTGTTTATTGAGCTCAGAGTAAAAAAAAAATGATTTCATTGTGCAGTTACAAAATGCTGCACAACTTCCACATAAATGACCTTTTAAAAAGCAAAACTTTTGTTAATTGCTCGTCCATTTTTGGCAGGGTAGTAATCACCAGAACACCACTAAACACAAATAGTCTATTAATGTTTTCTACTACTGGTCCACTACTTTTTAGTCTTGTTTACTTTGCTCCTTAAATTAGAAGTCTCTTACAGTGGAAAATATTGATTATATATGAAAATATTCAGTTTATCTCTTGTAACTGAACAACCACTCCTGAACTACACATGTGACATGGAGCCGAAAAATGCATAATACTAATGATACCCAGTAAGTCGAGTAATCTCGGCTTTGTTGCCTTGGGTTGTTTCTTCACTTTCCCATCAAGAGTGAAGAGTGATCCCTTTGTTTCCCTGTGGTAATGGAAGTATGCCCGTACACCTAGAGTGGTTGACATCCACAGGAAAGTATATGTATATTTAATAAAGAGTAAGCAATCGGTCAGCCACAACTCCCTCAGTTACTGAAGCAGTCTGTGTCCAGGTGCAGCAAGTACTGGACAACTATCGGGCTTGGGCTGTTGTGACAACATTCACGCCACACAAGAGCCAGGCAATAGCCATTTCCAACAAGAGAGAATCTAAGCATCTCCCCTTGACATTCAATGGCATTGCTTAATCCCTACCATCAACATCCTGGGAGTTACCATTGACCAGAAACTTAACAGGAGCAGCTATATAAATGCTGTGGCTACAAGAGCAGTTTAGAGGCTGGAAATTCTGCAGCAAGTAACTCACTTCCTAACTCCCCAAAGCCTGTCCACAAGTCAGGAGCAGGTGGAATACTCTTGCTTACATTACAACAGTAACTACACTTTTTTAAAAAAAAAAGTACTTAATTGGCTGTAAAATGCTTTGAGACATCCCAGTGGTCATGAAAGATGCTATATAAATGCAAGTTTTTTTTTTTGCTTTTTATGCATGCAGCTCCAACAGCACTCGGGAAGCTTGACACCATGCAGAACAAAGCAGCCTGCTTAATCGCCACCCCATCCACTAACTTAAAGGTTCCGTCCCTCCACCACTGGTGCACTGTGGCAGCAGTATGCGTGCGCCATATACAAGATGCACTGCAGCAACTCTTCAAGCCTCCTTTGACAGCACCTTCCAAACCTGTGACCTCTACCACCTAGAAGGACAAGAACAGCAGATGCTGATGAAAGGTCACACAGATCTGAACACTCTCCTCTCTACAGATGCTGCCTGACCTGCTGAGTATTTCCAACATTTTATGTTTTTGATTCAAATTTCCAGCATCTGCAGTATTTTGCTTTTGTACCGTTAAATGAGGGTTGGATTCAGATGATCCTATATGGAGATAGCCCAATGTGAGTTAGAACAGCGGATGCAAGGTACAACCTGCTGCCCTGCATGTTAAAAGCTGTTTGGCTTGTAGCATACCAGAGACAGTTTTAAAATAATGAATGTGAAAAGATCAGGTAAATAAAAGAAATAGAGGAAAAGAATGCAAAAGCTAGTGATTTGGAGGCTGTTAGAAGAACTAAGTGAGGAAAAAAAAAAACTGGGAACACAAAAGGGAGCATCATTTCACCGAGATTCAATACCTAAAAACAGTCAGGTATTGGAGAAACTGAAGTTGTGACAAATGGGAAAAGGAAGCATATAACAGAGTGAGCTGCAAAAGACAAAACACAGAAAGCCACAAGAAGGGTAGCATACTAGTCAGTTCTAGAGAGAAGGGGAAAAGAGAACCATGTGGAATGTGAGAAAAGAATGAAGGAGTTAGAGGAGAAATTGTATGTTAAAAAGAGTGTAATGTGTGCAATGGCACCAGAATATCTAAGTGATGATGAGGATGAATTAGACTCTGGACAGCCTGAAGAAGATTGGAGACCCTAGTGCATGTCTCAAAGAAAGGGGGAGGGCACTACTAAAAATAAACCTGGGTTAAGCGAGCACGACCTAGAAGTAGAAAGACAATACCATCAAGAATACTCATTGACCTTAAAAGTTTAGCAAAAGATAACCAAACTAGGCAGGAGAGGAGAAATAGAAAACCATCTAATGATAGCCAGAGAGGCCTGTTGCTCTACTAAGTGTGAAGAGGAGGAAAAGAAAAAGCTGTTATTTATGTAAGAACCAGACATTTTAGGAGAACTCCTTAAAGACCATAGAGATGGCAGCTCAGACTGGAGAGTTGGGGAAGAGTTTCAAAAACTAATGGAGGACAAAGTAGGAAACTCCTTTCAAAAGGTAGAATCGACCACCCAAAGCTCGGAAGTATGGCCTAGGCAGTTTGCCATTCAACTCTGCGCAGGGTACAATGAAACCTTGGGGGTGGCGGGAGACAGAGAGAAAAACTAACCAGAAATGCATTAAATCATTGGTTGAGGACCCTAATTAGCCTGTCCTATATAAGAACTACTATGGAGAACTGGTTTGATCCCAGTGATGAGAACACTGAGGACAAGGTGCTATGGAAAATGACGATTATTTGAATCCTGTCAGGATGAGAAACGAGAGAGGGTGAAGGGAATCAGTCTAAAGGAAAGGTGTGCAAAATAATAGGGGAAACCCCCAAGAAATGGCAGCAGAAGGGCAAACTCCTTAAGTTGGCTATTGGAATAAATAATGAAAGCAAAATACTGCAGATGCTGGAAATCTGAAACACAAACAGAAATGCTGGAAATACTCAGCAGCTTCTCTCTCAACAGATACTGCCAGACCTGCTGAGTATTTCCAGCATTTCTTGTTTGTGTAGGAACAGATAGTCTTATAATTGTGGCAAAAGGGGCCATTTTGCTAGAGAATGTAGGAGACCCAAGAAAGGATGGGAAGGAGGAAGTATGCCATACCCCCAGCTATAGAGATTAATGGCATGCATAACCAACTTTGTGAAGGAACAAAATGGCCAACAGAAAGGTAGGGTCCACACAATCACTCAATGAACAAGTCTGATGGGGCCACACCCAACCCAAGTACCTTTCCCCACTCGGGTACGATGAGTGCAATAGACTATGTATAGGCATTATAGTAGAGGAAAGGAAAGGGAGCTTCGAATAGAGTAATTGATAGAAAAGCACCTCATTAGTCTCCATGGTCTAGTGGAAAACCTTATGGACTCAAAGGATTTTTGGGCAGGTCAGTGGCTGCAGCAGTTTTAAGGCAGGATCCCTGCAAATTAAGTGGACATGTGTTTTAAGGTATTGGGACCAACCCAGAATGGTGATACTGGGATCTGACTGGATGCTGGCATATAACATATTCATGGACATACATAACTACTGTTTGTGGAGTGGTTTGGGCAAAACTGACGAAGTGTTGGTTATTCCACCCCGCCATGGGGGAGGCATAGGTTGTGTCATAGATAGAGAGTCAAAGAGTTAAACAGCACAGAAACAGGCCCTTCGGCCCATTGTGTCTGCCAGCCATCAAGCACGTAACTATTCTAATCCCATTTTCCAGCACTTGACCCGTAGCCTTGTATACTATGGTGTTTTAAGTGCTCATCTAAATACTTCCTAAATGTTGAGTGTTCCTGCCTCTACCACCTCTTCGGGCAGTGCGTTTCAGATTCCAACCACCCTCTGGGTGAATTTTTTTTTCCTCAAATCCCCTCGAAACCTCCTGCCCCTTACCTTAAATCTATGCCCCAGGTTATTGACCCCTCTGCTAAGGGAAAACGTTTTTTCCTATCTAACCTATCAATGCCCCTCATAATTTTGTATACCTCAATTTATCTCCCCTCAGTCTTTTCACCCTAAGGAAAACAACCCTAACCTTTTCAGTCTCTCTTCATAGCTGAAATGCTCCAGCCCAGGCAACATCCTGGTGAATTTCCTCTGCACCCTCTCCAGTGCAATCACATCCTTCCTATAGTGTGGTGCCCAGAACTGTACACAGTACTCCAGCTGTGGTCTAACTAGCGTTTTATACAGCTCCATCATAGCCTCCCTGCTCTTATATTCTATGTCTCGGCTAATAAAGGCAATATCCCATATGCCTTCCTAACCACCTTACCTATCTGTGCTGCTGCCTTCAGTGATCTATGGCCAAGTACACCAAGGTCCCTCTGACCCTCTGTACTTCCTAGGGTCCTACCGTTCCTTGTATATTCCCTTGCCTTGTTCGTCCTCCCAAAATGCATCACCTCACACTTCTCTGGATTAAATTCCATTTGCCACTGCTCCACCCATCTTACCAGCCCATCTATATCGTCCTGTAATCTGAGGCTTTCCTCCTCACTATTTACGATACCACCAATTTTTGTGTCATCAGTGAACTTACAGATCATACCTCCTATATTCATGCCTAACTCATTAATGTACACTACAAACAGCAAGGGACCCAGCACCTCAACCATTACCCTCTGCTTCCTGCCACTAAGCCAATTTTGGATCCAATTTGCCAAATTGCCCTGGATCCCATGGGCTCTTCTTAACCAATCTCCCATGTGGGACCTTATCAAAAGCCTTACTGAAGTCCAAGTAAACTACATCAACTGCTTTACCCTCATCGACACATCTAGTCACCACCTCTCAAAATTCAATCAAGTTAGCTCGACACGATCTCCCCCCCCGACAAAGCCATGCTGACTATCCTTGATTAATCCCTGCCTCTCCAAGTGGAGATTAATCCTGTCCCTCAGAATTTTTCCAATAGTTTCCCAACCACTGATGTTAAACTCACCGGCCTGTAATTACCTGGTTTATCCCTGCTACCCTTCTTGAATAATGGTACCACATTTGCTGTCCTCCAATCCTCTGGTACCTCTCCTGTGGCCAGAGAGGATTTGAAAATTTGTGTCAGAGCCCCTTGCCTCACATAGGAATGTGCGAGGAATAGGCCAAATAATTATAGGCCGGTCAGTCTGACCTCGCTGGTGGGTAAATTGTTAGAATCTATTTGGAGGGACAGGATAAACTGCCACTTAGAAAGGCATGGATTAATCAGGAATAGTCAGCATAGATTTGTCAAGGGAAGGTCATATCTTACTAACTTGATTGAGTTTTTTGAGGAAGCAACAAGAGGGATTGATGAGGGTAGTGCAGTGGATGTGATTTACATGAACTTTAGTAAGCCATTTGACAAGGCCCCACATGGCAGACTGGTCAGTAAAATGAAAGCCCATGGGGTACAGGGGAATAAGGCAGGTTGGATCCAGAATTGGCTCAGTGACAGGAAACAACGGGTAGTAGTCGACGGAAGCTTTTGTGAATGGAAAGCTGTTTCCAGTGGCGTTCCATAGGGCTCCGTGTTGGGTCCCATGCTGTTTGTGGCATATATTAATGATTTGGATTTAAATGTGGGAGGCATGATTTGGAAATTTGCTGATGACACAAAAATTGGCTATGTAGTTGATAGCGAAGAGAATAGCCGTAGTCTCCAGAAAGATATCAATGGTTTGTGTGGAAAAGTGGCAAATGGAACTCAATCCAGATAAGTGTGAGGTAATGCATTTGGGGAGGACAAATAAAGCAAGGGAATACACAATAAAAGGGAGGATATTGAGAGGGGTAGAAGAAGTGAGAGACCTTGGAGACAATGTCCACAGGGCCCTGAAGGTGACAGGACAGGTGGATAGAGTGGTGAAGAAGGCACATGGAATGCTTTCCTTGATTGGCTGAGGTATAGAATTCAAAATCAGAGATGTAATGCTGGAACTGTATAAAACGCTGGTTAGGCCACAGTTGGAGTATTGCGTACAGTTCTGGTCACCACGTTACAGGAAGGACAGAATTGCTCTGGAGAGAGTACAGAGGAGATTTACAAGCATGTTGCCAAGGCTCGAAAGTTGCAGCTATGAGGAAAGATTGGAAGGCTAGGGTTGTTTTCCTTAGAACAGAGGAGGCTGAGGGGTGACTTAATTGAGGTGTACAAAATTGTGAGGGACCTAGATAGAGTAGACAGGAAGGACCTGTTTCCCCTAGCAATGAGGTCAATTACCAGAGGGAACAGATTTAAGATGATTGATGGAAGGATTAGAGGGGATACGAGGAAAAACTTCTTCACCCAGAGGGTGGTGGGTGTGTGGAATTCACCAACAGGAATGGTGGTGGAGGCAGAAAGCCTCAATTCTTTCAAAAGGTACCTGGACATGCACCTGAAGTGCTGTAACTGGCAGGGCTATGGGCCAGGTGCTGGAAGGTGGGATTAGATTGGATGGCTAATTTTTTCAGCTGGCACGGACACGACAGGCTGAATAGCTTCCTTTTGTGTGGTAATTTTTCTGTGGTTCTATGGTCCTAAGGTTTGTACAATCGGATCTATAGTTTCAATCACCTAGCCAAATGTATCTGGCACAAAATATTGAATGGGATATAACTACATTACACTGATATTATGCAAATATAAATTAAACAGTTTCCAATTGAAAATTATTTACTCAGTTGCTAGTAGCTCAGCAGTGACCATCAAACAATATAAAAATATATTATTACGGAGAACAGAAAATGCTGGATACGTAGTGGGCCAGAGAGTGTGGAGAGAACGAACAAGTTGAGGTTTGATTAACATGTTGCTTTTCTCCACAGATGCTGACTGATCTGCTAAATGCTTCCATCATCTCTGTTTTTGTTTCAGATATCCAGTATCTGCAATATTTTGTGTTTTAATCAAAGAGGCCCAGTGGAGAGATATTCAGAGACTTTAATGTGACAGCTTACTGTGAGTTGTCAAGCAGTGTTACATTAATGTATATGACCATCTCATATTAAAATCAAAATTTACATTTAGTGGTAGATAGTGAATCAAAAATGAAATAAACGTTAAATGTGTAAGTACCATCCAATTACTGGTTCAGGAAGTCAGAATAAAGTTACTGCTGCCAATACATGCAGTAGTTCTCAATGAATCTGCACTTAATCTCCCAGTTCATGTATATTATTAACATATACAGCTGGTCAATATTGTAATTATGTGGTTTTTTTTACACTGAAACTGTCCTCTGCCATAATGGTATATTGATTTTTATCTTGCTTTACTAAATTTCAAGGAATGGTGAATGTTAAATAGCTGTTAAAATTGTAAGTCAGAATATTCATCAGTCTTGTTCATTTGACAGTTTTTGGATACAGACATAATATAGAGGATCAATTAGTCAAATATTCAATGATTCAAATTTCCAAAGGAGATTCCTTTGTTCCTTTTACTACAGGACACTTTCTAACACACTTTCTCTTCAGGTATCTCAGATAGGAAGAGACAATGGCTTACATTTCTCCTCAGCTGCCATTAATGTTGCTACATGATTGGCAACTGGGAGTTGGGGGGGTGGTTTGCGGGGGGCTGCTTTAAGTGGGCAGCTCTCTCTCAGATGGCAGTCCTTGTTTGTGGGTGATATTCCCCTGGAGGATTTGCTAATAACTAACAAAATTCAACCAGCTGAGGCAGGATGGTTCAACTGACGAAGTAGGATTTGAATTCAAATTTCTGGTTGGGGAGAAAGAAATAAAATGCCAATTTGTGCATTGGGATAATTATCTATTAGGCATTCCTTACAAATAGAGAAATACTTGCTCTGAGCAAGTACAAAATGCAGTTAATAATAGGAAAGCTTATATAGCACTTTTTACACAAAAATGTCTCAAAACACTTTAACCAAACAATTACATTTTGAAGTACAGTGACTTGTACAGACAAAATGGCAGCCATTTGGGGTCAACAACATCCCACAAACTGCAATTAAATGAATAATCTGTGAATTTGTTTTTGGTTATTGTTGCACTTCAGTACTTCTGACCATTTTTCCACAGAAAAGACTTGGGAATGGGTTACATTTAAGTGTGTGCTTTAAATGAAAATGAGATCACAGTTTTACAATCCTTTTTACAGCCCTCTGCTGCAGCTGTTGAGACAAAAGGACATTGATTTGCTAATGAGCCAGGCATTGAAGATGTTATTCACAACCAAGGGCAATAAATAATTCATAGGTCATATCAGACTCCCATCAGGGGCAATAATTCAGGGCCCACAGGTGGCATTGGACCCTACACTACAGAACATGAAATCACCGGTTCAAAAATGCCAGCACAGGAGTGACATTTCTCTCAGACTTATATCCATGTAGTCAGTGGACTTCTGGCAGGAGAGGATGAGCAGTCATTCTCGGCATGCCTGGAGTGTGTGCATTATCCTATGACATATTACACTGTTGTATCATTGTATGAAGACATCAACAGATATCTCTAATGTGGTTGAATTCAGTGTAGTGAAATCACAAATATTCATTATTCTTTTCTCATCAGCCAGATCTGACATGCAAAAACCCATCACAATGTTTAAGGGTTTGTATGATAATCTTGTTTTGACCAGGTGAGAAGGGGTCTAGGGGTTCCCTCTGATCCTTTGCCTGGTTTAACCATAACAGGGTTTAATTTTAGAAACACCCTGTTTTTAGCTCCCCCTCAGTGAATCCTTGTTCACTGCTCCAATTGTAAGGCAAAGAAATCATACAGGTTTCCTTAGGTTTAAATAGGAACGGTGGAAGTTTATTAATCTTAAACCCTAATCTGGTTAACAACTATTAATATGCAACGTGACCACGCTAGCAGGCATATGTGATAAACACATATAGAGATATGCAGAAAAAGTAGAAAGAATAAAGGGGAAGAGTTTGAGGCAATATCGGGACTATATTACAGTCCTTTAAGTTCAATGTGGAGTCTTTGGTTGCTGGTAAGTCCTGCAATTTGATGGGGCCTAGTTCATGCTTCAACTTGTTTTGATGTCGGAGTCTTTTCTCTCTTGTGGTTTACATGTCTTCCGTGGGTTTGGTGGCTTGGGAGAAAGCGAGAGTGAGACAGCCAGGAGAGAGGCTTTCTTGTTTCAGCTTCAGTGGCAAACTCTAGTCTCAATTCAAACTGTCCTGTGTCTCAATCAAAAGCCTAGATCAGCCAGTGAGTCATGTGACCAGTTGGTTTAACCAGTCCTGTCTCTGTGGATTGTATCATTTTAGCAGTCCCTGGAATGCGCTTCCTTACACCTTCAGTGTCTGGAGATCAAAATCCATTTGGGTTAATTGGGTCAGGGAGCAGTTCTTTGTCTCCACAAGCATCGTCTCTTAGTATGCAAATGTCCTCCAGTCAAAGTAAACGCAAAATACTGCAGATGCTGGAAATCTGAAATAAAAACAAGAAATGCTGGAAATATTCAGCGGGTCTAGCAGCATCTGTGGAGAGAGAAGCAGAGTTAACATTTCAGGTCAGTGACCTTTCATCAGTCAAAGGTCTGGTGATCTCTTTAACATGTCATTTCTTCACTCCAGCAACAGTTTAATTAATATTTATGATGAAATTCATATGCCTCATCCTTGGCAGGTGGGGGTCTGCATGACAATCGACTGAGAAATCCACACAAATAGAGTTCTTGTTTCCCCAGTATGGAGTATACACACTCTCACCCTGTACAGACATATCCCACTTATCTAAGTCCACAGTGTTTTGGCGGAAGTTGGAAGAGTAAAGTCTTATGCACCCTCAATTGAGCGCAAGGGTATTGTTGGAGTTTAACCAGCTAAAGCCATGCAACTTAACAGCAAAACTTCATGCTGCTTACCCAGACATGACCATCTGACCCATTAGGGCATTGACTTACAGGGTTCTCTGAAGTCAAGTGGGAAGAATCCCAGACCCAATGATAGTCTATTCCTCAAGATTCTATCATTGGGTCTGGGTGATCAATGATCATCAGTGCCCTTGAGGACTGTGAACCTGCTCAGATCAGGTGCCGCCGCCTTCTTAGGCAGTTCCTTGGGATTGAGGATGATTTGCTTCCGCTCTGATTCAATGGGTTCTGAGATGGCTGATAAGTCCAATGCGTGATCTGTAAGGTCTGCCACATGAGGGGCAGGTGGTGGTTGAAGGAGCAGGTAGATTAGTTTGGAGGTTGATGCACTCTCTCTGTGCCTCGACTTCACCTCTACATGATCCCGACAAAATTCTCGAGCCAGGGACTCCTATGCATCGACGGAGATATTTGATCTTTTCAGGCTGCTTTGAGGACATCTCAAGTGTTTCCACTGTCCTCCTGGGAGTCTCCTGCTGCGACCAAGTTCTGAGTAGAACAGTTGCTTTGGGAGTTTGGTGTCAGGTATGCAAACGACATGTCCCACCCAGTGGAGCTGGTTTTGAGTGATTAGCGCCCCAATGCTGGTAAAGTTGGCTTGGGCAAGGAGGCTGCTTTTGGACTGTCTTTCTTGCCACCTGATTTGGAGGATCTTGCGGAAGCACCTCTGGTGGTCCTTCTCCAGTGCTTTGAGGTGCTTGCTATTGTTTGTCCAAGACGCCAAAGCATATAGAGCACAGGGATCACTGCTGCCCAGTAAATCATGATCTTACTCTCGGGTTTGAGATCCTGATCCTCAAATAGATATAAATAAATAGATATCAAATAAATAGAAGAGAGTAGAACAGGTACCAGATCGCTGAGAATGGTACAGAAGGTTAACTTGGTTCTGAATTTCCATCTCTATTGTTTCAAGCAGAAGATTGGTGGCAGTGTAGTGTTATGCTCACGTGAAGGTCAGCGATTGAAAATACAAGAACCCAAATTGAAGAGTTATAAAAATTGACTTTTCCTTTAAAAGGTGGACAATGTGCTGGAAAAAATGGCCACCGAGTGTCAAAAAACCTGGCCCTGTATATTCAAACTGTCTTACTGTCCGGTAAGAATAGAAGGATACATTCCAAGCTAAGAGGTATCAATTACACCCATCCTGAACCCATCAAGAGGCATTTTTGAATTGAATGGGTCCTTCTGTTCCACCATTGATGGCCAAATCATCAGGGGCCTAGGCTCTAAGCTCTGGAATTACCTTCCTACATCTCTCTGCCTCTCTACCTCACTTTAGGACACTCCATAAAGCCTACCTCTTTGACCAAACTTGCGGTCTTCTGAGTGGCTCTGTGTCATATTTTGTTTTGTAATGTTCCTGTGAAGATCCTTGGGACATTTTATTACATTAAAGGTGCTAAATAATACAAGTTGTTGTTGTAAAGATATTTATTAAAAAATGTGTGCATTGGTATGCACCTGCATGCACAGACATGCATCTGTGTGGTTGTCAATATTTTTAATTTAACAGTGAATGTTTAATCTGTCATCAAAGAATTGGCTTAAAACAGCTCCTTAAATCCACTAATGTGAAAGCCAAATTAATAGAGATAAAGCTGAAGCTCTTCTCATCATTGGTGCATAACAAACATTCTTACTGCCACCTAGTGTTTGCAGCAGGCAAGCTAGAGCTGAAGTCATAATACATTTGAGTCTTTTTTTTATCTGGATCTGATTAAAACTGTAGTAGCGTTAGCACCATTACCAATGTCATTTTCAGAATTTAAGCATATCAGAGATTCTCCCTTATCTCCTAGGTTATCTTCTCTTTTTCAAATTATGACAGTAAATGTTATCACTGTGTATAATGACCTGGAATTTCCTCTGCATTTGCACTAAGAAATGCTTATAACAGGGTGCACATCAATTACATGGCTTAAAAGATTGCGAAACTTTGGCCATGAGTTACCCAGGTAACTACAATATGGCCAGGTCTCCTTGATTTTTTTGAAGTCATTCCATGAAAGCCTCTATCTGTGCAAATCGCTGCCCACAAAACTGGCCACGCCCCTGACTCTCAAAATTGACTGCCCTCCAATTGTGCTTGCTCAGGAGCAGGGGTTTCTCCATATTTTGCCCAGATTTTCATGCACAGCAGGAAACAAAATAATATTTCTGGTCCTTCAGTTGCATTTTGAGTTTTTTTTTAGAAAAATATCATCATTGAGACCTCTTCCTTTTCTGTTTTTTTAATTCATTTTTATGGCCTAAATGTAGTGGTGATCTAAAAAGCTTCCTCAATTGACAGTTATTAAATATGCTGTGCCTGATGTGCATTAGTGATGGTGAAATGATTTGAAACAAATTTTAAGGCTCAAAGTAGACATATACTGGTGTGGGTTCAGGGTTTCCTTTGGCCTCGATTGTCTGTGCTGATTTAAACCCATGTTAAGTTCAGGTGTATTCTAATGTGATTGGGCGGATACTTGGGTGGAATTTGACATTGGCAGAATGAGGGTAACCTTGGGCGCATTTTCGGGTCTAACTTGCAGGGTACTTCCAAGGGGAAAACTTCAAACTATTATGAATACAACCAATTGCTACATGTACAGGAGAACACACATAGCAACCAACTTTGGTAAATTATAACACATTAGAGATGCCAATTGTCAGAAGCATCAGATGCTAGGACAAACAGCTAATGAAAACCAAGACAGAAATCAGTTGAAAAATATAAGGCAGTGAGCACCTTGCAGATTTGGACCATTCCATCTCAAGATTTAAAATATGCAAGTGCAGCAGCCTCAGGAATGACAGTATGCTGCAGCATGCAAAGAAAATGGGCCACTTTCAAAAATATTTTGAAAGGATGTGAAACCTGATATATATTCCTGCAAGGAAGAAAAGTGTGCCTAATGAAAGGTACATTGGTACACAAGAACAAGTATTTTAAGCTCTATAAAAATGAATCATAGGGGGTGAAATTGGACTTTGCAAGTTGGGACTTGGCAAATTAGGGGCAAAGTGAGGCTTGATGTGTGGAAGTTTTATTTTTCACAGAGGCGATGGAAAAGCATTCCAGAGATGATGGTGAGGACTGACATCTTAAACTCTTTCAAGTAGGTTTTAGACACTTCTATGGAAAACTACAAATCCACCAGAGAAGGAAGGTAAAGTTTTGGGGACTAGTTAATGGGTTCAGGCATGGATGATCATCCTTGAGGGTCAGAGAGGAATTTTTGACAGTAATTCCTGAATTGACAATGTGGCTCTGTACTTTTCCTCCTGTTCCAGGAATTAATTTGTTTGATGACCCATGTTTTTATTTGTATGGGAATTCTAAAGCGATAATTTACACTATTGCTACCCAAATACTTATTTTCTGTTTCTACATAACACTGGAAATGTGCCTACTCTTTTGAGATGACACATGACACAAGGTCCTCACTGACTTTATTTCAAGTAACTTTGTTTCCAAATAAAACAAACCCAATCAATTCCTGTTGAAAGCTAGAAACAAGCCACGTGCTAGTGAGTATAGGAATAGGAAAATAAAGCAGATGAATGCGTGGCTGAAGAGATGGTGCAGGAAGGAGGGCTTTAGTTTCCTGGATCACTGGGTCTATTTCTGGTGAAGGTGGGACCTGTACAAGTCGGACGGGTTGCACCTGAACCGGAACGGGACCAACATCCTTGCAGGGGGGTTTGCGACTGCTGTTTGGGGGGGGGGTTTAAATTAATTTGGCAGGGAGATGGAATACAGAGTGGAGGTACAGTAGGGGGTGATGCACAGTCAAATATAGAAGAGAAACTAAGTCAGTCTGGAAGACAGAGCAAATATAGACCTGTTAAGGCACAAGCAAATAATGCAAGGCTGGATTGCATCTATGTTAACGCAAGGTGTCTCACATGTAAAGCAGATGAATTGAATTAACACATGGAAATATGATATTATTGCTACCACAGATACATGGTTGAGGGAGGGGCAGGACTGGCAGCTCAATATTCCAGGGTATAAAATCTTCACGCATGACAGGGGCAGGTGTAAAAGAGGATTTGGAATTCTACTATTGATGAAGGAGTCAACTACTGCTGTGAGGAGGGATGACATCTTAGAAGGTTCCTCAAATGAGGCCATATGGATAGAAATTAAAAACAAAAAGGGGGAAATCACTTTGCTGAGGTTGTGCTACAAGCCTCCAAACAGTCAGAGAGAGATAGAGGAGCAGATATGTAGGCAAATCTCAGAGATGTGTAAAAATAATAGGGTAATAATAGTAGGGGATTTCAACTTCCCCAATATTAACTGGGATAGCCTTAGTGCAAAAACCTTAAAGGGGGTGGAATTCTTAAAGTGCATCCAGAAGAGCTTTCTGAGCCAGCACGTAGAAAGTCCTACAAGAGAAGAGGTGGTACTGGACCTAATCTTAGGGAATGAAGCCAGACAAATGGTAGAAGTGTCAGTGGGGGAGCATTTCGGGGACAGTGACCATAACTCAAGATCTAAGGTAGTTATGAAAAAGGACAAAGATGGACCGGACATAAAGATACTGAATTTGGGGGAAGGTTGATTTCAATATGATAAAACAGGATCTGGCCAAAGTGGACTGGGAGCAGCTACTTGTAGGAACGTCTACATCAGACCAGTGGGAGTCATTCAAAAAGGAAATAGTGAGAGTTCAGGGCCAACATGTTTCGGAAAGGTGAAGGGTAGGACCAATAAGTCCAGGGAACCCTGGATGTCAAGGGATATAGAGGATTGGATAAGGAAAAAAAAGGAGGCTTATGGCAGATTCAGAATGCTGAAAACAGAAGAGGCCCCAGAGAAGTATAGAAAGTGTGGGGGAGGGGGTGGTGGGGGGTACTTAAAAAAAGTAATTAGGAGAGCGAAGAGGGGGCATGAAAAAACACTGGCAGGCACGAAAAAGGAAAATCCCAAGGAGTTTTATAAGTATATTAAGGGCAAGAGGATAACCAGGGAAAGAGTACGGCCCACTAAGGATCAAAGTGGCAATCTGTGTGTGGAGCCAGAGAACGTAGGTGAGGTTTTAAATGATTACTTTTCATCTGTGTTCACTATGGGGAAGGACGATGTAGGTGTTGAGATCAGGGAGGGGGATTGTGATATACTTGAACAAATTAACGGAAAGGGAGGAGGTATTAGCGGTTTTAGCGGGCTTAAAAGTGGATAAATCACCAGGCCCAGATGAGATGTTTCCCAGGCTGCTATGTGTGGCAAGGGAGGAAATTGCAGGGGCTCTGACATAAATTTTCAAATCCTCTCTGGCCACAGGAGACTGGAGGACAGCGAATGTGGTACCAATATTCAAGAAGGGTAGTAGGGATAAACCAGATAATTACAGGCCAGTGAGTCTAACATCAGTGGTAGCGAAACTAATGAAAAAAATTCTGAGGGACAGGATTAATTCCACTTGGAGAGGTAGGGATTAATCCAGGATAGTCAGCATGCCTTTGTCAGACGGGTTCATTTCGAACAAATTTGATTGAATTTTCCAAGGAGGTGACTAGGTGTGTAAATGAGGGTAAAGCAGTTGATGTAGTCTACTTGGACTTCAGTAAGGCTTTTGATAAGGTCCTGCATGGGAGATTGGTCAAAAAGGTAAGAGCCCATGGGATCCAGGGCAATTTGGCAAATTGGATCCAAAATTGGCTTAGTGGCAGGAGGCAGAGGGTGATGGTCGAGGGTTGTTTTTGCGATTGGAAGCCTGTGACCAGTGGTGTACCACAGGGATCGGTGCTGGGACCCTTGCTGTTTGTAGTGAACATTAATGATTTAGACGTAAATATAGGAGGTATGTTCAGTAAGTTCAAAGATGACACAAAATTGGTGGTGTCGTAAATAGTGAGGAGGAAAGCCTTAGATTACAGGACGATATAGATGGGCTGGTAAGATGGGCGGAGCAGTGGCAAATGGAATTTAATCCTGAGAAGTGTGAGGTGATGCATTTTGGGAGGACTAACAAGGCAAGGGAATATACAATGGCTGGTAGGACCCTAAGAAGTACAGAGGGTCAGAGGGAATTGCTCTGTCTATAGATCACTGAAGGCAGCAGCACAGGTAGGTAAGGTGGTTAGGAAGGTATATGGGATACTGCCTTTATTATCCGAGGCATAGAATATGAGAGCAGGGAGGTTATGATGGAGCTGTATAAAATGCTAGTTAGGCCACAGCTGGAGTAATTTGTACAGTTCTGGTCGCCACACTATAGGAAGGATGTGATTGCACTGGAGAGGGTGCAGAGGAGATTCACCAGGATGTAGCCTGGGCTGGAGCATTTCAGCTAGGAAGAGAGGCTAGATAGGCTAGGGTTGTTTTCCTTCGAGCAGAGAAGGCTGAGGGAGGAACCTGATTGAGGTGTACAAAATTACGAGGGGCATTGATAGGAAGAAACTTTTTTCTCTTAGCGGAGGTGTCAATAACCAGGGGGCATAGATTTAAGGTAAGGAGCAGGAGGTTTAGAGGGGATTTGAGGAAAAATCTTTTCACGAGAGGGTGGTTGGAATTTGGAACACACTACCTGAAGGGGTGGTAGAGGCAGGAACCCTCACAACATTAAAGAAGTATTTAGATGAGCACTTGAAACGCCATAGCATACAAGGCTATGGGCCAAGTGCTGGAAAACGGGATTAGAATAGATAGGCTTGATGGCCGGCGTGGACACGGTGGGCCAAAGGGCCTGTTTCTGTGCTGTCTAACTCTATGACTAAGCAACCATAACAAGACCACATTGTAATATAACATTGACTCATTTAAATTTGCTAGTTGAGCTGCAGGGTGCTGCGGCCTCAAGATTGAGCTGGGGCAGCTGCCAGCAAGGTAAATTGCAGAGGAAGAGGGAGGTGCCATGTCCTGAGGCAGCAGTGAGCCTGATTAGTTTTGTGGGCTCTTGAGGAGCATGAGTGGTCCTCTGGGGTCCATAGAAATAATTTGACTCAATTGGCCAGTGTCTTTAGCTTTATCACCATGGAATTGTGTTAAGAATAAAATACCTGACAGCTATAATGAATTTGTGTCAAAAGGGAGAGTGACTTCCTATCCTGTATGTGAGGCCTAGAGAGTGACTTAATAACTGGGGTAGTAACTGTAGGTGCTGTCCACAGTTTACCAGTAAAGGGAATTGATCTAGGCCTAGGAAATGATTTGGCAGGATCAAAAATATCAGTTTCTCCTATGGTTACAGAGGAACCAAGTGAAATTGAGGAAACGGAGCAAGTACAGGAACAACTTCCGGGAATATTTCCTGTGTGTGTAATTACCCAAGCAATGGCTAAACAGGATCAATTGTCAGAAGTAAAAGAAGCACCCCCCACCCCCCCCAATAATTGTTAATGCCCGTATCCAATGGTCAAAATTCATTTGCTTCACCCTCTCAAATTCTAAATATGTCTGCCCAGTCAATCTCCGTAAGTTCCTAAACATCTGACGGTAAGCTTCAGGGACTAACTCATGCGCAGTGAGAATAGCCTTTTTTGCCATCTCATAATCTGCAGCAGCCTCTTCAGGAAGCATGGCATAAGCTTCATGAGCTCTGCCTACCAGCCTGCCCTGCATGAGCAATGTCCAGCTTTCTTTCGGCCATTTCATCAGTTTGGCTATTTTTTTCAAAAGATATCCCTTTCCTCGAATTTAGGAAGAGCCTGTATAAATTTAAACAACTTCTCGCTGGGTCCTGATCTAAACACAGATTCTTCCTGACCTGAATTTTCCCTGGATTCAAGACTACCCTTTTGTCTTAGTTCCATTTCTTTTAACTTAAATTCCCTCTTTCACTTTCTCTCTGAAATGCTCCGTCTTTCTCCCTTTCCTCTTTTTCCAATTCAAGTTTTCTACTCTCTCCTCACTATCCAAGGCCCCAAGCACTCCTTTCAGGTGAAGCAGCAATTTACTTGTACTTCTTTCAATGTAGTATACTGTATTCGCTGCTCACAATGTGGTCGTCTCTACATTGGGGAGACCAAACGAAGTCTGGGTGACCGCTTTACGGAACACCTCAACTCAGTCCAAAAGCATGACCCCAAGCTTCCTGTTACTGGCCATTTCAACACTCCCTCCACACCCCCTCCCCCCGCTCTCATGCTCCCATCTCTGTCCTGGAATTGCTGCAGTGTTCCAGTGAATATCAATGCAAGCTTGAGGAACAACATCTCATTTACCGATTAGGCACACTACAGCCTGCAGGATCGAACATTGAGTTCAATAATTTCAGAGCATGATGGGACCCCCTTTTTATTTTTAGTTATTTTTTCTTTTTTGTGTTTATTTTATTTTAGTTTGTTTCTACTCTGCCTACCCACTGTTTTTTTCATGTTTGTGCTTGGGGCCAGGCTGCTCAGTTTTCAGTCCATTAACACCCTCTCTGTATTAATGCTCTGTCTTTCAGGACACCATTAACATACCATTTGCCTTTGCTCCATGACCTTCTGGTCAGTTATTCTCTGTGATCTTGCCCTATCAACAGCTTCTCTTTGGTTACCTCTTGCCCCACCCCCACTTTACTTGCTTAAAACCTTTTACACTTCTAATATCTGCCAGTTCTGATGAAGGGTCACTGACCTGAAACATTAACTCTGCTTCTCTCTCCACAGATGCTGCCAGACCTGCTGAATATTTCCAACATTCCAACAAAAAAACTGTTTCAAGTTTTCTTAATTCTTTTTCCTGCTGAAGCTCCAGTTTTTTTTTCATTTCTAACTGAATCCTAGCCAGTTCCGCAGCATCAGTCTCGGGCCTATTACCTTCATGTCTCTCATACTCCCTTTCTTGTTCCACGTATTGCCCTTCATCTGTATCATCATCATCATCTTCTACTAATTCCAGATGTTTGGCTATTATTTCAATTATCTCTGCTTTTTTGACACCTGATTTCAATTCCAATTTCAATTCCAACCCCAATTTCACTGCCAATTCTTTTAATTTGTTCTTAGTTAAAGTTATCAAGCATTTCTGCTTTCCCAAAAATTCTGCTACAACCACTAATGCCATAACAATGGTTTAGACTGTCCCTTATTATACAAGAGACCAGCTGAGTATTTTAGATCCCAACAATCAAGTTTCCAATTGATAAGATTCCAGACTCGAGAGCAATTAATTTGATGCCATACGCCAGACCCCAATTAGAATATGTTATCCCAGAGATGAGTAATTACAATGATTCCAATGCAAGCCCTCCAAATTTGTCTGATTCTGATCCCAGATGCAAGCCACCAAATTAAATACGATTCAACTGTGAGCGAGCCCCCAATTAAGATATGATTCAAATCCCGAGAAACCTAATTATTATGTGATTCAAATCTTGAGTGAGCCCCCAATTAATATGTTATTCAAATCCCAGGACAAGCCCCCAATAAATATGTTATTCAAATCCTGGGACAAGCCCCCAATAAAAATGTTACGACCGACCGCTCCAGTCAAAGCCCCCAATCAAAATATACGATTCTGATTGTGGTGGGAGAAATGCACTGTTAATTCAATTCCGTCACTCCACAGATCGCAGAACATATCATGTAAAACTTTCCAAATTAAAGAAGGACCCAGCCAAATTGTACCATCTATTAACCCCCAAATGAGGCTAACCAAACCAGGTGTCTTTAAATCAACAAATGAACTCTTTAATTAGAAGAACTAAATTCTTAAACACTATGAAGATATAAACAACATTTAAAATAGAAAAAATTAGAGTCCTTGCAAATTTTACAGTCCAATTTTGCTTGAAGTCCTCACAGTCGTCCGATGTGGGAAAAGGTTCTTCCACAGTTGAACAGTCCGTAGTCTAACTTCAGCAGTGGGTGATACTTTCCTTCTCCAGCGAATTTCAACAATTAACGACTTGCAAACACTTTCAATAGAATCAAGCTGACTTTAGAGTTTTTGAGGGCTAAAAGATTGACTCTGCTTCTCTTTCCACAGATGCTGCCAGACCTGCTGAGTGAATCCAGCATTTCTTGTTTTTGTTTCAGATTTCCAGCATCCGCAGCATTTTGCTTTTATATTATTGTCATAGTCTAACTTCCCTTTCTTCAATTTAAATTACCAGAGATCTCTGTTTTGGCTTGACTTTTTTAGAATTTTGTGAGATAATTAAACAGACTAAAATCCTATTCCTTCAATTTAAATAGTTGAGAGCTCTTTTTAGGTGCTAAACACCACAGCTGTCTGTCTGGGTCCTCCGTATCTGTGCTCTGTTAGAACAAACTGTCTTCAACTAAAAAGTCAGTTCAAAATTGAATTGTAACAAATGTATCACTTAATACTCACTCCCTGTATCTATGGTAACGAGAATGCACCTTTTGAATTGCAGTCTCCAAATGGCTGTTTCAAAGGCAATGAAAATGCACCTTCCTCTAATTCCTGAGGCTTGCTGGTTCTTAAAGCAATACTGATCCTGGCAAGCCTTAAAGGCAAACCGCATATTCCCAGAAAAAAAACTACAGGACCATGACACTGGTAAGAATGCACATGGCAGAGGCTCTGATCAGTTCTGACTCAAATTGCCAATCAGGATCCTCTGTATGCCATAAGGCCCCAATTTCAATATTAAAAGGGGCTATCATTTGAAACAGCTGGAAGTGTGTTAGGATCCTATCAAAACCCACATAACTGTTAATGCGGTGGAAAGGCTACCGACTGCATTTTGAGGCTGTTAATGCCAGGCGAAGGTAGCAAAAATTGACCCTTGGAATTAGAGCTGCATGGGCAATCAGGCAACAAAGACAAGCAACTGCACGGTTCCACTCCAAGAGTGTAGGACAGACTTGTGAGCATCTTGTAGCTCATGGAATAAAAGGGATGGTAGCAACATGGATACAACATTGGCTGAGTGACAGGAAACAAACAGTAGTGGTTAATGGATGTTTTTCGGGCTGGAGGGAGGTTTGTAGTGGAGTTCCCCAGGGATTAGTGTTGGGACCCTTGCTTTTCCTGATATATATTAATGACCTAGACCATAGTGTACAGGGCACAATTTCAAAGTTTGCAGGTGATACGAAACTTGTAAGCATTGTGAACTGTGAGGAGGAAAGTGTAGAACTTCAAAAAAACATAGACAAGTTGGTGGAATGGGCAGACAGGTGACAGATGAATTTCAATGCAGAGAAATGTGAAGTGATTCATTTTGGTAGGAAGAACATGGAGAGACAATATAAAATAAAGGGTACAATTCTAAAGGGGGTGCACAAGCAGAGGGACCTAGATAGATATGTGCATAAGTCTTTGAAGATGGCAGGACAGGTTGAGAGAGTGGTTAATAAAGCATACAGTATCCTGGGCTTTATTAATAGGGGCATAGAGTACAAGACCAAGGAAGTTATGTTGAACTTGTATAAGACACTAGTTCGGCCTCAGCTGTAGTATTGCATCCAATTCTGGGCGTCTCACTTTAGGAATGGCGTGAGGGCATTGGAGAGAGTACAGAGAAGATTAACGAGAATGGCTGCAGGGATGAGGAATTTCAGTTATGAAGATAGATTGGAGAAGTTAGGACTGTTTTCCTTGGAGGTGAGAAGGCTGAGAGGTGATTTGATAGAGGTATTCAAAATCATGAGGGGTCTGGACAGAGTAGATGGAGAGAAACTGTTCCCACTCATGAAAGGATTGAGAATGAGAGGGCACAGATTTAAAGTATTTGGTAAGAGAAGCAAAAGTGACATGAGGAAAAACCTTTTCACGTAGCGAGTGGTTAAGGTCTGAAATCCACTGCCTGAGCGTGTGGTGGAGGGAGGTTCAACTGAAGCATTCAAAAGGCAATTGGACAGTTATATGAAAAGGAAGAATGTGCAGGGTTATGGGGAGAAGGCAGGGGAATGGAACTGAGGGAATTGCTCTTTCAGAGAGACACGATGGGCCAAATGCCCTCCTCCTGCACAGTAACGATTCTGTGGCAGATACAAAGCAATTCTTTAAATGAGGTAATCATGTGTTCTTTATTTTTTATCATTACACGAAGGCACGTTGTGCCGATTGAACCCAACGATTCTGATCATGCATATTGTACTATATGTTTCACCTTACTGTGGAATAAAGCAGTTAATGAATCAAATCAAGCTTTGTATTATCTAATGACAATTTGGTCTGCAGTTGGTGAAATTGACGAGACACACATGTGAAAGACACGGAGATCCAGTCCAGATCACAAAGGAGTTACCCTCCCAGGTCCTGCTTTGCACTAGTAGAAATAGGGCAGCAACTGCCACAAAAGAACTCAGACCACTTACAAGAGTGATTAATGCCACTGAATCTGAGGAGCTACTTATGGTAAAATACAATTTACACCTATAGGAAAGTGACAAAAATCTTACCAAGTACATTAATATTTTGATTACAGGATGCCTATAAATATTAGGGCATAATTGTAAAAGATTTCTGGTTTGAATTTATTGAATAAAGCTATTCCTTAATATAGTCTATGCAGAATATAATAATGGATTACATACAGAGTGGGGGCTACCACACCTGTTTGTAGTAATTGGAGATCAACACCCACTCAAATATTCCCTGTGTGTCCCTTTATAATTTTCTGTTTCTAATGTAATCTTACTTGTTGTTAAAATAATTACATATAGATGCTAAGCAAAGATCAGCTATCATTTTTGTTCATTAACTCAATCAGATGTTGTCTCCTCCAAAAGTGGTTGAACAATAAATATATTAAATATTGGCACTATATATTTTATGTAATGCTAAATTAAGTTTTATCATTCAATAAATCCTTTCATTATTACTTTTACTAATAACATCACTTTCTGTTGGGTTGTTTTTTTGTATTTTTTGGTATTTATTGAATTTCAACTTTCATAAAAACTTATTAAAAAGTAATAATAAAATGGCACAATGCTGACTGGCAAATTCTCAATAGAATGCAGATAAATCTTTCAAGTTATTGTTCGGCAAAGTGTACAGACATCCCAGGGGCATATGTAGAACAGAACTGTAACAGCTGTTGATGGAACTGTGCCAAATATATATCTCTTTGATTTAGGCTGTGCTCATCACACAGATCAAATGGAAACACTGCATTAGGAGCCACACATAACACTGAGGTACCTATAGAAATTAATATAAGTTAAATCATTTATGTACTATATCCTGTTGTAAGTTTGCAATTCACATAGGACCTTCTAAATCTTTAAAATGCATTCTTCTTTTCAAATTACAATCTAGAATTAATATTCTTGTCTAAAGATACTCAGCCAACATTACCATGCCTTGCAGTGATGGAAATCTCATACAGCAAAATTGCAATGACCGCATCCTGTTCCAGTACTTTGTTTCTAAGGCTGAGTTTGGCATGTGCTTCAGACAATGACATTCTGTCAATTAGGAAAAGATTCCGAAGTTTAAAACAGAAATGATTTAACTGTTGCTCCAATGAAAATGAATAAGCTGCAAAACTTCACACACTCACACAATTCTATTGCAATAACAAATAATACTGTGCAAGCTTCTTGCATAATACATAATTCTAAATACACAATATATAATTTTAAAACAGAATACAATTATCCAATCAAATGATTTATGAGTGATAAACTGCAAGATGAAACATTAAATATTTAATTTGATATTAATGTACAACTTTAAAGTTATTGCTTTGCACCTATTATGCATAACAAATACAACTTAAGTTTTATGTAGATTTTTTAAATCAGATTTTGTCCAATCTGCTGCCTGTAGGTGTCGAGTGGTAATGTGTGCACATAAAGATTTTATTTTTGATTTTTTAGGTGAATTTGTTTTGTACTCATCAAAAGATGGCATGTATGTAATTGTTAGTATCAGGCATTTCCAGATCAGGTCCAGATGGTTGCTGATTAAATCTACCTTTACTTTGCTCCGATACATTTATTCTAAGATTCCAAAATCAGAAATGCAGCAAATTCCCAACTATCTTTGTGGCTTTGTGGGGGTAGGAGACATTGCTATTTTAGAATATATATACATTTTATGTCATTAGCACTTTCACGCCATCACTGTGTTTAACATGATTTGAAGCCCCAAGGAGACTAGAATCTGCAATATTGCTTTTCACCATTTGTATCGCTTGCAGTAGTCCAAAGGACAATGGTGATTGATTGTCAGAGGTAAAAGGTTAGCAATCTCTCTCATTACATGGGCTGTGGGCTATTTTGTACAATAGTAGGTAGATTGGCAATATAGAACTGACTACAGTACATCTTCAACTGTGTTTTTGGAAGTCTAAGGTTTTCAAACAAAATAGAATGTATGTGTCCATCTTGGCTGAGGTATGCTACATACATGCTGTAACTGTCAATTCATGCTACCTTGTTCTCCCTGCATAAATAGGCAGTGTAGATTATTTTACTAAATATTAGTAGGTGATTTTTTATAAAAATGACTTACAATGTCTTCAGTGCAGTTGGGGAAATTTTAGATCCATGGACAGGATCAGTTCGGACTCTCCGACTCGCAGTGTAATACCCTTGTATAAGCCTCTCAGCCTCGGAAGTAAGTTCAGCCTGCTGGTTTCTGGCAAATGCTAGCAGCTGATCAAAATATATTTTATTTTAAGTCAAGAGACACATACATTCACAGACTGATCAGAAATACTCCAGAGAAGAATGTATTTGACTTGATTCCTAAGTACACATTTAGTAAATTACCTTTCAATGTATTAAGTAAAACTAGTAATTTAGAAAATGCATATTATAATGTACAAATCAATTTCAGTTTTGCCACCCTGTCCTGGAGGTGAACATTTCACTTTGGGCCATCAAGTAAAATGTCTAAATTCTTCACGTTCAGAAAATGGATATACATGAAGACTAAGAGTAATGCTGGCAAAACTAACTTATATTTAGAAACCATAATAAACACAAAGGTATTGCAACTCCAGTAGGCATTAGTCATTGAAAAACTATTTTACAGAGAACAAAGCATTCATAAACTGATCATCACCATGTCCTTTGAGGAAGGTTCCTAAATTGTTTGGCTCTGATATGATCCTGCTTAAAAATTAAACCCAATTAAAATTTACCTTTGCATTGTTGTTTGGATTCCCAGGTTGTTAAAATATAGTTTCCCCTTTGGCATTTGTTTTACAGCTTATATTTTCAAAGATCTTAGTCCCATGAATCTTGTTCTAAGGTTGTTCAAAGTTGACCAAGTGCATTTGATTTTATCTTTAATTACCAACAGTTATCTTTCAGTTTACAATAGTTGCTCAAATTTTACAATCTTTTGTATCAGGAGATTAATTCTTGCAGCATCAAACTGCTGCCATACAGCCATTAACTTCTCCTTTGCATAAGACATGAGACAAAGGGCACATAAATGATCAACCAAAGGGTTTTGTACTGGATCCTCAAAATAAATGACAGGCCTCATCAGCCTTCTTAATCGCTGAATGCTTATTGCATTATGGCACTGCTCATGTTTTTTGAAATTTAAACTATTTTCTTAATCCTACATTCTTCTGCATAAAACCAGCATATATGACCAGTTATGGTACATTAAGTCAATCATCCTGCACTTGGAAGTAAAGGCATAAGTTGACAATGATAATGGGAGTAATTTTTCAACAGTTGAAAGTTGGAGGAGCACTTTGGCCACCCCATTGACTTACAAGGCCTGAGCAGCCTGACAAAGGACCTTGAAGGAACCTTTGATAACCGCTCAAGAAGAGGCTCAAAAATTATTTTGGGAGAATTTTCTGTGGGGTCAGCAGGAGCAGGAGTGTTCCTCCTGGCTCCACAAAAATACTTGACCTCATCTGGGATCAGCTCTCCTTCCCCCTCCACACACCCTCCCTCCGCCAAGTCAAATTATTTCCCGCCCTCTTACATCTGGAGAGCTATAGTGAAGTGTTTAGCACCGATAGCTCGCCGGCAGCATTCAAATGAGGCATGTACCTAGTAGTTCTTCCCTCCTGACACCGGTTTTGGGCAGATGGCACAGCTAATCCAATGACATTGTCCTCATTTCAGGCAACAGTCAAAAGACATCCCCCTTTAAGAATTGATTAAAACTACACTACTTTGCTCACAAAACACTATCAAAGAGCATTATTCTCCTGACAAGAAGGAATATAAACATTTCAGCTATTTAAGGAATTTGTTTAGAGCCAAATCCAATATATTAATTTAGAAGTTAGCTAGCCAGGTGTTCTATAAGTGGTATGTTCCACATACAGCTGTACCTTAATGTTATCTTTCTGATCATTTCAGCATCGGGACAATACGTCTATAGAGGATGTAAAATGAAGAAAGAAAATATTGATACTCATTTCATTTACACTATTTATTTGCAAATACACCTGCTGTTGTAACAAGGCTTTTCTTTTGATTCATATGTCAGCAACTAGACTAACTTATTTTTACCTTTTCATAGTCTTGTGTTGTAAATTTCTGTAGTGCTGGATAAAGAGGTTTGCCTGGATTTATAGCTTCATTCAGTATATGCTGTATTAGATGCACAGGAGAATGGTAGTTGGAAGATTCACTGCAGTAAATCAACAGACCAAAGCCATCAACCAGGTTAGCTGGAACTGAGCTAATGTCCTAAGTTACAGAAACCAAAAAAAAGTCAACAATTTTTTTTAAGTAAAAGAAAAATGTATGAAATATAATGGGGTCTTTTTTTGGGTCCATATCACCCCATTTTCACTTCAAATGGGATGATAGCAGGGCCAAATAGCACACTTGGTTGATGCGCCAACTTACCATGTGGTTCCTGCCCATTCCAGTCCACCAAATCCCCTTAATCAATTCTGTTAGTAACATCCTCAAAAAACTCCCAACAGGTTTGTCAAACGTGATTTCCCATTCATAAATCCAGCTCGATGGGCTGAATGGCCTACTCCTGCTTCTATGTTCATATGTTTCTTTCCTTTATCATCATTAATAATTGTTTAATAATTACTTAATAATTACCCAATAAAATTACTATTCTAACACATTATTTAGTGTTGAGTCACTCATTTTTGTAACGTCCAGAGTACGGCTCCAAACCTAAGTGAGACTCAGCAGGGGAATCTCACGCCCTACAGTACTATACTGGTCACTTGTGGGATTTGAGGCTTAAAAGGTTCCACATTTAATGTGTTTTCGCAAAACTCTGCTTCCTCTCACTCCAGACACTTCAAATCCTTCTATTTAAGATGCTGCTGCCGACCCTTCATATCAGTTGCCCTGCTGGGTATCCTACTCTTTAGATCGGTGAACAGCCAATAGGGAGCATGTTTTTTGATGGCAATTTGCTGAATTAATGTAACCTGAGGCTCAACCACAGAAATGATGACATGTGCCTCATGCTGACTCCTTTGGCAGGTGTAACAACACACCTTACCCACCCAATATGCATTCAAAGTGAAAACTGTGCCATATGTCTTTTTTCAAACAATTCTTGGAAGAGTTTTAAATTTAGCTGTGACATAAAAATAAGTTTACACTGAATTTATAGTTAAATCTGAATGCAAATATCTGACGTGACCAAACTGTCCACATGTTAGACAATTTTTCATTTTTAAAAAATGTTATATTATTTAAAACAGACACAAATCTTCTTTATATTATATTATCTATGTAGCGTGGGTATCTAAACCTGTGATAACAGTACAGTAATTTTTTTCCTTTCCCTACTCTTTTAGGATTATTTTCTGACTCTTCAGTGTTTTATCTCAGTGGTGGGCAACTGGGTTTATTTTCCACTTATGAAGATTCTAGGTCCCAGAGCTCTGATACCCTGGGAAGTTTTCAATGTGACCACCACCATCTCAAACTTTGCGTCAGCATCGAGCACGACAGTCATGTAGAAAAGGTAAACTTGATCTGGACTGAGAACAGGAAGAATTAGTGTGCTTGCCCTTTTCTTGCACCCACCATGCTAAGACTTTGAGAAGGATAAACATGCTTGGACAATATGAGCTGATTAGAGAGTAAAAACTAGATTTGTGAAGGATAAGTCATGTGTTGCTGTCACTAACATGGTGGATAAAAAGACTGCCTATGGATGTTACATACCCGTTACCATGTCTCCTGCCTCAACCAATTTCCAACCAAGGTTATTTCCAATTCTGTGTGCTTTCATTTTGCTAACAGTCTCTTGTGCAGAAGCTTATCAAACATACTCCTCCTTGTCCCACAAGGAAAGTCAAACTTTTTTTAAACTTAGTTTTCCAGCTTCTCTGGGCTGTGATTTTCTTCATTGCTGGGTTGGTCCAGCAGGATACTCACTGCCACTTCCCTCTCTGATCACCTCTAAAACTGCAGTCTGGTGTTGATGACATCATCAGGACCTGACATACATATGTGTAAAAGCTACCTCGTAGCTTTGGGTGCGTGTCTTTGCCGCCTGCTTATGAGGGCAGATGAAAATTAGAACCTGTCAGTTCCTGATGATTCCAGGGCAGGACAGTAATTTGTGTGATTTTAACCCTTCTGGTTTCTGCCAGGCAGGTAAGGTTATAATCACCCTTTAGGCCCCTAACTTGAGAGTTCAACACTTTTTTTTTTACAATTTCAATTCCCAAAAAAGAAACAGGAAACTAAATAAAGAAAACAGTTGTGTTTGAAAACCTTTACCAAATGGTAGCTGGTAATACTGATATTGATTACATTCAGACTTTTGAATCTAAGTATTGCTATCTGAATTTTTAGGAAAAAATAGTTTGTCATTTCTAATTATTCTCAATTTTTAAATCATGCTTACTTGAATAAATTCTACTGGTAATAGATACATATTAAATTACCTATTTAGCCATCACTGGAAGAAAAAATTAAGGAAGGGACAGAATGGCAGCATGAGAAGGAAAAATTATTAAACTGGTTGACATGATGCATTCTTAAAATGATGTGGCACAAAACACTTCCCAGGTTACCATATTCATGTGATGCAGGGGAGAACGATTTAATTTATTTAATTGAAACACTGAGCTGGATTTTCAAATGCTAGTGCGGGCAGGAGCGGGTGCGGGCATGATTTGAAAATCATATTTCCGGAAGTTGGCACTGGGTTCTGTCACCTCTGAAATGCAGTGATCTTCAAATAGAGGCTGACAATGGGGGAATTCTGAAGCCTGCACGCCTCTAATTAAGTGTTCATTGAGCTTATTGATGAGCTCATTAACAGGCCTCAGAGGAGCAGTCTCAAATTTTCAATTGGCAGGCATGAGGAAAGCGCAGTGTCTGGCAGATGTCAGAGTTCAGTTGGCGTGAACACAGCAGGGAACCATGGATGCACTGGTCAACTCATTTAAAAGAGTGAGAATAAAGCTTGGTGGCACAGAGTTGCCATCACTGGTACTGAGAAGCTTGTATTTGTAAATAGTGAGAGGTGGGACTCCTGAGAGGGGTGTCAGGCTGCTGGCATCACTTGGGCAGCAGAGGTTGGCAGAGGAAGCCCTGGTGAACAAATGAGCGCAAGTTGAGGAAGTGGAAATGGAAGCAGGTTACTTTGACATTGGACAGAGGAGGAGGAGCTTCAGCAGAGGCATCCTTCAGGTCGGGAGGAGCCCAGAAGAGCGCTGTGAGCGGCTGCAAGGGAAAGAAGGTGCTACCCAAGTCATCGGGTGTACTGCCCATGAATCAGCTACCTGCAAATGAGAACGCCAGCGCCGTAGGAGACTGCGCCTATTCAGGAAGTTGGTCTCAACATCTGTGCTCTGGTCCACAATGATGTGAAATGAAACCTTGTGGATCCCAAGGCAGTCCCCTACTTGCAGCCATCAAGGTCACTGTCACTCTGAATTTTTATGCTTCCGGGTTGTTCCAAGGATCAGCTGTGGACCTGAGTGGGATCTCGCAGTTGGCAGCTCATCACATCATCAGGCAGGTCACAGATGCCCTATTCAGGAGGGCGGGGGAATATATCCATTTTGAAACAGATGGGCTAGCGCAATAACAGAGGGCTTTGGGCTTTGCTGCCACCGATAGATTCCCACAGGTCCAGGGGGTCTTTGATTGCACTCAAGTAGCTATCAAGGCAACAACAGACCAGCCAGACAGATTTCTGAACAGAAAAGCTTCCCCTCAGTGAATGGTCTGCAAACACAAGAAGCGCATCTTGCAGGTCTGGGCACGATACCCGGGCAGTTGTCATGCTTCCTTCATCTTGCAAGAGTCCCAGGTGCCGCATGTCTTCAAGCCAACATCCAGACTCCATGGGTGGCTGCTAGGGGATAGGGGCTATCCTCTGAGGATGTGGCTCCTGACACCCATCCGGTACCCAGACACAGATGAAGAGCAGTGCTGCAATCAGAGCCATCTTCTAACGATAACCTGCATTGAACAGACTATTGGCATCTTGAAGAAGCACTTCCATTGCCTTGACTCATTGGATGGTGCCCTCCAGTATGAGCCAGCCAGGGTGTCTCATTTTGTGGTTGTCTGCTGCGCACTGCACAACACAACTATACAAAGATGACTGAAGCTGGGTGAAGAGCAGGACCTGGAATGCCACTTTTTCTCAGAGGAGGACAGAGAGGAGGAAGAAGAACAGAGGAGGATGAAAGTGACGCTGCAGAGGAGCCTGGTGCCCAGGCATTGGAGAAAGGCTGGCCTGGCTGCAAGGGCCACGCTAATTCAGCAATGTTTCACGTGAGCGGCTCTCATCCCTATGACAGACAACTGCAACTCACCTTCCATCAGAGGGAAAATATGCAGCATACGAACATACATACATGCAAACATATGAATTAGGAGCAGGAGTAGGCCACTCGGCCTCTCGAGCCTGCTCCTAATAACATCATGGCTGATCTGATTGTAACCTTGACTCCATTTTCCTGCCTACCCCCGATAACCTTTCACCCCTTTGCTTATCAAGAATGTATCTACCTCTGCCTTAAAAATATTTAAACTCTGCTTCCACTGCCTTTTGAGGAAGAGAGTTCCAAAGACTCAAAACCCTCTGAGAGAAAAAATTTCTCCTCATCTCTGTCTTAAATGGGTGACCCCTTATATTTAAACAGTGACCCCGAGTTCTAGATTCTCGCACAAGGGGTACTATCCTTTCCGCATCCACCCTGTCAAGATCCCTCAGGATCTTATATGTTTCAATCAAGTCGCCTTACTCTTCTAAACTCCAGCAGATACAAGCCTAGCCTGTCCAATCTTTCCTCATATGACAACCCGCCCATTCCAGGTAAAGCGTGGCGACCCGACCAGACCCGACGACATGTATCGGGTTCGGGTCGGGTCTCTCTTCTGGGTTCAGCATTTGGGCTCGGGTCAGGTGGAGGAGAAACTGACAAGCCCGGGGAAGATACCAGTAACTGCAGTGCAGAAACATTAACTCAGCTCTTGCTTTAATCTATGCTTGCCCCAAGAATTTAAAATTATCTGGAAATAGGGAGATTAAACTTCCCAACCCGAGTTCTCCGCGGAGATTTTTTTTGTTAATGACATTGGAACTTGATACAGTTCAGAAGCTCGTTTGTTACATTGCATGATTTCCTGAAGTGGATACTTTTTTTTTCCCACGAGTGCTCAGGGTCGCAGCGCCTTCACCTGTTTGAAATCAGTGTTTGTTGTTTTTTTAAAACTTTATGATGTTAATTGAACACGGGTACATCAACAACTGGCACCTGTACTCGATCACTGGTCTAAAGCCTAGCTACCCGACCAAACACGAATACATGTGTCGGGTTCGGGTCGGGTCGAGCATTTAAAAAAATTGAAGTATTCGGGTTCGGGTCGGGTTTTAATTTTATACCTGAGCCAGGCTTTAAGTCCAGGTATTAGTCTAATAAACCTTCTCTGTACTGCCTCCAACGCATTTACATCCTTCCTTAAATAAGGAGAACAATACTGTACAAAGTGGCGGCACAGTGGCGCAGTGGTTAGCACCGCAGCCTCACAGCTCCAGCGACCCGGGTTCAATTCTGGGTACTGCCTGTGTGGAGTTTGCAAGTTCTCCCTGTGTCTGCGTGGGTTTCCTCCGGGTGCTCCGGTTTCCTCCCACATGCCAAAAGACTTGCAGGTTGATAGGTAAATTGGCCATTATAAATTGCCCCTAGTATAGGTAGGTGGTAGGGAAATATAGGGACAGGTGGGGATGTAGTAGGAATATGGAATTAGTGTAGGATTAGTATAAATGGGTGGTTGATGGTCGGCACAGACTCGGTGGGCCGAAGGGCCTGTTTCAGTGCTGTATCTCTAAAACTAAAAAAAAACTACTCCAGATGTGGTCTCAACAATGCCCTGTATAATAACTGAAGCATAACTTCCCTACTTTTGTATTCAATTCTCCTCACAATAAACAATAAACGTTCTATTAGCTTTCCTAATTACTTGCTGAACCTGCATACTAACATTTTGCGATTCATGCATTAGGACACCCAGATCCCTCTGCATCTCAGAGCTCTGCAATCTCTCACCATTTAGATATTATGCTTCTTTTTTATTCTTCCTGCCAAAATGGTCAATTTCACATTTTCCCACATTATACTCCATTTGCCAGACCTTTGCCCACTCACTTAACCTATCTATGACTGTTAGCGGGAATGAATCTGAAAGAATCACTCGACACTCAGGTCTGCTCCAAAGGTCAAACTGTTTATTGGGTTACGCCAGCGGGGAGCAGGTCACTGAGCAATCCAGTTATTGGTTACCAGGCATTGGGGGACTGTTCATGGACGGCTAGGGGGTTACTCATGAACTCATGATGTCTTCCAAACCCCCTTATCCACCGTCCTTGGGTCTTATGTATACATAACATCTTGTCTTAACCTTGTTATAGGCTGGTATCTTTGTCAGCATTCCATCAGGGCATCTGCTAGAGGCTGCTTGATTAGAGATATTCCGCTGAATGAGCCTTTTTCTGTATGAATCTGTGTGAATCAGCCCTTATAAAGAATGTAGTCAAGTTAGTTAGCTAAGTCCCATGGTGCCTTGCAAACATTTCATTGCTAGCTAGAATTATTTATTATTGGTTATGCATATAATATTTATTGCAGGTGCCTCTGCCCTGGGAATGCACTTCAACAATATCCCTTTGTAGTTTTTGTCCTGTTCACAACTTACTTTCCTACCTATCTTTGTGCCATCAGCAAATTTAGCAACCATACCGTCAGTCCCTTCATCCAAGTCATTTGTATACATTGTAAAAAGGTGAGGCCCCAGCACTGATCCCTTTGGCACAACACTCATTACATCTTGCCAATCGAAAATGATCCATTTATGACTACTCTGTTTCCTGTTAGCTAGCCAATCTTCTATCCTTGCCAATATGTTACCCCCTACACCATGAGCTTTTATTTTCCACAATAACCTTTGATGTGGTACCTTATCAACTGCATTCTGGAAATCTAAGTACAGTACATCCACCGGTTCCCCTTTATCCACAGCACATGTTACTTCTTCAAAGAACTCCAATAAATTGGTTAAACATGACTTCCCTTTCACAAAACCATGTTGACTCTGCCTGATTACCTTGAATTTTTCTAAGTGCCCTGCTATAACGTCTTTAATAACAGCTTCTAACATTTTCCCTAAGACAGATGTTAAGCTAACTGGCCTGTAGTTTCCTGCTTTCTGTCTCCCTCACTTTTTGAATAAAGGAGTTACATTCACTGTCTTCCAATCTAATGGAATCTTCCCCGAATCTAGGAAATTTTGGAAAATTAAAACCAACGCATCAACTACATCACTAGCCACTACTTTTAGGACCCTAGGTTGAAGTCCATCAGGATCCAGGGACTTGTCAGCCCACAGCTCCAACAATTTGCTTAGTATCACTTCCTGGTGATTGTAATTTTCTTCAGTTCCTCCCCCCCTTCCATTTCCTGATTTACAGCTATTTCTGGAATGTTACTTGTATCCTGTATGGTGAAGACCGATGCAAAATACCTGTTCAATTCACCTGCCATCTCCTTATTTTCCCTTATTAATTCCCCAAACTCACTTTCTAAAGGTCCAATAAGCACACACAGCTGAAGAATCCCATTGCCATCCAGAGACATTGAGAATGGGGTCCCCATTGCCACCATTGCCCCATATCACAGCAACAAGCCCAGCCCTCCCACCCCTCCCACTCCTTTAACTTTCATTTCATTTTTCCCAACAAGCTTTAAAAATACACAAGTCTCATCAAAAGTTTTTATTATAACAAGATGAATCGAAGACAAAACAAACAGACAGAAATTCACTGAGGTGACCAATCAAGTCCAACTAACAGCGTAACGCCTTGCACTCATGTTCACTCCTACGAGGTGCACTCCCTATGGCTGAGGATGAGGTGGAGGCTCCTCCACAGGCTGCAGTGCCTGCGTCATTGCTGGGGCTGCTTCTGTCACAGGGCCTTGTGGCATGGATGGTTCCTCAGTTGGAGGGCCAATGAGGTGAAGGATGGTGCCAATGCCACCTGAGGGGCTCCCCCCTCATCAGCCTCTTTGACTGCCTCAGCCTTTTCATGGTGAGCTTGCATGCTGGACGAGGCCACCGGCTGGGACGCAGCTGCTATCCACTCCAAGTTTCTCAGCGCCATCAGCGACACGGAGCGGTTCATACTAGAGAATGTCTCACTCTTCCTGCTTGCATCAGATGCTCTCCAAGAGGGTGGCCACTTTCTCAATGGAAGAGCTCAAGCGCTAAAATCCCTGAGCCATGACAGAGCACATGCACTGCATGGAGTCCACCATGGTCTTCCCATGGCTCCGGAAATGCCTCAGGGATCTCTGACATTCAGGAACTCATCTGCCTCTGATGCTCCAGAAAAACCCTCCTTGTTTGTGATACCCGAGGCCAAGCATCTTTGCCCCGTCTCCCATTCTCTGAGGGGGACTGCCCACAGCCAACTCTGCCTCACTGTCCTCCTCTTGCTCATTTGTGAGATGCAGCTCACCTCGTGCACCCCATTCTAATTTTGATTCAGGCCCAACCAAAGTGAGTGTGTCTACATTGGTGGATGGTGCGGAGGTATGATGTGACAGTGCAGGCGCTGTGGAGTCTCCCCATCTGTGCAGAACCACTCTGCTCCACTGCACCCTGTGGGAAACACAAGAACGTGATGAGAACTTGGGGAACTCAGCAGGTGCATCAGCATAACCAATCCCATAGATGACAGTGTTTAAAGAGCCACAGTGCGCATTGGGCAGGAGTTTCCTCCATGCCCTTCACCTGAAGATAGAGCACTCAAATGACCCTGCTCTTCAAGGCTTCCGGTCTCGCCATCGTCAATGGCCTGTCATGATGCCACCCATGTAATATCAAGCGCCGCCTCCTCTATCGGTGTCAGGTCGTGAAGGTCAGCAACACCACCACCCATTCGAGCCATCTTGCGCCTGTTGTGCACTCCCTTTTCCTTCAGGATGAGGACACAAATATATATCAGTAGGCTGCCCTCCTCACCTATTCCAGCATGACATTGACATGATCTGTTGCGCTCCCCAGTGGTGTCCATTTCTCAATTGCGCCCCACGTGAGGGATGCTCTCGTCTCAGTGATGCAATTGGGCACTTGCTCTGACAATGTTAGGGAGAACTATGGGCACTCAGTCTGCTCAGCTCATGTGCATGCCACTGCATACAGAGTTAGAGGCCTGTTACAAGGATGTCGCTTGCCACTCACCTTCTCAGATCTGAGCAGGTTATTGAACTTCTTCCGGCACTGGACCCACTTCCTCCATGTCCCACCTCTACTCCTGACCTCCTCCATCCAGGCCCTTTTGGTCTCCTGAGGCACCTCAAGAGAGGCATCGGGAAACCTTGGCACTGCCTGTGACACCTGCCCATGCCAGCGCCGGCCTGATCAGCACCCTTCTGTGATATGTCCTCAGCAAATGGCAAACCCAGTCATGGCAGCAGCTTGCCTTTTCAAAGGGCCCTCCTGATCCATATCTCATTTCTAGGCTGCTCCTGGCACTGCTAATTGGGCATCAAACTCACCCCTGGGCCAAATACCTACCTCGAATTTGAAAAACGTGTCATGTGGGCTCGGGACCTGGAAATTATCCATGAGTTGGGCTCCCAATCCCAATTTGAAAATTTGGCACAAAATTCTTGAACTGCATTCAAGAGAACTTTTTTAGCCAGCCTGTAACAAGCCCAATGAGAGGGGGCGCAATGCTAGATTTAGTCTTTGGTAATGAAGCTGGGCAAGTGGATAAAGTAACAGTTGGTGACCATTTTGGAGATAGTGACCATAGAGTCATAGAGCACCGAAACAGGACCTTTGGCCCAATGAGTCCGCGCTGACCATCAACCACCCATTTATACTAATCCTACATTAATCCCATTTTTCCCTTTCACATCCCCACCTCAATTCTCCTACTACCTACTTACACGAGAGGCAATTTTTTTACAATGGCCAACTTACCTATCAACAAAATACAGTTTTAACATAATCATGGAAAAGGACAAGGATAAAACAGGTGTAAATGTTCTAAATTGGGGGAAGGCAAGCTGAGAGGTGACATGGCGAAAGTGGACTGGATACAGCTACTTGAAGGAAAATCAGTGGCAAACCAGTGGGAGGCATTCAAAAGCGAGATACTACAGGAACAGTATAGACATGTCCCCACAAAGATAAAGGGTGGTACTGCCAAATCTAGAGCCCCCTGGTTATCTAGAAATTTACAGGGTAAGCTAAAGTAGAAAAAGAAAGCTGATGATCACAAAAGACTGTATACTTTAGAAAGCCTAGAGGAGTAGAGAAAGTGCTGGGGTGAAGTAAAAAAGGAAATTAGGAAAGCAAAGAGAGGACATGAACAATTATTAGCAGGTAAAATCAAGGAAAACCCGAAGATGTTTTATCAGTACCTTAAGAGCAAGAGGATAGCTAACGAAAGGGTAAGGTCTATCAGAGATGTACAAGGGAACTTATGCGTGGATGCAGATGTGGCCATAATTCTTAATGAGTTTTTTGTCTCTGTCTTCACAAAAGAGAGGGTTGATGCAGCCATTGTAGAGGAGTGTGAAATATTAGATACGATAAGCATAATGAGAGAGGAAGTACTAGAGGGTCTGCCATCCTTGAAAGTGGATAAATCGCCATGGCTGGATGGATTGCATCCAGGTTGTTAAAGGAAGCCAGGGAGGAAATAGCGGATGCGCTGAGGATCATCTTCAAATCCTCACTGGATACAGGCGAGGTGCCAGAGGATTGGAGATCAGCAAATGTCATACCATTGTTTAAAAAGGGTGCGAAGGATAGGCCAAATAATTATAAGTCGGTCAGTCTGACCTTGGTGGGTAAATTATTAGACTTAATTCTGAGGGACAGGATAAACTGCCTCTTAGAAAGGCGTGGATTAATCAGGGATAGTCAGCATGGATTTGTTAGGGGAAGGTCATGTCTTACTAACTTAATTGAGTTTTTTGAGGAAGTAACAAGAAGGATTGATGGGGGTAGTGAAAAAAATGTGATCTACATGGATTTTAGTAAGGCATTTAACAAGGTTCCGCATGGCAGACTGATCAGTAAAATGAAAGCCTATGGGATACAGGGGGATGTGGCAAGTTGCATCCAAAATTGGCTCAGTGACAGGAAACAAAAGGTAATAGTCAACGGATGTTTTTGCGAATGGAAAGCGGTTTCCTAAGGCATTCCACAGGGCTCAGTGTTGGGTCCCTTGCTGTTTGTGGTCTATATTAATGATTTGGACTTAAATGTGGGAGGCATGATTGGGAAATTTGCTGATGACACAAAAATTGGCCTGTAGTTGATAATGAAGAGGATAGCTATAGACTCCAGAATGATACCAATGGTTTGGTTGAGTGGGCGAAAAAGTGGCAAATGGAATTCAATCCAGAGAAGTGTGAGGTAATGCATTTGGGGAGGGCAAACAAAGCGAGGGAATACACAATAAAACGGGAGGATATTGAGAGGGGTAGAAGAAGTGAGAGACCTTGGAGTGCATGTCCACAGGTCCCTGTAGGTGGCAGGACAGGTAGATAGAGTGGTGAAGAAGACATATGGAATGCTTTCCTCTATTGGCCGAGGTATAGAATACAAAAGCAGGGATGTAATGCTGGAACTGTATAAAACACTGGTTAAGCTGCAGTTGGAGTATTGCATACAGGAGTCACCGCATTACAGGAAGGACATAATTGCTTTGGAGACAGTACAGAGGAGATTTACAAGAATGTTACTAGGGCTTGAAAGTTGTAGCTATGAGGAAAGATCGGATAGGCTAGAGTTGTTTTCCTTAGAACAGAGGAGGCTGAGGGGTGACTTAATTGTATACAAAATTATGAGGCCGAGATAGAGAGGAAGGACCTGTTTCCCCTAGTGGAGAGGTCAATTACCAGGGGGCACAGATTTAAGGTGATTGGTAGAAGGATTAGAGGGGACATGAGGAAAAACTTTTCACCCAGAAGGTGGTGGGTGTCTGGAATTCACTGCCAGGAATGGTGGTGGAGGCAGAAACCCTCAACTCATTTAAAAGGTACCTGGGCATGTACCTGAAGTGCTGTAACCTGCAAGGCTATGGACCAGGTGCTGGAAGGTGGGATTAGATTGGGCAGCTAGTTTTTTCGGCTGGCACGGACATGATGAGCTGAATGGCCTCCTCCTGTGCCATAATTTTTATATGGGGTTCTATGGAAAATCCAGCCCACTGTGTTGATTACATTGGCTCAGTGCCACTAAAGCACAAGAGACCCTACATGTTATATTTGATAAACGCTGTAAGCTTTCTACTTTGTATTAACTTAAGACAATACTCCTCATAACATTAATAATCAAAACTTGCTATCAAAGTTCAGTTGTTACTATGTCACATATTACCATAAATAGGCAATTACATCAAAATGTAAAACGTGAAGAAGGGATTACCTGACAAAACTGGGTGGGAGGGTGAGTTGTAAGCAGGATGCAGAGAGGCTACAGGGTGATTTGGACAAGTTGAGTGAGTGGGCTAATGCATGGCAGATGCAGTATAATGTGGATAAATGTGAGGTTATCCACTTTGGTAGCAAAAACAGGAAGGCAGATTATTATCTGAATGGCTATAAACTGAGAGGGGAATATATAGCGAGACCAGGATGCTCTCGTACACCAGTCGCTGAAGGTTAGCATACAGGTCCAACAGGCGGTAAAAAAGGCAAATGGTATGTTGGCCTTCATAGTGAGAGGATTCGAGTACAGAAGCAGGGATGCCTTGCTGCAATTATATCAGGCCTTGGTGAGGCCACACCTGGAATATTGTGTGCAGTTTTGGTCTCCTTATCTGAGGAAGGATGTTCTTGCTATAGAGGGAGTGCAGCGAAAGTTTACCAGACTGATTCCTGGGTTGGCGGGACTGACGTATGAGGAGAGATTGAGTCGGTTAGGATTATATTTGCTGAAGTTCAGAAGAGTGAGGGGGGGATCTCATAGAAACCTATAAAATTCTAACAGGATTTGACAGGGTAGATGCAGGAAGGACGTTCCCGATGGTGGGGGAGTCCAGAACCAGGGGTCATAGTCTAAGGATAGGGGGTAAACCTTTCAGGACTGAGATGAGGAGAACTTTCTTCACCCAGAGAGTGGTGAGCCTGTGGAATTCGCTACCACAGAAAGCAGTTGAGGCCAAAACATTGTATGTTTTCAAAAAGGAGCTAGATATAGCTCTTGAGTCTAAAGGGATCAAAGGGTATGGGGCGAAAGCCAGAACAGGCTAGTGAGTTGGATGATCAGCCATGATCACAATGAATGGCGCAGCAGGCTCGAAAGGCCAAATGACCTACTCCTGCTCCTATTTTCTATGGCCCTTCTCTCCTTTTGCCTGCCAGGATTCCTGGGAAACCTGGCTGAAATGGGTAAAAGATAAAGGGCTGAATTTTTCAGTTTGGGGGTGGGAAACAGGACTGTTTCCAGGTCCTGAAGCCACAGCTGGAGGTTTGACCAGGGCACCCCCTGAATTGGCAAAGAGACAGGTTCCCTGTCTAAATAAGGGTGGTAGGCAGGCTCTCTAAGTTGGAGGACCAATCAGAGGCCTTCCAGCTGCAGAGGAGTATCAGGCAGCACTAAAAAGTAACTGAGAGGGCACTTCAACAAGAAGGTTGTTTGGGATAGAACTGCAATACTTTATCCATGTGCCTTCTGGCATCTCATAGTCATGTGATCTCTACCATGAGGCACTCTGACTGCAGGCAGCCATTACAGTCAGTTTCATTAAAGACTCAGTACACACCAGATTGGTGTCCTGTGAGTTCGTAACATGGTGTCAGAGTGGAGCTGAGATTGAATGGTGAAGAAACACAGCTACGGAACAAAGGCCACAGGAAAGGTCACAACTGCTAAAAGCCACAGGAAGCCACAGAAAAGGAACAAAGAAACAGTTGAAAGCTCAGGGTAAGATAATGGCTGCAAATTTTCATCTGCCTGTGCCAGTCGAAATGGAAGATGATATGAAACAGAACTGGCAGTTTTTCCACTCACAATGGCAAAATTATGAAATTGCGACAGATTTAATTAACAAACCAGAGCAGCTGTGAATAGCTACACTTTTATCAGTCTTGGGGAGAGACTGTTACAAAGTGTATTCCACCCTAAATCTCTCTGAAGAACCAAAAAACAGACATCAGAAATTTTGAAAGCCTTGAAGGCATGCTTTGTACCCCAAGTGAACATAACCTATGAATGGTATGTGTTCAATATTAGGGTCCAAGGTGAAAAAGAGTCCATTGATCAATATGTGACTGCATTAACACAGCTCGCAGAATCCTGTGAATTTGCGCAACTAAAAGATGATCTAATTAAAGACAGGATTGTATTAGGCACAAGAGATCCCACAGTGAGCGTATGTCTACTGAGAGAGGAGAAACTGAGTCTCAGGAAAGCGATTGACATGTGCAGAAGTGCTGAGGTTCCATATTCATTGCAGAACAAACCAGGCCTTGCATTATACTGATGGACATTCCAGGCCAAAAGGGCAGAAAGATCATCGACAAAGGGCAGGATGCAAATACTGCGGAGGACATCATGCACAGGAGAAGAAGGCATGTCCAGCTTGGGGACAGCAGTGTTCTCACTGCAAGAAGCTGAATCATTCTGCACACAAGTGTTTGGCTACAAGGAAGCACAACAAGCAGGTGTAGATGGCCATTGGAGAGATGTCTGCTGAAGATTCTGATGAATCACTATACATCATACAGCAGGTTGGTTCAGCCAGGTCGATAGGTGATAAATGGTTTGTGACTGTTGGAATGATGACTGCAGAAGGAAAATATCAAGTCAACATAAAGTGCCGGATAGACACCAGTCTGACTTTCACAGACCTGTGCAAAGTGGCTCAACATGGCGATCCAGAAATGAAGCCCTTGAAAGTAAGGTTGAGGCTGTATGATGGCACCATACTAATACCAAGAGGACAAGTTACTCTGAGAGTCCAATGCAATGGCAAGAATGAAGATCTGGAGTTCCAGATCATTGAGGGCAAGCAAAAGCCACTCATATCAGCCGAAGCAAGTCTAAAGCTTGGACTGGTAACCCTCAATGTGCAAAAAGAGATTTGCAATGTGTCGTAGCACACTAAACCATTGACTGCGGAACAGATCCTGGAAGAGTACAACGATGTATTTACAGTTTTAGGATGTCTTCCTGGAGAATATCATCTTGAAGTAGATGAGAGGGTAAGGCCAATTCAGCATATGCCAAGGAAAGTTCCAGCTGCTCTCAAGGCCAGCCTGAAAGACAAGATAGAAGAGCTGGAAAAGAAGGGAGTAATCAAGAAAGTGACAACTCCTACAGAATGGATTAGCAGCATGGTAGCAGTGAAACAACCTGGAAAGCTGAGAGTATGCATCGACCCAAAAGATCTAACTAAAGCTTTGAAGAGATCACAATACCCCATGCCAACTAGCTAAGGAATTTTGCCACAACTTGCAAAGGCACAAATCTTCACTATCCTAGATGAGAAGGATGGTTCCTGGCAAGTGAAGCTGGACGGAAGCAGCAGCTTTCTAACCACATTCTGGATGCTGTTCGGGAGACACCAGTGGTTGTGCATGCCGTTTGGCATTTCCACGGCTCCAGAGGAGAATCAACGCAGACAGCGTGAGCTAGTTAGTGATCTTCCCAGAGTGGAAGCTACAGTGCATGATCTGCTGGTTTATGAATGTGGAGACTCAATGGAAGAAGCCATTGCTGACTATGATCAAAACATAGTGTGACTGCTGGACAGAGTTCGCCAGATGAACCTGAAGCTGAACAAGAAAAAATTGCAATTAAAGATGCCCAAAGTCAAGTACATAGGTCGTGTACTGACAGCAAAAGATCTTCGCCCAGATCCCGAAAAGGTGAGTGCAGTAGCAGCAATGCGGCAACCAATAGATGTAAAAGCAGTGCAACGAGTTGTTGAATTCGTCAACTATTTAGCAAAATTCCTGCCCAATTTGTCGTCGGAGTGTGAACCATTATGCCAACTTACTACCAAGGACGTGCAGTGGTATTGGGGCACAGAACAAGAAGCAGCATTCGCTAAAATCAAGCAACTAGTGACGGCAATGCCTGTGCTGAAATACGATGACGTGAATGATGAAGTCACCCTGCAGTTTGACGCCAACGAGACAGGACTTGGAGCAACCCCAATGCAGCAAGAACAACCGGTCGCATTTGTATCCAGGGCTTTAATGCAAACGGAACGATGTTATGCTCAGATCGAGAAAGATTGCCTGGCCATTGTCTTTGCTCGTGAACATTTTCATTAATACCTACTTGGAACAGGCAAAGTGACAGTCGAGTCCGACCACAAGCCATTCCAAAGCATTTTCCTTGAGCCACTACTATCTGCTCCAAAGCTTCTGCAAAGGATGTTACTCCGGTTAGAGATATCATCTGGATGTGACAATCAAGCAAGGGAAACAGATGTACATCGCTGACATATTGTCAAGAGCTGCACTCCCTATGAAGAAAGTAGAGGATGCCACGACAGAGTGTGAAATCTTCCAGGTCCAACGTGAAGCTGCAGCTCGAGATGCTCTGGAAGTCATCAACCCAGCAGAGACATTGAATCTGATGGCCTTGCTCAAATCAAGTGAACTACCCAACAAGATCCAACTCTCCAAGTGTTGCAAGAAGCAGTGATGAAAGGATGGCCTGACAGCATCAAGGACACTCCTGTGGTCACAAGAGCATATTGGGCTTAAAGAGATGAATTGACAGCCCAAGATGGCATCTTGTACGAAGGAAATAGAGTCATTATCCCTGAACAGTTGAGAGGAGAGGTGCTAAAGTGCATCCATGCAAGTCACCAAGGAACTGAGTCGAGTCTGAGAAGTGCTCCATTGGCCAAACATGAGCAATGAAATCAAGGACCACATCAGCCAGTGCAGTGCGTGTAACGAGTACCAAGATAAGCAAGCTAAAGAGCCGCTGATGACACATGACATCCCAGATAGACATTGGATGAAGCTGGGAGTAGACCTCTTCACTCTCACAGGACTTGATTATCTTGTCACCATAGACTACTATTCTGACTACTAGGAGATAGACCAGTTGACCTCAACGACTACCGGTGAGATTGTAGACTGCCTGAAAGCACACTTTGGTCATTACGGCATTCCAGGCATTGTGATGACGGACAATATCCGCAGTTCATGAATAAAGAATTCAGCCGCTTCATAAAGGATTGGGAAATTCAACACCATACATCATCTCCACACTATCCCCAGTCCAATGGAAAGGCTGAGGCGGCAGTGAAAATCGCCAAAGGAATCATAACAAAATCGAGCAAATCTGGCACAGATGTATACAAGGCAATCCTCGAGTGGAGAAACACACCTACCGAAGGCATGAAAAGTAGTCCGGTACAAAGACTAATGTCACGCTGCACCCAAACTACTCTTCCAGTAGCAAAAAAGCTACTGAAGCCAGAAGTAATAACAGGCATGAGAGACAAAATCAAAGTGAAATGGCAGAAAGTCAAATTTCCTTTGACAAAACTGCCAAACCATTGCCAGAATTGAGCATTGGAGTGCCAGTAAGGGTACAAACCTTCAATGTTCTCAATAAGAGTCAGCCCAAGTGGCAACTTAGGACCTGTGTAGAGCAGTTGTCACCTCAATCTTATGCGATGGAAGTGAACGACCAGATATACCACTGCAACTGTAGGCACATATGCACAACTGGAGAAGCTGTTCCATCATGGCAGGCAGCCAATCAGGAAGGTGAGAACTCAGCAACTGCACAGACCACAGAACAACCATCAGCCTAGAGGTCCACAGCACCCCAACAACAGAAATGGAACAGCAGTTACTGCGACAAGAAGTGACAAGGGAATGCCACTCGTCGGAGAAGGAAAATCAACCAGATGGACTACCAATGACAATGCGCACACAGACCATTAAGAGACCAGCAAGCTTTAGTGACTGTGTGCAATGCATGTACAGAGACTGACAAGAATGATGAACTACTAATGCATGAGAACAGTTATGTGCATAGTGGGTAACTTGGGCCACTCAGTGTAAATGATGTTTGGGAATTAAATGCAATACTGTACCAATGTGCCTCCTGGCTTGCTGTAGTCTCGTGACCTCTACCATGTGGCACTCTGACTGCAGGCAGCCATTACAGTCAGTTTCATTAAAGACTCAGTACACACCAGACTAGTGTCCTGTGAGCTCGTAACAAAGGTGCCCAAACAGCCACTTCTTAAAAATGTAAATAAAAAATACATAAAGCAACTAGACCACACTGTGGGCAGGGGGAGCCCCTCTGAAGGGTAGCTTTTGGCTGCAACCCCATTCAGGCAGGCAAGGAGAGCCTGTAAGGCTGCCTGAATTGCTAGTACTTGGCCTGCCACTGGGTGACCGTCTCTAGGCAGTTAAAATGCCTCTCCATTGCGTCGGGGGACTGGCGGCCGGCTGGAAAATTCCAGTTGGCCTCCATTATTTACCGTTAATAAGGCTGTTAATGAACCTAATTGTCTGTCCACCCTGTGGGGCGGGTGGCCTTGCTGGGCCCCGAATCCGCATCGGCCAAAATGGCCAACGTTGGGCACAGGGTCAGTAAACCAGCATGCTAGCCGGCCTCGTAATTTCCAGGTCCCGTCTGCCTCCATTCCCAACCTCGGCAGGACCTGTAAATTCAGCCAAAAATGTCTGTTAAAATAGAAGTATACCACCTCCATAAAAGATTTTTTCCACTGTCCAGCTCCTGCCAGCAGATTGGCCGCCTGTCCCTGACCTATCTCCGCTAAAACCAGAAGCAGGTGGATTGTGGTCGGGGTTTGAGATTTAAAATTTTTAGTTGCCATTTTCCCCAAACACACCCATTCTTGGGGGTTAAAATTTCCCTCAGTAAGTTAGTCTGGGCTGCTCTAAAATAAAAGTGATTACTAGCAGAGGCTAGAGGCTGAGAGATTACTTCCCAACTTTAGATTGGAGAATATATAACAGCAAGAAAAAAATTGTAAAAATGTGTATGTGTGTGAATGATTTTTTTAACTGAACAGATATTCACTAATTTCAACTTTTATTTAATAAAGACCAATTTAAAAAAAATAAATCACACCGAAACAGAAATGTTACACCAGCCTTGAATAGAATGATGAGATGTTGCCTGGCTAGGTAGTATTATATGATTTTGTCTTACCACTGAACCAATTACAGCATCTTCTCGTTGCATGGCTTTCTTTAGGTGTGTATCAGCATCAGCCAAAGCCCAGAAGTTGCACTGAATTGGAAAGGACATCTGCTGATCAACATCTTCTCCAAACTTTTTTCCAGAAATAAACACTGTGGTACTCCTAGTCTCCAAAACTAACACATACAGAATGGGAGAAATTTTCAATGCAAAGTTCTGTTAAACATTAATTGTTCAGTGCATATGGTAGTGAAGTATGCACCATACCTGTCTGGAGTAACTTAAGTTTGTCTTTTTTGTGAGAAAAAAGTTCTCCTATGTAGCAGATACCTCCCTTGGCCAGTAGGGCAGAGCCAGCTTGAACTTTGGCAGTGCCAGTTCCATGTTCATCTTTGGAGACAGCAGCAAAAATCTCATATGATGGTAAATGTCGCACTCCACAAGGCACAAGGTTCAGACTATATGTTAACAGTCTACAGAAAAATACAGAAGCGTGCATGAAAACAGGCCCAAACAAAATTATACAGAAAGATTTATGAGGGGATTTGATCCTCATAGTTAAGATTATTAAAGGCATGAATGTCATTCAAAAATGAAAAGTTTGATGTGATGAGTTTGGGCAGAACTAGGGGCCACCAATACAAACTGAAGAAGGGGGTGAGGTTAGATATTTGGAAGCTTTACTTTTCCCACAGGCTGATCAACCTGGGGAGTAGGATGCAGGAGGAAGGAGTGAAGATTAATTCACTACAGACCCTCAAGATGAATTTCTGCATACCAAAGTTATCACATCATATGGAAGGTATTTCCTGGATATGAATCCCAGATAATAAAGAGAGTCGGGGGCTTGCCCAGTTGCCTATAAAGGGTTGTGCAAAATTTTTTTCGAGGACTTCTGAGCTGATTACAGATCTGTTTTATTGCCTCTCCCAGACGTTTGTGAGGGGCTATTGATTGGTGCACGGAGATGCACTGAAGAGTTAAATGAAGTTAGTATGAATGGGCCGAATTGGTCACCATGGATACATAAAAACAAATGCCCAGCCCTACAACTGCTTAAAAGTTGGCAATCACTATGCAAAAACAACCTAACTTTAAAACAAAGTATAAAGCAGATCAAGTCCATTTCTCGAATGAAGTGCCTAGTTTATATGGGTGAGAAACAGACTGTGGGTACAGCCACATCCAATCATGAATGGTGTTGGACAATTAAACAACTAACTGGAGGAGGAGGCTCCACAAACATCCCCATCCTCAATGGCGGCAGAGCCCAGTGTATCAGTGCAAAAGACAAAGTTGAAGTGTTTGCAACCACCTGGTTCTCCTGAGGTCCCAGTAAGATGCCAGGTTTCAGCCAAATCAATTCACCCACGTGATATCAATAAACAGCTAAGCGCACTAGATACAGTAAAGCCTACATGCCCTGTCAACATCCTGGCTGTACTGCTGAGGACTTGTGCTCTGGAACTAGCTGTGCCCCTGGCCAAGCTGTTCCAGTAAAGCTACAGCACTGACATTTAGTCGTGGAAAATTGCCCAGCTATGTCCTGTCCACAGAAAAATGGAACAAATCCTATCCAGCCAATTACCACCTTATCAGTCTACTCTCAATTATCAAAAAAGTGATGGAAGGTGTCGTTGACAATGCTATTAAGTAGCACTTACTCACCAATAACAAACATACGAACATACAAATTAGGGGCAGTAGGCCATTCGGCCCTTTGAACCTGCTCCGCCATTTGATAAGATCATGGTTGATCTGATTGTGGCCTCAACTCCTGTCTACCTGCTATAACCTTTGACTCCCTTGTCAATAAAGAATCCATGTAACTCAGCCTTAAAAATATCCAATGACCTTACCTCTACTGCTCTCTGGGGAAGATAATTCCACAGACAAACGACCCTCTAAGAGAAACATTTTCTCCTTATCACCATCTTAAATGGGAGACCCCTAATTTTTAAACCATGTCCCCTAGTTCTAGTCTCTCCCTTAAGGGGAAACATTCTTTCAGCATCCTCTAGTCTCTCCCATAAGGGGAAACATCCTTTTAGCATCCTAACCTATTCACTAATGCTCAGTTTGGGTTCTGTTGGGACCACTCAGCTCCAGACCTCATTACAGCCTTGGTCCAAACATGGACAAAAGAGCTGAATTCCAACTGTGAGGTCAAAGTGACTGCCCTCGATATCAAGGCAGCATTTGACTGACTGTGGTATCCAAGAGTCCTAGTAACATTGAAGTTAATGGGAATCAGGGGGAAAATGGTCCACTGGCTGGAGTCACACCTACCAAAAAGGAAGATGGTTATGATTGTTGGAACTCAATCATCTCAGCGCCAGGACATTGGTGCAAGAGTTCCTCAAGAGAGTATCCTAGGCCCAACCATCTTCAGCTGCTTCATCACTGACCTTCCCTCCATCATAAATAGTAGGGATGCTCGCTGATAATTGCATAGTATTCAGATCCGTTCGTAATTCCTCAGATCATGAAGCAGTCCATGTCTACAGGCAGCAAGACCTGGACATCATTCAGACTCGGGCTGATAAGTGGCAAGTGACAGTCACGCCACACAAGTGCCAGTTAATGACCATCTCCAACAAGAATCTAACCATTTTCCCTTGGCATTCAATGCTATTACCATTGCTTAATTCCCCACCATTAACATCCTGGGGGATTATCACTGACCAGAAAATTAACTGGAGAAACCACATAAAAACTGGGCAGAGTTTTAACTGTCAAGGGAGGGGCGGGTTCAGGTGTGGGTGGCGGAGGCGCGGTGGGGGTGTGGGGGTGGTGGTGGTGGTTTAAAACCTCGAAATGTGGTGTTGAGTTGGGAACCCAACATGATCCCGCCAACTTCTGGGCTTAACACAGGAAGGTTTGCAAGTGCAGATCAACTGTGGAGCTGTTGGGTAAGTAATTAAAATATATTCAAAGAGGCAATTAACTCAGGAATTAACCCAGCATTCTGGCTTTAACAGACAGCACATGGGTTTCCCGAGCTGTGTGGAATTAGCTAGGGTCAACCAGACAAGGGCACTGTGGGGTGTGCTTATTCAGTGAAACTGACAGGCTGGGAAGCCTTCACACAGTGAAACCGAAGAGCTGCAGCCATGCCTAGGTGAGTGCCTGGTGCTCACAACACCTTTTCTGAAAGTGTGCCTTACTGCTTGACAAGTGATTTCCAACTACTTGGAAGTTAGTTCACCTGTCTTGGATTTCACTCACCTTGATCTGCAATTCCCTGCTCCCAGTCATATGCAGCTCTACCTTGGACCTCTGATGAACAACAGGAGCAGCACCAGCAACACCAACAGCACCAGGATCAGTACCAGGAGCAGTGGGAGCAACACCAGCTGCCTTCTCCTCAGCTGCAATCCACTGCACAGAACAGAGATTCAGCTCCAAGGAGGTGAGACCCCCAACACAGGGTCTACAGGCAGAGGATCAGCTCTCTCAACACATCTGAGCACCAGTGCCTCAGGAGACTCAGGCATTCATGACAAGGTGTTGCGGACATTTGCGGACCCTTGGAACAAGACCTCTTTTCCAGTGGACCAGGTGGGCGTGCATTGCCAGTGGCCATTAAGGTGGCTATCTCTGGAGGGACCCTATCCCGCAACCCGACTCATCCCCCTGGAGTTCTGCACCCTCTTCTCCTGCAAGGAGGAAAAAGAGAGTTGTGTATGAGAAATGGATCGTGTGGAGAGGAGGGAAGGACAACTTTTATGGAGGGTGACTGTGAAGGATCGGTGTGAGATGGCAGAAAGATGAGGGTGAATGGCAGTGTTGGCTATTCAGATGGGGATATGAGGAGGCACCTTGAGAGAGAGGAATGAGTGGAGCTGCAAGGTGTGTTGTGCAGGAGACTGCTGGGAAAGTCAGAGTGAGGGGGTTGGCAGCTGAAAGTGAGATGACTCTCACCTTTTCTGTCCTCCCGAGGACCTTGAATCTCCTGGAGCACTGTATCCAGGTTTGAGGGACCACACTCCTGCTGCTCACTTCCTAGGCCACTTCTATCCATGACTGTTTGTTTTGAGAGACTGGCCTCTTCCTCCCATCCTTGGCAAACATCACCTCATTTAAGTCCCTCAGATCCTACAATAAGACCTCCAGGTAAGAATCAAAGAGACGTGAGAGGCATCCTTCCCAGGTCTCCTTTCCATTCCTGTGGTTGCAGCAACCTCTGGATTTGCCCCTCTGTCTACATTCCCACAGGTCATCAACTACACACAAGTGGTAATCTGAGCACCATCACAGTAACCAGGTCGTATTCTAAAGCGCAAGGGACAGTCTTCCATCAATGTGCAGCTGGTGTGCAACCACAAAAAGAGGTTCATGCAAGTGTGCACCAGATTCTCTGGGAGCTGTTATGATGGATTCATACTGTGTCTAACATTCCAGACCTTCCAGTTCCAGGAAACAGACTTAAGGGCTGGCTTGTAGGAGACAAACTTCAAACTTGCATGATACCTCTCAGGAACCCCATCAGTGAGGTGCAGAAGTGCTACAATGAGGGTCACATGACTACCTATGTGTCACTGAGCAAGCCATCGGAATGGTGAAGATGCGCTTCAAGTGCTTAGAGGCATCCTTCAGTATTCACCAGTGAGGGTGCCCAGAATCACAGTGGCGTGTGAAGGTTGGGAAGGTTTACCTAGAATCAAACATAAAAAATGAAATCCTATGTTCCACTCCCACCAACCGGATCAACATCACACCCCTGCAACCCCTTTAGCATTATACAGTCTTTCGTACACTCATTGCACATCCAACCAATGGGGTCCATCATGTATTGGCATTCATCATGAAACAAATTAAAGGGGGAGTAGGCACTCAGGATGCAATAATAGGCAAGAAATGGAAGCGGAGCTAATCAATAAATTGTATGTGGCATTAAGCGGAGCGGACCTGTGGGGAGAACACTGAGAACGGAGCCTATAAATCCAACACGAGGATCGAGGCCCAGTCTCTTACCTTCCGGGAGAGGAGCGGAGCGGACCTTTGGGGAGAACGCCGAGAGCGGAGCCTATAAATCCAACCCGAGGATCGAGGCCCAGTCTCTTACCTTCTGGGAGTGGAGCGGAGAGAAGCTCTTCCAGTGCGCCAGAGTTTTGAAAAAAAAAAGCCAACAGTGATGTCAGAGGAGAGCTGCAAGGTAATTAGTTGGTGAGTAGCAGCTGTTAGTGCATTTAAATATCTTTAAAAAATATGGGGAAAGTTTTTTTTGTGAAAAAAAACCTCTGGTGATAAAGTACTACTGAAGTGTTTTTTTTTAAGGACTTTAGATTGGAGTGGGTAGAACAAGGTAATTAGTATTTTTTAATTAAGTGAGTAACTAATTAACCTAAGGGTAAGTCATGGCAGGAGAGTTCAGCCCCATGATATGCTCTTCCTGCGCTATGTGGGAAATCAGGGACGCTTCCAGTGTCCCTGACAATCAGGTGTGCAGGAAGTGTAACCATCTACAGCTACTGGCTTCCCGCATCACGGAACTGGAGCTGCGGGTGGATTCACTGTGGAGTATCTGCGATGCTGAGGAAGTCGTGGATAGCACATTTAGCGAGGTGGTCACACCGCAGGTAATGGCTGCACAGGCAGAAAAGAGATGGGTGACCACCAGACGTAGTAGTAGGCGCAGGCAGGTAGTGCAGGAGTCCACTGTGGCCATCCCCCTCTCAAACAGATATACTGCTTTGGATACTGTTGGGGGGGATGACCTCCCAGGGGAAAGCAGCAACAGCCAAGTTCTTGGCACCATGGAGGGCTCTGCTGCACAGCAGGGGAGGAAAAGGGGTGGAAGAGCTGTAGTGATAGGGGATTCTATCGTAAGGGGTGCAGATAGGCATTTCTGTGGCCGCAAATGAGAGTCCAGGATGGTATGTTGCCTCCCTGGTGCTCGGGTCAAGGATGTCTTGGAGCGGCTGCAGGACATTCTGAAAGGAGAGGGTGAGCAGCCAGAGGTCATGGTCCATATTGGTACTAACGACATAGGCAGGAAGAGAGATGAGATCCTGCAAAGTGAATATAGGGAGTTAGGCAGATGATTAAAAAGCAGGACCTCTAGGGTTGTAATCTCAGGATTACTCCCTGTGCCATGTGCTAGTGAGGATAGGAATAGGAGGATAAAGCAAATGAATGTGTGGCTGAAGAGCTGGTGTAGGCAGGAGGGCTTCAGCTACTTGGATCATTGGAATCTCTTCTGGTGCAGAGGTGACCTGTACAAGAAGGATGGGTTGCATCTGAACTGGAAGGGGAACAATATCCTTGCGGGGAGATTTGCTAGTACTACTCGGGAGGGTTTAAACTAGTCTTGCAGGGGGGTGGGACCCAAAGTAGTAGTCTCTCCGATGAGATAGTTGAGGCAAATGTAGAGGTTAAAGCAAGCAAGTCCAGTAGGCAGGCCGGGCAGGGGCAGGACAGGGAATGTGTAAGGTCTGGTAGGCTAAACTGCATTTATTTTAATGCAAGAAGCCTTACAGGTAAGGCAGATGAAAGAGCATGGATCGGTATATGGGATTGTGATATTATAGCTATTACGGAAACGTGGTTGAGGGATGGGCAGGACTGGCAGCTCAATGTTCTGGGGTACCGATGCTTCCGGCGTGACAGAGGTGGAGGTAAGAGAGGAGGGGGAGTTGCACTGTTGATTAGGGAGGACATCAAGGCAGTACTTTGAGAGGATATCCCTGGGGGAATGTCCAGCAAGGCCATATGGGTAGAACTTAGAAATAAGAAAGGGGTGATCACTTTGACGGGATTATACTATAGGCCCCCCAATAGTCAGAGGGAAGTGGAGGAGCATATATGTAGGGAAATCACAGATAGGTGTAGGACTTATAAGGTTGTAATAGTAGGTGATTTTAACTTTCCTAATATTGACTGGGACTGCCTTAGTGCTAAGGGATCAGATGGGGAAGAATTTGTTAAGTGTGTCCAGGATAGTTTTCTGAAGCAGTATGTGGATGGCCCTACTAGAGAAGGAGCTACACTTGACCTCCTCTTAGGAAATCAGGATGGGCAGGTGGTTGATGTGTCAGTGGGGGAGCACTTTGGGACCAGTGACCATAACTCTATTAGCTTCAAGATAGTTATGGAAAAGGATAGGACTCGTCCTCAGGTTGAAGTCTTACATTGGGGGAAGGCTAATTTCGATGGCATCAGACAGGAACTCTCAAAAGTTGAATGGGAGAGGCTGTTTACAGGTAAAGGGGCGTCTGGCAAGTGGGAGGCTTTTAAAAGTGAGATAGGAAGAGTTCAGGCCTGGCATGTTCCTGTTAGATAGAAGGGCAAGGCTGGCAAGTTTAGGGAACCTTGGTTGATGAGGGATATTGAAGGTCTGGTCAGGACAAAGAAGGAGGCATATGTCAGGTATAGGCAGCTGGAATCAAGCGAGTCCCTCGAGGAGTATAGGGGATGTAGGACTACACTTAAAAAGGAAATTAGGAGGGCAAAAAGGGGCCATGAGATTTCCCTGGCAGATAAGATAAAGGAGAATCCTAAAAGGGTAGCTAGGGAGAGAGTAGGTCCCCTTTAAGTTCAGTGTGGTAATCTATGTGTGGAGCCACGGGAAATGGGCGAGGTCTTAAATGAATACTTCTCGTCTGTATTTACCGTGGAGAAGGTCATGGAAGCTAGTGAATTCAAGGGAGGGAGCACCAATATCCTGGAGCATATCAACAGTACAAAGGAGGAGGTGTAGGAGGTTTTAAAGCGCACTAAGGTGGATAAATCCCCAGGGCCTGACCAGGTGTATCCTAGGATGCTATGGGAAGCAAGGGAGGAGATTGCTGGGGCCCTGGCAGAGATTTTTGTATCATCGTTAGCCACGGGTGAGGTACCGGAAGACTGGAGGATAGCTAATGTTGTGCCTTTATTTAAGAAGGGCAGCAGGGATAAGCCAGGGAACTACAGGCTGGTGAGCCTTACATCAGTGGTGGGAAAGTTATTGGAAGGGATTCTGAGAGACAGGATTTATATGCATTTGGAAAGGCATGGTCTGATTAGGGATAGTCAGCATGGCTTTGTGCGTGAGAAATCACGTCTCACGAATTTGATTTGAGTTTTTCAAGGAGGTGACCAAGAAGATTGACAAGGGCAGGACGATGGACGTTGTCTACATGGACTTTAGCAAGGCCTTTGACAAGGTCCTGCATGGTAGGCTGGTCCAGAAGGTTCGAACACATGGGATCCAGGGTGAGATAGCAAATTGGATACAAAATTGGCTTGGTGATAGGAGGCAGAGGGTGGCAGTGGAGGGTTGTTTTTCAGATTGGAGGCCAGTGACCAGTGGTGTGCCGCAGGGATCGGTGCTGGGCCCTGTGTTGTTTGTCATATGTATTAATGACTTGGATGTGAATGTAGGGGGCATGATTAGTAAGTTTGCAGATGACACCAAAATTGGTGGTATAGTGGACAGTGAAAAAAGTTGTCTAAGGTTACAACAGGATATAGATCAATTAGAAAAGTGGGCAAGGGATTGGCAAATGGAATTTAATGCAGACGTGCAAAGTGATGCATTTTTAGGAAGTTAAACCAGGCAGGACAGCGAATGGCAGGGCCCTGGGGAGTGTTGTTGAGCAGAGAGACCTTGGGGTGCAAGTACATAGTTCCCTGAAAGTGGCAATACAGGTAGACAGGGTGGTGAAGAAGGCGTATGGCATGCTTGCCTTCATCGGCCGAGGCATTGAGTACAAGAGTTGGGACGTCATGTTACAGTTGTACATAACGTTGATTAGGCCGCATTTGGAGTACTGTGTGCAGTTCTGGTCGCCGCACTACAGGAAAGATGTGATTAAGCTGGCCAGGGTACAGAAAAGATTCACGAGGATGTTGCCTGGTTTGGAGGGCTTGAGTTATAAAGAGAGATTTGATAGGCTGGGTCTGTTTTCCCTGGAGCGAAGGAGGCTGAGAGGGGACATGATAGAGGTATATAAAATTATGAGCAGCATGGATAGGATAGATAGCCAGAGTCTGTTTCCCATGGTAGGGGTGACTGAAACTAGAGGGCATAGATTTAAGGTGAGAGGGAGGAGATTTAAAGGGGATCAAAGGGGTAAATTTTTCACACAAAGAATAGTGAGTATCTGGAATGAGCTGCCTGAGGAGGTGGTGGAGGCAGGAACAGTCGTGACATTTAAGAGGCATCTGGACAGGTACTTGAATGAGCAGGGCATAGAGGGATATGGAATTAATGCAGGCAGGTGGGATTAGTATAGATAGGCATTATGGTCGGCATGGACGCGGTGGGCCGAAGGGCCTGTTTCTGTGCTGTACGACTCTATGACTCTATTATGTAAAAAGGAACCTTACCAATATAATATTGTATTAAACACCCAAGTGCATACTGTTATGACCGAGGTGGGAGGACTACACTATCTTTTCTAGTTCCACTTCTCCACAGGTCACAACATATAATTAAATGTTTACCTGGTTACTGTTGCAGTCAATCATATATTCTACTCTTTATCCCAGAATAAAATACACCAACCAAGTTCCTTTAATAAACAACAAAATTATCAGTTTATTATCAAACAAGATGTATCCAGTAACGAAACAAAGCATTAACATACAGATTGAATTTTGAAAGTTTCCTTTTTAAATTCCACCCCCCCCCCTCCCCCCTCACACACACTCTGAAAAAAATTCAGAAATTCTCTCTGCAGAGGTCTGTTACAAAAAGACAAAAAAAAAAACTTTGGCCAAATACTTCCTAATTCTTGAAGAAAAAAAAAAGAAATGGAAGGATGTCAGTTGTCCCTTTTGGTCTGGTGTCCAGGTATATGGTGACGGGTCACTGGGATCTGTTCTAAAGCATTTCTTTTCAGGCGGCGTTGAGAATTCATCTGGCAGGTTTTTTCAGCTTCTCAGGGGAGATGCAGCACCAGGGATTTTAGCTCTCCCATACTGGGGGCAAATTTCACAGTCCCCCCAACGCCGGGGGTAGAGGTGGGGGCGGGGGGGCAGAAAATGCTTCCAAGAGAGGCCCACCATGGGCCTCAACGCCGGGAAGCCCCGGCCTCATTTTGCTGGCGGCGGCGAGGCCTCGTGGCGGCAGGATCAAAATTTAAATATGTTAGTGTATGAAAAGTACTGAATTAATTACTTACCCGCTCCCGCCATCGGTCCCAGTGCGACATTTGTGCCGGTGGCTGGCACTCCTGCGCCTTTGGATCTCCATCAGGAGATCTGATGCAGCACACTGGTAGGGAGGGGGGAGCAGGTTAGTATTTCAGTGCGGGGGGAGGGGGGCATGGGGGGGGTGGTGGCGAGGTGAAACGTATCTGATTGGTCTAGGGGCTGGTGGGAAGGAGTAAAGGTTAACGTTTTTGAATTTTGGGTGGTGGGGGGGGGGGTTTGGAAGCACAAGTTAAGTTTTTTTGGGGAGGAAGAGGGCAAGTAATGAATCTGATGTTCATTGGGGGGAGGGAATGGGAGAGGGTCGGAAAAACTTTATTTGACTTTTCAAAGTCTTTCTCCTTTAAAAATTTTAATTGTAATGGAAGGCAGGAAGCCCTTTAAAAATGGTGTTGGCGCCTGATGCTGTTGCCAAAGATGGAACGCCTGCCCCGTCCACATCATCGGGGAAGGGGGGGGGGGTGGTCCGCCCTGGCCATATAAATGACCCACCACGTTCAATATCGCGGTGGCTCCGCGGAGTAAAGCCCGCGCATGCGGGTCGCCATTTTTTGCAGCAGCATAAAATTCATCCCTTCAAAGAGGTAGAGAAAGAGGTGAGCTGGGTGGTTTCTTTCTCCTTGGCAGCCAAAACACCAACTTTCTTCAAAACAGTTCACACGCCAAGTGACCTGAAAACAATATCTTCCCAAACAGAAAATCAACCTTCTGACCTCCATAAACCTTGACATGTGGCTTCTCTGTAAACATCTTCCCCAGGTCACCAAGGTTTTTGTTGTTTATTGAGCGTAAAGCACATGATTTCTAGCACAGGTTGTTTTCAAACATCTCTGTGTCCTTTCAGTGAACTGTCAACAACAAAACAAATTCCAGCTTCTAGGAAATCTTCAGCTTTCCAGTGAATCCAGCGCCACAATTTAAATGAGTCCTCAAAAAAAAAAACATATGGAAGCATCTTCATAACAATATCCTCGGTGTAGTACAATTTCTTGAACTTACACTTTCTACTGCATATACATGATGTATCCTGTGTGGCTTCAGCAGAAGTAAAGATCCTTGTCCTGACTGCTCAGATGCTTTTGGCCTTCGGAGCCCTAAGGGCCCCACAGAAAGCTGCTCCACCTGCAACTATGCAAGGGCAGACTCGGCCACTGAGAGACAAAGCAGCATGTCAGGTACTGGTTGGCGGTGGGGAAGGGGGTATTGTGGTGGTGGGCAACAGGTAAGAAGTGGGAGCAATTTTAGTGGAGTTCCCTCTTCCATGTCCCCTTTTCCATCATCCCTCTCCCAGGCCAGTACCACATCACTCTGCTGCAGAACAGCTGGACAAAAATCAGTGACACATTTTAAGACCATGTATATGGTATCTGTTACCTGTTTTAAGACAGCAGACAAGTTTGTTTCCAAACTCTGTATGGCTGTGGACATGGCCTACATGGACTCATGTGAGAATCGTGCTTGAAACTGGCCACTTTCGCCACGGTAGACATTCTCTGCATTTCCTGCATCGCCAATCTATTAGCGATCGAATTGGACTGCTCCATCCTCTCCACTATTGTGGACAGTGTGCGTGGCAAATCTGTCAGTGCTTGGGTAAGTTGCTGATGCATCTTTAGCATTCTCCTTCTCAACAATAGTCCCTGGGGTTCAGCATGTGTCCAGCTGAGCACAGCTTGGAGAGAATTGTGGCTCGACGCAGACTCTCCACCAGTGTCTGCTCATTCTCGCTTGTGAGATTTGAACCAAACAGGTGTGGATGGAAGTGGCTGAGGAAGTCAGCAGCAGAAATATGGTCCCTCCAAACTGGAGAAAGTATATTAAGAGGATCTAGGACCTCAGGTGGGCATAACAGGTGAGTGGTATAACACTTTCAGGTGCTAAGCCCCACACTTTAACTTGCCCAGCATTCTCCTGCACAACTTGCAGCTCCACTCATTCCTGTCTCTCTGCAGGTGCCTCACATCCCCATCTGAACAGCCAGCACTCACCCTCAGCCTATTGCCCTCTCACATGCCTCCACAAATGGTGCCCCTCTCTCCTTCCCACACAAGCCAACATGAGCATTCACATCTCTCTGCTTTTTCTCCTTGCAGAAGAGAGCACAAATCTGTTAAGAGGAGAGATCTGGGTTGTGCGGGGTGGGGGCGCGTTGGGGGGAGAAGAAAGGTGGGAGTTTCCCTTCAGTGACAGGTACCTTGTCGACTATTGGCATTGCATGTCAACCTGCTCTAATTGGAAGGTCTTGTTCCAGGAGACTGCAGATGTCAGCAATGAACTGCCATGAGAGCCTGAGCTTCCTGAGGCACTGGCACTCAGACATGGCGAGAGAGCTTATCCTCTGCCTGTAGATCCCGTATTGGGGTCTTGCCTCTTTCCAGCTGAATCTAAGTATCTATCCCATCTGCCCTGTGGAGGAGAATGCGGTTGAGTCGAAGGCAGCTTGTGCTGCTGCTGTTGTTCCTGATGGCGGTGGTGTGGCTTCTCCTCTTACCCCTCAGCAGAAGTGGAAGGTGGAGCTGGATAAGCTGCTCCCATGCCATGTTGGGGATTCTACTGTTTATGATACATTGGAGGAGGAACAGAAGAGCTGTGAGGTCAGGCTCAAGTGGTAGCATTACAGGAGATAAATCCAATTAATTTCTCACATACAAAATTCCAGGACCATCCAAAATATTGTCATGATATTCAGGATTTTTTGCTGTGAAAACAAAGTTGCAGTGGAATTGAAATAGATGTTTGTGGACTTGGAACTGTCATGGGTCTTTTACTTTTAATGATGAATGTCCTGAAGGGTTATAGATTTAAATTATGTGGAGCATCCTGGTTATTAAAACATTGTAGAACTACAATTTGATCCAAAGTACTGAAAGCCTCTCTGATTGGATGTGTTTGTTCACAAGACACCTAGCCACTAGTGAGCATAGAGCAGAATATCTTATTTTGGAATATATGCCTGGAGTTATTGTCAAGAAAACCTGCTATGGCAAAAGGAGGATTTTTTAATGCATCAATTGGAAACCTACATTAAACTTTTAATGAAACAAAAAGAGCTGGAATTCTACAGTTAACTTTAAAAAAAAAAGCTGGCAGCCAAGATGGCCACCGCACTTTGCATTTGAACACCTTGCAAATTTCAAGGCCTCAAAGAGAAGACACATGTCTGTTAAGCCTGTACCCAAAACACTGGCTTGCTCTATTGAGTGAACCACAGGCGATTGCTTTCATTAGCAAGACATTCAAAGCCATCCTGGGACATTTAACACTGAAAGGGCCAACCCTCCCAAGTGTAAACGTTGACATCCTGAGGCCTGAGGGAGTGAAATTCCTAAACCTGAATCTCATTAGAAGGTTCCAGACAATATACTGAGGCAGTCATGTGACCATCTGTCCATCTCTGTGAAAACTGGGAGTTCCCCTTGGACAAAGGAGACAAGCCAGTAGCTCATTCTGGGCAGAAGCCAGAAGGGCTGTCTCTCTCTCTCTCTCTCCAGAAAGCCTAGTGGGGCATGCGAAACCTACTGCTGGGTGCTGGATCCAAGATAAAGACACCAGGGGAAGAAAGGCACCTACAATTCTGCCTCCAAGAAAACCCTGAGCCAGGTGGGCCAACCACAAAGTATACTTCTACCAGCCAGAGACAAAAGAACAGAACTTCAACTTCAGAACTTCAACCCCACTGACTGTGTATTAATTTTTATTTGTTCTGGACTCTAAGCCAACCACAAATCTACTCCTCATCACTCTGTAATCTATTTGTGTGTGAGATATTTTCGTGTGAGTGTGTGTGAGAATGTGTAGCATAATTTTATTATTTTATTTAGATCGGATTTAGATTATTTAATACAATAAACTCACCTCTTTCTTGTTTAAACTCAAGAAAACCTGTCCAATTGGTTCTTTTACGATCACAACAAAGGTAAAACACTCACTGAAGTGGTAAGCACATCCACTGTTTAAAAAGGAATAAACCCTGTTGCAGTCAAATAAGAGGAAGGACAAGAGGGGAGCCTTATGACCCCTCCTCACCTGATTGGCTTTGAATGTCTTGTATAATGAAACTGTGGTTCAGCCAAGAAGACCATGAAGAATTTTTCTCCATCCTGCATGGAGATCTGCACATTTCCTATCAAGAACCAGGACTTTATATTTTCCACAAAAACAAATGATCATAATATTTTGGTCAACAAAATGATTTAAGAGTCCTCTGGAACTTTATAAGAGAAGTAAACTTTTCACTATGCACTCTCCTTTGACTTTTTGTTTTTTTTCCTAAGTCCTATTCAAACATTTGTTCCAAAAGTCACCTTGAAGGACTGACATCTGAGAAGTGGATGGTTGCTATATATGATTATGAACTGCTTGGGACAGGGATGGCTCTCCTCTCAGGACTGTTGACTCCTTCGACAGACCCATGACACACTAGGTATGGCGTTAGGATATCCTTTGCTATTGAACTGCAGAAGAACAGACCTTAAGGAACGACTAATATTTCATAATCCCTGAGAGATATACAAATACTTTGAACACCCTTTAAATGAGACCTTAAAATCTGGTAGATATTGCTCTTTCCACTGTAATATAAAAACAGAAAGTTAAATAACATGAGATAGCACCTGTCTACTGTTACTGGATCACTTGTAACAACTAAAAGGTCTAAGTATTCCAGAGGCTTCTTTTCTTTATTGCAGGTCTGAACTAGACTCAGTAGTAGGCTGAGTTTGAGGATGTTGTAAGTGCCTGGAGGGACAATCAGTGCAGCAAAGATGTCAGCCAGAATGGCTGTGAATCTCCAGGGTGAAGACGTAGTGATAGACAGTAGATACTTGAAGTTTTCACTGATGAAAGGTGGATCTTTAGAGGAACAATAAAAAGTCATTATTTTTATTACTTTAGCAGGTTCAACAAATTTTGTTTATACTGATTTCAAGCACAGTTCGAAACAGTTCAAGTCAGTTTAAAACAGGCTGAGTCCCTTTAATGCTGCATTTTTGCCACTGCTATTGTGTACCCTTGGGCAACAAATCAATGCTATAAGTATAGTATAAAACAGACATGATGAGATCAACTGGAGAGATGCTGTCATGCTGGAAAGCAGTAAGGATAGAGAACAACTGCTGCTGGTGCTGAGCTCCAGCAAAAGTTTTAAAGTTAGAAACAAACTGTTCAGTTCTTTTAAATCTTTAACAGTACCAATGGCAGTGCACCTACAATGGTGCAGTGAGTTTATCCAGTGAGTAGCTAAGGCACACAAACCAAGAAGATCCCAAGTTCAATCCCTGGTCTGTGGCATGTTAGCTGATCTTAGCTGGGCATTGGTAGAGATGCAACTGGAGCAGTAAATAAGGTGCTACAACAGGTCTCAGTGCCTGAGTTAGGGAGTAGAGATCAGCAGCACACTAACACTACCTAGCAATTCCTCATGGAAGTACACATATGTGGATGTTGTACTGAAGACCAATTAGAATTCGCTGTGATATCTCCCATGCTGAAATAGCTAGCTGATACTCTATATAAGGGTTCAGCCATAAATAATAGCCACCTCCGCAAGACAGTGGAGGGTGCCCTTGGAACCATATCACAGCAAGGCATATCAAAAGAAAGGGTGTGAGTAAATTGGTAAGGAAAAGAGATGTCTCAGAGGTAGGTGCATATGTTTTGAGTATAACTGCATTCATCTCTGCCTTCCCCAAATTCACAGCGATGCAAGCACCGAAATCCAGTTCCCATTAGCACTTGTGTTAAAAACAGAGGTGTTAATGTACTATTTTGTGAGAGATAAAAGTGACATCTTGCAACATCTTTAGATCATCAAAAAACAGATATTTAATATTAAAAGGGCGTTCTGAATTTATTGCTTGGATCTCATCCCTTTGAGTGAACAGTAGCAAGAACTTAGGCTATCTTGTCATAAACTGTATCAACTGAACTCACAAATTATTTGCACATACTACATTCAACTATTCTATATTCTAAAGTCATTGGTGTCACTTACATTTCTTCCTAAGTATTGCAAATTAATATAAATCTTACCATTTGAAAACCAGGACTGTATGCTGTTTGCTTCCATGCATAATTGTAGCTGTGAACCACTGTATATATGAGCTGGAATTCCTATCACATAGTATCTATCACCCATCTTCATTCTGGTAGGAAGCTCATCTTTATAAAAAAAAATAAGTATTCCAGATTTCCAAAAATTTCCTTACAGCTTACATATTGGTTATATTAAACATGGTAAGTTACTGGAAAATATTCCAGTTCAGAAGTCCAAACTGACCTACAGGCATAAGACTGTGCTTTTAATACTGTTACTCACATTGCGGGTCTCTTTTGGATGAAACTCTCTTCAGTTGTGAACCTGACTGCTGGATGGAATATCCAACAAAGACAAACATGCTATTAGGTGTAGGGGGAAAAATCCTCATCCGAGTCAGCCAAATATTATTGTACTTTCTCCACTACATTAACTGGAGAAGTCCATGAGCCACAAATTACTGTTGCCAATGTTCTTGTTCTAAGTTCATACCAAATTCTTCTCTCAGCTTTTTAATGGAGGAGTTAACCTGAAATAAGCATTTGTACTATGACATTGCTGACAGTAATTTCTAACCTTTTGACACATTTCTGGTTGCTGCAAATATGAGGAAAAAGTAAGGATGAATCAAAAAGAAGTTGGTCACATGCAGAGACTTTAAATGTCTTTGATTCTATATACATTGTATTTTTAAATATTTACAAGACATCAAATTCCACATCAATTGCAGATTACAATTTAATAAATATACAGTGAAGACATTGCAGTTCTGCGTAAACATCATTGCACTATCAAAGGCATGGAGCTCACCGACTCTTAGACCTGGATTCTCTGCTTGTGTTTGCCAGCGTATTATTTTTTGTTTATTCATTTTAATGGGCAGGAAATTGTGGACTGCCAACACAGAAGAGGAAACTCACATCCGCAATGACATTCCTTCCTAATACCAAACCAAATTATAATCTACACACAAGGATCAATTTTCTAGTGTGGCCATAAAATGGTGTTTGATTGGCTAATCTTGTGGGATTTCTGAAGGTTTGTCTCATTTTTATCCACAGTGAGCCTTTGGACCCACTGCAGGAAATTCTATCACCAAGACTGGAAAATCTGCAACTGCTATTTAAATGAACAACTTCATTGTTCCTGGGCATTAAAATGGAAATAGTTGGCCAATAATGAGAACATCTGCATTTTCAATTGCTACTTTGTAGATACTTCTGCAAAAAGTGCAGCCCAGGAGATTGCCTTACTTGGGACATCACCACATTTCATACTGGAACTACATGGCATTTACTCTGTTCAAGTGGAGTATGTCAAACAGCCAAATGACTTGGGTTTAGATTCTACCAAAGCAAGGTTAACTTTCTGTGTAACAAGTAGATACTTGCAATACTTTCCTTTCAGTCCATTAAACCATCACTGTGACTGCTTTTTTTTTATTTCCAAAATATACTTTATTCATAAAAATCTGTAAAAATTACATTGCCAAACAGTTTCCAAACAGCACGAAAAAATACAAACATTGCAAAAGAGATCAGTTTCTTTCAATAATGTCATGAGTTTCTTCCCAACCCTTCCGTTTCACAATTGTCATGTCAATTACAGTTTTACATTTACAGCAATTGAGAATATTAACGATACAGTTCGAGGGGTTTCCCATGGTTCCAGCCCCTCAGTCCAGCTTGGTGGGGGAACCTTACACTGTGGTCTTTCCCCATTGAGCCTTTGCTGCGGCTGCCCCAAGCTTTAGTGCGTCCCTCAGCACGTAGTCCTGGACCTTGGAATGTGCCAGTCTGCAACATTCGGTGGTGGACAACTCTTTGCGCTGGAAGACCAGCAAGTTTCGGGCAGACCAAAGGGCGTCTTTCACCGAATTGATAGTCCTCCAGCAGCAGTTGATGTTGTGACTGCTTGCTAAACCTTCAGCAAACAGCGATTTCGAAGCTTAAAAAGCATGCCAATATTAGAGCAGGGTACACTCCATTACCACCACTTCAAACTGGAACTGTAATTGCATTACCATTTGGAAAAGTGAGCCCACATAACAACCTTACAACACAATTTATCTGCATGTGTCATCTTCACTTACTCACATTCAAGCAGTGCACACTTAGCTGACTCACTATGTGCCTTTGAAATTTCCAAGGCCTCAGCACTATCTCTCTGCTGGCAGGATAAGGTTCCTCATTTACTCTCACATATATTCCAGTCTACCGCTATGCCATTTATCACTAGCTACATACGTTGCGTTTGAAGTGATATTTTGCAGCAGACTACTAACATAGGCGAGTGAATTTTGCAGACCCTCCAACATCGGGAGTTGTGGCGTGGTGGGGGAGGGGCCAGAAAATACTTCAAGGAGAGGCAGTGGGATCAAAGTTTAAATATGTAAATTTATTAAAAGTAATGAATTAAATACTTACCCACTTCAGCCGTGGGTCCCGGTGCAATATTCCTGCTGGTAGCCGGCACTCCCGCGCCTTCAGATCTCTGTTCAGAGATCTGATGCGCGGCACTGGTGGGGAGGGGCAAACAAGTAGGTTTTCAGGACGGGGGAGGGGGGGGGGGGGCCGGGAGCGGGGTCAAATATATCTGATTGGTCTAGGAGGTGGTGAGAAGGGGTAAAGTTTAAAGTTAACGAAATTTGGGGTTTCTGGGGGAGGGAGGATTGGAAGCACAATGTAAATTTTTTTCGGTGGGGTGGGTGGGCAAGTAATGAATTTGATGGTCACTGGGAGGCGGGGTGGTGGGATAGGGCCGGGATAACTTTATTTACTGTTTTAGTCATTTTACTTTGGATATTTAAATTAAACAGAAGGACTGGAAGCCCTTTAAAAACGGCATCAGCGCCTGCGCAGTGACGCTTGACGCGTTGCCGGGGACAGACCATCCGTCCCCTCCACATCATTGGTGGGGTGGCGGTCCACCCCGGCCATTTAAATGAGCCATGTTTAATATTGCAGTGACTCCGTGATGAGCAGACCACCATAGTTTACGTCCACTGCCAAGATACATGTAAAATTCAGGCCATGGTCCTCTTTTGTTTGTGTAGGTGAATCCACGTACCAGCCGTAGCTCCCACTGGTGCCCCAGAAGCCTTCCCCTCATAAGCAAAAGTAGGCGATGGTGGTGGCAGAGGAGGAACAATGCCAGTTTTGAGTTCTTCCTCAGCTGCAGAGCATTGAAAGGAGGGCGTTATCTGAGCACTAGCATTTCTTGATGACTACACCAGATTGACCACAGATTTTTGGTGCCCAGATATTTACATTGTTGTGGACCTAACCATTTACTTGCCGCTATGATGGTCAGATAATAAAACTCGTTTGGAGATTATGCACCTGAGTCAGCCTTCGATTAATGACCTGGTCTTCTGTGTCATAACTGTGTTAGTGTACTATCCTTGCTCCACACCCAACAAGGAATGAAAGATTGCAGTAGTATAAAGAATATTGTCATCATGGCAGGAACTGAGGATGACTTAGGCCCCTGAAAAATCATGAAGAGAGATGAACTGCATCTTTGATGTCAGCACGGCATGTCCAGCCCATGATACATGCACTGATTTCACGAATGCGATACATGCTTACTTTTGAAAATAAATATACAAACATACGAATGGTGGAGCAGGAGTAGGCCACTCGGCCCTTCAAGCCTGCTCCACCATTCAATAAGTTAATGGCTGAACTGATTACTCCACATTTCCACCGCCCGATAACATTCCACCACCTTGCTTATCAAGAATCTATTTACTTCTGCCTTAAAAATATTCAAAGACTCTGCTGCCTCTGCCTTTTGAGGAAGAGAATTCCAAAGACTCATGATCCTCAGAGAAAAAAAATTCTCCTCATCTCGGTCTTAAATGGGCGACCCTTTATTTTTAAACAGTGACCCCTAGTTCTAGATTCTCCCACAAGGGCCTTTCCACATCCACCCTGTCAAGACCCCTCAGGATCTTACATATTTAAATCAAGTCGTCTCTTACTCTTCTAAATTCCAGCATAGACAGGCCTAGCCTGTCCAATCTTTCCTCGTAAGACAGCCCGCCCGTTCTAGGTATTAGTCTGGTAAACCTCCTCTGTACTGTCTCCAATACATTTACATCCTTCCTTAAATAAGGAGACCAGTACTGTACACAGTGCACCAGATGTGGTCTCACCAATGCCCTGTATAGCTGAAGCATAACCTCCTGACTTTTGTATAAAAGCAAAATACTGCAGATGCTGGAAATCTGGAATAAAAACAAGAAATGCTGGAAATACTCAGCAGGCCTGGCAGAATCTGTGGATAGAGCAGAGTTAATGTTTCAGGTCAGTGACCCTTCATCAGAACTGGCAAATATTAGAAATGTAAAAGGTTTTAGGCAAATAAAGCAGGGGTCGGGCAAGAGATAATAAAAGAGGTGTTGATAGGACAAGGTCACAGAGAATAACTGATCAGAAGGTCATGGAGCAAAGGCAAACAGTATGTTAATGGTGTGGTGAAAGACAAAGCGTTAGTACAGAAAGGGTGTTAATTGACAGAAAAATGCTTTGTCTTTCACCACACCATTAACTCCCTACTTTTGTATTCAATTCCCCTCACGATAAATGATAACATTCTATTAGCTTTCCTAATTACGTGCTGTACCTGCATACTAACCTTTTGTGATTCATGCACTAGGATACCCAGATTCCTCTGCATCGCAGAGTTCGGCAATCTCTCACTATTTAGATAATATGCTTCTTTATTATTCTTCCTGCCAAAGTAGACAATTTCACATTTTCCCACATTATACTCCAATTGCTAGGTCTTTGCCCACTCACTTAACATATCTATATCCCTTTGTAGCCTCCTTATGTCCTCTTCACAACTTACTTTCCTACCTATCTTTGGGTCATCAGCAAATTTAGCAACCATACCTTCGGTCCATTCATCTAAGTCATTTACATAAATTGTAAAACGTTGAGGCCTCAGCACTGATCCCTATGGCACAACACTCATTACATCTTGCCAACCAGAAAATGACCCATTTATGCCTACTCAATGTTTCCCGTTAGCTAACCACCAATCTTCTATCCATGCCAATATGTTGCCCCCTACACCACGAGCTTTTATTTTCTGCAATAACCTTTGATGTGGCACCTTATCAAATGCCTTCTGGAAATCTAAGTATAATACATCCACCGGTTCCCCTTTATCCACAGCACATGGAACTCCCTCAAAGAACTTCAATAAATTGGTTAAACATGATTTCCCTTACACGAAACCATGTTGACTCTGCCTGATTAACTTGAATTTTCTAAATGCTCTGCTATAACATCTTTAGTAATAGCTTCTAACATTTTCCCTAAGACAGATGTTAATCTAACTGGCTTGTAGTTTCCTGCTTTCTGTCTCCCTCCCTTTTTGAGTAAAGGAGTTACATTTGCTATTTTCCAATCTAACGAAACCTTCCCCGAATCTAGGGAATTTTGGAAAATTAAAACTAATGCATCAACTATCTCACTAGCCACGTCTTTTAATACTCTAGGATGAAGCCCATGAGGAACCGGGGACTTGTCAGCCCACAGCTCCAACAATTTGTTCAGTACCACTTCCCTGGTGATTTTCTTGAGTTCCTCCGTCCCTTCCATTTCCTGACTTACAGCTAATACTGGAATGTTTCTTGTATCCTCAATAGTGAAGACCGATGCAAAATATCTGATCAATTAACCTGCCATCTCCTTATTAGCCATTATTAATTCCCCAAACTCACTTATAATAGGAACAATGCTCACTTTGTTAACTCTTTTCTTTTTAAAATATCTATAGAAACTCTTACTATCTGTCTTTACATTGCTAGCTAGCTTTCTCTTGTACTCTAATTTTATCTGCCTTATCAATCTTTTAGTCATCCTTTGCTGCTTTTTATATACTGTCCAATCTTCTGACTTGCCTCCCATCTTTGCGCAATTATAGGCTTTTTCTTTAAGTTTGATACTATCTTTAACTGTTTTAATTATCCACGGATGGCAGGTCCCACCCTTGGAATTTTTCTTTCGTTGAAATGTATCTGTGTATTCTGAAATATCCCCTTAAATGTCTGCCACTGCATCTCTATTGACCTATTCCCTTAACCTGATCTGCCAGTTCACATTAGCTAGCTCTGCTTTCATGCCCTCATAATTGCCCTTATTTAAGTTTAAAATACTAGTTTTGGACCCACTGTTCTCTCACTCAAATTGAATGTAAAATTCAATCACATTATGATCGCTGTTACCTAGGGGCACCTTAACTATGAGGTCATTAATTAATCCTATCTCGTTGCACAATATCAGGTCTAGTAGAGCCTGCTCTCTGGTTGGCTCCAGAACGTACTGTTCCAAGAAATTACACCGAAAACATTCTATGTACTCCTCATCTAGGCTACCTCTGCCCATCCGACTTTTCCAGTCTATACGTAGGTTAAAGTCGCCCATAATTATCACTGTACCTTTCTGACAAGCTGCCATTATTTCTTCCTTTATACCCCATCCTACAGTGTGGTTAATGTTAGGTGGCCTGTACACCACTCCCACAAGTGACTTCTTTCCTTTATGATTTCTCATCTCTACCCAAACTGCTTCTACATCCTGGTCTCCTAAACCTAGGGCATCCCTCTCAATTGTGCTAATACCATCATTAATTAACAGAACTACCCCTTCACCTTTTCCTAGCTTCCTGTCCCTCCTAAATGTCATGCACCCTTCAATATTCAGGTCCCAATCTATGTCGTCCTGCAGTCATGTCTCTGTAATGGCTATCAGATCGTACTTATTTATTTCTATTTACGCTCTAAGTTCTTCTGTGTTGTTCCAAATGCTACATACATTCAGATACAGAGCCTTTAGTTGTGTCCTTTAATTATTTTTGTAACCTCTAGCCTTATCTGTTGATTTATTCTTAGATTTGTATGCTCTGTCCCTTCCTGTCACAGTCTGTTTTCCCATATTAATACCTTTCTCTCTTGCCTTGTCTCTACTTCTTGATTTACTATATCTTCCCAAATTTGATCCCTTGCCCCCACTATTCAGTTTAAAACCCTCTCTACTTCCTCAGTTACACAGTTCGCTAGAACACCAGCCCCAGCACAGTTCAGGTGTAGACTGTCCCAACGGTACAGCCACCACTTTCCCCAGTACTGGTGCCAGTGCCCTACAAACCGGAACCCATGTCTTTGAGCCACGCATTAATTTCTCTAATTTTATTTGCCCTATGCCAATTTGCACGTGCTTCAGATAATAATCCAGAGATTATTACCTTTGAGGTTCTGCTTCTTAATTTGGTACCTAGTTCCTCATACTGACTATGCAGAACCTCTTTCCTTGTCCTGCCTATGTCGTTGATACCTACATCGACCAGGATGGCTGGATCCACCTCCTCCCACTGTAAGTTCCACTCCAGCCCTGAGCAGATGTCCTGAACACTGCCACCGGGCAGGCAGCACAGCCGTCTGGACTTTCACTCTTTTCTGCAGAGAACAGTGTTAATCCCCCTAACTGTACTGTCCCCTACTACCAGTACATTCTTTTCTCCCTCCACTTGAATGGCTTCCTGTACCATGATGCCACGGTTAGGTTGCTCATCCACCCTGCAGCCCCCACTCTCATCTAAACAAGCTGAAAGAACCTCAAACTTGCTGGACAATCGCAAAGGCTGGGGTTCCTGCGCTCCTGCCCTCTGGGTCCCCTCACCTGCAGCCACACTCTCCTGTACCTGACCAAGCAATGGGACATATAACTTTCCTTCAAATTGAAAGAGGAAATTGTTTTTTTTACCGATTCACCAATTGAAAAAAACTTCTGGGAATTTATTGATGAAACTTATTTTTAATGATCCCTACTTCTGACATAAAATGCATCTTTTTGGGATGTCAAACATACTTCTGTACTAATCATTAATTGATTTATTGTGCTATCAATTCATTCTGCCACAAAACAAATAAGTAGGAACTTATTTTGATTATAATCTTCAGACATACAGATGAGCACTGCTTGGCAAATTCACACTAAGAAGTTTAAAATGTTGAAACGTCTCAGTGAGGAAATGCAACATCAAACGTGGTATTGAATCTCAAAGATCAAAAACATTCCAGATTCAGTCCCTGAGATTTCACCCAAGGTGATGATGGTGCAGGTGTTCATAAATGTCCTTGGATGCCCTAGGGTAGGGAGGTGGAAAATTCATTGACTCTTGATTGCTTCTGGAAGTGCATGTATGAGCACATTGGATGACGGAAGGCTGAGAGTTTCCTGCAATACTCCCATATTTAAATGGCTTCATTGTCTGGGCTCACATATGATCATTCAGGAGAGGTACCAGCAGGCTGCTGAGGCCCATGGAGTTACACTTCAGCATGAATCACAGCCTTCGAAGAAGGAGAGCCTCAGGTTTTTTTTTAAAAGAATGTTTGAGTAAGAACACAAACTGTTAGAAACAAAAATCTGAACCCCAAATTTAGATTACAACTTGAAAATCAATCATTGATATGCATTTTTAAAACACAAACAAACATGTCAAAATAAAAATAATGGACTGGATTTTCAATTGCTGGTGAGGAAATTGCGCTGCTGGAGGTCGTCACGGAATCCCGACGCCTCCGAAATGTGACGCAATTTTCAAAGGAATGGTAGATGGTGGGGGGGTGGGGCAGCCAGGAACCCGCAAACCTCCAACTAACTGGTTGTTGAGCTCATTGTTTGTTGCTCTCAGTGGAGCAGATTTAAATTTTCAATCGGGAGGCATGGGGAACATGCAGTGTCTGGGACACGTCGAAGTTCAGCTGTTGTGAACACATCGGGGCGCCATGAGGACTAACTTTTGCACTGGTCAACAAAGTTAAGAAGCAGAGAATAATGCTTAGCTGGTCAACCAATGGCACACAGTTTCCACTGCTGGTACTGAGAGGCTTGCATTTTTGAGCAGTGACTGGTAGGACACCTGAGAGGGATGTGAGGCTGTTGGCATCCCTTGGGCAGCAGAGGCTGACAGAGGAAGCCCTGGTGAATGAACAAGCTGCAGCTGAGGGAGTTGAACTGGGAACAGGCTACTCTGACATTGGACATAGTAGCAAGAAGGATCTTCAGCAGATGCAACCTCCTGGTCAGGTGGAGGCCAGAGGCACAGTGACAGGCTGCAAGGGGAAGAAGGCTCTACCCAAGACATCGGGTGCACCAGCCAAGAGTTAGCTACCTGCAAATGGCAGAGCGTCAGTGCCGTAGGAGACCGCGCTTATCCGGGCAGTTGGTCTCGGACATTTGCGCTCTGATGCACAACGATCTGAGGCCTGTGGACAACACAGCAGTCCCCTACCTTCATCCATCAAGGCCATAGTCGACCTGAATTTTTGTGCTTCCAGGTCATTCCAAGGATCAATTACAAATCCGGATGGCATCTCACAGCTGGCAGCTCATCATGCCACGGATGCCCTATTCTGGAGGGTGGGGGACTACATCCATTTTAAGACCAATGGGCCAGTGCAGACACAGAGGGCATTGGGCTTTGCCACCATTGATGGATTCCCTCAGGTCCAGGTCACATTGATTGCACCCATGTAGCCATCAAGGCACCGACAGACCAGCCAGCCAGATTCCTGAACAGAAAAGGCTTTACTCACTGAATGTCCAGCTGGTCTGTGACCACAGGAAGTGCATCTTGCAGGTTCCCAGGCAGCTGTCATGATTCCTTCATCCTGCGAGTGTCCCAGGTGCTATACCTCTTCAGGCCAACATCCAGACTGCGTGGGTGGCTGCTGGAGGATGAGTTATCCCCTGACGAGGTGGCTCCTGTAGCCCACCCAGTAGCCAGACACAGATGGAGAGGAGTGCTACAAGCAGAGCCATCTACGAACACGTTTCTGCACTGAACAGACCATAGGGATCTTGAAGATGCACTTCCATTGCCTTGACTGCTTGGGTGGTGCCCTCCAGTACGAGCCAGCCAGAGTGTCTCATATTGCAGTTCCTTATTGCACACTGCACAACATGACTATACTGAGGACTGGAGCTAGATGAACAAGAGGACCTTGAATGCTACTCTTCCTTGGAGGACGATGGGGAGGAGGAAGAAGAAGAGGAGGATGAAGGGGCGCTGTAGAGGAGCATGGTGCCCAGGCATTGAAGGAAGACTGCCGAGGTGGTCCCGGGCCTCATGAAGATCAGCAGGCTGGCTTAGCTGCAAGGGCTACGCTGATTCAGCAATGTTACATTTGAGCACCTGTTAGCCCTTATGACAGATGACTCTGTAACCCAACTTCCATTAGAGAGAGAAATTATCCAGCAGGCATATAAATCTGAGGAATCCCATTTCCACCCAAAAACACTGAGAATGGGGTCTCCAGCGCCAACATTCGCCCACTTCACAGATCATGGAACCGCACCAGACCCAGGCCCCACTCCCCCACTTAACCAGCATTTCACTTTTGACATCAAGCATGAATAACACACAAGTCTGATTAATAATAATTGCCTATGGTCTCAAAAGAGAAATAAATGACCAAGCAAATTGAGAAAACTTTACCCAGGTGACCCAAAAAGTGAACTATGTGGTGCTTTGCGTTCCTGTCCACTTCTGCGGCGTGCTCACCCCGTGGCTGAGGATGAGGTGGAGACAGCCTGCCTCATTGTCTCTGCAGCTGGGTGCGATGCCTGTAGCTTCCGTCCTCATCGTAGAGGGCCCCATGAGTGCTCTTCCACAGACTGCTGCACCTGCTTCCTTGCAGGGGCAGCCACTGTAAAAAGGCCTTGCGGCATGGATGGTTTCTCAGTCGGAGGGGCCGAGGAGACAAGAGATGACGCTGCTGGCCCCTTCATCAACCTCTTCGACTGCCTCAGCCCTATCATGGCTCTCTTGCATGCTGGATGAGGCCACCAGATGGGACGCAGTTGGCATCCACTCCAAACGTCTCTGCACCATCAGTGACACTGTGCGGGCCATGCTACAGAGTCTCACTCTTCCTGTGCTCCTGCATCCACTCTGAGTGGTGCTGTATATGACTATCCAAAAGATGGGTCATTTGAATGCTCTGCCTTCTTTCTCAATGGAGGAGCTCATGCGCTCAAATCTCTGTCGTAACAGTGCACATGCACTGCATGGACTCCTCCATTGTCTGCCCATGGCTCTGCAATGCCTCATGGATCTCTGATGCATAGGAAATCATCTGCCTCTGATGCTCCAGAAAAACCCTCCTTGTGTTTAACACCCAAGGCATGCCTGTGTGTGTCCTCTGTCCTCCAAAGCGGATTGCCCACAGCTGATTCTGCCTCACTCTCTTCCTCCTGCTCACTGTGATGTGCGGCTCACCCAGTGCTCCCCATTCTAATCTTGATTTAGGCCCAACTGAGGTTATGTCTGCACTCATGGAAGGAGCGGAGGAATGCTGTGACAATGCAGGCTCAGGATCATCTCTCCCCGCTGAGGAGGCTGGCGACGACTGTACTGGGACTCTCTGCTCCTCCTCTGTTACCAGTCCTGTAGGAAGGTGCTGATGAGACCCCAGGCTACTCAACAGGTACATCAACACAATCAACCCAATAGAAGACAGCAGTTGAAAAGCCACAGCACGCAGCATTGGGCAGGAGTTGCCTCCGTGCCCTTCACCTGAAGGCAGAGCAATCAAATGACCCCGCTCTTCACAGCTTCCTGTCCCGCCATCGTCCATGGCCTGCCATGATAGAACCCTTGCGGTGTTCAATGCAGCCTCCTCTATCACTGTCAGATTGTGCAGGTCCACCAGACATCTCACGACTGTTGTGAGCTCACGTTTCCTACAGGATGAGGAGATAATGATATACGAGAGGCCTGGCTCCCTCAGCTACTACTGCATGACATTGACATGAACTGTTGCACTCCTCAGTGATGCAGACTGCAAGTGCACCACAGATGTGAGGGTTTCTGACTTCTCAGTGATGCAACCGACCACTTGATCTGACAAAGTTAGGGAGAACTATGGGCACTCAGACTGGTCAGCTCGTGTATATGCTGGCGTATATAGAATTAGAGGCCTGTCACCTGAGTGTCACTTGCCATTCACCTTTTCAGACCTTATCACATCATTGAATCTTTTCCGACACTGGACCCATGGTTGGGATACCTAAATGTAGGGGTTTCCCAGAGGTCCTGCCAAATTTAAAGACAGGACCTGATTTCAATTTTTTGAATCCGTTTCCCGGCTGCGACCAACCAGATTGAGCAGGTGACTGGCTGAGTCAGTAGACCTGCGGCACCCAGGCCGCAGTCAGGGAAGAACAGAGAGTGTGAGAGATCATGGAACAAAAACAAGAAATGCTGGATTCACTCAGCAGGTCTGGCAGCATCTGTGGAAAGAGAAGCAGAGTTAACGTTTCGGGTCAGTTCCGAAGAAGGGTCACTGACCCGAAACGTTAACTCTGCTTCTCTTTCCACAGATGCTGCCAGACCTGCTGAGTGAATCCAGCATTTCTTGTTTTTGTTTCAGATTTCCAGCATCCGCAGTATTTTGCTTTTATTTTAGTGAGAGATCATGGGTTTGATGTCGGGGATGGGGAGGGGACGTGAGTCAGAGATCGTGGGTTGGGCATTGGGGATGGGGTGCAGTTGAGTCAGAGGTCGCACGTTGGGTATGGTGGGAGGTAGTGAGTTAAAGATTGTGGGTTGGGCATTGTGGGTGGGGTGAGTCTGGAGATTGTAGGTCAAAACTTGGGGGTCCATTTGTGGCCAGGAATCCAATCGTTGGGAGTGGAGGGGGGTTTGCAGATCACAGAAAGAATAACAGATTTGCTTTCTGGGTTGGCGGAGTGGGGGGAAGTACTCATGCCCTTCTTGGGCCACAAGCAGTGCTGGAAAAGCACAGGTTTGGAAGGTGCTGTTGAAGGTACCTTGGCGAGTTGTTGCAGTGCATCTTGTAGATGGTACACACTGCAGCCATGGTGCACCGGTGGTGGAGGGAGTGAATGTTTAAGGTGGTGGATGGGGTGCCAATCAGCGGTGCCGAGCTTCTTGAGCATTGTTGGAGCTGCACCCATCGAGGCAAGTGGAGAGTATTCCATCACACTCCTGACTTGTGCCTTGTGGAAAGGCTTTGGGAAATCAGGAGACGGGTTACCCGCCGCAGAATTCCCAGCCTCTGACTTGCTCTTGTAGCCGTAATATTTATTTATTTATTTAGAGATACAGCACTGAAACAGGCCCTTCGGCCCACCGAGTCTGTGCCGACCAAGAACCACCCATTTATACTAACCCTACAGTAATCCCATATTCCCTACCGCCTACCTACACTAGGGGCAATTTACAATGGCCAATTTACCTATCACCTGCAAGTCTTTGGCGGTGGGAGGAAACCGGAGCACCCGGCAAAAACCCACACGGTCACAGGGAGAACTTGCAAACTCCACACAGGCAATACCCAGAATTGAACCCGGTCCCTGGAGCTGTGAGGCTGCAGCGCTAACCACTGCGCCACTGTGCCACACTGCGTCACTGTACCTGGTCCAGTTGAGTTGCTGGTCAATAATGACCCCTAGGATGTTGGCGGTGGGGAATTTAGCAATGATAATGCCATTGAATGCCAAGAGGAGATTAGATTCTGTCATGTTGGAAATGGTCGTTGCTTGGCACTTGTGTGACGTGAATGTTATTTGCCATTTATCAGCCCAAGTCTGAACCTTGTCCAGGTCATGCTGCAAGCAGACATGGACTGCTTCAGCAACGGAAGAGCTGTGAAGGCAACTAAACAGTGTGCAATCATCAGCGAGCATCTCACCTCTGACCTTATGATGGAGAGAGTCACCAATGAAACAACTGAAGATGCCCGGGCCTAGCACACTACCCTGAGGAACTCGTGCACAAATGTCCTGGGGCTGTGATGATTGATCTCGAACAACCACAACTATCTTCCTTTGTGCTAAATATGACTCCAAATAGTGCAGAGTTTTCTCCCTGATTTCCATTGACTTACATTTTACTAGGGTTCCTTGATGTCACACAGGTCAACTGCTGCCTTGATGTCAAGGGCAGTCACTCTGACCTCACCTCTGGAATTCAGCTCTTTTGTTCATGTTTGCACGAAGACTATAGTGAGGCCTGTTGCTGAGTGATCCTGGCGGAACCCAAACTGAACCAGTGTTATTGTTAAGTGCCATTTGATAGCACTGTCAAGACACCTTCCATCATTTTTCTGATGATTGAGAGTAGACTGATGTGGCAGTGTGAAAGTAATTGGCTGGATTCGATTTGTCCTGCTTTTAGTGGATGGGACATACCTTGGCAGTTTTCCATATTAGTGGGTAGATGTCATCCTAGACTGGGTATTGTGTAATGAGAGAGGAATAATTGACAATCTAGTGGTGCAAGACCCCTTGGGGATCAACGACCATAATATGATAGAATTTTTCATCAAGATGCAGAGTGATGTAGTTGATTCTGAGATAAGGGTCCTGAATCTTAGTAAAGGAAACTACGAAGGTATGAGGCGCGAGTTGACCATGACGGATTGGGAAACGTTACTTAAAGGGATGACGGTGGATAGGCAATGGCAAACGTTTAAAGAGCACATGGATGAACTGCAACAATTGTTTATCCCTGTCTGGCGCAAAAGTAAAATGGGAACGGTAGCCAAACCATGGCTTACAAGGGAAATTAAAGATGGCATTAGATCCAAGGAAGAGGCACATAAATTTGCCAGGAAAAACAACAGACCTGAGGATTGGGAGCAGTTTAGAATTCAGCAAAGGAGGACCAAGAGATTGATTAAGAAGGGGAAAATAGAATACGAGAGCAAGTTTGCGGGGAACATAAAAACTGACTGTGAAAGTTTCTATAGGTAAGTGAAGAGAAAAAGATTGGTGAAAACAAATATAGGTCCCTTACAGTCAGAAACAGGGGAATTTATTATAGGGAATAAAGAAATGGCTGAACAACTAAATGCATACTTTGGTTCTGTCTTCACAAAGGAGGACACAAATATCATACCAGAAATGTTGAGGAACACAGGGCGTAGTGAGAGAGAGGAACTGAAAGAAATCAGTATTAGAGAAATGGTGTTGGGGAAATTGATGGGATTGAAGGCCGATAAACCCCCAGGGCCTGATGGTATGCATTCCCAGAGTATTTAAGGAAGTAACCCTAGAAACAATGGATGCATTGGTGGTCATCTTCCAAGATTCTAAAGACTCTGGAACAGTTCCTACAGATTGGAGGGTAGCTAATTTGACCCCATTATTTAAAAAGGGAGGTAGAGAGAAAGCAGGGAATTATAGACCAGTCAGCCTGACGTTGGTAGTGGGGAAAATTCTAAAGTCCATTATCAAAGATTGTATAGCAGAGCACTTGGAGAACAGTGGTAGAATCGGACAGAGTCAGCATGGATTTACGAAAGGGAAATTGTGCTTGACAAATCTACGAGAATTCTTCAAGGATGTAACTAGTAGAGTTGATGAGAGGGAGCCAGTGGATGTGGTTTATTTGGACTTTCAGAAGGCTTTCGACAAAGTCCCACATAAGAGATTAGCGTGCAAAATTAAAGCCCATGGGATTGGGGGTAGTGTATTGCGATGGATAGAAAATTGGTTGGCGGACAGGAAACAAAGAGTAGGGATAAATGGATCTTTTTCCGAATGGCAGGCAGTGACTAGTAGGGTACCGCAGGGATCGGTGCTAGGACCCCAGCTGTTCACAATATACATTAATGATTTAAATGAGGGAACTAAATGTAATATCTGCAAATTTGCGGATGACACAAAACTGGGTGGGACGGTGAGTTGTGAGGAGGATGCAGAGAGGTTTCAGGGTGATTTGGACAAGTTGAGTGAGTGGGCAAATGCATGGCAGATGCAGTATAATGTGGATAAATGTGAGGTTATCCACTTTGGTAGCAAAAACAGGAAGGCAGATTATCTGAACGGCTATAAACTGAGAGAGGGGAATATGTAGCGAGACCAGGATGCTCTCGTACACCAGTCGCTGAAGGTTAGCATACAGGTCCAACAGGCGGTAAAAAAGGCAAATGGTATGTTGGCCTTCATAGCGAGAGGATTCGAGTACAGAAGCAGGGATGTCTTGCTGCAATTATATAGGGCCTTGGTGAGGCCACACCTGGAATATTGTGTGCAGTTTTGGTCTCCTTATCTGAGGAAGGATGTTCTTGCTGCAGAGGGAGTGCAGCGAAGGTTTACCAGACTGATTCCTGGGATGGCGGGACTGACGTATGAGGAGAGATTGAGTCGATTAGGATTATATTTGCTGGAGTTCAGAAGAGTGAGGGGGCATCTCATAGAACCCTATAAAATTCTAACAGGACTTGACAGGGTAGATGCAGGAAGGATGTTCCCGATGGTGGGAGAGTCCAGAACCAGGGGTCATAGTCTAAGGATACGGGGTAAACCTTTCAGGACTGAGATGAGGAGAAATTACTTCACCCAGAGAGTGGTGAACCTGTGGAATTCGCTACCACAGAAAGCAGTTGAGGCCAAAACATTGAATGTTTTCAAAAAGGAGTTAGATATAGCTCTTGGGTCTAAATGGATCAAAGGGTATGGGGCAAAAGCCGGAACAGTTGGATGATCAGCCATGATCATAATGAATGGCGGAGCAGGCTCGAAGGTCCAAATGGCCTACTCCTGCTCCTATTTTCTATGTTCTATGTCTCCAGAGCATTAGTCCAGGGTTCTTGATTACTAGTCCTGCAACATAACCACTTTGCTCCTGTTGCCCTGTTACAGAATAGAAGAGGGACTGCATCTCGTGGTGGATAAAATATCGACAGTCCAGTGTTGCAAGGCCATAGGGAAAGTGAACAGAACATTAAGGTATATGCTAGGACAGTTCATTATAAAACTAGAAATATGCTTATATAAAGTCTTGGTACAACAACATTTAGAATATTATCGCCAGTTTCAGTACCCTCACTTGGCCAGTGATATCAAGGCCCTTGAGGAGATCAAGCAGAGGACAGAGACTCTACAGGGGCTAAACAAGATAGCCCCCAAAATCGGGGCATGGGGATCGTGATGTGTTTCAACTTTGTGCTACCTGCTCATTTGAATGATTGTTGCATGCAGCCAGTGCTCACCATGCTTTCATTGGCTGCACTCATCATCAGGGATCCAAAATCATAACTTGCTAGCACCAATTAAAGCTAGCCTGCACATCTTTAAGGGGAGGCGCAATGTGGATGGAGCAGGTGCTGACAGTCATGCAGGAAGTGAATCTGACCTAGGAAACACTGAAGTATGGCACAACATGGGAGACAGCAGGCATCTTCAAAAAGAGCCAAACTCAAGAGGTGAGAGTGACTGCCCTTGACATCAAGGCAGCATTTGATGGAGTATGGCATCAAGGAGCCCTAGCAAAACTGAAGTCAATGGGAATCAGGGGGAAAACTCTCTGCTGATTGGAGTCATACCTAGCGCAAAGGAAGATGGTTGTGGTTGTTGGAGGGCAATCATCTGAGCTCCAGGACATCACTGCAGGAGTTCCTCAGGGTAGTGTCCTAGGCCCAACCATCTTCAGCTGCTTCATCAATGACTTTCCTTCAATTATAAGGTCAGAAGTGGGGATGTTCGCTGATGATTGCACAACGTTCAGCACCATTCGTGACTCCTCAGATACTGAAGCAGTCCGTGTAGAAATGCAGCAAGACCTGGACAATATCCAGGCTTGGGCTGATAAGTGGCAAGTAACATTCTTGCCACACAAGTACCAGGCAATGACCATCTCCAACGAGAGAGAATCTAACCCTCTCCCCTTGACACTCAATGGCATTACCATCACTGAAACCCCACTATCAACATCCAAGGGGTTACCATTGACCAGAAACTGAACTGGAGTAGCCATATAAATACCATGGCTACAAAAGCAGGTCAGAGGCTAGGAATTCTGCAGCGAGAAACTCACCTCCTGACTCCCCAAAGCCTGCCCACCATCTGCAAGGCACAATTCAGGTGTGTGATGGAATACTCTCCACTTGCTTGGACAGGTGCAGCTCCAACAACACTCAAGAAGCTTGACATCATCCAGGACAAAGCAGCCCGCTTGATTGGCACCCCATCCACACACATTCACTCCCTTCACCACCGACGCACAGTGGCAGCAGCGTGTACCATTTACAAGATGCACAGCAGCAATGCACCAAAGCTCCTTCAACAGCACCTTCCAAACCCGTGACCTCTACCAACTAGAAGGACAAGCGCAGAAGTCGTATGGGAACACCACCACCTGCAAGTTCCCCTCCAAGTCACACACCATCCTGACTTGGAACTATATCATTGTTCCTTCACTGTCGTTGGGTCAAAAATCCTGGAACTCCCTTCCGAACAGCATTGTGGGTGTACCTACCCCACATGGACTGCAGCGGTTCAAGAAGGCAGCTCACCACCACCATCTCAAGGGCAATTAGGGATGGGCAATAAATGCTGGCCGAGCCAGTAATGCCCACATCCCATGAATGAATTTTTTTTAAAATGCCATATCATGACAACTGAACCACTAGCCTCAGACACTGTTCAAATCAGTTACCTACTAACAATCTCTAATAATCAGGACACATACCCAATATTCATATACTTCACCTCAGCTTCACACTTAGCATTTCTACAAACTTCATACCCACAGCTCACACAGACTGCCAGCTAGTCAACCATGACAACCTCATCAGCTGAACAAATTCCATAACACTCACTGGCACACTTCCCTCTCTTGTGCTAGGCAAATCGGCATAGAACCAGAGGCAGAAGGAGCTAACCAGTGAGGGACAGGCGTACCTACATTTCCCAACCCCCAAGGAAGAAACAGTTCTGGTCATTATTGGGATGCACACTGCTGAGGCTCTGACCAGCACTGGGACTAAAACCATTGAAGATGATGATGATATCCTCAGACTTAATCCTCCTCATCCACATTCTCTTCTGTTTTACAAGCTGCAGATACTGTAAGCATGTACCTCTTAATTTGCAACCTTCTCTGCACAACCGTACCCTGTGCCTTTTCCCTTTCAGATACCCAAGAGGTGAAACCTGGCTAAGCAGTGGATGAACACCAAGACGGCAGTGATGATGAAGACACAGCATTGTGTTACGACCAGGTGTGAAAGGTGTCTGGGTTTTTTTTTTACTGTCTTCATCTGGTCTTATTGTAACAGGGTTTAATTTTAAACACACTGTGTTTTGAGCTCCCCCTTGGTGAATCCTTGTTCACTACTTTCCAATTATAAGGCAAAGAAATGAACATAAACAAGCTTTCTTAGGTTTAAAGAAGAAAAGTGAAATGTTATTAAAACTTAAACTCTAATTCGGTTAATGCCTACGGATACACGCCGCGCCCCACGCTAACATGCATGTAGACAGAAAAGAAGAAATAAAATGGCAATCTCTGGAGATAGGTTTTTTACTGTGCTTCGAACTCGCTGTAGTCCTTGATTGTAAGTAGTCTTGCTTTTTGTTGGGGCCCAGTATTCTCATAAACCTTGTTCGCTGTAGGAGACTTTTCTCTCTTGGGGTTCATATGTCTTCAATGGTTTCCGAAGCTGGTGAGAAAGAGATGAGAGCAGACAGGAGAAAGGTGTTCTCAGTCCAGGAGCAAAAAACTTTCCTGAGTTCAAATTCAAACAGCCAGTTAGTCGTGTGACTAAACTGGCCTGACCAAGCCTTGGGTATTGGAGAAGCAGGGACTGGGTCCTTTGTTCCAACACTGTCTGCTAGCATGCAAATATCTTTCCAGTCAGGGGCTTGGCAATTCCTTGTGATAGGCCCTCTTTTCTTCCCAGCCACAATTTTAAGTTTTAATGTTCATGTGGCGAAATAATGTGTTCCTCAGTCTTGACAGGTGGGGGCCTGCATGACAATCGTCACTTGATTTCACACGCGGAGCTGTGATGATAGTGACAATACACATATCTTACAGGAGAGATTGGAGACGCAATCCGCACAAGGTGAGACACCAGGCACAATGAGCTGCAGCCAGGGCTTGGGCAAAAGATAGCACAGGTGCCAGGTGGCTAGCGGGCGAGGCTGCACACAGATTCACTGTAGAGGGCTCAATGAGCACTTCGATAGGGCAACCTAGAGAAGAATGCTGCTTGTTATGCACAACAAAATGTTTGGTACATTGGAAAACCTGTCAGAAAGCCTATGGTCAATATTAAGGAGCATGGAGGAGTCCAGCATCAATTTAGCACAGGGCTTTGGACAAAGCTTCCATCCTTTTCAGTATGGAAGTGGTGACCAACTCCATTAGCAAACCTGTGGACCCAACCATGATGCAGCATCTGATGACCAATGTCACAGCTTCGATTGCAGCACAAGCAGTGCTTCAGTGAAAGCTCAGACTGCTGTCATCATTGCTATGGATTAGTGTGCAAAGGGGCTTGCAAGGTCTCACAGCAGTACAGCAATCTGTCCTCCAACAGATTACGAGGATTGCTAAGGCACCATCCCAGGGGAATGGCAGTAGCTCCATGGAGCACAAACCTGCTGTCCTCTCTCAGAAAGACAGCATTCATTCCTCCATCCCTGCCACTCTAGTAGTTGCTGTAGCCTGTCAACCAGCCAGTCCAGACTGCTAAAGTCCCATGCGGAGGTGGTGCAGTCCACAGCCAGGCCCTCTAGGTCCAGAACTGCTCAAGGTTGTCCTCTAAAGCCAACTGCAGTTGCCTCCATTAAAAGTCAGCAGACTTTCACCAGCCATGCTGCAGCCACAAGGAAAGTGCTGTATTGGAACCCCGGGACAGGCAAAGGCATATGGAAGACGGGCACCAAGGGAATGTTCAAGAGTTGTTTGTTGACTTTTGTATGAAATATTAGATAGTTTGATTTATAAATTTGGTTTGGAATTTTTATTTTGTGATGGCTTCTGATATTACATTATGGCCCAGTGATGGTCAGTGACAGACATAAGATAAGATGGAGAACTGTTGGCAAATGAGGAATTGAGGTTGCAGTTACTGGTATCACACTCAGATGAAAGGGACTGTCTAAGATTCAGCTGGTTGCCCAATAGAAGGTAGCAACGGCTGTCCCCTCATAATGGCAAGGTTATGCTGCATGCAACAGGCTACCACAAGTCTTGACATCCCCTCTGCCTGTACTACAGGGCGCCTGCAGAGTTGCCCAGGCAGCAGAAGCATTGTTTCAACATGATGATGACCTGTTTTACCACATTTCATGTGGCAGCATGGTTTTCATCGCATGCATGCTGCGCACATGTGCGAGAGTTGTGAACCAGTCGCCAGCCAGAAAGTCAGTGGATAGCTCTTATCACCTCCCTATGATTTGCTTTGATGGCTCAAATGCAGCTGGCACAGTGAATTGCTGCAGAAAAAGGCCATCATGACTGCTGCCAAGTTACCGGGAATTAATGTGCATGATTCGCTGCCTATGGTCACAGACCACCTGGATATTGAGGGATGGAATCCCTTTCAGTTCCAGTATTTGGCAGATTTGACATGTGGCACCCACAAAACAATGTGCGTACAATCAATGGCACCCTGCACCTAACGAAGCTGCGTGCTCACTCCGGCTGCTGTTTTCTGGCAAGAGGGAATTAAATATAGTTAGCTTCCATTGAATAGAGAGCCTCAGTGACCTCCTTTACGCAACAGTGGGCAGAAAGCTGCAAGATGTTGCAAATATCTCCAGCTCCAGTCTGGATAGAGCCGGATGTATAAAAGTTCATTGCCACAATCACCTTCACAGGCACTGGTAATACAGACCTTGCCCTGCTCTGAGGTTGCAGTCGTACTTGCAGCACGGTGGCAGATTTCAGTGAGGACATCCTTACTGAAGTGCAGATTGTTGCTCGCTGAATTTCATGTAGGAAAATACTTTGGGCAGATATGGCCTCCTGCTGAGAGCCCTCCTCCCTCTTCCTCCTCCTTCTTCCAGCAAATTGTCCTGCTCTGCATGGCCTCTGTTCATTCTCCAAGTCATGACCTATTCCAAGAGGAATGCCTACTAGTGTTCATGTCTGGGAGCAAATGGTTTGTGCAGAAGCCTTGAAGTCAGCAAAAAGCCCTCCAGCACCTGCCATGACATTCCCTGTAGACTTTTGCAACTTGAAACAACTGTAGAAAGCAAACACTTGTAGAAACTTGGCAACAGCCAGAAATCGACCAGCAAGTAACCTGTAGGTGGTTGATTATCCCTTCAAATAGTGCTGGTGGGGGGTCCATCCTGCCGCTGAATGCGTGTTCAGCTGTGCAAGGTTAAGAGAGAACATTAACAGCAGCATTGAACTCAAAATGACACCACTGGTGCTAAATCAGCATTGCACATTGATTGACATCATGACCTGCATACTTCCGGCAGCTGTTCCATTGATACTCATGCAACGTTCTCACCATTAGGGCGTTAGGTGCGATTCACCTCAAAAGTGTATGCACATGACATGGACACCATGTTTGAGGTCTAAGGGCACTCGTAGCCACCCAAGAACAGCCACCAATGAGCCCAATTCCTCATCCTACATCTCTTCTCTCATCCTCTAAAATATACTGGTTTATTAGTGATTCTTAACTCCAGATTGTGACTAAGGAGGACACATCATCCAAAATAGATCCATCTTTGATAGCAGGCATGTTTCCTTCTGAATATTTTTTACAAGCCATTTGAAATGTGTTTAACAAATAATGCAGCTGTACAGTCAAACATGGGAAACTACTAAGTATTCTTCTTTGGCCTCCTTATCTCGAGAGACAATGGGTAAGCGCCTGGAGGTGGTCAGTGGTTTGTGGAGCAGCGCCTGGAGTGGCTATAAAGGCCAATTCTAGAGTGACAGGCTCTTCCACAGGTGCTGCAGAAAAATTTGTTTGTCGGGGCTGTTACACAGTTGGCTCTCCCCTTGCGCTTCTGTCTTTTTTCCTGCCAACTGCTAAGTCTTTTCGACTCGCCACACTTTAGCCCCGCCTTTATGGCTGCCCGCCAACTCTGGCGAATGCTGGCAACTGACTCCCACGACTTGTGATCAATGTCACAGGACTTCATGTCGCGTTTGCAGACGTCTGTAAAGCGGAGACATGGATAGCCGGTGGGTCTGATACCAGTGGCGAGCTCGCTGTACAATGTGTCTTTGGGGATCCTGCCATCTTCCATGCGGCTCACGTGGCCAAGCCATCTCAAGCGCCGCTGACTCAGTAGTGTGTATAAGCTGGGGATGTTGGCCGTCTCGAGGACTTCTGTGTTGGAGATACGGTCCTGCCACCTGATGCCAAGTATTCTCCGGAGGCAGCGAAGATGGAATGAATTGAGACGTCGCTCTTGGCTGACATACGTTGTCCAAGCCTCGCTGCCATAGAGCAAGGTACTGAGGACACAGGCTTGAAACACCCGGACTTTTGTGTTCCGTATCAGTGCGCCAAGTATGATTTACAAAACCTATATGTCACCTTTGCTTATATTTCAACACATAAAGTCATTATATATCTGTCAATAAAAAGAATCGGGTGGAAATAAGGCATCAAAGGTAAAAATTCCGGTGCACTAATTGGAATGAAAAAAGAAACACGAATATAAAGTGGTATCACTTTGAGACTGCTGACCAAAACCACACATTTACCAGTGACAGAGGAACTTACGAATGAAATGATTTGAGATTACTAATTTTGAAATACTCTTTACTGTTTCAATAAAATTCTGAAAACAGAAATTTAAGCCCATGTTACAATAAAAAAGCAAACTTACCCCTTAAAAACACAGTGAAAGACTGGTACCTAGAATATGATCTGTTGACTTGATTTCCTTTAATAACATCGAGGGCGGCTGCATCAATCATTTCAACAAGCTGTTTGTCTTTTGAAAATATATAAACAAATCAAAAATAATATTTTAGAAAATATAGTTTTATTTAAAAGTTTACAGGAATTAATATTTATTTTTTAAAGAAATTTAATGGTAGCAATTAAGTACGCATTGGCCTTGAAGAGCAGATGCACCAGACTGATATCAGGGCTTAAAGGGTTAAATTGTGTACAGGTTTCTATACCCTTGAGTTGAGAAAGCTGGGGGGTAATCAAATCGACATGTTTAAAATGATGAAGGGATACATAGGATGGATACAGGGAAATATTTCCACTGGTGGGAGAATCCAGAACAAGAGGGCATAATCTTAAAAATTAGAACTAGGCTATTTAGGAGTGAAATCAGGAAGCACCTTTCTACAATAGTGGAAATCTGGAACTCTCTCCCAGAAAATGCTGTGGACAATGGGTCAATTGGCATTTCAAAGCGGAGATTCATAGATTTTTGTTAAGTAAGAATATCAAGGGATATGGAGCAAAGCAGGATAAATGGAGTTGAGGTAGACATTGGCCATGATCTAACTGAATGGTAGAATAGACCTGAGGGCTGAATGGCCTATTCCTGAACCTATAGGATGATAATGAAATATTTAAACTTCCAGCCAAATGTGGAGAAGCCTACTGGAGCCTTGCAACGTTTCACTACATTAAAGACGCTATACAAATACAAGATGTTGTTGGAGAGTGGAAAATGTGCAATTTCTGAACAGCATTCACATTTTCATATTTTTCATTTATTCTTTCGTGTATATGAAGGGAACATTTGATCTTTGTACCTTTTCTGAAGAACCCTGTAAAATTAAAAGGAAGTATCTTTTACTTAAAATAGTTTTTCTAAAAATGTAATTATGCAAGTGCAATAATCCAGAATGTTTGTTCAAACAGGCTGCTTAATCTTTATAAGTATTATATTCCTAGGGTCAATTCACATTTCCCTAAAACCCCTTCTTACTTTGGGAATTCCATGCTCCCTTCTAAAACACAACTATATTTTTCACAAACGTTTGCTGTCTAAATGTCACAAATGACAATGAAGCAACATTGTCGATTGCTAAGTTACCAGTCCTTGTGCTTAGGGAGTCAGCAAATGCAAGACCAGTCCCATTATACTCTATGCGTGAGTACAGAGTTTTTAAAAAAAATTCTCATTACAAAGAAACTTAAACCAAGTTACTGAAAATTCACTATAGCTCATTGATTGGAATATAAATTAGGGAATATCATATTTTGAGAGCATATCTGAAAGTAACCATAAAAATGTTAATCAGTTTTCCAATGCTTTCCTACATTTATTTAAAAAAAACTTTTAACTGATAGCAGTTAACAGTGTGCAAATAATGCACTACAATAGCTCAAAAGTTATCATTTTCAGCCCTTGTCACAAACTCTAACTCTCGCCACCAACACCATCCCTCTCAACCTCTGTCTCAGACTGAACCAAACTAGTTGCAACCTCAGTGCCCTGCTTGACCCAGAGTTGGCTTCTGACTCCACATTATCTCCATTACAAAGACCGCACAATGCACAACTACAAGCTGAAAGCTGGACATGCCCACATGTACTGACGATACTTGTTTTTGCCAGAAATAATATAAACAGAATAATAAAGTGGATGGTAGTAACAAGGGAAAATAACCTGAACAAAAACTGACATATTATTAAAAGTAAACACCCAGGAAGTGCTTTTTAAAATGTTTTCCCACCTTCCTTCTTGAAGGCATTGCAGTGCTATAGGACAGGATTTTTAGGATGAGGGCAAGCGACACGAAAATTAGCGTCATTGGCCAGCATGCCAGTTGGACATCGCTGTTCTGACACTACTGTTCTGACCATCGTTGATATTGCTCGGGGCGGGGCGAGGTGGGACCTGGAACCTGGCAAACCGCCTGATTTAGATAATAGGCCAATTCATCTTGTTAACGAGCTTGATGGCAGCTCGTCAAGGGCCAGTTTGGAATTTTGGCGCGGTCACAAGATGGATCAGGTACAGTCCAGGTGAAAGGAGGTGGCAACAGAGCAATAAGCCAATCATGGTCATGCCATGCAGTTAGTTGTGCCCTAAAAAGGGTGCACAGCTGAGAGGGGCACTCAACCATTGGCTCATAGGTGCTATTGGGCAAGCAGAGTTAGCAGAGTAAGTGGTCTGTGTGGCTCAGTCAGGTGAGGGGGTCGTGACCCTCCTGGGGTAGTGGGGACATGGTGTGAGGGGGTGGGGAGGTCCAATAAGCACTCAGTGCAGCTGACCACAAGCAAGGCAACAGCTGGACATGGGATTCAGGTACTCAGAGATAGGGTCGAGTAGCGATGAGGATCAACATCCCCAGCAGTAGATGCATATCCCCTGGCATGAAGAAGGCAGAGGAGAGGAACGGGGGCAGGAAAGCAATGGAGGCCATACCCTCAACATGGAGTGTACTGCTGAAGAAGCAGCTACCTGCACAGGTCAGAGAATCAGTGCCGCAGGAGATTGCACCTATCTAGACAGACGGTCACTGACATTTATGCCCTCGTTGAGGAAGCCTCAGATCTCGTAGTACTGCCTGCCATGTGCTATCAGAGCCGTTAAAGTCACTATGGCCTTGAACTTCTTCACCTCTAGGTCCTTCCAAAGATCAGCAGTGGATTTTGGTGGTGCCTCTCAAGCAGCAGCAAACCACTGCATCTCGCAGGTCACCGATGCCCTGTTGTGAGAGCTGGGCAGTACATGCAATTTCAAACAAATGGGGCCTTGCAGACACAAAGGGCAGTGGGATTTGCTTTCATCGCTGGATTTCCACAGGCGTAGGGCATCATCAATTGCATCCATGTGGCCATCAAGGCGCCAAGTGAGCAGCCAGCGAGATTCAAAACTGGAAGGGCTTCCACCCCCTCAACATTCAGCTGGTCTGCGACCACAACAAAAGTTTTATGCATGTGTGCACTTGCTATGCTGACAACTGCCATGATGCAGTCCAGAATGCCATCCAGTCACAAGGTTTGGGTGGTTCTAGGGGACAAGACACATCTCTTTACATGACTCCGAGATGGTGCCACAGAGGTGCTACGAAAGAAGCCTTCTGCTCACAAGGTCCACTATCGGGATGGTCATCGGCCTTCTGAAGATGTGGTTCCAGTGCCTGGACCGGTCAGGTGGCACCCTGTAGTACACTCGTACAAGGGTCTTGCACATTGTGATGGTCTTCTGAATTCACTATAACATGGTCCTCTGGAAAATATAGAAAGTCTATGGCTCAAAAAGAGGCCACTTGGTCTATTGTGTCTGTGCCGGCCAAAAAACGAGCCACCCAGTCTAATCCCACCTTCCAGCAATTGGTGCATAGCCCTGCAGGTTACGGCACTTGAGGTGCATATCCAGACACCTTTTAAATGAGTTGAGGGTTTCTGTCTCTACTACCCTTTCAGGCAAAGAGTTTCAGAATCCCTCTAATCTTTCTACCTGTCATGCAGGCCTCCACCTGCCAAGAATGAGGAATATTAATTTTGCCACATGAACATTAATTTTCAACTGTTACTGGAGTGAAGAAAGAACTGGTTAAAAAAACCCACAATGGATCCTTGGCTGGAGAGACATTTTTGCATATTAACAGACAGTGCTTGGAAAGGACAAAGGGGCTACTCCCTGCTCCAATTTAATCCACAATGGACTTTTGATTACCAGATATTGAAGGTGGAGGAACTCGTATTCCAGGTTAAGATGCTAAGATGGCCGAATACACGGAAGACGTGGTAAGACCAATTTAGTCACATGACTGCTGATTTGTGTCACTGCAGAGTTTTGAACTGAGAGTTTTAAATTGGCCACAGAGAATATGAACAGAGCTGAAAGCTCCTGGATTGAGAACATCTCTCTCCTGTCTGCTCTCATCTCTTTCTCAGCAGCTTTGGAATCCACTGAAGACATATGAACCCAAGAAAGAAAAGTCTCCTACAGTGAACAAGATTTAAGAAGAATACTGGGCCCCAACGAAAAGCAAGAACTACCTACAAAAGGACTCTACAGTGAGCTCGAAGCACAGTAACAAGAAACTCTTCAGATATTACCACAAACCTCTCCACTTTATTTTTCTTCTGCTCTTTTTTGTCTCTATTTGCATGTGCGTAGCACATATGCATGCTGTATCTGTTGGCATTAATCGAATTAGAGTTTAAGTTTAAGTTTCAATAAATTTCACTTTTCTTCTTTAAACCTAAGAAAGCCTGTTTGTGCTCATTTCTTTACCTTATAATTGAAAAGCGGTGAACAAGGATCCACCAAGGGGGAGCTCAAAACACGGTGTGTTTAAAATTTAAACCTGTTACAGTAAGACCAGGTGAAGGCTGAAAGGGACCCCTAGACACCTTTCACACCTGGTCATAAAAGAAATTTGGGTGCTAGCATCCGGAATTGACCCACAGACAAATGAGAGAAATTGGAAGTGGGAAGACAAATTGGTCCCAATCAAACAAAAGAGCAAGATTAATACAGGTTTTCTTGTGGTTGTGTGTGATTGAATACTAACATGTCTGTAACTGAAGCTAGTAGCACTCCAAGCCAGGGTGAAGTAACTTAGGATAAGTTAAACGCACTGTCTATGGAGGAGTTGAGGAAAATGGCTGAGCAGTGTGGGATCACTGTACGTGACAAGGCTAGGAAGTCTGAACTCCTAAGGCTAGTGGCCAACCATTTTTCCCTTGCATCTGAAGAAGCAGAAGCAGTGTTAGAAGTAGACCCAGACAGGGTATTGTTAGCAAAGATACAATCGGAACTGAGGAAACTTGAATTAGAGGAAAGAGAAAGGGAGAGACAGGGGAAAGAGAGAGAGGCAGGAGAGGGAGAAAGAGAGAGACTTCCAGAAGGGACATGAAGGAAATGAGAGGCTGGAGAGAGAGAGAGATAGAGAGAGAGAGAGATAGAGAGATAGAGAGAGATAGAGAGAGAGAGAGAGAGAGAGAGAGAGAGAGAGAGAGAGAGAGAGAGAGAGAGAGAGAGAGAGAGAGAGAGAGAGAGAGAGAGAGAGAGAGAGAAAGAATATTCCAGAGAGAATCCAAAGAAAGAGAGCTGAAGCAGCTTGAGTTAACCAGGGGGCGACAGAATAACCCCAGTGAAAGCATGGCCATTATGGAGGAGCATAATTCAGGGCTGGGTACAAAATTGCCAAAACCCACTCAACTAATTCTAAAATTCAATGAGGAAGATGTGGAAGAATTTTGTGTGTCTTTTGAGAAACTGGCAAGGCAGCTAAAATGATCAGCTGAGACCTGGCCTCTTTTACTACAAAGCAAGCTAACTGGAAAAGCCCATGAGGTTTATTCCTTGTTGCCAGATGAAAGTTCATCAAATTATGAACTGACCAACAATGCTATCCTCGGGGCATATGAATTCATACCCAAAGCCTATCGCCAAAAGTTTAGAACCCTCAAAAAGCAAGCAAATCAAACTTTTCTGGAGTTTGAAATAAGTAAGCAGCTGGCTTTTGATCAGTGGCTGAGGGCTCTTAATCTCAGGGAAGTAGTTCTTTTGGAGGAATTTAAAAACTCTCTCCCACTCTCCATAAAGACCCATGTAGGGGAGCAGCAGGCTGAGAGAGCCAGGTAAGCGGCTGTTCTGGCAGATGAGTTTGCTTTAATTTATAGGTAAGTTTCCCAGGCAAGAACCTTTCCTAATCACCCCCACAAATCCGAAAAGGACGAAGGGTGGGAAGGTGATCTCCACCCAGGCAGTCCTGGGAGAGAAAGGAAAACAGGAGACACAGGGGGCCCTCCTCCAGCCAAAAAGGAACGTGCTGTGAACAAGAAAGAGACCAGGAGAGCTGTGTGCTTCCATAGTAATAAAGCAGGGTTTTTAAAAGCTGACTGCTGGAAACTAAAGGGCAAACCAGTAGGGTTAATCAGGACACACCCGCTCAGTGATGATGGGACCCTGATGGAAAGCACAGCAGAACAAACTGTGACTTTAACTGCAGTAAGAGTGCAACACAGGAAACTTACTACGACCAGTGCAGGAAAATTTAATAGGATTCCTGAAGGTTATCAGGGTTTTGTGTCTGAAGGGAAAGTAACCCCATACCCCTTGAGTGGGGCAAGCAAACCCAGTGATTCTTAGGGACACAGGGGCCACTAGATCCCTTTTACTGGCTGAAAGGGACCCCTAGTCAGTTTTCTCACCTGGTCATAACACTACCAATAACTTTAAATCTATGCCCCCTTGTCGTTGACCTCTCTGCTAAGGCCCTTCACATCCACTCTATCCAGGCCCCTCTCAATTTTGTACATTGCAATCAGATCTCCCCTCAGCCTCCTCTGTTCCAAGGAGAACAACCACAGCCTATCCAATCTTGCCTCATAGCTGCATTTTTCCAGTCCCGGCAACATCCTCGAAAATCTCCTCTGTACCCTCTCCAGTGCAACTACATCCTTTCTGTAATGAGGTGACCAGAACTGCACACAGGACTCAAGTTGTGGCGGAACCAATGAGTTATACAGTACCAGAATAACCTCCCTGCCCTTATATTCTATACCTCAGCTATTAAAAGAAAGGATTCCATCTGCCTTCTTAACCATCTTATCGATCTGTCCTGCTACCTTCAGGGATCTGTGGACATTCACTCCAAGATCCTTCACTTCCTCTACACCTCTCAGTATTCTCCCATTAATTGTGTATTCCTTTGCTTTGTTTGACCTCCCCAAATGCATCACCTCACACCTGTCCGGGTTAAATTCCATTTGCTACTTTTCTGCCCACCTGACCAGTCCATCAATATCATCCTGCAACCTACAGCAATCCTCCTCGCTATCTACCACACGGCCAATCTTTGTGTCATCTGCAAATTTCTTGATCATGCCCCCTACATTTAAGTCCAAATCGTTAATTTTTTTTATTCATTTGTAGCATATGGGTGTCGCTGGCTAGGCCAGCATTTGTTGCCCATCCCTAATTGCCCTTGAACTGAGTTGTTGCTGGGCCATTTCAGAAGGCATTTAAGAGTCAACCACATTGCGGTGGGTCTGGAGTCACACGTAGACCAGATCAGGTAAGGACAGCAGATTTCCTTCCCTAAAGGACATTAGTGAACCAGGTGGGTTTTTAACAACAAATCGACAATGGTTTCATGGTCACCATTAAACTAGCTTTTAATTCCAAATTTATTAATTGAATTCAAATTTTAACAACAGCTGCCAAGGGAATCGAATCCATGTCCCCAGAGCATTCACCTAGGCTCTGGATTACGAACCACTATGCCACCACCTCCCCTATACCCCAAAAAGCAGGGGACCCAGTACTGAACCCTGCAGAATGCCACTGGAAACAGCCCTCCAGTCACAAAAACACCCGTCAATAATTACCCTTTGTTTCCTGCCACTGAGCCAATTTCGTATCCACCTTGCATCATTTCCCTGGATCCCACGGGCTTTTAATTTTTAACCAGTCTGCCATGTGAGGCCTTGTCAAAAGCCTTGCTAAAATCCATGTAGACCACATCAACTGCACCACCCTCATCAATCTTCCTTGTTACTTCTTCAAAGAATTCGATCAAGTTGGTGAGACAAGATCTCCCCTTGACAAATCCATGCTGACTATCCTTGATTAATCTATGCCCTTCTAAGTGACAGTTTATCCTGTCTCTCAGAATTGATTCTAATAATTTGCCCACTACTGAGGTAAGACTGACTGGCCTGTAATTATTCAGTCTATCCCTCGCTCCCTTTTAAACAAAGGTACAACGTTCGCAGTCCTCCAATCCTCCGACACCACACCTGTATCCAATGAGGACTGGAAAATGATGGTCAGACCTTCCGCTATTTCCTCTTGTGCTTCTTTCAACAGCCTGGGGTACATTTCATCTGGCCCTGGTGATTTACCAACTTTCAAGGGTGCTAATCACATTAATACTTCCTCTCTCCCTATGTTTATTACATCCAATACTTTACACTCCTCTTCCTTAACTACAATATCTGCATCGTCCCCTTCTTTTATGAAGACAGACACAAAGTATTCATTCAGAACAGTACCAACATTTCTGCCCCTACACATAGGTTACATGTTTGGTCTTTTATGGGCTCTACTCGTTCCTTAGTTATTCTCTTTACTCTTAATGTATTGATAAAATATCTTTGGGTTCACCTTGATATTGCTTGTCAATATTCTTTCATGCTCTCTCTTAGCTTTCCTCATTTCCTTTTTGATCTCACCCCTCCACTTTCTATACTCCTCTCGGCTTTCTTATACACCTCTTGGCTTCAACAGCAGACCTTGAGGGTGAGGTGCTAGAATGACACAAAGAAGGAGAAGGAAGATGCAGAGCAGAGAGGTGCCCAGGCTTTGCAGGAAGATGGCTGAGGCCAACTCAGAAGTCAAAGCTATTCATCAGGATGGCGTGAACGTCAGGGAACATCTGATCCAGGCACGTTTTACTTGAGCATTTCTCACCCAGCAGGACTGCATACTATGGAACTCACTTTGATCTGCCTGTGAGAACAATTCCATTGAAGACACATCCTTGAATAGAAACATTCTTTCAAGGGTTTGAGGGGAGCGGGCAGGAAAGTGGAGTTGAAGCTCAAGAATGGCGGAGCAGGCTTGACGGGCCGTATGGTCTGCTCCTGCTCCTATTACTTATATTCACTCTTTGCATGGTGCTCATCTGTCCAGCGGTCTCACTGTCCTCGTTCAAAGACTATTGCTTCCCTTCACCACTTAATCCCTCTTTGCCAGTTTTGCCATTAAAGAATAGAAGCTGATACATCTTGGTCATGTGTCAACATTTACAGTGTTAGGAAAAAGTTACAAATGCACATTGACAAGTGAAATAAACCCCAGTGAACCACACACTGCTCTGACCGTCACACTAGCCTCTGCTCTCGGCTACTTCTACACAGTGCTCTTCTTATGGTATTGGATGAGGTGGAGGCAGGCTGCTCATTTGTGCGTGCATGCAGCTGAGATGCATGTGGCAGTCGTCCTTGTTATGGAGGTGCCAGTGGGGGCACCTCCGGAGGCTGCTACACCAGCGACACTGCAGCGGCAGCCTCCGTCACAGGGCCCTGCTGCATAGAGGGACCCTGAGTCAGAGGAACCAAGGAGGCTGATCATGATGATGGTGCCCTCATCCTCTTTGGTAACTGCCTCAGCCCTTGGATGGCGTTCTGAATCACTGGAGAGGAGCATCAGCTGGGGTGCAACTGGCATCCACTCCATGTCTTTTTGTGCCATCTGCGTCACTGACCAGTCTGTGCTACAGAGCGTGGCATGCATTCTGTGTGAGTGTGCTGTTCCTGCATCCACTCCGACTGCTGCTACATATGGCTCTCCACGAGGTTGGCCACTGTTTCAATGGAGGAGCTCATGCATTCAAAGCCCTGAGCCATGGTGGTGCACTTGAGCTGAATGGACTCCTCCATTCTCATCCCATGACCCCACACTGCCTCAAGGAACTCTGATATGTGGGTACACATCTTTGGTCAAAGTAGAGCCCCCTTGCTTTTGAATCCCAGGCTCTGCATCTGCAGCCAGCTGAGCATAGCCTTGTCTGTCCTCCATACTTTGAGGGGGACTGCCCAGCTACCTCTGCCACTTCCTCCTGCTCACTTGTGCTGTGCTCTTCACCCAGTGCCACCCTTTCTAAACATGTGGAGGGACCCACCAATATCAGCTTATCTGCGTTGGTGAAGGATGTACTTGTATAATGTAATAGTGCTGGCTCTGCTTTCAGATGTTCACAGGCTCCCAGTGATGCAGCTATACTTTCACACTCCCCTTCCACGACTGACCCTGTGGGCGACACAAGAAGATCATGAGAACTCGCCTGTAACAGCAGAAGCCTCTGCAGTGCTGAGGCTTCCCCCCAATGCAGTTGAGTCTTTGGAGTGCTGTTGGACAGGGAGGAGGGCACTCCACTCCTTTCATCTACAGATCTCAATATCTTTTCACCCTCTCCTCCAGGTGTTCCCATCTCTTGATCGCCCACTTGGTCCTGCAGGACCACCCAGGCGATTTCCAGCAGTGCCTTCTCCATGGCAGTGAGGATGGCGAGCTGGGGCACTCCTCCTCCCATGTGAGCTCTTCCTGGAAATTATGTGCCTCTGCTCCTGCAATGACAAAGGAGAGAGAAATAATGCACTGCTAGCCTCTCTGACCAATGACAGTGGCTCATTTACATAAGAACCTGCTTATGTAAATGCAGGAAAGAGCACACTGAACGCGTGAAGGTTACAGCTCCCTGTCTGTTTACTCCACTGGCACCAAACATAAAAATACACTAAAAAAAAAAATTATTTTAAAGAAACAAACTCATTACAGTGGACAACCATTGCTTGCCACCTCAAAGCAGGAGAACCGTTGAGAGTTTAACTCTGTTTCAAATCAGCAGTGTTGCTGACTTGTTTGTTAAACAATGGATGCAGGAACGCCTCGCTTCAGCAGGAATGCAGGTTTGTGATCCTGAACCTTTCTCTCTTGACCTCTTATCTCTACTCTTCGCAAGCACCACAAGAACAAGGTTGAGAGATGTGCTCGTGGTCCTCCTGTTGCTAGATTTCATTTAAACCTGTGAACCACAGATTATCTTGATCTCCAGATCACCAGAGGCCTCTTCAGCATCTTAGAGCTTTTTGATCCCTGGGTCTTCCATGCTCCCTAGCAAGTCCTCCATGGCCTTTGGGAGCTGGATGCACACCCCAATTCCCCCTTGCCAGCACAGTTTCCCAATCACCAACCCAGACATTAGGCCCCTCCCTCTGGATCTTTCTTCTCTGGCCACGCTTCTGCCCGCTGCCCTTGCCTCTCTGGATCCACCTCCAAGCCTGCCAAAGACAGTGCTCCCATTCCTGAAGGTACTTCCAGGTGCCTAAAACGGCCCCAACCCAGCACTCTCTGCCGGCACCTACTGGTCCGGAGATGCACACCCTGAGCAGAATGTCCAACGAAGCAGAAGCTGCTCCAAACGCGAAGGAAATGCTTGCTCATCGGTTCACAGCAGCTGACGAGGAGACAGTGCAGCCTCCAGCTACACTTGTATCAGTGCTGCCAGTTCCTCAACAGCGTTAGGGCTCTAGGCATTGCTGACGGGTCAGTAATTACCCTGGGCACACATTTCTCCCAGGTTCAGGAACACCATCAACCCTCAGGCTGCTCAGCTGGCATGTCTGCTGGTGGCTGCAGACTTTGAAGCCTGTCATCTGGGTCTGGTGTTGCAGTCACCTTTCTAGAACTAAATCTCTGTGGTACTGAACTCAGTTCCTCTGCATGACAATTCCGCTGCTCACAATTTCTGCAACCTCCAGCCAGGTCTGCTTTGTTTGGCTGGGTGGCCTTCTCCTGCCACCCTCTGGAAACACCACCCTCTCACAGCCTCCAGCAGAACCCAAAGGGCTGTATCTGTGAACCGTGGGGCAGCCCTGCCCCGAATGCCAGGCCTCTGCTTCTCCTCCTAGTGAACACACCATCCTGACTTGGAACTATATCGTCGTTCCTTCACTGTCGCTAGGTCAAAATCCTGAAACTCCCTTCCTAACAGCACTGTGGGCGTAGCTACCCCACATGGACTGCAGCAGTTCAAGAAGGCAACTCACCACCACCTTCTCAAGGACAATTAGGGATGGGCAACAAATGCTGGCCTGGCCAGCGACGTCCACATCCCATGAATGAATAAAGAAAACTGGAACTTGATCCTGATTCAAAACGGCTCCACAGTAATGGCTGCCATGATGCCTTTAAATCGGGCCCCCACGTTACAAGATCCACTCCATTCTGCACCCGCCACTAATTGGCTGCAAACCCATCCTCCAGGCAATTAGCAACTGACAGGGGGAAAAATTGCAGACAGTGACTACGTACACCACATACACATATTCAACCCCAGGTTAAACAAATTTTTGATTGACAAGGGAGTCAAGGGTTATTGGCGGGGGGGGGGGGGTGCGCAGGCAGAAAGGTGGAGTTAGGCCATAATCAGATCAGCCATGATCTTATTGAATGACAGAGCAGGGTCGATGGGCTGAACGGCCTACTCCTGCTCCTATTTCTTGTTATGTTCTGGTGTGGGGTCAGGACCCGGAAATGGTTTCGAAGTCTGTTCTGAACCCCGGAGGCAAAATCCAGCCCACAGTTTCAAGGGTGTTAGAATCTCCCAGGAACTCATCCAGGTGATCAGATTAAGGAGAGAAAAGTAGGCCAGGGTTCTTTTTATATGAGGCCATGAGCAGTGAGGTTACATGATCACAGAGATAAGTGGTTGGCATTTGAAAATGATCCAGTCTCTCCCACCCTTCTCAAGGACTATTAGGGATGGGCAACAAATGCTGGCTTTGCCAGCGACACTCACATCCCATGAAAGAATAAAAAAAAACCCTACACACTCTCTTGCTCACTCACTCTCTCTCTGGGGGGAAATCTTATGAGCGCGCGGTGTTCCCAACGGCGGGACAGGAAGTTGTCGCAACTTCCGCTCCTGCCGCAAATCCCGTTTCCCACGTGATTTTGTATTTAAATTAGCCATGCAGCGACAGGCACGGGAGACATGTGGGATCATACAGCGGGGGCGGCCTTTCGATGGTGGAATCCGCCGTCACTGCCCAAAGCAGCATAATCGCCACAGATATAAAACATTATGTGCTTGCAGTCTCAAGGATCAGCAGCCTTCCTTTCATGTAGGTATCTTCAGACTAACTTAAATAGAAGCTTTCCCTTATTTTGTGAAACTCACCAACAACTTCATATCATTTATTTTCCCTACAGCCAAAGTGAAATAAATGGTAGCCAGCAGACCATACTGTCATGCTGGGCCCCCACCTGCCAAGAATGCGGCACATTAATTTTGTCAAGAACATTGATCTTAAACTGTTACTGGAGTGAAGAAAGAACTTGTCAAACAGATCAGCCATGGCTGGAAAAGACATTTGCATATTAACAGACAGTGTTTGGAAGGACAAAGCAGACATTCCCTGACATTCAACCTGCAATTGGCTTTTGCTCACCAGACATTGAAGGTGGGGGAGGTCGCATTCCAGGTTGCCTGCTTAGATGGCCGAATACACAAACGGACATGGGCAAACCAGCTAGTCACATGACTAACCTGCTGGGCAACCTGAGCTTTTTGAATTTGTACAAACAGTTTGCGTAAAAAGTCTGTTTGCTCCTGGACTGAGAAGGTCTGCTCCCATCTCTTTCTCACAAGCCTCTGAATCCACTGAAGACACATGAACACCAAGAGAGAAAAGTTTCCTACAGCAAACAAGGTTAAGAATAATACTGGGCCTCAACAAAAAGCAAAATCTACCTACAATCAAGGACTCTACAGTGAGCTCGAAGAACCGCAACAACAACTTTTCAGATAATGCTTCAATTTTTTCCACTTTATTTTTCTTCTGCTCTTTTCTATCTCGATTTGCTTGTGTGTATCGTGTGTGCATGCTAGCTTGGAGTGCGTTGTGTATCCATAGGCATTAACTGAATTAGAGTTTAAGTTTGATAAATTTCAACTTTTCTTCTTTAAACCTAAGAAAGCTTGTTTGTGCTGGTTTCTTTGCCTTATAATTGGAAAGCAGTGAACAAGGATTCACCAAGGAGGAGCTAAAAACACGGTGTGTTTAAAAATAAACCCTGTTATAGTAAGACCAGTTGAAGGCTGAAAGGGAACCCTAGACCTCTTTCTCGCCTGAACGTAACAATACGAACATATGAATTAGAAGTAGGAGTAGGCCACTCGGCCCCTCGTGCCTGCTCTGCCATTCAACAAGATCATGGCTGATCTGATTGTAACCTCAACTCCACATACCCACCTACCCCCGATAACCTTTCAACCCCTTGCTTATCAAGAACCTATCTACCTCTGTCTTAAAAATATTCAAAAACTGCTTCCACCACGAGGAACAGAGTTCCAAAGAAACATGACCCTCAGAGAAATATTTCTCCTCATCTCGATCTTAAATGGACGACCCTTATTTTTAAACGGTGTCATGATAGGCCCCCATTAGTTCTAGATTCTCCCACAAGAGGAAACATCCATTCCGCATCAACCATATTAAGACCCCTCAGGATCTTATATGTTTCACTCAAGTCACCTCTTACTCTTCGGAACTCCAGCGTATATAAGCCTAGCTTGTCCAACCTTCCCTCATAGGACAACCCACCCATTCCAGGTATTAGCCGAATAAACCTTATCTGAACTGCCTCCAACGCATCTACATCCTTCCTTAAATAAGGAGACCAATACTGTACACAGTACTCCAGATGTTGTCTTAACAATGCCCTGTATAGCTGAAGCATAACCTCCCTACTTTTGTATTGAATTCCACTCACAATAAATGATACAAACGATAACATTCTATTAGCTTTCCTAATTACGTGCTGAACCTGCATACTAACCTTTTGCAATTCATGCACTAGGACACCAAGATCCAGCTGCATCGCAGAGCTCTGCAATCTCTCACCATTTAAATAATATGCTTCTTTATTATTCTTCCTGCCAAAATGGACAATTTCACATTTTCCCACATTATACTCCATTTGCCCGATCTTTGCCTACTCACTTAACCTATCTATATTCCTTTCTAGCCTCCTTATGTCCTCTTCACAACTTACTTTCCTACCAATCTTTGTGTCAACAACAAATGTAGCAACTATACCTTCGGTCCCTTCATCGAAGTCATTTATATAAATTGTAAGAAGTTGAGGCCCCAGCACTGATCCCTGTGGCACAATACTCATTACATCTTGCCAACCGAAAATGACCCATTTATGCCTACTCTCTGTTTCCCGTTAGCTAACCAATCTTCAATCCATGCCAATATGTTACCCCCTACACCATGAGCTTTTATTTTCTGCAATAACCTTTGATGTGGCACCTTATCAAATGTCTTCTGGAAATCGAAGTACAGTACATCCACCAGTTCCCCTTTATCCACAGCAAGTTACTTCTTCAAAGAACTCCAATAAATTGGTTAAACATGATTTCCCTTTCACAAAACCATGTTGACTCTGCTTGATTACTTTGAATTTTTCTAAGTGTCCTGCTATAACGTCTTTAAGAATAGCTTCTAACATTTTCCCTATGACAGATGTTAATCTAACTGGCCTGTAGTTTCCTGCTTTCTGTCTCCCTCACTTTTTGAATAAAGGAGTTACATTCGCTATTTTCCAATCTAAAGGAACCTTCCCCAAATCTAGGGAATTTTGGAAAATTAAAACCAACCGTGGGATAACTCTGAGAACGTGGGTGCAGTGCCGCAAGTGAATCAATGACTTGCTCAGATCAGCAATGGTAAGTGATCCTGGCGAAGCAGCTCCATTGTTTTCTTCCATGGCTCCGTGTCTTTAAGGCAGAGGGTATGCAAGGAATGCAGTGGAATGTGTGAACAGCCTTGGTGCTATTCACTAAATGATGTTGTGTCAAGATGAACATTAGCATTGTTATGTGATTGGATGTGTCGTGTGAAATCCAATGCAGAATGAGTGATGTTGATGCATGTATGCAATGTTTGTGATGCATCATTTGCCATGACATTAAATCTGCACTGTCTGTTGCAGGATAAACAATGCCACAACCAGCGCGAGCGCGCTAAGACAGGAGGAGGAGTCCCTGATATCAGACTGCTGACCACGGCTGAGGTGGAGGCATCTGAGATCGAGAGAGAGGAGGGAGGCAAGGCGAGCAGAGATGGTGAGACAGGAGCCACAAGGCGTAAGGATTAAGTGTAATCTCTGCTCTTGCAGCCATATGTGGAATCTGAAGAAAATTATGTGAATTCATGTGAAGCACATGCTTAAAGTACCTGTGTTTGTATCTCCACCGTAGGTGCCCACACTTGAGTAGCAGAATGCTGCGTGGCCTTAGAATCCTCCACTGGGGAGCAAGAAGAAGCCAATGCCCCAGGGGGTGCACCATCACCTACCCCTTCTTCCACTGCCGCTGGCACAGACAAACCCCCCACGGGCCATGTGGATGTAAGTTTAGAACCTGGATCACAAACTGGTGGGCACGATACAGACACGTCCCAGCAGCTGAGGGAGCATGTGCCAGCCGGGTCCCCTTACAATCGGAAGACTGCTGGGCCCAGAACCCTGCTCAGCCCCATGCTCATGATGATCCTCTGTCACGAGATGTCTGATGGATGTGCAGCAAAGCTATGTGGAAAATATGTTGGAGATGCCTGAGGTCATGCGTGGCTTATCGCATGCCATGGAGGAGTCCATGCAGGCCATGACGTCTGCCATGCCCCAGGCATTTGAGTGTATGGCTTCCTCAGCAGAGAGTCTGGCAAGCTCCAAAACGTGTCTGGTTGATCACTTGAGCTACATGCGATCCAACCTGCACTCCATCATTGTTGCCATGGGCTCCATGCAGCAGAATACAAGCGAGAGGGGTGAGGAACCTGGACCTCCCTCCAGGTTCTCCTTACCCTCAGGGAGACAGGCAGGTGCCATCGTGCACACAGATGGAGGAATGGATGTGCCAACTGCCCCGGGATCTTCCTCTCAGGACACCCCCAGGGAAAGAGGCGGCTCGTCCTTCCCCCCCGCCGGCATTGGCTCCCTTACCTCCAGCAGGCGAGCACATCGGGGATACTCAAGCACCACAGCTGCACAGTCGGATGGAGCCATCAAGGCCCTGTTCCTCCAGAGGACGCTCGCCACAGTCATCTACAGCAATAGGGCAGCACATTGAGCAGACTGCCTTCACTTCAGCTGCTAATGTTGGGGTAGCACCTGGACATAGTGACAGGAAAAGAAAATTGAAACTGTTTTGAGCACGAAGGTGGGACAGCTGATCTAGAAATGTTCAAAAATGCAAAGATGTATTAAATCATTTTTATTTCTTGCAAAATTTGATCCACTCTCAGGAATGTTTTGCTTGGTTAGATGGATACAAAGAGGTTTTTTGGAGGCCTATGGCAGTAACACAATAATGCTTGCAAAGCATCTCAGGAAATCTCCAGTGTCCATATCTCATCAGCATTTTAGTCTTCCAACTTTAATGGTGGCTGCTTTCCTATTGATGATTACTAACTTTTTCCAATACTGTAATGCCTTACTTTTGTTTTCGATGGTCATAATTTAACATTGCTTGTAGTGGTGTGTAATCACATTCATCATAGCCCATGGATGATTTCAAATGCCAATCACATAAAGGTGCAGCCACGCTTCACTAAGATTATATAGAGATGAATAAGACCTCATTCAAAAGGGAATTTCTGTGCAGAATTGTTGTTTCTCCTCCCAACGTTCCTTGATGATGTGGCGTATTGTTGGCTGAAACATGCATAAATTAGGTTCACCCTGATGTCCCTTGCATGTCTGCCCATGGCCCTCATATCGATGACAGCATTGTTGTCCTCCTCCTGACCCTCCTCATAGTCAACCTCATCTGAGGAGGACTGGTGTTCCTCCGCCTGCAGAATGTTGCCACATCTAATTGCAAGGTTATGCGAGGCACAGCAGACAACGATTATTTGTGACACCCTCAGTGGCGCGTACAGGAGAGCCCCTCCAGACTGGTCAAGGCAATGGAATCTCACTTTCAGCCTGCCAATGGTGTGTTCAATGATGGCTCTGGTGGATGTGTGAGCGACATTGTACCTCTCTTCAGTAGCGTTTTGGGGATGACGCACTGGTGTTATCAACCATGTACAAAGGGGTTAACCCTGGTCACCTAGGATCCATTCATCCACTTCAGCTGGTTCCTCAAAAACTGCTGGCAGCAGGGAGTTCCTCAAAATGTAGGAGTCATGACAGCTCCCTGGGAAACGTGCGCAAACATGCATGATTCTTCTCTTGTTATTACAAACCAGTTGCACGTTTAAAGAGTGGAAGCCTTGGCGATTAACCAAGACAGCAGGCTGGTTCCAAGGAGCTCTAATAGCTACATGAGTACAGTCGGTCACCCCTTGCATTCTAGGGAAGCCAGTGATGCTGCTGAAGGCCGCAGACCTTGCTGCCTGGCTGTCCTTGTTTACAGATGAGTAGATGAAATCATTGGCATGTCGAAAACGAGCATTGGTCACCTCTTTGTTGCACCTGTGTGTCACAGACTGCGAGATGCCACATATGTCGCCCATTGATCCCTGATAGCAAAGAAATTGAGTGCAATAGTTACCTTGAGGGTAAGTGGCATGGGGTTCCCAACGAAAACAAGCTACTGCAGGTAATGCCCATCCCAGGAAATTCGGCCAGGGCTCCCGTTCATGTCGAGTCTGTGCGAATCGACACGGCCTGATCCGGAAGTACGGCCTAAATATGTGCCGCCAATGTTTTAGACAATACGCCAAAGACATCGGCTTCGTCAAGTTGGACTAAATTACAAAAGGAGCAGGAGTGCAATCTAATGCAGTGAAATGGAAATACTCAACTGTTGAACAACTTTCTACTGTCTTCACATGGGAGAAGCAAATTTTTGTGATGCTCCATTTTTGTAAATAAAACGAGCTTGCCAATGGTGAAAAAAAAAAGGTAATGCTGAAGGGTCGTACACATTTCTATCAACATTGCAAGTCACATCCTCATGCTTCTCTGGCATTGCCTCTCTGACATCTGAAGGTAATGTGTCCTTGTCCTGTGGATGCGATGACACACCAGCGCCAGTCTTCGATAATATCTTTCCTGGACGGTTTCATTATGAGCAGCCTCACCCTCCTGCACTGCCTGCTGCTCCTGTTGAGGCATCATCTGTTAATCGCCAAGATCCCTCCTCAGTCTCTCCCTCTGCAATTGTTCGTGTGCTAGCGGACAAATTGCATACATGAGACTTGTGTTGGCTTTTCAACTGTCGAGATGAGAAGAGTGTTGTAAAACCGTCTTCCTTCTGCCATTCAGCAAAACCATGAAAGTCATGAGCAGATCGCTGTTTTGTGCCTTATATTTGCATGCAGCAGCAGATCCCACCCACCATCATTTGTCTCCTCCCAATCGACCTGCATTCTTTATTTTTTTATTTAGAGTTACAGCACTGAAACAGGCCCTTCAGCCCACCGAGTCTGTGCCGACCAACAACCACCCATTTATACTAATCCTACATTAATCCCATATTCCCTACTACATCCCCACCATTCTCCTACCACCTACCTACACTAGGGGCAATTTACAATGGCCAATTTACCTATCAAACTGCAAGTCTTTGGCTGTGGGAGGAAACCGGAGCACCCGGTGGAAACCCACGTGGTCACAGGGAGAACTTGCAAACTCCGCACAGGTAGTACCCAGAACTGAACCCAGGTCACTGGAGCTGTGAGACTGTGGTGCGAACCGCTGCGCCACTGTGCCGCCCACTACAATGGCCAATTTACCTATCAAGCTACAAGTCTTTGGCTGTGGGAGGAAACCGGAGCACCCGGCGGAAACCCATGCGGTCACAGAGAGAACTTGCAAACTCTGCACAGGCAGTATCCAGAACTGAACCCGGGTCGCTGGAGCTGTGAGGCTGCGGTGCTAACCACTGCGCCACTGTACCGCCCACATTCCTTGATTGGACACGTGATTTGCATTCTTCTTCCAGAAAATGTTGCGTCTGCGATACCAGGCAAGTTTGCCCACCTTCCAACCTCCTCCTGCCACTTTCCAGCCTGCACCCATCACCCTTAACTCACTCAACTTACCTTCACCCTTCCCTCCCATTACCATAGAACCTTCCCCCCATTACCGTGGATCAGCTCATCAATTTATACATGCCATCCATCCTCCCTGTCCCTACTCCCATCACCATCTAACTGCTAACTCTCACCCTTGAACCTCCAAGAATCCACCTTGATATAGTTACAGATTCCCAATCCCTCCCTATGATGGTCTCGAATACCCAGCCCTAAGTCTCGATCTTCCCCCCACCACAAACAATTGCCCCCTGTGACTGTGACCATACCTTCTACCGGCCTGATGTGGGCATACAGGACTCTGAAGGCAACAGCTATCCTCCCTCCTTTTAGGCCTCTCATAACCATCAGTTTTCTGATAGGAACATATCAACCCACCACCCCTGCAACTGCACACAACCAGCCTCATCGTCAAAATCAGCCACTACACACCCTGGACACTTCCCTCCTCTCTTCCCTGCTCCTCCATGCACCCAAGACCCCACCCTGTCCTGCCGACTGCTCTTCCCTGTTCCTCCATGCACCCGAGACCCCACCTGTCCTCCCCGACTATCCTCCCCTGTTCCTCCATCTGCCCCCGCCCATGCTGTCACTGCCATCCCCTGAGATGATTCACCCTTGCTGGTGCCGAACCTGGAGGAAAATATCCATTCCAATGCTAGCATGGAGGTAAGCATCCATTGCTATGCTCGCCTGGAGGCAAACATCTATTCCAAAGCTGGTGTTAATTTAGTGGCTGAGTAAAAGAGAGACGAGCACAGACCTGAGACTCAACTGCACAAATTCGACTGTTGCAGCCACGTTGAAACGTTCGTGAGCCGGGTGGCACGGGAAAATTGCTCGCTGTTCAGCTAATCTGGCAGGTAGGTGTAAATCCTAACTATGCATAGGGTAATGATTATTCATGGCATATAAATGAATGCAAAGCTGCAATCCGCCACTGCGCTGGGGGAACCCTGGAACGCCACAAACAAGTTAATTCTTCTAAAATATCCTGCCGTTGGGAATCCGAAAAAACACTGCCCGCCTAATTATATTGCCCCCCCCATACGCCACCAAATCCGCCATGGCGGACTGCATAAAATTCTCCCCTGGGTCTTTCTTGGCTTGTATGGTTCAACCAATCATTTGGTTAACCAGCTAATCCAATGGGGAAATATATTTTACAGCTGCACCATTTGACGTACTTATGTTATACCCCAATAATTTAGAGTGATACTCAAAACTACTGAATACTATTACTGATAACGTAAACAAAGCACACAAAGCATTATTAGAATTTTATGACAGAAACTCCAATTTATATTTCCAACATGCATTGGGCAATACATTTATAGCAGGTTCAGTTTTTCAATCCACGCTATTCTGGCTACACACTTACAAAAGTTATTTTTACTGCTGTTTTAGAGTTGTCTCACAGTAATATGTGCAAGCATCATTATTTCATGTATAATTAAATATAATTAAACTTATAATATAAGGAATTAAACTGAGAGTGTAAGAAATTATACACATACCACCCAGCACTCTGAATTTCACATCTTCCTTAAGTGCCGCATTACACAAAGTGCACGTGAAGTCATTTCGCACAGTTGCCGATTCTGTAGCACCTACAGTATGCACCCGAATGTACTGAAAGCCTAAGTATATGCAATGATATTATTCATTTAACAAACAATATTTAAATCCCTTACAAAGTCTGGGGGCGGGGGTGGAACTACAGTGACGTGCTAATGCACTGTGCTTGAGTACAAGATCATAGAGTGTGGACCCCAAATTCCCAGATGATACACTCTGACAGTGGGACTGGCTACTCTCATATATAACCAAATGCCATTTTGGCTCACTGGTAGCACTTGCATCAGTCAGAAGATCCTGAACAAATACTACTGAAATAGGTTAATTGGTCATTTATTGAATTTTATAAATGTAGCACTTTGCTGTACTCAAACAACATTGATATTTCAAAAGTAAAGTAACTGGGATGTCCTGCCGATGTGAAAGGCACTATATAAATGCAAGATCTTTTTTTTTAAGAGGTTGGCTAAAGAATGGTATAAGCAAAAGATTGACAATGGCAACATCTAACTGCTTTCTTGATTTGAAAAAAGTATTGGAGAAGGAAAGCAAAACTTAAATATGAGGAAGGGTAGGAATACTTACAAAAGGAATAAAGCACTTCGAAAAATAACTAACTGTTCACAAAATATATTTCAATTATTAATTGTAAATATTAAATTACATTTCAAGACAACAAATCAAACTACAATTATAGAAATGTTATGTAAATAGTATAAAATGGTTTTTGTAACACATTCAAAACATGAGCTGGCCTTAAAATAAGTTTCCAGTAAGACTTTTTCTTTTACCTGTTGAAAAAGGGCAGCTTGATTCAGAACAAAGGAATCTTGCACCTTGAGTGTATTTTGTTACGGTCGTCATTGCAATCACCACCCCTTCTATCTTATAGTACCTCAGCAGCTGGTACCCACGGGGGAACTGGCAAAGGTTAAGTGAGTAATTCGGTAGTGGAGGTAAGTGTGTCAGCTTTAGCACAACATTAACCTTGAAAATACAAAATGAAGTTATCAGTGGGAGGGTTGCTTTTAAGAATTTGGTTTTATTACTGACAATAGATTTCAGTTGGTGTCAGTATAGTTCAGTTAATAGTACTCTCATCCCTTAGCCAGAAGGTTGTGCATTGAAGGATTTGAGTGCATAAAGCAGATGGCACTTCAGGACCGTACCGAGGGAGTGCTGCATTGTTGGAGGTGCCATCCTCCAGTTGGGATATTAAACCTAGACAATGTCTGTTTGCTTCTGTCGTTCACATGGATGTTGAAGATCCAATGTCACTATTTGATAAGATAAAATTGGGGAATTCTCCTGGTGTCTTGAACAGCATTCTTCCCTCAAACACCATCAATTCAGATTAGCTAGTCATTTTCCAATTGTTGTATCTGCAAATGGGCGGTAGTTTGCCTAAGGAACAACAATCCTGCATTCAAAATAATTCATTGTGTATAAAGTGCTTTGCAACACTTCTGAGATTTGTGATAAGGCATTATATAAATATGTCTTTCTTTCCTAAAACTGAGAGGGAATGACAATCAGCTCTGCGAAGTCCATCTACCTTGAACACAGACTTAAACTATTGGGAAAGGTGGATAAGCTATATGGCCTTCTCTTCTCACTAAGCTGTACTGTCAACATTTATATTCTTAATGAGTTAAAATAGTATGTAATTCTATTGTTGTACCAAGATTAACATTTGGTGGCTTCATAAACCAGTTTGAACCCAAGGCTGCAGTGATCAAGACTGCAGAGGGTTCTTTACTTTCAGTTTTTCTTTTACTTTCCTGAGAATTTTTCAGTTTCATTTTTCTTAAAAATAAATAAATCTAGGAGCAAAGAAAATAATGTCATATTTTTCAGGTGAAAAATATGGAGAAAATTCAATGGTGTACAAAGTCTTTGCACACCTAAGGGTGTAGTTACACTACCGCATGTGCATCACTGTGAAGCAGTTCCCAGTGTGATGCCAAACCTAGTATAAGAAGTGCTCAAGGAGTCCCATCCTTTGTCCAGCTGTTTTACATGTTTTGAAAGTGCAGACACTCCAGCTTTCCTTCAAGGATGCATGCCCAGGAGAAAGGAACAGAAAAATAAGTGCAACATTCAATGCTGATCTGTTAGATAAATAAACAATAGAACAAATCGATTAGGTAGAAAAAAATTAGTTAAACTTAAAATAGAACAGAGAAAGAATGTGAAGGCAGAAATAATAGGAAAGTGGTGTGAATGGAAAAAAGGAATGAAAGGACAAGAACGGACAAGAACTGAAGTTTTAAAATCTTTTTTCTTTTGCTTTAAAATTGTGTTTTAACCACTTATTTTTGCAATAATAAATGATAATTAAATGAATGAAGATATTCCAAATACCTACATAGATTTATTATATTAATGTTTGTTTCAATGTAAGTTTTCTGAGTCATAAACCTACAAAACCGGTTGACCCATGGAAACATTTAATTCATTGAATCTTTAAGCATCCAAGCGGTTATAATTTTCAAACGTAGGACCTTGTAGAATATGAATTGAAAAGTGAGCGGGGTAAAGGCTCAGAAGATATTATCTGCACCCCAAATGTGAAGACAGCCTTTGATACAAAACAGTTCATTAGACTAGATTAAGTTTAATCTAATTATGATAGACCTATTTACCTGGTTTTCTGTTTCTAATTGGTGAATTAATGACAATGTCTTGATCGATATAAAGCAAACCTGAAAGACACATGTGTTCAAACTGAGAAACTTCTGAAAATGTGAATCCTAAATCAGACAATAGGAATTGAGGAAACTGGAATTAAAACACAGAATATCACAGTGTGTGCACAATTTGCATCATTTAAGATTTTACTTTTTTACTCACAGATTGAAACAAACATGCAGCTCTTATTGGCTGATGAAGAACACAGTTACCAAGCCTTGCGTCCAACTCCGTCAGGTCAGCTGGATTCACACATATAATGAAACGATAAACAGCAAGACACTGTTTGGAATCTGTAAAATAAACATATTTTAGACCAAATATTTGTAAACACTGACCCTTCAAATAAATGTACAGGTTGTTAAATGCATGATGTTAATGTATAAGACTAATAATTTAAAGTGGAATAACTGACTAATTTTCTTTTCATCTGAATTTTAATCATTAACACTTACAATCGTATGAACTTAAACATAAACACAGAAAAATGTAGCTCTCATTCATGGAGGCCAACTTTATCACTGTGCTTTCTCAGTTGGACAGGTGACAAAAAGTATGATCTTAGGCCTTCTCCACCACTCCATTCTCTGCGACTGGGCAGTCAATTAAATATGCTACAGTTGTCCTAGGTCTGTGCTGTTGGCAGCCAACACCCGCTACAACAACAACCCCACCCCCAAGCTTACATGAATGAAGCAGGGCAGACTGGATAGTCTATCCCTGTCTGAAATGATGCATGCATGTTTATTAGAATGCATTCAATTAACCCCTTGTCTCGAGCTGATATACGCCGGAAGCACCTTCTATGCAGATACCTTGAATGTAACCCGCATTCCCACAAGCTATATATGATAGATTTAACTTAGTGGCAAAATATTCATACGAGTTACCGGAAATCCCTCTTTGGTCAAATTGTCAAAAATTCCAAAACATGACAACTGGACAGCAGACCTCCACATAGAATTATTCTGTAGGAGATGTACAACATATAAATCAAAAGAATTGATTTTAAATTGCTTTGATAAGACCACATCTAGACTAATGGGTCTCTCTACTTTAAAGGGGTATTGTTTAGTTGGAGAGTGTTCGCTTGTTACTAACGCACAGCATGATTTAATCCCAAAACAGTATGGGCTGGATTTTAAGGAGCCCTCGACGGCAGGATCCGTGGCGGAGGGGTCCTGAAGATGGCCCCGGATGAGGCCCACCATGGACCTCGACGCCGCAGGGTCCGGCCTGACATTGCCAGCGGCAGCAAGGCCTTGTGGCGGCACCCCTGCCACTTGGCGTCAGGACCGCAATTTAAATAAATTAAAATACCTGAATTAATTTCTCTCCCATCACGATCTTCACCCCGGCAGCCGGCACTGCCACACCTTCAGATCCTCGTCCGGGGAAACGAGGCGCAACACTGGTGGGGAGGGGGGAGGAATAAGTTTCTCAGTGTGGAAGGGAGGGGGACGACGTTATCTGTGTAGGGGATGGTGAGAAGGGTTATGGTTTAAAGTTTGTGCTGTGAGCGGGGCGGGGGAGGGAGGAAGGTCAGATGGTAAAAGTAAGTGTTTTGTGGAGGGGGGGGTGGTGGGCAAATAATTAATTTAATTGTTATTGGGGGATGGGAGAGGGGCAAAAGAGATTTATTTATTTAGTTTCATTTAATCTTTCTTTAAATATTTAAATTTACCAGTAGGGCTAACAGCCCTTTAAAAATGGCGTCAGTGCCTGCACACAGGCAGCTGACACCATTGCCAGGGACGGACAGCCTGCCCCCCCCCCACCATGTGATTGGGGGGGGGGGTGTTGGGGCCTGGCTTGGCTATTTAAATGAGCTGCAGCGCTTGGAATAAGATATATGCTACAGAAAAGAAAACAAATAATTGGATGGCAGGCAAGATAGTCTTTCCCTTTCTGAAACAATGTATGTAACAGAATAAGTACTTTATTTTAAAATTATTTCCTAACTGTTAATTGCTCTTTAAATAATTTTATTAAAAGAGCATATTTTCCTCCATTTTCAAAAAAAACTATCTTTTTTCATGAATTATAATGAGTCCCAATAAAAATGCTGAATACATATAATTTTGCTGCTGGCCATTTCATGTTGTAGGTGGATGTTCAGCAGAGGTAGGTGCAATTTGTGGCACTTAACAGCGGAACCAAGTGGTTAGCTGTATCAATGCAGTTTCCTACATCCTAAGGTTATGGGAGCAAATGAGGAAAAGTTTTTCTCGATTGAGAAGTATTGTCAAGTTAGGGTTGTTTAAAATGACCAGACTGAAGTGAAAGGAGAAGATGGCTTGTTTCACACGTGCATTTAGCTCAGAGGATGGTGTCACATCAAAAATACAGCTGGAAAGAACCGAATGCTCACATCTTCTATTCACAACGACCAATTCAGTGAGTTGAAGTGACAGCTTGTTGGCTGGGGAAGGAAAAAAGTGGGGCTTCCTTTGACTCACATAATTGTTGCATATTTTGCAACCAAGTCACTATGGCTCCTCTTGCAAGTTCTATGCTCATCACACCAAGTGCAATGTAAGGTGGTCATTGAGGACTGGGCTTTTCATGTTACATCCTAATGCTGAATGCTTTTAAACTGAAATCCATCCACAGCCACTGAAGTGAACCCACACCAGTGGTGGACTAACCCACCCGAATAACCCTTTTTGCGATGAGGAGCTGCTTTCCAGCTCATTAGCACAGAGGCCATACAGAGAGTGGATTAGGGAGAACTGAAAGGGTTTGTGGCAGCGGGATCAGCTAAGCGTTCTCTTCAACTTTTTGCTTTCCTTTCAAGATAACTCATTCAGCAACAGATTGGAACTTCTGCTCAGCAGTCGTACAACATAATATTTACCTTTCCACTCTACACAGAATATTGCCTTACATACCTCATGATAAGAAATGTTATTTTTCCCTACTTCGAATAGGGGCCCACGATACTGTCTCTCTCAACAGATGTGCAAGAAGCTGGCACCCCACACAAGCACCAAAACAGTTCTGACTCTGAAAGCACTTACCTCACTTGGGGTAATCGGGTACAACTAATCACGGGGCCAGTGGGGTGGCAGGAAGTGGGGTGAACCATTCAGCATAGCTGGGGAAAAGCAAGTAGAAGTGGATGCAGATGAACAACTGAAGTGTAGCTGCTAGAGGACACATGGATTCTTACAGAGTTTACACACATAGCAACAATTATTAATCAGTAGATGCTTTTCTTGCTGTCTTTGGAGAAACGGAGTGCTCTGAATGGTATGGCAGAGAAAATCCAGTGATACTGCTTTGACATCTGTGGAGGCTGCAAGACGAATTCAGAATTCTGCACAGCATCATGAAACAATTGGAAATACCACAACTATCCGTAAGGGAGCCTCCAAAGACAAAGAACACAAGCATAGTTGCATTGATGGCACCACTGTGTATACTACTATTGGGATCTTGGGCTCTAATTTGTAGAAGGCGTTCACTTATAGCCTCTGGAAGCTAGGGTATAGGCTTGAGAGAACCTTCACACTCCTTAGTGGTGGCCAAGGATCTGTCCCTACATGCATTCCTGGCTATCAACAACAAGCATGGCAAGAGATATCTGTGAAACATTTATCTCTTTAGGTAATGAACCTCAATCAGCTCTGCCAACTCCCTGTGGACTGTAGAACAGGCAGGTAGCAGATATGAGCATTCTGCTAGTGCAGAAGCCTAGGTACTCACAATCATTGCAGAACTATCTTAGGACCCAGCAGAATTCATGAAGTCCTCATGGAGGAGCTGCTGCTTGCCATTATATTTGATCCTCCTGAGGTGGTACTTAGGAGCATGGGACTGGTTAGCAGATATCACACTCCCTGTACTCTCACCAAGGGAGAGCACTGGGGTGCTGACGATTATAGCAGAGGAACAGAACTTTGTTAGAGAAATAAACTGGTGGCACCTTCTTTGGAATGTAGTGTGTAGATTTATTCTTAGACTAGCTGTATTGAATGTTGCTGTTGGAAGGAAAAATGCAGAGGTGGTAGTAAAGGCAGTGGGGACTCAGCTCAGCACGTTGGTAATGTTAGCTCATGGAGTATGGGTACAGCAATAGGAAATGTCCTGTCAATCAAGGATTGATGGATCAGTCTGCCTTACTGCATATAAGTCTCAGCCATTTCACTGTTTTCCTAATCAAAGGCTGTAGGCCTACCTTCCTTTTTCTCTTGCTGAATGGGTTGCCCGCTTTCGATTGTAAATTTATGCAGGATACAGCAGATGCAGATAATATTGGAGACTGTCTCAAACCTAGAGAGCATTATCCCACCTGAGATGTTCAGACAGCAGAATATACCTATGTCTTTCAGATGAGATGTTAAACCAAGACTCCGTCTGGCCTCTCAGGTGGATGTAAAAGATCCCAAGGCACTATTTCGTAGAATAGCAGGGGACTTCTCCCTGGTATCCTGGGCCAATACTTAACCCTCAACCTACATCACTGAAAATTGGTCATGATCGGGTTATCACATTGTTGTTTGTAGGACCTTGCTATGTGTCAATTGGCTGCCGTATTTCCTGCAAGAGTGACTACACATCAAGAAATACTTCATTGGCTGTAAAGTGATTTGGGAAGTCCTAAAGTTGTGAAAGGTCCTATAGAAGTGCAAGTTCTTTCTATATGTCCAAACAGATCTGGATAGGTGCACATATATCTTTGCACTCTCTTCTTTGGTGCAGGGGGTCCTATACAGTGGTGATAGGCAGGATAGCCCTGGTTACCCAGAAACCATACATCCAGTCTGCCTGTTCTTTACCTCCTGTTCACTATATACATCAATGATTTGCATATAGAGGTAGAAGGAGTGGTATCCAAATTGGCAGATAATATTGAAATAAGAGGCATAGTAAATAATTCAGGACAAAGAAAGTTGCAAGAAGATATAGAAAAGATGGTGGAATTGGCAAAAAGAAAAGCCAGGAAATACGAGGGAAATGTAATTAGAATTAGAGTAGATTACACCAATTGAAGATCTAGCATTGATGTCTTTCAGTCATGTATTTTTTATAATTACTTACCAAGAAGTCTATTGACAAGACAAATAGGTGAAAACACAATGATTATTTTAAAGAAAACTTTAGTCAACCAAGCATTAGATGGAAGTATTCAAGTGATTCAGAAATCAAGTTGGTAAATGTAATGCATGACTACTGCATTATCAAGGAAACCATGAGAATACATACTTGACTTGGTAATAAGTGATCCAGATAATATGCAGCATTTAGAAGTCATGGCACCCTTGAGAAATGTCAATCACAGAATGGTCAAGTTGAACCTGATTTAGGATTCAGAAGTAGAGGACCTTGGAACATAGAAAATTTACAGCACAGGAGGAGGTCATTCAGCCCATCATGCCTGTGCCAGCCAAAAAACAGCTGTCCAGCCTAATTCCACTTTCCAGCTCTTAGTCTGTAGCCCAGTAGGTTATGGAATTTTAAATGCATATCCAATTTTTTTTAAAAAATGCATTGAGGTTTCTGCTTCGACCATCCATTCAGGCAGTGAGTTCCAGACTTCCATCACCCTCTGGGTGAAAGGAATTTCTCAACTCCCCTCTAATACTTTCATCAATTACTTTAAATCTATGTCCCCTGGTTATTAAGAACATAAGAACTAGGATCAGGAGTAGACCATATGGCCCATCAAGCCTGCTCTGCCATTTAATATGATCATGGCTGATCTTCTGCCTCAACTCCATTTTCCCGCCTGCTCCCCATATCCTGAGAAACCAAAACTCTATCTCAGCCTTGAATATACACAATGATGAAGCAGCCACAATCCTCCAGGGTAGAGAATTCCAAAGATTCACGACCTCCGGTGAAGAAATTTCTCCTCATCTCAGTCTTAAATGATCAACCTCTTATCCTGAGACTGTACCCCCGTGATCTAGATTCTTATCTAGTCAAGGCAAACAACCTCTCAGTGCCTACCCAGTCAAGCCTCTTCAGATTCTTATATATTGCAATGAGATCACCTCTCATTCTTCTAAACGCTAGAGAGTTAGACCCAATTTACTCAGCCTCCCATTATTGGATAACCCTCTCATCCCAAGAACCAATCTAATGAAGCTTTGCTGTCCAACCACCAATGCAAGTATATCCTTCCATAGATATGGAGGCCAAAACTGTGCATAGTACTCCAGGTATGATCTCATCAAAGCCCTGTATAATTGTAGCAAGACTTCTCTATTCTTGTACTCCAATCCCTTCACAATAAAGGCCAACATGTCATTTGTCTTCCTAATTGTTTGAAGCTGCATGCTAACTTTCCATGTTCCTTGTATGAGTGCACCCAAGTCTTTCTAACATCAGCATTTAAAAGTTTTACAGCTTTTAAAATATATTCTGCTTTTCTATTCTTACTGCGAAAGCGAATAACTTCACACTTCCCTACATTATACCCCATCTGCCACCTTGCTGCCCACTCACTTACCCTGTCTATATTTTTGTGTCCTCCTCACAGTTTACGTTCCCACCTAACTTTGCATTATCAGCAAACTTGGATACATTACTCTCAGTCTCTTTGTCTAAGTCATTAACATTCTTTTTTTTACTTTTGGGCCTCCTTATCTCGAGAGACAATGGATACGCGCCTGGAGGTGGTCAGTGGTTTGTGAAGCAGCGCCTGGAGTGGCTATAAAGGCCAATTCTAGAGTGAAAGGCTCTTCCACAGGTGCTGCAGAGAAATTTGTTTGTCGGGGCTGTTGCACAGTTGGCTCTCCCCTTGCGCCTCTGTCTTTTTTCCTGCCAACGACTAAGTCTCTTCGACTCGCCACATTTTAGCCCTGTCTTTATGGCTACCCGCCAGCTCTGTCGAACGCTGGCAACTGACTCCCACGACTTGTGATCAATGTCACAGGATTTCATGTCGCGTTTGCAGACGTCTTTAAAGCGGAGACATGGACGGCCGGTGGGTCTGATGCCAGTGGCGAGCTCGCTATACAATGTGTCTTTGGGGATCCTGCCAAATTCCATGCGGCTCACATGGCCAAGCCATCTCAAGCGCCGCTGACTCAGTAGGGGATGTTGGCCGCCTCGAGGACTTCTGTGTTGGAGATACGGTCCTGCCACCTGATGCCAAGTATTCTCCGGAGGCAGCGAAGATGGAATGAATTGAGACGTCGCTCTTGGCTGACATATGTTGTCCAGGCCTCGTTGCCATCGAGCAAGGTACTGAGGACACAGGCCTGATACACTCGGACTTTTGTGTTCCGTGTCAGTGCGCCATTTTCCCACACTCTCTTGGCCAGTCTGGACATAGCAGTGGAAGCCTTACCCATGTGCTTGTTGATTTCTGCATCTAGAGACAGGTTACTGGTGATAGTTGAGCCTAGGTAGGTGAACTCTTGAACCACTTCCAGAGCGTGGTCGCCAATATTGATGGATGGAGCATTTCTGACGTCTTGCCCCATGATATTCGTTTTCTTGAGGCTGATGGTTAGGCCAAATTCATTGCAGGCAGCCGCAAACCTGTCGATGGGACTCTGCAGGCACTCTTCAGTGTGAGATGTTAAAGCAGCATCGTCAGCAAAGAGGAGTTCCCTGATGAGGACTTTCCGTACTTTGGACTTCGCTCTTAGACGGGCAAGGTTGAACAACCTGCCCCCTGATCTTGTGTGGAGGAAAATTCCATCTTCAGAGGACTTGAACGCATGTGAAAGCAGCAGGGAGAAGAAAATCCCAAAAAGTGTGGGTGCGAGAACACAGCCCTGTTTCACGCCACTCAGGATAGGAAAGGGCTCTGATGAGGAGCCACCATGTTGAATTGTGCCTTTCATATTGTCATGGAATGAGGTGATGATACTTAAGTCATTAAGTGATTTGGTAAAAATTGACTGAAAACAGCTACTTGAGGGTAAATCAGTGACAAACCAGAGGGAGGCAGAGGTCATTAACATAGATTGCAAATAACTGAGGACCCAGCACTGATCCTTGCGGCACTCATAGAAACATAGAAAATAGGAGCAGCAGTGGGCCATTTGGCCCTTCGAGCCTGCTCCGCCATTCATTATGATCATGGCTGATCATTCAACTCAGTAACCTGTTCCCGCTTTCTCCCCATATCCTATGATCCCTTTCGCCCCAAGAGCTATATCTGACTCCTTCTTGAAAACATACAATGTTTTGGCCTCAACTGCTTTCTGTGGTAGCGAATTCCACAGGTTCACCACTCTCTGGGTGAAGTAATTTCTCCTCATCTCAGTCCTGAAAGGTTTACCCCGTATCCTTAGACTATGACCCCTGGTTCTGGACTCCCCCACCATCGGGAACAACCTTCCTGCATCTACCCTGTCAAGTCCTGTTAGAATTTTATAGGTTTCTATGAGATCCCCCCTCACTCTTCTGAACTCCAGCAAATATAATCCTAACTGACTCTATCACTCCTCATACGTCAATCCTGCCATCCCAGGAATCAGTCTGGTAAACCTTCGCTGTACTCTCTCTACAGCAAAAACATCCTTCCTCAGATAAGGAGACCAAAACTGCACACAATATTCCAGGTGTGGCCTCACCAAGGCCCTGTATAATTGCAGCAAGACATCCCTGCTCCTGTACTCGAATCCTCTTGCTATGAAGGCCAACATACCATTTGCCTTTTTTACTGCCTGTTGCATCTGCAAGCTTACCTTCAGCGACGGGTGTACAAGAGTACCCAGGTCTCGTTGCATAATCCCCTCCCTCAGTTTATAGCCGTTCAGATAATAATCTGCCTTCCTGTTTTTGCTAACATTTATCCACATTATACTGCATCTGCCATGCATTTGCCCACTCACTCAACTTGTCCAAATCACCCTGAAGCCTCTCTGCATCCTCCTCACAACTCACCGTCCCACCCAGTTTTGTGTCATCTGCAAATTTGGAGGTATTAGTTCCCTCATCTAAATCATTAATATATATTGTGAATAGCTGGGGTCCTAGCACCGACCCCTGCAGTACCCCACTAGTCACTGCCTGCCATTTGGAAAAAGACCCATTTATTCCTACTCTTTGTTTCCTGTCTGCCAACCAATTTTCTATCCATCGCAATACACTACCCCCAATCCCATGTGATTTAATTTTACACGCTAATCTCTTATGTCGGACTTTGTCGAAAGCCTTCTGAAAGTCCAAATAAACCACATCCACTGGCTCCCCCTCATCAAATCTACTAGTTACATCCTTGAAGAATTCTAGTAGATTTGTCAAGCATGATTTCCCTTTCGTAAATCCATGCTGACTCTGTCCGATTCTACCACTGTTCTCCAAGTGCCCTGCTATAAAATCTTTGATAATGGACTCTCGAATTTTCCCCACTTCCAACGTCAGGCTGACTGGTCTATAATTCCCTGCTTTCTCTCTACCTCCCTTTTTAAATAGTGGGATCACATTAGCTACCCTCCAATCTGTAGGAACTGTCCCAGAGTATACAGAATCTTGGAAGATGACCACCAATGCATCCACTATTTCTAGGGCCTCTTCCTTAAGTACTCTGGGATGTAAATTATCAGGCCCTGGGGATTTATCGGCCTTCAATCCCATCAATTTCCCCAAACCATTTCTCACTAATACTGATTTCCTTCAGTTCCTCTCTCTCACTAAATCGTGTTCCCCCAACATTTCTGGTATGATATTTGTGTCCTCCTTTGTGAAGACAGAACCAAAGTATGCATTTAGTTGTTCAGCCATTTTTTTGTTCCCCATAATAAATTCCCCTGTTTCTGATTGGAAGAGACCTCATTTGTGTTCACCAATCATTTTCACCACATACCTATAGAAACTTTTACAGTAGGTTTTTATGTTCCCCACAAGCTTGCTCTCGTACTCTATTTTCCCCTTCTTAATCAATCTGCTTGTTACAACCTGCCAACCTGAAAATGCCCCATTTATCCCTATTCTCTGATCTGTCCATCAACCAATCCTCCAGCCATGCTAATATAATTCCCCCCAACTCCAAGAGATTTCCTTGATTTTACTTACCAATATTTTTTCATGCCCTCTCTTTGCTTTCCTAATTTCCTTTTTAATTTCATCCTTGCACTTTCTATACTACTCTAAGGCAAGGGGAGGGCAACAAGACCTGCTCAACTTCAGGCCCATTAGTCTTACATCAAAATTATGGAATCAAGAAGGAACATACAGATTACCTGTATGATAATATCCTAGTAAACATCAACCAACATACTCATAAAGGGATCATCCCTGACCAACTTCCTCAATGTTTTTGAGGAAGTGCCATTATAGATTTACTATGGAAAGCCCCAAGTGATGTGCCTTTCATTTCAAAAAGCATTTGGTAAAGTTATGCAAGGAGGTACTACTTAAGGATAAAGCAGTGGGTATTCAGGGCATAATTTGAAAATAGATATGAAATTGGCCAAAGGGTAGGAAACAGAAAAACTTATTGAAGGAGATGTAAGGTTAAGGTAGTGCTGAATAGGGTCCTCCCGGAATCAGTTTTAAGATTCACATTGTTTTTGCATTTACATTCATAATTTGCATTCCAAGATTCAAAGCAAACTGATCAAATTCACAGGACCAAACAATAGTAGTTTGATGTTCCAATTGGGTAACTGGGGGTCCTTTCTGGATGGATGAAGATAAGTCACAAAATGGTCTTCCTCAGCGATGTATTTGATACTCTGAGTGGTCAATATTAGTACTACAACCGGGTGCAAGGAATGTTTAAATCTGAAGATCCCTGCTATAATAAAATTGCAATGACTTTGGGGACACTTGTCAATTGCGATCCCTTACAATATAAATCTGGCTTGGTTTTTGCTTTAAAATAACACACTGTAAATACAGTTTTGAATGAATAATTAGAGATATTTCTCTTTTTAAAATTACCATTATAGCGAATACAGTCACTGATAAATTTGTGCAGGCCTCCAGACCTGTCCAAGTAAACTAAGGTCACTTCCTTCAAAGCCAGATCTTCAGCTGCCATTTTAACACAGCAACTCCAACCTCGACCTGTGAGATTTACCACAGGCAGTGCGAAGGTACTATGTTGCTTGCCGGACCCTAATCCCAAACCGGATCCAGCAACGAACACCCGCGAGCCGCCTTCAAGGAGGAGCTTCTGACGCGCAGGCGTAATTCAGCCCACGCCCCGCTGTCACGTGCGCCCCAGTGCACACCAGGATATGATTGCAGCCCAGCCCAGCCCAGGGAATCTGTCCAAATACTTACAACTGCAGTGACTTCCAGAGTGAAACACACACACACCAGCTGTCAAATTAATATAATAATTAGGAGTGAGATTTGTGATCAATATGAGTGAGATTGATCGTTCTGGTTGATTTAAATATGTCATACTTATTTTTAAGAGTCACTGAAATGCATATTTTTTTTATTCATTTATGGAATGTGGGCTTTGCTGGCCTGGCCAGGCCAGCATTTATTGCCCATCCCTAATTGCCCTTGAGAAGGTGGTGGTGAGCTGCCTTCTTGAACCACTGCAGTCCATGTGGAGTAGGTACACCCACAGTGCTGTCAGGAAGGGAGTTCCAGGATTTTGACCCAGCGACAGTAAAGGAACGGTGATACAGTTCCAAGTCAGGATGGTGTGTGACTTGGAAAGGAACTTGCAGGTGGTGGTGTTCCCATGCATTTGCTGCCCTTGTCCTTCTAGTTGGTAGAGGTCGTGGGTTTGGAAGGTGCTGTTGAAGGAGCCTTGGTGCATTGCTGCAGTGCATCTTGTAGATGGTACACACTGCTGCCACTGTGCGTTGATGGTGGAGGGAGTGAATGTTTGTAGATGGGGTGTTAATCAAGCGGGCTGTTTTGTCCTGGCTGGTGTTGCGCTTCTTGAGTGTTGTTGGAGCTGCACCCATCCAGGCAAGTGGAGAGTATTCCATCATACTCCTGACTTGTGCCTTGTAGATGGTGGACAGGCTTTGGGGAGTCAGGAGGTGAGTTACTCGCCTCAGGATTCCTAGCCTCTGACCTGCTCTTGTAGCCACGGTATTTATATGGCTACTCCAGTTCAGTTTCTGGTCAATGTTAGCCCCCAGGATGTTGATAGTGGGGGATCCAGCAATGGTAATGCCATTGAATGTCAAGGGGAGATGGTCTCTTGTTGGAGATAGTCATTGCCTGGCACTTGTGTGGCGTGAATGTTACTTGCCACTTATCAGCCCAAGCCTGGATATTCTCCAGGTCTTGCTGCATTTCTACACGGACTGCTTCAGTATCTGAGGAGTCACGAATGGTGCTGAACATTGCAATTATCAGCGAACATCCCCACTTCTGACCTTATGATTGAGGGAGAGTCATTGATGAAGCAGCTGAAGATGGTTGGGCCTAGGACACTACCCTGAGGAACTCCTGCAGTGATGTCCTGGAGCTCAGATGATTGCCCTCCAACAACCACAACCATCTTCCTTTGCGCTAGGTATGACTCCAGCCAGCAGAGGGTTTCCCCCCCGATTCCCATTGACCTCAGTTTTGCTAGGGCTCCTTGATGCCATACTCGGTCAAATGCTGCCTTGATGTCAAGGGCAGTCACTCTCACCTCACCTCTTGAGTTCAGCTCTTTTGTCCATGTTTGAACAAAGGCCGTAATGAGGTCAGGAGCTGAATGGCCCTGTTGGAACCCAAACTGAGCGTCACTGAGCAGGTTATTGCTAAGCAAGTGCTGCTTGATGGCACTGTTGATGACAGCTTCCATCACTTTACTGATGACTGAGAGTAGACTGAAGGGGCGGTAATTGGCCGGGTTGGACTTGTCCTGCTTTTTGTGTACAGGACATACCTGGGCAATTTTCCACATTGCAGGGTAAATGCCAGTGTTGTAGCTGTACTGGAACACCTTGGCTAGGGGCACGGCATGTTCTGGAGCACAGGTCTTCAGTACTATTGCTGGAATATTGTCAGGGCCCATAGCTTTTGCAGTATCCAGTGCCTTTAGTCGTTTCTTGATATCATGCGGAGTGAATCGAATTGGCTGGAGTCTGGCATCTGTGATGCCCGGGACTTTAGGAGGAGGCCGAGATGGATCATCAACTCGGCACTTCTGGCTGAAGATTGTTGCAAATGCTTCAGCCTTATCTTTTAATATGTGACATAGAGCAGGCTCGTCGACTACCTGAGCAACAGTTGTAATTGGTTAAAATTAAGCACCAGCATTTCCCCCCTCTTTGTCAGCTTTCTTCTCTCTCCAACTTTTGACACTGTTGCCTCCTTGCCAAAAGGCGATCATGAACAAGTTAGATCCTGGAGATGACAATGGGCACACTGTACATCACCAAGTATCCCACCTACATTGTATGTGGTCTCCTCTGGGAACTCATCCAGATCCCTCTTGAAGGGTGGGTTTATTACCCGTTTTAGAAATGTTGGCATTGTTGGTCTAAAGTGCAAAGACAGCATATGCAGAAATTACTGAAGAGGCTCCTGGAAGCTTTGATGCTAGCTGGTTTGCAAAAACAACTGTTAAGGAAGAAAGGAAGCAAATACCGCATGACCAAATGATAAAGACTGCTAAGGCAGTTAGAAAATACAGGGCACATTGGAGATATCTAAAGCATTGAGAGGGTCTGGACCCAGATGAGATGAGGCCTGTGCATTCCAATCATTCATAAAATCAAGTGAGGTATTAAAAAAGCACTGCAGTCACTAAGAGCTTAATAAAGCTCCGCCTGGAGGAAGTCATTCCACCAGAAGAAAAATCAAATGTCACACGAGAGCTGATCACTCTGCTGCCTTGATGTTTATTTCTTAGTTTAGAGGTTACAGTATTGCTTCATGCTGTCTTTATGCTTGTTTGAATGCTGTGTGATGGATAGATGATTGGTTAACAAACAGGAAGCAAAGAGAGGGCATAAACGGGGCATTTTCAAGTTGGCAGGCAGTGAATAGAGGAGTGTCGCAAGGATCAGTACTGGGGCCTCAGCTATTTTACAATCTATATTAATGACTTGGGTGAAGAGACAGAGAATAATGGATCTAAGTTTTCTGATGATACAAAGGTAGGTGGAAAGGTATGCTGTGGAGAGGACACAGAGAGGCTGCAAAGAGATATAGATAAGTTAAGTGAGTGGGCAACAAGATGGCAGATGGAGTATAATGTAGGGAAGTGTGAAGTTATTCACTTTGGTCATAAGAATAGAAAAGCAGAATATTTTTTTAAAGGTGTGAAACTTCTTTGTATTGATGTTCAAAGAGACTTGGTGTGCTTGTACAAAGAACACAGAAAGTTAGCATGCAGGTGCAGCAAGCAATGGCATGTTGGCCTTAATTGCAAGGGGATTGGAGTGCAGGAATAGAGAAGTCTTGCTACAATTGTACAGGGTTTTGGTGAGATTACATCTGGAGTTTGTCACTCTAGAATTGGCCTTTATAGCCACTCCAGACACTGTTTCGCAAAGCCGTGACCACCTCTAGGCGCTTACCCATTGTCTCTCAAGACAAGGGGGCCAAAGAAGAAGAAGAAGACATCTGGAATACTGTGTACAATTTTGGTCTCCACATTTAAGAAAGGATATACTTGCATTGGAGGCAATACAGTGAAGGTTCACTAAATTGGTCCCTGGGATGAAAGGGTTGTCCTACGATGTGAGGCTGAGTAAATTGGGCATATATTCTCTAGAGCTTAGAAGAATGAGAAGCGATCTCATTGAAACATATAAGATTCTGAAGGAGCTGGATAGGGTAGACCTACAAAATTCTAACAGGACTGGACAGACTAGATGCAGGAAGGATGTTCCCAATGACGGGGGAGTCCAGGACCAGGGATCACAGTCTAAGGATAAGGGGTAAGCCATTTAGGACTGAGATGAGGTGGTATTTTTTCACCCAGAGAGTGGTGAACCTGTGGAATTCTCTACCACAGAAAGCAGTTGAGGCCAAATCATTAAATATATTCAAGAAAGAGTTAGATATAGTTCTTAGGGCTAAAGGGATCAAGGGATACGGGGAGAAAGCGGGAACAGGTTACTGAGTTTGGATGATCAGCCATGATCGTATTGAATGGCAGTGCAGGCTTGAAGGGCCAAATAGCCTATTCCTGCTCCTATTTTTCTATGTTTCTAGACATTGAGAGATTGTTTCCACTGGTCAAAAAATCTAAAACACAGGGGGGCAGTCTCAGGATAAGGGGCCGATCATTTAGAACTGAGATGAGGAGAAGTTACTTCACTCAAAGGCTTGTGAATCTTTGGAATTCTCTACCTCAGAGGGTTGTGGATGCTCCATTGTTAAATACATTTAAGGACGGGGGTAGACAAATTTTTGGTTTCCTAGGGAATCAAGGTACATGGCAAGCAGGTGGGAAAGTGGAGATGAAGCCTAAGATCAGCCATGATCGCATTAAATGGCGGAGCAGGCTCGATTGGCCATATAGTCTACTTCTGCTCCTATTTTTTGTGTCCTCGTGAAAATAGGGTGTTTTTAAACGATGTGTATGCGATAGTGGTGAAGTATTGTAAATCTAAATAGCAATATACAGTAAAGAAGTGTTTCAAATGCTGTTGTATTATTTTACATTAGCCTATATTTTATATTACTTTGAGCTTCTATTCTGGCTTTCATGCCAGAGAATCATCACTTTTTCTAAATGTTAAGAATCAGCTGCAGGAACAAAGACATTAGTTTCACTGTTTGTATAGTGCCCCTAGAGTTGTACTATCTTTTTCTGTGTTAATGGCCAAGATACCTGAAGCCAAATGCCACTGAAAAATTTATATAAAAAATATTTCTTCATTCCCTTTATTGGAAATCAATATATTGAAAAAATATAATTTTTTTATTGGCAACCATCTAAAATTATCAACTCAGCTGTGGTGTCTCTGATCTGCTGCACTGTTGCTTACATTTTAAAGTAACTTCAATGAAGAGTTGACTTTGTATACAAGGATAGGAAAGTAAGCAGTTTCAAGGAAGCCAGCCTCCTGCTGTGAGTCCTAAGCATACCTGTTGCTACACCCCTGCTGGAAGACCTATGTGATGCCTGCTGTAGCCAAACTGCCTTGAACGCCTACCCATCACAGACTGTTCATCAACATCATCTGGAGACTATTGACTCTGGGTCACCTCACCCAACTGAAGAATTTCCTGCCAGAACGTGATAAACTGAATTATTTTATTCTTCCTTTTATTCATATGAACCAGTTGTGAACCAAACTCCCTTTTTCCTTGTTAACCATTTTTTTTGAATGTATGTGTGCGTGCATGTGGACTAGGGAAATAAGGAGCTTTCATTTATATAAATTTATCTCATTAGTGGTTAAGACTTACTTTTTTTGAATAAATAGTGAATGTTCTTGTTGTTTAAAGAAACCTGGTTAGTGTGCTTTATTCTTGGGGACAAATAGAATCAAACATCAATAGCTTATTGTCCTTTTCCAAAATACAAAGTCCAGAAGTCTAGTTTCACAGAGCCCCCTGGGCCTTCTTTTGTTTCCAGGTGTTAATCACTGCCTGGTACTTTTGCATTCTCAGACTCACTGACTCATTTATGATCCGAAAGTCTGGGAGGGTGAAACCCATTGTTCTTCAGGTGTTACACCCACAGTCTCTGTTTTTCAAAAAAAGTCTTTTATCTGTGTTCTCTGTTGTCCTGGTAACCAAGATTTCAGTCTTGTCCTTAAGCAGAGTGGATATGAGGTCACCTGACTTCTCAGACTCTATCTTAAACTTTTAAAAATCAGTTTTAAAAACATTATCATGTTACAAAGTCCAACATTCAAACCAACTCCCCCCTAAAAATAGAAAATTAATTATCATAGTAATGATTTTTTTACAACATAATCACATATAACATTGTAAACATTTTCATTATTAACATTTTACACTTTACACAGGTAACAACAATATTTTATAATTCTGAGTTGTTTGCCTCCATTATACCCATTCTTTAAATTCTGGATAAAGCATTGGCAATTTCTGCAACATGTACAATCTTTAGGGTAAATGGTTGTAATATTAAACTGTACCAAAATAATCTGGCATTCTTATTTTACCAACTTTATGTTCTTCCAGATGGGACCTTATTCCTGAAGGGATACTATTTTTAAATTCCTCCATTAGGATTACTTCTCTAATGTTTTCAAAATCTTGCACAATCTTCAGGGACTGATACCAATGATCAAATATCATTTCCTTCTCTCCAGCAAATTCCATAAATGTCTTGCCCTGTTTCTTTCCTCAATTCCTGAATTTTTGTTGTAAACCTCTGGTACCAACTCATAAGCATTGAGAACTGCAGTTTTAATCACTTCATAATCACTTGACTGTTCTTCCGAAAGTGTTAAATATACCTCGAATGCTTTTCACACACTTTGCAATAAGATTGTCCAACTTTCTTTCAGCCATTGCAACCTCATAGCAATTTTTTCAAAGGACACAAAGCTCCTTCCTCAGTGAATTTATAGCAAAAGGCTTAAAGGGGGTGGAATTCTTAAAGTACATCCAGGAGAGCTTTTTGAGCCAGCACATAGAAAGTCCTACAAGAGAAGGGGCAGTACTAATCTTAGGAAATGAAGCTGGACAAGTGGTAGAAGTGTCAGTGGGGGAGCATTTCGGGGATAGTGACCATATCTTTGCAAGATTTAAGGTAGTTATGGAAAAGGACAAAGATGGACCGGAAATAAAGATACTGAATTGGGGGAAGGCCGATTTCAATATGATAAAACAGGAACTGGCCAAAGTGGACTGGGAGCAGCTACTTGTAGGAAAGTCGACAGCAGACCAGTGGGAGTCATTCAAAAAGAAAATAGAGAGAGGTCAGGGCCAACATGTTCCCATAAAGGTGAAGGGTAGGACTAACAAGTCCAGGGAACCTTGGATGTCAAGGGATATAGAGGATTAGATAAGGAAAACAAAAGAAGGCTTATGGCAGATTCAGAGGGCTGAAAACAGCAGAGGCCCTAGAGGAGTATCGAAAGTGTAGGCGGGGTACTTAAAAAAAGTAATTAGGAGAGCGAAGAGGGAGCATGAAAAAACACTGGCGGGCAAGATAAAGGAAAATCCCAAGGCATTTTATAAGTATATTAAGGGCAAGAGGATAACCAGGGAAAGAGTAGGGCCCACTAAGGATCAAAGTGGCAATCTGTGTGTGGAGCCAGAGAACGTAGGTGAGGTTTTAAATGATTACTTTTCATCTGTGTTCACTATGGGGAAGGACGATGTAGGTGTAGAGATCAGGGAGGGGGATTGTGATATACTTGAACAAATTAGCACTGAAAGGGAGGAAGTATTAGCGGTTTTAGCGGGCTTAAAAGTGGATAAATCCCCAGGCCCATGAAATGTATCTCAGGCTACTATGTGAGGCAAGGGAGAAGATAGCAGGGGCTCTGACATAAATTTTCAAATCCTCTCCGGCCACAGGAGAAGTGCCAGAGAACTGGAGGACAGCGAATGTGGTACCATTATTCAAGAAGGGTGGTAGGGATAAACCAGGACAAACAGGCCAGTGAGTCTAACATCAGTGGTAGGGAAACTATTGGAAAACATTCTGAGGGACAGGATTAATCAAGGATAGTCAGCCTGGCTTTGTCAGGGGGAAATCATGTTGAACAAATTTGATTGACTTTTTTGAGGAGGTGACTAGGTGTGTAGATGTGCGTAAAGCAGTTGATGTAGTCTACATGGACTTCAGTAAGGCTTTTGATAAAATCCCACATGGGAGATTGGTTAAGAAGGTAAGAGCCCATGGGATCCAGGACAATTTGGCAAATTGGATCCAAAGTTGGCTTAGTGGTAGGAGGCAGAAGGTGATGGTCGAAGGTTGTTTTTGTGATTGGAAGCCTGTGACCAGTGGTGTATCGTAGGGATCGGTGCTGGGACCCTTGCTGTTTGTAGTGTACATTAATGATTTAGACGTGAATATAGGAGGTATGATCAGTAAGTTCACAGATGACACAAAAATTGGTAGTGTCGTAGGTAGTGAGGAGGAAAGCCTTAGATTACAGGATGATATAGATGGGCTGGTAAGATGGGCAGAGCAATAGCAAATGGAATTTAATCCTGAGAAGTGTGAGGTGATACATTTTGGGAGGACTAACAAGGCAAGGTAATATACAATGGATGGTAAGACCCTAGGAAGTACAGAGGGTCAGAGGGACCTTGGTGTATTTGTCCATAGATCATTGAAGGAAGCAGCACAGGTAGATAAGATGGTTAGGAAGGCATTTGGGATACTTGCCTTTATTAGCTGAGGCATAGAACATAAGAGCAGGGAGTTATGATGAATAATAAAAGCAAAATACTGTGGATGCTGGAAATCTGAAATAAAAACAGAAAGTGCTGGAAAAACTCAGCAGGTCTGGCAGCATCTGTGGAGAGAGAAGCAGAGTTAATGTTTCAGGTCAGTGACCCTTCTCCAGAATTGGCAGATATGAGAAATGTAAAAGGTTTTAAGCAAGTAAAGCGGGGGTGGGGCAAGAGATAACAAAACAGAAGGTACTGATAGGACAAGGTCACAGAATAGCTGACCAGAAGGTCATGGAGCAAAGGCAAACAATATGTTAATGGTGTGCTGAAAGACAAAGTATTAATACAGATAGGGCATAAATAGACTGAAAACTGAACAGCCACAAGCACAAACATGAAAAAAACAGTGGGTAGGCACAGTAAAAACAAACTGAACAAACTAAAATAAAATAAATACAAAAAAAAAATAACTAAAGATAAAAGTAAAATGGAGGGGGGGGGGGGGGGGGGGTGGTCAGTCATTCTCTGAAATTATTGAACTCAATGTTCAGTCCGTCAGGCTGTAGCCTGCCTAATCGGTAAATGAGATATCTGCCAGTTCTAAAGAAGGGTCACTGACCTGAAACGTTAACTCTGCTTCTCTCTCCACAGATGCTGCCAGACCTGAGGTTATGATGGAGCTGTATGAAACACTAGTTCGGCCACAGCTGGAGTACTGTGTACAGTTCTGGTCACCACACTATAGGAAGGATGTGATTGCACTGGTGAGGGTGCAGAGGAGATTAACAAGGATGTTGCCTGGGCTGGAGCATTTCAGCTATGAAGAGAGACTGGATAGCCTAGGGTTGTTTTCCTTAGAGCAGAGAAGGCTGAGGGGGCAACCTGATTGAGGTGTACAAAATTATGAGGGGCATAGATAGGAAGAAACTATTTCCCTTAGCGGAGGGGTCAATAACCTGGGGGCATAGATTTAAGGTAAGGGGCAGGAGGCTTTGAAGGGATGTGAGGAAAAAATTTTTCACCCATGGAATCTGGAACACACGGGTAGTAGAGGCAGGAACCCTCACAACATTTAATAAGTATTTAGATGAGCACTTGAAATGCCATAACATACAAGGCTACGGACCAAGTGCTGGAAAATGGGATTAGAATAGATAAGTGCTTGATAGCCGACATGGACACGATGGGCTGAAGGGCCAGTTTCTGTGCTGTATAACTCTATGACTCTATAAAAGTAATTGTGAAATCTCGTTCATTTAAATTCCAGCAAATTCCAATGTACCCATTTTACAACCTCTGAATTCGCATCCAGGACCTGAGCCCCCAATTTGTTATGACCTCAGTGAGACTGTGATTGTTAAAATATGAGGTATGAATGCCTGGACCAATTTAAAGAATTTCACAAGATTTCACATTTTAAGGCTTTTATTATAACTAAACTGAAAGAAATCCCCATTAGCTAAATAGTACTTTGTAAGAAGCTGATACCCCAAATGACAAAGAAAGGTATTTTCTTTACTTATCAAAATACTTCAAAACCTCACACCATACTTATATATTACACAGTCCTCTTTGATGGCAAAATCTTTGCAGTTAAAAGTCCCAAACTCCTCCCAAATGCAATGGGTTGGATCTCCCGGACCTTTCTTAAAGTCTATGTCCTCTTCGCTCACTTCTCTGAGCACTTTCAACTTGGACAACCCTGAATAAGGTGATTCCTGGTGATTCTCACTTGTTGGAGATGTTATTGCCTGGCACTTGTTTGGAACAAATGTTTCTTGCCACTTATCAGCCCAAACCTGAATGTTGCCCAGGCTTTAGCCCACGCAGGCATGGGCTGCTACATTTTCTGAGGAGTTGCAAATGGAACTGAACACTGTGCAATCATTCCCACTTCTGACCTTAAGATGGAGGAAAGGTCATTGATGAAGCAGCTGTAGATGGTTGGGCCGAGGACACTACCGAGTAACTCTTGCAGCGATGTCCTGGGGCTGAGATGATTGGCCTCCAACAATCACAACCATCTTCCTTGGCGCAAGGTATGACTCCAGCCAGTGGGTTCCGCTGCCACCACCCCCACCCCCCTGATTCCCATTCATTTCAATTTTACCAGGGCTCCTTGATGTCACACCCATTCAAATGCTGCTTTGATATCAAGGGCAGTCACTATCACCTCACATCTCACTCAGATACATATAGCCCTTGTTTACTACCAGGATATATGTATCATAATGACTGTTATGTAACCAGACCTATGTAACTTGAGTTTTCGCTGTGCCCATTCGTGTGTGCATTTTGGCTGTCACTTGGAACCCAAGCCTATCACTTCTACTTCCATTTTTTCCTTCCTTTTTTGACTTTTCTCTTTACCCCTCCTTCTTCCTGTTGTTATGCTTCCTCTCATTACTCACCTCTCAGATACTCTTCCCTTCTAAATCCCTACCCCAACCCCTCAGTACTCCTCAACCTTCCTTCTCTTCTGCCCCTGTCCCACACTTAACTTCCTCTTAGATAAGCCTACAGCTCCCCTGTGAACCCCTTGGCATCCTCCGAAGGACCCATTGAGACAGTTGTCACTGCCTTCCTATGAGCAGCAAGCCCAACTTCCCCATCCTACTCAAGAGGACCTTCTGACCCAGCACGCCAATCTCTTCCCTAACCAACACAGCCCTCCCAGTGCTGACCCTGTGGACTCTGCCAATAGATCAACTATCATTGCTCTTCTCTGCATCTCCCTCCAGAATGTCCGTTCACTTGTGTACAAGTCTCTTGCCATCCATGAGCTTATTGTGAATGATTGCATCAATAGCATGGCTTTGTGAGAAACCTGGCTAAGGGGTGTCCACACATTCCCCCTAAACTTCCCCCCCTGGCTATACCATCCACCACCTGCCTCAACCAGACCTTCACAATTTGGTTCTTATCACTAAATCACATGTTGGTCTGTTCTTTCTCCTCTAGCATTTTCTCCTCCTTTGTGCATCTCACCTTGTTCCACTCCTCTCACCTCATTTAAAATCCTTGTTCTTTACTGCCCACTCAAATACCATAAACATTTTCTCAGAGATATCTTTACAGCTTTCCTCCCTCAACCTTTACACTGAGTGACTTCTCATCCTCAGTGATTCCAATTTCCATCACAATTCATCATGCTGTCTCTTCAATGCCCATCTACCCTCCCTTAATTTCTCCCTCCATGTCAAGTCCCTAACCCACATTCACAGTCACCCCTTGACCTTGCCATTTCACGTGGCCTCGCTACTCCCATGTCAATTATAGATATGACCACCTCTGATCACTTCCTTGTATTGCACTCACCTACGTTTCACTTCCCTCTCCCAACTTTGCCTCCTTCTGCCTCTGCAAAAACTCTCTCCCAATTCACTTACAACTGCACTTTCAAAACCCCAACTGTCTATTCACCATAACATTTCTGTAGCTACCGATCTGCTCAAACACACCCTCACCTTGCTGCTCTAGTCCCCATTAAATCCAATATTCTTCCTCTCGCCCACCCCCCCCCCCCCCCCCACTGGCCACTCCCGTTACAGCCCTCATCATCTCTGTTCCCTCAAGTCCAAGGGATGCAGACTTGAACGGATATGGCTAACAATTGGCATAGCCATTCACCGTCAGATCTGACTTGAACACATAAAACACTATCAGGTCCTGCTCTCATTTGCTAAAACTTCTCACTATTCCAGGATCATGCTGGAATGCAAAGATAACCCCTGGTTTCTTCTCTGTACTGCAAACTATCTTCCTGAAACCCTCTCCCTTGTATCCACCACCCCCACCAAGTGCGAGAAGCTCATGGATGTCACTAAGATTAAGATCATTCGATAAGCTGCCTCTGCCATTTCCATTCCTTCCCCTAGCCCACTGGGCCCAATTTCCTCTAAGGTTCCTCCCTGCCCTCGCCCTAAACTCGCATCTTTCTCTAGTTTTCCTCCTATTCTTTGTTCACGCCTTCTCCAAGCTCATCTCATCCACGAGACCCAACTTTTTTTTAATTCATTCATGGGATGTGGGTGTCACCGGCTAGGCCAGCATTTATTACTCATTCCTAATTGCCCTTGAGAAGGTGGTGGTGAGCCACCTTCTTGAACCACTACAGTCCTTGGGTACACCCACAGTGCTGTTGGGAAGGGAGTGCCAGGTTTTTGACTGAGTAACAGTGAAGGAACAGTGATATAGTTACAAATCAGGATGGCATGTGGCTTGGAACTTGCAGGTGTGGAGTTCCCATGCGTCTGCTGCCCTTGTCCTTCTAGGTGGTAGAGGTCGCTGGTTTGGAAGGTGCTGTCCAAGGAGCCTTGGTGAGTTGCTACAGTGCATCTTGTAGATGGTACACACTGCTGCTACTGTGCATCAGTGGTGAAGGGGGTGAAAGTTGAAGGTGGTTGATGGGGTGCTAATCAAGCAGGCTGCTTTATCCTGGATGGTGTTGAGATTCTTGAGTGTTGTTGGAGCTACACCCATCCAGGCAAATGGACAGTATTCCATCACACTCCTGACTTGCACCTTGCAGATGGTGGACAGGCATTAGAGAGTCAGGAGGCGAGTTACTCGGTGCAGAATTCCCAACCTTTGACCTGCTCTTTGTAGCCACTGTATTTATGCGGCTGGTCCAGTTCATTTTCTGGTCAATGGTAACCCTCAGGACGTGGATAGTGGGGGATTCAGCAATGGTAATGCCATTGAGCAATGAGGGGAGATGGTTAGATTCTATCGTTAAAGATGGTCATTGCCTGGCACTTAAGCAGCAAGTAACGTTCACGCGACACATCAGCCCAAGCCTGGATGTTGTCCAAATCTTGCTGCATCTGGGCACAGGCTGCTTCAGTATCTGAGGAGTCGTGAATGGTGCTGAACATTGTGCAATCATCAGCGCACATCCCCACTTCTGATCATACGATAGAGGGAAGGTCATTACTGGAACAGCAGAAGATGGTTGGGCCTTGGACACTATGCTGAGGAACTCCTGCAGTGATGTTCTGGGACTGAGCTGATTGACCTCCAACAACCACAACCATCTTCCTTTGTGCTAGGTATGACTAACCAGCAGAGTGCTTTTCCCAATTCCCATTGACTCATTTTGCTCAGGCTCCTTGATGCCATATTCTGTCAAACGCTGCCTTGACGTCAAGCACAGTCACTCTCACCTCAGCTCTGGAGTTCAGCTCTTTTGTCCATGTTTGGACCAAGGCTATAATGAGGGCCTTTGCTCCCTTTCCCACTAAATTGCTGACATGTTGTCACCTCCCAAATCCATGATCATCTTTTTCAGAAATCCATGTTTTAACCCCTTCAATCAGGTTTCTACCCCTGCCACAGGAGTGAAATGGCTATCAAAATCACAAAGACATCCTATGTGATAGTGCCAAAAGTAAACCACCCTTCCTCTTCCTTCTTGAAATGTCTGCAGCCATCTTCCTCCAACACCGCTCCAATGTGATCCAGCTGTATGAGATTGCTCTTACCTGGTTCCATTTTTAGGCATGTAATCATAACCAGAAAATCACGCACAATGGCTTTTCTGCCTGCTCTCACACTAACCTCTGGTACCTCCAAAGGATCGATCCTTGGCTCCATTGTATTTCTCATCTGGCTGCCGCTACTCAGTGACATCATCCAAAAATAGTGTCAGTTTCCAACATGTACACTGTTGCCATCCAGCTCTAGCTCACTACCACTTCGCTTAATTCCTCCACTGTTTCTAAATTGAATGTTTATCCGACTGGATGAGCAGAAACCTCTCCCAACAAAATATTAGGAAGATCAAAGCCATTGTCTCCATACCTGCCAAAAACTTAGTTCCCTAGTCACGGACTCCATCCCTCTCCCTGACAACTCCGAGGCTGAACCAGACTGTTCACAAACTTAGTGTCATATTTGACCACGCGATGAGCTTCCAAACACATATACATGGCATCAAAACTACAAACTTTCACCTTCCTAACATGGCCCAATTCTGCCCCTGCCTCAGCTCATCTGCTGCTTAAACTCAAGAATTGATTATTCTAACAAACTCCTGGCCAGCCTCCCATTCTACCCTCCATAAACTGGAGGCCATCCAAAACTCTGCTGCACTTGTCCTAACTCTGTATTAAACATGTCCCTTCTGCTGTTCACAATGGGCATGGTACGGGCCATACCGGACCAGCCCGTGCTTGCAAAACTCAAAGCACAGTGTCCAACATTAGACATGATTCCGCGATTGGACAACATTTGCTAAATAATCCACAATATGCTAAGAATTAAACCAATTTAAGATTGTCAGTAGGGCTCACAGTGTGGCGCATTTGTGCTTACTGGAAGCTATATATACTAATACACAGGGCCCAATTCTTTGCAGACAGAAAGAATATGTACCAACATTGTGTCTGTTTCAGTTGAACAAAATAAGTGACAGCCATTCCTCAGGGCAATGCCTTGACCACAGTCAAGCTGCCTGGTTTAAATTTTAAACAAAGCTTGGCAGTTAACTGTCGTCACTGTAAACTGGTGCATTCGCCATGGCAACGCCTCTACCAGAGTTCACTTGTCAACTAATCAGCACCCTCTTCTCATGCAGTATAATTTGTTGTTTCCCTTACATTGGTTATTCTTGCAAATTTTCCTGATGAGTGCAGGATGAAAAGCTTCGACAACATGTCTCTATTTTCAGCAATATATATGTTATTGTTAAGAAACATTTTGATTGATATTATATGCTTTCACGATGCATCTAAAATGGAATTCATCTTTTCTCTGGTAACAAACAGAGAAGTTACAGCACAGAAAGAGGCCATTCAGCCCATCATGTCTATGCTGGCTCAGAAATCTAGCTGCCCAAACTAATCCCACCTTCCAGCGGCTGGTCCGTAGCCTTGTAGGTTACAGCATTTCAGGTGCAGGTTCAAGTACCTTTTCAATGAGTTGAGGGTTTCTGCCTCCACCACCGATCCAGGCAGTGAATTCCAGACATCCACCACCCTCTGGGTGAAAAAAGTTTTTCCTCATGTCCCCTCTATTCCTTCTACCAATCATATTAAATCTGTTTTCCTGGTAATTGACCTCTCCACTAGGGGAAACAGGTCCTTCCTGTCTACTTTATCGAAGCCCCTCATAATTTTGTATGCCTCAAATAAGCCATCCTTCAGCCTCCTCTGTTCTAAGGAAAACAACCCTAGCCTATCCAATCTTTCCTCATAGCTACAACTTTCAAGCCCTGGCAACATTCTTGTAAATCTCCTCTGTACTCTCTCCAGAGCAGTTGTGTCCTTCCTGTAATGTGGTGACAGAACTGTACACAATACTGCAACTGTGGCCTAACTAGCGTTTTATACAGTTCCAGCATTACATCCCTGTTTTTGTATTCTATACCTTGGCCAATAAAAGAAAACATTCCATATGCCTTCTTCACCACTTTATCTACATGTCCTTCAGGGACCTGTGGACATGCACTCCAAGGTCTCTCACTTCTTCTACCTCTCTCAGTATCCTCCCATTTATTGTGTATTCCCTCGCTTTGTTTGCCCTCCCCAAATGCATTACCTGACACTTCTCCAGATCGAATTCCAATTGCCACTTTTCCACCCACGCAACCAAATTATTGGTATCTTTCTGGAGTCTACAGCTATCCTCTTCACTATTAACTACATGGAAAATTTCTGTTGTCATCTGCAAATTTCTCAATCATGCCTCGCACATTTAAGTCCAAATCATTAGTATATACCACAAACAGCAAGGGACCCCAACACTGAGCTCTGTGGAACGCCACTGGAAACCGACCTCCATTTGCAAAAACATCCGTCGACCATTACCATTTGTTTCCTGTCACTGAGCCAATTTTGGATCCAACTCGCCACATTCCCCTGTATCCCATGGGCTTTTACTTTTCTGACCAGTCTGCCATATGTGCTTTGATTTACACAGAATAGATAAAAATCTAAGCAAAACAAGCAAATGACAGGTGTCCCAGTTGCCAAAAATCATCTGAATGTATGTTGTTAAGCGGTTCTCCTGGTTAACCTTCAGACATATTATAGACTACTGCCTCTTACAAGGGTCTTTGAATTAGAATTTTAGCTGGTCCAGAACAGACAGCAGATAAATAGAAGGGAGAATGCATATATTATGCATATTTTAAAATAAAAAATAAATTGCTGTTTATATTCCATGCCAACATACATTCTACAGTTGAGAGGGCAGACAGGGTGCTTTATCTGACATTAATTGATGTGGGAGGCTATTAGACGATAATTCACACACTACTATTCTTCCTAATCCCAAAAGAAGGACCTCTTGTTGCATCTGCGTGATAATTCTTCAAATAATCTGGCAAATAGAATACACCACATAGGACAAATGTTTGCACCTGTGATTCCCTACTAGTCCAAGACAGTATATAAGCAGATCAACATTTTGTACCATTAGAGTAAAGGGCAAAATTACTCGAGTTTTGAACCAATCCTTTCATTAGAGTTATCCTTGAATCCCTACTTACTTTTAAAACAGAACATTAAAGCAAACAAACAATATTTTGTCATAAAAAATTCAAGTTACGATTTAGAATATAGATATATATATATATATATTATTTGAACAGGTGCTATTTAGTTGTTTTACCGTTATCAATATATATCCATCTCCAGCACACCGCGTGGAGTTAAATACAATATAACACAATTATAAAAGTAACAATTTCATCTAATTCAACTACAGTTTGGTAATTAGTACATTTCCAGTACATCTCTGTGAAACAAAACAGGCATGATTAATAACTGGTGGCCAGTGCATGTTAAATAACTCGAAAAACATCTCAACATCTCTCACCTGAGTGGCCACAATTCTCTCTCCATTATTCAAGTAATGTCTACATCATAAATACAGTTTTATGTACAGTGACAATTCAATTGGATCTTTAGTAAAGAGGTGAAGTTATGATCAAAACTAATAGATGATCTTGACATGTTACATTAAAATAGACAGCAGTGAGGTGAAAGTGTGTAAAATATCATAAGCAATTTGTCATGTTATGAAATGTGATCTCATCACTTTTAGACCACAATACATAAATTAATTCTTAAAGAAACGTCAAACAACATACTTATCCAAACTTAATTATCCAATAAGCTGTGTTCACAATATTTACATGATACATAGTAGAGCACTTCAATAGAATTTCAACAATCAGAAAAAAATCTTACATCACAAGCAGACTATTCTTAAAAATGCATCACTTTGGAATCTTCAGACTTGGAAAGATTAAAGCAATTAACTATTTGAATCATTTGTAAGTTGCACAAGGAATGTACAATTTGTTTATATTATTTTAAGGACGTAAGCAGCATTTGTTCATTGCCCTTCACTCAATTGCTGCAAGCTTTATTTAAGGCTTGCAGATAGTTGCGGTATAAAATCAACAGCCTGCATGTAGATGGCTTGAAGCTGAACAGTGCTTTCATTTCCTACATAGTTTGTTTGGTATAGAAACAGTGAAAATGTCCTTTATAAGAATGAATCTTCAATAGGCGGGGCATAAGAAAAGCCAATAAATGCATCGTCAGCTTCTAAAACGCTAGCATTAACTACTGAACGGTCTGGAGATCGACAAATGGAGTGTGGAACCTGTTCTTCTGTGAATTCTGGATCGAAATTTTGTAGGTCTTCAGGTCCAGCCTGAAACACAGATACTACTGTCACATACCCACAATACAACATTACATATAGTTTACAGTATCCTGATATTTATGGTTTATTGAATTACAGAAAAAACAATTACATACCACGCTGGGATTAAATGGTGGAGGAATTTCCTTCCGGTCCAGATCTTCCCAGTTGATAACATCAAAAAAAGGATGGCTTTTGATTTCAGCCTGCAATAATGCAACCCCACAGAAAATCAATGTATAGCAGAAATACTTAAGAACATTTTTATAAAAGACACATTAGAACTAAACATACGGAATAATACAAATTTGGTTACTGACTCAACTGACCATCTTTAAGATGCAAATCCAGACAGTGAAGCTCCTACCTGGTGGAAACCAGGGCTGAGTGTTTACAAGTTATTTTACCATGGGAAGCATTATGGCTGAGTTTAATCATATTCACACCCGAATGTAGATGTTCAAAAGGTTTTAGGTCAGAATGCTGTGGGGTCAAACACCTCTTCAGCAACTGAGTACATAATCTAGGATGATACTTCAGTACAGTATAAAGGGCATGAAGCATTGTCAGAGATACTGTGCTGAAGCTTAACTCCCAAAAACAGGTGGATTGGGGTCATGTCAGAGGTTAAAATGCAAAAACTCAAACAGGAACCCAACCCGCTTTGAACCCATCCACTTCCAGTTTTAAAAGAGGTAGGACAAGGGGTGGTTAAACCAATCCAGTCGTGGGAAGGAGGTTGTCCATTTCAATATTATAAGAAGGCTGCCTGCCTTCATTTCAACAGTCATTCCATTTTAAAATTCATTTCATCCAGGTTTCCCAGGCCTTAGTGTGGGAAGGAAGAAGAGCTGAATTCATAAGGTAATGTGCCTTTACAGCATTTCTTGTCGGCCAGGAGGAGTCATAGCTTTTCCTCCTGGTCCAACAAGCTACCCAGTAAACCACCCCCTCCTCTGTCTGTCTGTTCCTATGCTCCATTGTCCACCATCGGATTCCTCCCTGCAGCCTCCCCCCCCACCCCCTCACCATGATCTTTCTCACTGTGTGCACCATCTACAAGATGCACTGCAGCAACTCACCAAGACTCCTTCGACAGCACCTTCCAAACCCGTGACCTCTACCACCTAGAAGGACAAGGGCAGCAGATGCATGGGAACACCACCACCTGCAAGTTCCCCTCCACACACCATCCTGACCTGGAATGATATCGCCGTTCCTTCACTGTCGCTGGGTCAAAATCCTGGAACTCCCTTCCCAACAGCACTGTTGGTGTACCTACACCCCAAGGACTGCAGTTCATGAAGGCAGCTCACCACCATCTTCTCAAGGGCAATTAGAGATGGGCAGTAAATATTGGCATAGCCAGAGATGCCCACATCCACCAAACAAATAAAAAAAACCTCCCTCTCTTAAGTTTCAGCCTTGTGAAGCAGGCTTCTCACCCAAGAGGCCTCCAGTTGTCAATCGGGCTGCCTGTAGGCAGGAACCCAAGAGAAAAAATTTAAAGCAGCCCTGCAGTTAGAAACACCAGGATAGTCGGGAAACAGAAATCGCCTCCCGCTAAAATCCTGATCGCTGTCTTTTAGAGGAGATATGAAACTAAGACTCTGTTTTGCTGGTTCAAATTGACACCAAAAATCCCATAGCAGATTAAAGAGCAGGGAGTTCTTCCAATATCCTGGCCAATATAATCTTTCAAATACCACTGCTAAAAAAAGGAACTTGTTACTATTTGTAGGACCTTATTTGGAGCTTAAGATCAACTATAGAGAAAAACTATTTCAGAACCACGTGGTCGAAGATTGTAATGTTCAAGACATTTGATTTTCACACCGGTATATCAAAGTTTTAGTTCTACAACACAAGTAGGTGAACAATTTAGCATAGGTATCTCAAGATTAGCACCAAAAAACAGGCTATAAACCACCTGTCAGAGAATTACTTGATCTACACGGTTGCCATATAAATATCCATGTTCGTGTGGTATAGTACTCTTTTTTTTTTTAAGTATATAAATAATGACCATCCAATAGCTAACCCATGTCTAATCCATATCAATCATAGAATCACAGAATTATTACAGTGCAGGATCTCACCATTCAGTCCATGTCTGCACCAGCTCTCCAAATGAGCAATGCACCTCATGCCATTCCCCCACCTTTTCCCCATAACCCTGCACATTCTTCCTTTTCATATAACAGTCCAATACCCTTCTGAATGCTTCTATTGAATCTGCCTCCACCACCTCTAAGGCAGTGCATTCCAAACCTTAACCTCTTGCTGTGTGAAAAAGTTTTTCCTCATGCCGCTTTTGCATCTTTTATCAATTACTTTAAATCTGTGCCTTCTCGTTCTCAATTCTTTCACGAGTTGGAATAGTTTCTCCCTATCTATTCTGTCCAAATCCCTCACGTTTTGAATACCTCTATCAAATCTCCTCTCAGCCTTCTCTTCTTCAAGGAAAACAGTCCCAACTTCTCCAATCAATCTTCATAACTGAAGTACCTCATCCCTGGAACCATTCTCGTTCAGCATTGTCCTCATCAACCTTCTCTGTTATCTCTTCAAAAAACTCCAGCAAATTAGTTAAACACAATTTTCCCTTAAATCCATGCTGGCTTTCTTTAATGAACCTGCATTTGTCCATGTGACTATTAATGTTATCCCAAATTATTATTTCTGGAACTTTTCCCACCACTGAAGTTAAGCTGACTGGCCTGTAGTTGCTGGGCTTATCTTTACATCCTTTTTGAACAAGGGTATAATATTTGCAATTCTACAGTCCTCTGGCACCAGCCCCGAGTCTAATGAAGACTGGAAAATTACAGCCAATGCCTCCGCAATTTCCACTGTCACTTCCTTGGACGCATCTCATCTGACCCTGGTGCTTTATCAACTTTAAGTATAGACAGCCTATCTAATACCTCATCATCAATTTTAAATCCTTCTACTGTAGTAATTACCTCCTGTTTCACCATGGCCTGGGTAGCATCTTCTTCCTTGATAAAGATAGATGTGAAGTATTCAATTTAATACCTCAGCTATTCCCTCTGCCTCCATGTGGAAATCCCCCCTTTTGGGCCCTAATTGGCCCTGTTCCACCTTTTAACTACTTCTATGCCAATAGAAGACTTTGGGATTCCCTTTTATTTTAGCTGCCAATCTCTTTTCATACTCTCTCTCTGCTTCTCTTTGTTTTTTCACCTCCCCTCTGAACCTTCTATATTCAGTCTGGCTTTTCATTGTGTTATCCACCAGTTATCTGTCATAAACACACTTTTTCTTCTTCATCTCTATCTCTTTTGTCATCCAGGGATCTCTGGATTTGTTTGCCCTACTTTTCCCCTTCCAGGGAATATACCTTTACTGTGCTCAAACGATCTCTCTTCTCCATTGTTCAGCTCCCGTTTATCCTGCCAGCCTTTGATTCCAATTTATTCCCAGATCCATTCTTACCCCATTGAAGTTGGCTTGTCCCCCAGTTAATTATTCTTACTCTAGACTATTCTTTGTCCTTTTCCATGGCCAACCTAAACCTTATGATGACAATGATCATTGTCTCCTAAATGTTCTCCTACTGATATCTGATCCACTTGGCCCACTTCATTCCCAAGAACTCAGTCCAGCAGTGCCTCCCCTCTCGTTGACTGGAAACATAATTCTGTAGAATATTTTCTTGAACACACTCTAGGAACTCTTGTTCCTCTCTGCCCTTTACACTACCACTGTCCCAGTCTGTATTTGGATAATTAAACTCTATAATTCTTACACCTCTCTGTAATTTCTTTGTAAATTTGTTCCTCTACATCCTTTCCATCATTAGTTGGTGCCTATAGACAACACCAAGCAATGTAATTGTACCGTTTTTGTTTCTTAGCTCTAGCCATATAGATTCTGTCCTTGATCCCTCTGGGATATCCTCTCTCTCCAGCACTGCAATGCTCTCCTTAATCAATAATGCCACTCCTCTGCCTTTTCTTCCTTCCCGATCTTTCCTGAACACCTTGTATCCAGGAATACTAAGTACCAGCATCAACAAGCTGCAACACTAATCTTTTTTATTCATGTTAATGTGTGCTTTTCAAGTAACTTACAAAAGGTAGTTATTTCCTTTTCCAAGTTTTACAATCCCACTAATTATGTTCAGCTTGCACTGCAGAATATCAGGTGACAATCAGTCTAACGTTAGTTTTATAACAGTCATCTGGAAGACAGCATATCTGACAGCACAGCATTCTCTCAGTTCTGCAATGATGTAGGCCTTGATTATGCGCCCAAGTCTCTAGAGTGGAACTTGAACCCATGACATTTTATGGCCATCATAAGGTCTTAGACTAAAGGGTACTTCTTCAAAGCAAAATGTCCCTTCGCCCTCTACATTTTTCATGAAGAATGATCAGAATTAGTTTATTTGAAAAATCAAGGTGAAGAGTCAAAGTCTATAACACAGCCCCAAAGGTGAGATGAGAAGAGAAATTAAATCAGAGATCGGTGGTTAGGTGCAAAGATTGAGTTTTAAAAGCCTGAAGATTATAAGAATGAAAGAAATATCAAGGGAGGTAAAGTGTTATAGAACATAACGATAGAATGTTGCAGGGTTTTTGGTCCAACAAGTCTGCACTAGTATATTTCTCCACATGACCAGAGTCTAATTACACTTTTCTGTTTGCTCTCTGTGTCCTTGAATATTAATGGTTAGACTATGTAAGGAATACATTCCAAAAAGGCTATTTAACTCATTGTGGAGTAATTCATTTTATTTTTCTTATAGTTTTTAAATTACCAGAAACAAACAGCAGTTACTATGAGCACAGCACAGAATAACATGGACAGAGAGTTAGAATTGGCTAGTCTTTCAGGAAAGGATAATCAGAACAGCCATGAAATTGAAATAGGTAGAGGAGGAACAGTGCAAAAGCAAGTAAAGACGGGGATGAAAATGCGAGTAGTACCACAGGATCTTTTACATCCACCTGAAATGGCAGATGAGGTATTGTCTTGATATCTTATCTGAAAGACAGCGCCTCTGATAGTGCAGCATTCCCTCAGTGCTGCATTGGCGTAGGCAAAGTTTTGGAGTGGGGGCTTGAACCCATGACATTCTGACTCGAGAGTTGAGAATGCCTACTTAGCCAAGACTGACACTTAGCAAAGCCATCTGAAAGGGGGATCTGGATGCATCCAGGAAAACTAAAGGCTGCTATGAGGCACAACATTTTATGAGCTGGTGAGGAGCCTTATGTATTACCCTAAATGCTAGTAAATGATGCATAATTTCAAAGTTTTACAAGAACTTCTTACAAAATCTTCTTTTGCTCCAAGTCTTCTCTGCCTCTCTTTTTCAAGCAGTCCTTCCAGGATAGAACAGGCTTCATTACTTGCTCCAGGCCTCAGCTGCAATGGCTTGTGAAGGATGTATTCGTACATCTCTGCAGTATCACGACTGTAGAAAGGAGGCTGCAAGAAGAAACATACTGGGTTTGGTGAATTGCTTATTTTGCTTTTGATCAAGTTGCTGTTATCCATTTATTTAAAAAAATTCTTCTCTTCAGATATTCATGCATTTTCTGGGCTCTGTACAGATTATCCCAGACATTAAGGCAGGAAGATGGTATCTTTACAGGAATACACTTCGTAGTCAGCCACAAGGTTAGGTTTAAGAGTGACTTGCAATATACTTTGTCTGCTGTGCAAAAATATAGCACCTCCATTACTTCTCATGCCCATATCTAGATTGGATCATGACATATGAGAAGTGATGTGCAAACTTCTCAACACGGGGAGAGGAACAAGGTAAGTATTTAATGACTAGTACTGCAAGAGGTGTGCTCTGCTGTTGTTGCATGGAGATGATGGAAAAGTGGTACGAGTCTGAATTTCTTTCTGAAGCCTCAACACCATGGTCTAATGCTGAGCAGAAAAGCACACTTGTGCTCATATCTCTAGTGAATCGTGTACTTTCATCTAAGTAAAAGCCCACTGAAGTGTTTTTTTCATACCCAAAGAAAAACTGTCCTTCACTTACCATCAAAGTGGTCTCTACTAAATTATCCTGCACTGCTTTAACAATCAGATATATCTGCAAAGAAAGACTAAATCTTATAAAAAGCATCACAGTTACCAAGATGCCTTCTGATCGACTTAGTAGTGTCAGGCAAGCCCCCCACCTACCAAGACTGAGGTACACATTATTTTGCCACATGAACATTAAAACTGCAAGCCCCCGACTGGAAAGACATTTGCATAGTGACAGATAGTGTTGGAACAATGAAGAACCAGTCCCTATCCCAATCCACAGAAGAGATTTAAATTGGAAAAAACAGAATTTGAACTCAGAACGCCGTGTGTTCCCAGTTGGAACAGAACCTCCAGTCCTGCCTGCCTCCATCGCTTTCCCACAGAACTGAATCTTGTGAAAACACATGAACTTCAAAAGAGAGAAAAGTCTACTATGTAAACAAGGTTTAAAAGGAACACTGGGCCACGACGAACAACAAGACTACCGACAAGCAAGTGAGCTCGAAGCACAATAAACAAGAGAGACTCTTCTGATATTGCCTCAAACCCCGCTCTACTATATTTTCCTCTTCTCTTTTCTGTCCCTATCTGCATGTGTATATCGTGTGTACATGCTAGCGTGGGCGCGTCGTATATCCGTAAGCGTGAACTGTATTAGAGTTTAAGTTTAAGCTTAAGGTTTAATAAATTTCAACATTCTCCTTGAAACCTGAGAAAACCTGGTGTGATGGTTTCTTTGCCTTATAATTGGAAAGTTGCGAACAAGGATTCACAAAAGGCGGGGGGGGGGGGGGGGGGGGGGGGGGGAAGGGGTGGGAGCTCAAAACACAGTGCGTTTAAAAATAAAACCCTGTTACAATAAGACCAGGTAAAGACAGCAAAAGAGCCCCAGACACATTTCTCACCTGGTCGTAACAGAAATTTGGGGGCACGTCCGGGATTTTACCTGCAGACAAACAAGTGACATTTGAAGTGGGAAGCCAAATTGTTCCCAATCAAGAAGAGCATAGTTTTAATACAGGTTTTCTTGTGGTTGTGTGTGAATGAATACTAACATGTCTGCAACTGAAGCTAGTAGCTCTCCAAGCCGGGGTGAAGTAACTTGGGATAAGTTAAAAGCACTGTCTATGGAGGAGCTGAGAAAAATGGCTGAGCAGTGTGGGATCACTGTATGTGGCAAGGCTAGGAAGTCTGAACTCCTAAGGCTAGCAGCCAACAATTTTTCCCTTGAATGTGAAGAAGCAGAAGCGGGGTTAGAAGCAGACACAGGGAGGGTACTGCTAGCAAAGTTACAATTGGGAAGAGGAAGAGAGAGAGAGAGAGAAAGAGAAAGAGAGAGAAAAAGAGAGAGAGAGAAAAAGAGAAAGAGAGAGAGAAAGAGAGAAAAAGAGAAAGAGAGAGAGAATATTCCGGAAGGTATGCGAAGAGAGTGTTATGGCGGCTTGCGTTAACTAGGGAGCGACAGAGTAACCCTAGTGAAAGCATGGCCAATACGGAGAAGCACAATTCAGGGCTGGGTACAAGATTGCTAAAACTTGCTCAATTAATTCCAAAAGATGTGGAAGCATTTTTCATGTCTTTTGAGAAACTGGCAAAGCAGCTAAAATGGCCACCTGAGACCTGGTCTCTTTTACTGCAAAGCAAACTAACCGGAAAAGCCCATGAGGTTTATTCCTTGTTGCTAGATGAGAGTTGATCAAATTATGAACTGACCAAAACTGCTATCCTTGGGGAATATGAATTAGTACCTGAAGCCTATCGCCAAAAGTTTAGAACCCTCAAAAAGCAAGCCAATCAAACTTATTTGGAGTTTGAAAGAAGTAAGCAGCTGGCTTTTGACCAATGGCTGAGAGTTTTAAAAAGACAGCTCAGCTATGAGACTCTCAGAGAAGTAATCTTGTTAGAGGAATTTAAAAACTCTCTCTCATTCTCAATAAAGACCCATGTAGCAGCAACGGGTTCAGGGAGCCCGGCAAGTGGCCAATCTGGCCGATGAATTTGCTGTAATTTATAAGTCGGTTTCCCAGGGGAGAATCTTTCCTAATCACCCCCACAACTCTAAAAAGGACAAAGAGTGGGAAGGTAATATCCACCCAGGCAGTCCTGGAAGCAGGAGACACAAGGGGCCCGTCCTCCAGCCAAAAAGGAAGGTGCTGTGAGCAAGAGTGAGAACGGGAGATCTGTGTGCTTCCATTGTAATAAGGCAGGGCATTTAAAAGCTGACTGCTGGAAACTAAAGGGAAACCTGTAGGGTTCATCAGGGCACACCCACTCAGTGAAGACGAGGGCCTGATGGAAAACACTGAACAAGCTGTGGCTTTAATAGCACTAAGAGTGCAATCCAGGAACTTACTACGCCCAGTGCAGGAAAGGCTAATAGGATTCCTGAAGGTTATCATGGTTTTGTGTCTAAAGGGAAAGTAACCCCATACCCCTTGAGTGGGGCAAGCAAGCCCATAGTGATTCTCAGGAATACAGGAGCGACTAGATCCCTTTTACTGGGAAAAGGCCTGATCTTTCCCCCAGAGAGTGCAGTGAACACCAAAACGGCGGTGAATGGTATTGGAGGGCAGTGTATGCCTGTACCGGTATACCGGGTGCAGTAGTTTCCAAGCACAGCCTGGAACAGATGGCCAAGATTCAGTAGCTATTCATTGTGGAAAAAAATATTAATTACATGTTGAGATGCTCACATAGGATGAGTAAATAAAGCATGACCATTAAAAAAAATTACTTACCTACATCATTCCAATTATCAGTCAAGGTGAAGGGATAAAAAGATACCAAAAAATGGAAGCAAATCACAAAATCAAAATAAGCCATTGACTGACTGACTGGAGAATTGCAAACTTCTCAATGGTTAGGATTTGTCTCTCAGGAACAAAAATGTTAACCCAACATTTGTTTTTGTGTGAAATGATAGTCTGGCAATTACAGATTACAGACCCCAGAATAAGAGTAAAGACACAATTATAACATTCTTTATTTGTTCTCGGAATGTTGGCGATGCTGGCAAGATCACATTCATTTGGCATCTCGAGTTGCCTCGAGAAAATGGCGGGGAGCCTTTTGATTTGAGTAATTGTACACCTTCGTGGTTTGCTTGGCCAGTTCAAAGAGCATTAAGAGTTAATCATGTAATGTGAACTAGTGTCACGTGCAGCTAGATGAGGTAGGGACAGCAGATTCCCTTCCAAGAAGTAATGAACCAATTGGGTTTTTATGACAAACTGCAGCTTTATGACAAATTTTTCTACAACTAGCCAGTTTCACAACTTGCCATGATGGGATTTAAATTCTGAACCTCTGGACTGCTAGTACAGTAGCAGTACACGATTGTACCCAAGAGGCTGTGTACTGTGTAGTCTGAGAACAACTAAAGCAAAAATGTGGTTACAAAATTAAAACTGATTGAAGTGTAGCATATTTAATTCAAAAGTACAATAGATGTTCACTGAAATATGCAAACTAGATTACGTACCAGGCCATACAGCATTTCAAACAGAACAGAGCCGAGACACCACCAGTCAACTGTGTTATCATAAGGTTGCTTTTTGAGTACTTCCGGTGCAAGGTACTGAAATACAGATAAATAAATATTTACTAGACAGCAGTAGCCACTCATTAAAATACATCCTTATTTTGGGTTTGGTTGCATTCGTCAGTTGTCCTTATTCTCTGCAGCAAGCCTTAATTTTTCTTTGGAATGGGTTGAGATCATGCCCACATCCTGTTCCATCTTTCTGGGGCATGATAAAGATACACAAGATACTGATTAGAAAGGGTATGCATGTTAAATTGGCCACTACTTCCAAGATCCAGAAGTAAACAATATATAACATCTGAAAGAAGCATCTTGATTAAATTCTCAGTTAATTTCTGGATCCATTCAAATATTCGATTTTTTTTTATTCGTTCGTGGGATTTGGGCGTTGCTGACTCGGACAGTATTTACTGCCCATCCCTAATTGCCCTTGAGAAGATGGTGGTGAGCTGCCTTCTTGAATCACTGCAGTCCATGTGCTGTAGGTACACCAACAGTGCTGTTAGGGAGTTCCAGGATTTTGGCCCAGTGGCAGTGAAGGAACGGTGACATAGTTCCATGTCAGGATGGTGTGTGGCTTGGAGGAGAACTTGCAGGTGGTGGTGTTCCCATGCATCTGCTGCCCTTGCCCTTCTAGTTGCTAGAGGTTGTGGGTTTGGAAGGTGCTGTCTAAGGAGCCTTGGTGCGTTGCTGCAGTGCATCTTGTAGATGGTACACACTGCTGCCACTGTGCATCGGTGGTGGAGGGAGTGAATGTTTGTGGATGGGGTGCCAATCAAGCAGGTTGCTTTGTCCTGGATGGTGTCAAGAATGTTGTTGGAGCTGCACCCATCCAGGCAAGTGGAGAGTATTCCATCACACTCCTGACTTGTGCCTTGTAGATGGTAGACAGGCTTTGGGGAGTCAGGAGGGAAGTTACTCGGTGCAGGATTCCTAGCCTCTGACCTGCTCTTGTAGCCATGGTATTTATATGGCTACTCCAGTTCAGTTTCTGGTAACGGTAACCCCCAGGATGTGGATATTGGGGGATTCAGAGATCGTAATGCCAAGGGGAGATGATTCTCTCTTGTTGGAGATGGTCATTGCCTGGCGCTTGTGTGGCACAAATGTTACCTGCCACTTATCAGCCCAAGCCTGGATATTGTCCAGGTTTTGCTGCATTTCTACACGGACTGCTTCAGTATCTGAGGAGTTGCGAATGGTGCGGAACATTGTGCAATCATCAGCAAACATCCCCACTTCTGACCTTATGACTGAATGAAGATTATAGATGAAGCAGCTGAAGATGGTTGGGCATAGGACACTACCCTGAGGAACTCCTGCAGTGATGTCCTGGAGCTGAGATGATTGCCCTTCAACAACCACAACCATCTTCCTTTACATTAGGTATGATTCCAACCAACAGAGAGTTTTCCCCCCGATTCCCATTGACCCCTGTTTTGCTAGGGCTCCTTGATGCCATACTCGGTCAAATGCTGCCTTGATGTCAAGGTAGTTTCTCACCTCACCTCTGGAGTTCAGCTCTTTTGTCCATGTTTGAACCAAGGCTATAATGAGGTCTGGAGCTGAGTGGCCCTGGTGGAACCCAAATTGAGCGTCACTGAGCAGGTCATTGCTGAGGAAGTGCCGCTTAGATAGCACTGTCGACGACACCTTCCATCACTTTACTGTGATATAACGAGAGTTTAACCAGATTGCAGTAGTTCTTAACCATTTATAGAGGGAACCTCAGATCAAAACATTGTATTCATGGGGTCAAAGTCTTATCAACAAAAAGAGGTCAATGCTAATTTTTCTCCTTAACTAAATGATTTCCACAAATTTGAATGTCAAAACTTGCATGTTTTAAAAGGCATGCATTCCTGCAATTTTGTGAGCAGGGTCTTAACTACATGAGAAACAGGCATTTATCCATTTTTTTATTAAGGAAAATATAAAGTTCCCAAGCTGTGCCTTAAAAATTGCATTCCGTTGCTACATTAGATCTTCACTTCTGCTATCCATCTTGCTGCAACTGACAGGCTGGGATGGTTCAGACTAAAAATTTTATATGGCCAACATCATTCAGCACACCCATTCCCAAAACAATGCAGATGTGCCCATAAACCTTTGCTCATTCTCACTCCGACATGTGTTATTCTGGCCAAGAAATTTAGCCCGAGATCACAGTGAGAGGAGTGATGACCCGAGAACACAGCGGGGACAAAAGGAACATGGCGACCTGAGAACTTAGTGGAGATAAACCACAAAGGGACTTAAGAACACAAGTAGTTACGTGGGGTGAGCATACTGTTAAACTTTTAATTTATCAGCTATAAACTAAGACTAGACAAATAGGTATAAAAACTAAAGCCAATATGATAATTTATCATTTAATTACAATCAGCGCTCAATTAATCAATCAGATCTGGGAGATAAAGTTTAAATTAAATAACAAGGGACAGTAATACTAAAGGGTTCTGAATTTTACAGTAAATTAAAATCTGAAGTATATAATGAGTTAAGTAAAACATTTAAGTTAACCTCCCTATCAAATAAAGTGACTTCAGCACAAGGGAAGCACTAATTGGTGAGTAGCTGATGAGTCTTTATGTCTCAAATTTATTTCCATTAGGTCAGTTAATAGTCTAATAAATAGAGACATGGCAGGAGCTCCTGGTCCCATGGAGGGCACATCCTGCTCCAAGTGGGAAATCTAGTATGCTTCTCAGGTCTTGGACAACCATGTGCAGGAAGTGTCATCAGCTGGAGCAGCTCGAGCTCCAGGTTTCAGAGCATCATCTGCAGCTGGAGTCACTGTGGTACATCTGCAAGGTTCAGAGTTTTGTGGTTAGCACGTTTCTGGATATGCTCACCCTGCAGCTTGAGAGATGTCAGGCAGAGAGGGAATGGGTGTCTGCCAGATAGTCAAGGAGGACCAGGTAGGTAGTGCAGGAGTCCCCTGAATGCATCTCGCTCTCCAACCAGTATCTGGTGAGAGTGATGGTTCCTCTGGGGAGTGCAACGATAGCATCACAGCTGGCTCAGCTGTACAGGGGGGCATGAGGAAGATTGGGGAAGCAATAGTAATAGGGGATTCTTTAATTAGGGGAACAGACAGGTGTGAATCCAGGATACTATGTTGCCTCCCTGGTGCCGGGGTCAAGGATGTCACTGAGCAGCTGCTCTGAGGGCAGGACGAACAGCCAGCAGTCATGGTACATATCGGTACCAACGACTTAGGTAGAAAGAGGGATGAGGTCCTGCAGGCAGATTTTAGGGAGTCAGGAAGGAGACTAGAAAGCAGGACCTCAAAGGTAGCAATCTCCAGATTACTCCTGGTGCCATGTGCTAGAGAGTTCTAGAAATAGGGGGAAGGACCAATGCATGCATGGCTGGAGAGATTGTGCAGGAGAAAGGGCTTTAGATTTTTTGGGATATTGGGACCGGTTCTGGGGAGGGGGGACCTGTACAGTCTGGACTGAGCTGGGACCAACGCCTTTGTGGGGCTGTTGGCTAGTGCCATTGAGGAGGGTTTAGACAAACCTGGCAGGGGAACCAGGCTGTTACATTAGAAAGGAAAAACAAGGTGCGCAAAGGACTGGGAGAGACAGCATTAGAGCAAGAAATAGTAAGGTATTAGGTGGGGCGAGGGGAGGGGTTGAGTAAAAGGAAATGTAATAAGGTCCAAATTAGGTTTACAGTGCACATAAGAAAATGTATGAAGCATGGCAAATAAGGTTGTGAGCTGGAGGCACAGATAAACACATGGAAATATGATATTGTGATAATAACGGACACTTGGCTCAATAAAGAGGACTGGATGAAAGGTGTTCAGGAAAGATAGGGAAGAAAGGGGGAGGGGTGGCAGTATTGATTAAGGAGAATATGACTGTGCTGGAGAGAGAGGATGATTGAGAGGGATCAAGGACAGAATCTATTTGCTTAGAGCTAAGAAACAAGAGAGGTATGACTACATTACTGGGTGTATTCTATAGACCACCAACCAGTGGGAAAGGTATAGAGGAGCAAATTTGCAAGGAAATTAACGAAAGGTGCAAAAACTATATACAGAGTCGTTATAATGCAGGACTTTCATTATCTTAATTAGACTAGGATGGTAATAGTATAAAGGGCGGAGAGGGAGAAGAGTTTTTTTAAATGTGTTCAGGAGAATTTTCTTGATCAGTATGTTTGTGACCCAACAAGGAAGGATGCATTGCTAGATCTGGTTCTGGAGAATGAGGTGGGTCAAGTGAATCAAGTGGCAGTCGGTGAACATTTGGGAGACAGTGATCATATCATCAGTTATAGGTTAATTATGGAAAAGGACAAGGAGCGATCCAGAGTAAAAATAACTAATTGGGTCAGATAGCGAGTAAGATGAATCAAAAAAAGGGTGCGTATGACAGATGTCAGGTTGATAATACTACTGAGAACCAGGCTGAATATTTTAAGTTCAGAGGGGAAGTGAATAAGAGAAGCAGAGAGTACGAGAAGAGACTGGCAGCTAACATAAAAGGGAACCCAAAAGTCATATAGGCATATAAATAGTAAAGGGGTAGTAAAATGAGGCGGGGCGGGGGGGGGGGGGGGGTTGCTGATAAGGAACTAAAAAGGGGATTTACGCATGGAGTTAGGGGGCATGACTGAGGCATCTGTTTTTACCAAGGAAGATGCTGCTATCAGAATCAGTGAAAGAATTACTGGTTGAGACTCTGAATGAGCTAAAATTTGATAAAACAGGAGGTATTAGAAAGATTGGCTGTTGATAAATGGCCAGGACCGGATGAGATGCATCCGAGGATACTGAGGAAAGTAAGGGTGGAAATTGGGGAAGCACAGGCAATAATCTTCCAATCCTCCTTAGATACAGGGGTGTTGCCAGAGGACTGGAGAATTGCAAATGTTGCACCTTTGTTCACAAAAGACTTAAGTACAAGTCTAGAAACTACAGACCAGTCAATTTAACTTCTGTAGTGGAAAAGCTTTTAGAAATGATAATCCAGGACAAAATAGTCACTTGGACAAGCGTGAATTAAGGAAAGCCAGCAGGGATTTAACTAACTTGATTGAGTCTTTTGATGAGGTAACAGAGAGGGTTCATGTGGTGTATTTGGACTTCTAAAAGGCATTTGATGGAAATTGTGGGCTCACAAGTACCCAGGTCCCGAGGGGCTTCATCCTAGGGTCTTAAAAGAGGTTGCTAATGAGGTAGTAGATGAATTGCTGTTAATTTTTCAAAATTTGCTAGATTCTGGAAAGGTTCCATCAGACTGGAAAGTAGCAAATATAATCCCTCTAGTTAGGAAGGGGGTGGGGGGGGGGGGGGGGGGGTGCGCAGAAAACAGGTAACTATAGGCCAGTTAGCTTGACGTCTGTCGTGGGGAAGGTATTAGAATCGATCATTAAGGAGGCTATAGCTGGGCACTTAGAAAAACTCAAGGTAATCGGGAATAGTCAGCATGGTTTTGTGAAAGGGAAATCATGTTTAACCAATCTATTGGAGTTCTTTGAAGGAGTAACATACGCTGTGGATAAAGGGGAACCTGTTGACGTACTGTACTTGGATTTCCAGAAGGCATATGACAAGGTGCCACATAAAAGGTTATTGCGCAAAGAAGGAGCTCATGGTATAGGGGGTAACATATTAGCATGGATAGAAGATTGGCTGGCTGGCAGAAAACAGAGAGTATGCATAAATGGGTCCTTTTCTGATTTGCAGGATGTGATGAGTGGAGTTCTGCAGGGGTCTGTGCTGAGGCCTCAACTTTTTTACAATTTATATCAATGACTTAGATGAGGGTGTGATGGCATGGTAGCTAAATTTTCAGATGACACAAAGATAGGTAGGAAAGCATGTTGTGAAGAGAACAAAGGGAGGTTGCAGACAGATATAGATAGGTTGAGTGAGTAGGCAAAAATTTGGCAGGTGGAGTATAACATGGGAAAATGTGAAGTTCTCACTTTGGCAGGAAGAATAAAAAAGCAGTGTATTACTTAAACGGAGAACGACTGCAGAATTCCGAGGTGCAGAGGGATCTAGGTGTTCTAGTGCAGGAGTCACAAAAAGTTAGTATGCAGGTACAGCAAGTAATAAAGAAGGCTAATGGAATGCTATCCTTTATTACGAGAGGAATTGAAAATAAAAGTAAGGATGTTATGCTTCAGTTATACAGGGCACTGGTGAGACCACATCTCAAATACTGTGTGCAGTTTTGGTCTCCTTATTTAAGGAAGGATGTAAATGAGTTGGAGGCAGTTCAGAGGTTTACTAGATTGATACTTGGACGGAGCGAGTTGTCTTATGAGGAAATGTTGGACAGACTGGGCTTGTTTTCACTGGAGTTTAGAAGAGTGAGGGGAAACTTGACTGAAGTATATAAGATCCTGAACGGTCTTGACAAGGTGAATGTGGAAAGGATGTTTCCTCTTGTGGGTGAGTCCAGAACTAGGGGACACTGTTTTAAAATTAGGGGTTACCCTTTTAGGAACAGAGAAGAGGAGAAATTTTTCTCTCAAAGTTGTGCGACTTTGGAACTCTTTGCCTCAGAAGGAGGTGGAGGAGAGGTCATTGAATATTTTTAAGGCGGTGGTAGATTGATTCCCTTGCCTAACAAGAATCGAAGGTTATCGGGGTAGATGGGAGTGTGGAATTCGAGACACAAACACATCAGCTATGATCTTATTGAATGGCGGAGCAGGCTAGAGCAGCCGAATGGCCTACTTCTGCTCCTAATTCTATGTTTCTATTTGATAAAGTGCCACATTACAAGCTTGTCAGCAAAGTAAAAGCACATGGAATAAAAAGAACAGTGGCAGCATGGATACAAAGTTGGTTGAATGACAGGAACCAGATAGAGTAATGGTGAATGGTTGTTTTTCGGACTGGAGGAAGGTATACTTTGGGGTTTCCCAGGGTCAGTACTAGGAGCATCGCTTTTGTTGATATTTATTAATGATCTAGACTTGGGTGTGCAGGGCACAATTTCAAAATGTGCAGATGAGACAAAACTTGGAAATATTGTGAACTATAAGGAGGAGAGTAATAGGCTTCAAGAGGACATAGACAGGCTGGGGGAATGGGCAGACATATGGCAGATGAAATTTAACATAGTGAAGTGTGAAGTGATACATTTTGGCAGGAAAAAATAGGAGAGGCAATATAAAATAAAGGATACCATTCTAAAAAGGGATCCTGGAGCAGAGGGACTGGAGGGTGTGTGTGCACAAATCACCGAAGGCGGTAGGGCAGGTTGAGATAGAGGGTAAAAAGGTATAGGGGAACCTGGGCTTTATAAAGAGAGGCATAGAGTAGAAGCAAGGAAGTTATGATGAACCTTTAGAGAGGGTGCAGAGGAGATTTACCAGGATGCTGCCTGGACTGGAGGGCATGTCCTACGAAGAAAGATTGAGGGAGCTGGGGCTTTTCTCATTGGAGCGAAAAAGGATGAGAGGTGACTTGATAGAGGGGTACAAGATGATGAGAGGCATAGATAGAGTGGATAGCCAGAGACTTTTTCCCAGGGTAGAAAGGGCTATCACCAGGGGGCATAATTTTAAGGTGATTGGAGGAAGGTTTCGGGGAGATGTCAGAGGTGGTCCTTTACACAGAGAGTGGTGGATGCATGGAATGCGCTGCCAGCGGTAGTAGTAGAAGCAGATACATTAGGGGCATTTAAGCGACTCTTGGATAGGTACATGGATCATAGTAGAATGAAGGGTAGGTAGTTAGTTTGATCTTAGAGTAGGTTAAAGGTTCGGCACAACATCGTGGGCCGAAGGGCCTGTACTGTGCTGTACTGTTCTATGTTCTATATAAAACACTGGTTCAGCCTCAACTGGAGTATTCTGGACACCATGCTTTAGGAAGGGTGTGAAGACTTTAGAGAGGGTACAGAAAGGATTTACAAGAATTGTTCCAGGGATGACTAACTTCAGTTATGTGGACAGATTTGAGAAGCTGGGGCTGTTCTCCTCAGAGAAGAGAAGGTTGAGAAGAGATTTGATAGAGGTATTCAAAATCATGTTGTATCTGGACAACGTAGATCAGGAGAAACCGTTCCCATGGTGGAAGGGTCGACAAACAGAGGACACCGATTTAAGGTGAATGGCAAAAAGGACCAAAGGTGACGCGAGGAAAAACTTTTTACACAGCGAGTGGTTAGGATTTGGAACACACTGCTTGCGTGTGTGGTGGAGGCAGATTCAATCATGCTATTCAAAAGTGAATTGGAAAAGCACCTGAAGAGGAAAAAAGTTGCACGGCTACAGGGAAAGGGCAGGGGAGTGGGACTAGGCAAGTTGCTCTTGCAGAGACATGAAGGGCCGAATGGCCTCCTTTGTGCTGTAACCACTCTATGTTTCAATGATTCTATAAAACTATCCAATCAATAGATCTCAAACTTTTTTTCAGCTGATTGGCACCACAAAACCTCACACTCTCCGTGTTCCAGTTAAGGTCTGGTAATTCTGCAACGCAATGTTTCACTCACTGCCTTGACTTTATTTCTTGTTCTCTCCTTCATTTCTTCTACCTCTTTTCTTCCCTCACGTTTCAGGGGCATAGGCATCAAATTTTAAATTTTACAAACTTCTTCCAAATGCTAACCTCCCTCCTTTGCCACTCGTGTCCACTGGTGCATACATTTCTGGGGGGTGGGGCAGTGAAGAAGTCTTTAATTTTCCCAGTGAAATGATGCATTCTGGTTCACTTGAAAAGAGTTATTTCACAACTGATAGATTTTTGATCTAAAAAAACTACAAGAAAAGTAACGACATCTGGATTTATCCATATTCAACAGACCAGCTCAGTACTTTCCGTAGAGCCTAGTGTGAGTCAGTCTGCTAGCTTTACAAAGGCATTCTCTCCCCTTAACCTCCTATCCCAGTTTACAGAGGCAATCTCTATTCAAATTACAGAAACATTATACCTCATTGATGTGCTACTTATCTGCTAGCTCTGTAGCAGCTCCTACTCAAGTGTTTTGCCTCATTTCAGGATCGAGACTGGACTTTGTTGCAGGTGGGATTTCCTGATTGATCACAGCACAGAGTGAAATCCCAGGACAATGTCTGGTATTAGCAGCAGCCAGGGCCAGCAGCATGTATGCCAACCCAGAAAATTAGCAAAAGCCAAGCAACAATTACAGAAACGCTGGCAATTCATAAACAGCCCTGAATAAAGGCCTATAAGATATAGTTACACTCTATGATGGGTCCACTTTAGATGAAGAAAGTCATCTTGTTCTTCAGAATGAAAGACTGCAAAGATAATAATTAGTAGCTGAGGATGATGTGCAAGAGCCACCACTGAAGATTCAAAAGGACATTGTTCTTAAAAAAAAAAGTGAAACTAAAAGTAGAGAGAATTCACCAGACCCAGAGTATGTATTCCAGAATAAAAAGGGAGATTAAAGGAAAAAATAGCTGAGACATTAACCAATTTCCAAAAACTCTTTGGAAACAGTAATTGTGCTAAATAACTGGACAGTGGTACTTGTCACACCCTTCTGCAAGAAAGGGCAAAAGCCAGGAAATTATAGGCCAGATAGATTTAACTTAGTTGCGGGCAAACTTCTAGATTACATAATAAGGGATGACAATTATTGAATAATTAGAAAGGCAAGAACTGACCAGGAACAATCATGGATTTGTAATAGCAGGTAGTGGTTGGCCAAGTTAACTGAATAATTTTAGGAAACCACAGAGAGATTGAGAGAATTCAATCAATCTACATATGGACTTTCAGAATGAATTTGACTAGGCACTGCATGAAAGGCTGGCTACAAAAATTAATGCACATAGAAATAGGGTGCCTAGGGGAGAGACAGGAAAGATGTTGGACAAATGGATGTGTTTTTAGATTGTCAGAATGGATTGGGACCTTAATTTGGCCATACGCCAAAGGAGAATGAGTTCAAATCAGGGGCGTGGCAAACTGAGGAAATGTGAAATTGCAAGATAACGTGAACAGATCAGAGTTGGTCGGTACAGTTCAATGCAGAGAAAAGTGAACTTTGGAAAAAGGAACAGTGAAAGGAACTGTACCCTAAATGGTGGGGCTCTGAGCAGAGTGAAGGAACAAAGAGCTCAACGGGTGCTGAAACTTAGATTTTAAAGGTGGGAATGCCAATTGGGTTTCCATGTTTTGGTTACATAAAGCACTGAGTATATAAGCAAGGAAGCGATGTTGAATTTGTGCAAGATGTTGATTAGATCACAGATAGAGTGTGCATGCACTTCTGGTCACTCCATTATTTGAAGGATATTGGATGCTAGGAAAGGATACAGCAAAGATTCACTAAATCGATCCTAGGAATGTGACTTTATAGTTAAGAAAAGCTCTAAAAACTGATACTAAAGGAGGAATTTAACAAAATTATGAAGGGTTTGCGAATGCAAATAGTGAAAGTATTGTTTCCATTGGTTGATAAATTGGGTTAACAAGGAGCATAGATTCAGGATTAACTATTTGAAAGGGTTGTCAAGTGGCAGAGCAGAAAGCAACCTCAGGAAATTAAAAAATGCATGCGACTATTAGATTCTCCTTCAGCTTTTCCTAAACATAACCTCACATTCCTTGTAAACCTTGCTCACTTTTTCACTCCCTCGCTTAGGTTTTTCTTTTCCCTTACTTATGATATGTAGGGTAGGTGGTAATGTTGCTGAACTAGTAATCCAGAGGCCCATGCTCATGCCCTGGTGGGAGGGGTTCAAATCCTACCAGGGCAGCAGGTGGAATTTTAATTCATTTAATTAATAAATTCAATCAATAAAAAATATGGAATTGAAAGCTAGTCTCAGTAATGGTGCCATGGAACTATCAATTGTCGTAAAAACCCATCTGGTCTTTTAGGGAAGGAAATCTGCCATCTTTACCTGGTCTGACCTACATGTGACTCCATACCCACAGCAATGTCGCTAACTCTTAACTGCCCTCTGAAATGACCTAGCAAGCCACTCAGTTGTCAAGGGCAATTAGGGATGGGCAACAAATGCTGGCCTTGCTAGCGACACTCACATCTCATGAAAGAATTTTAAAAAATACTGTCTCTCCTCTTACTTTTCTCCTGGGTTCTGGTTGCGCCAGATCCAACATCAATTTGAATATTTGATTAGTTGGAAAGTATATTGCTACTAGGTTCGGTGCTACTGTCCTTTCTTTTCCTGCTTTACTGTCCTGTGTTCCCATGACAGCAACCAGAATTTGCTAACTGAGCCTAATTGACTGCGGATGAATGACAGTGAATAGAGCATCCTACCATTCTGTCCCTTAGCCAGGGCCATGACCATCATTCTTTATAACTAATATATTTCACCTAGATTGCAAAATAATGTTTATCATGTAGCAAATCAGTACGTATGGTGAAACAGTGCTAAAGTTACTTGTGAAACAGTATAAAAATTTCTTTAAAAATTGATACCTCTGGTGTTCCACAGAAAGTAGACGTGGTGTCAGTGCAAGCAATTCCTTCTTTACAAAGGCCAAAGTCTGTTAAAGCTATGTGTCCCTGTAATGCAAAGTAAACAGCAGCTGATAAATCAAATAACTAAAACAAAAAACATTTAAACAATGTAAAATTGAAACAGAGAATGCTGGACATACACAGAAAGTCAATCATCATCTGTAAAGAGAAAAGTCAGGGTAACATTTGGGCATAAGGACCTTCCCTAGTTCTGAGAAAGGCTCTTTACATTCACTTTCCTTTTTTCTTTACAGGTACTGAATAACCTGCTCAGAGTTTACACTACTTTCTATTTTTTTCATGTTTATAGCGTTTACATATTTTTTCATTTTTTAAAATGTAAACAATCAAATAATTGAAATGCAATTTCAATGATCTTGTAACCACTCCAGCAATACCAATGATCATTTATTTTCAAAAGTTGAATAGCAGTTTCAGAAGTTGCTGCTTCAGCTAAAGTAGAGCAAGTACAGAGGAAAAGCATTTTAATGATTATGATGGGAAGCATTCAGAACATGGAGCCACTAATGGCCCTGTTATTCTTATAGCTCAATTATTGTAAAAGCATCTGTGACCATTTGTACAAACCACAAACAGGTATACATGATGGCTGCAAAATTCAGTTGCTTAGTGCCGTTTTGGATCCAAGATGGCACCCACACCACGCATGAACATTTCTGGTGTGGGCCGTGCCAGATGTCTTCTTGGTAGGTAGTTAACACAGGCGTTGAGAGCGTCGCTGGAATTATGCAGAGTTGGCAGATAGTGATGCCGATCATCATATGACACTGATTTGACTCTAGCAGTGCCACTTTCGACCCGAATGCTGCAGTTAACATCCTCTCAACATGCATAGCTGAACATGCATAGTTGAACATGTGCTCAGCAGCAGGAAAGACACCATCAGCGTGATTTAAAGGGATCAAATGCTTTCAGGTTCGTTGCTGATTGATTTCTCCTGGCTGTTGCCGAGTTAGAAGTATCTGGAGGTTTGTACTGCCACTTAAAGCTGTTGAAGATGACAGGGAGTGGGGGGGTCCATGGTGAAGGCGTTGGTTCTTACTTCAAGGGTTCTGCTCAGATTACTTGTTCCCAAGGCATGGGTTCTGTAGTTTCTAACCCCTTTGGCCTGTCACCTGACAGGGAGAAGGAGTACAGGCAACACAGAGGAGGACAAACTGCTCAAAGAGGGAAGAGCAGGAGGGGAAGAAAGGCTTCCAGCAAGAGGACATATCCACCCGGAGTCTCAGGCAGCAATTCTTTTATCCCAGCCTCAGCAAGGAACACTATGTGCAACATCTCCGTTTTACTGAAGAGGTACTTAGTGAAATCTGCCACCTCTTGTAAGCAGTTCTGCAGCCACAAAGCAGGGTGAGGGGGGCACTGCCAGTAGTCATTAACTTCTTTGTGTTGGGCTCCTACCAGGCTGGAGCAGGCGACACCTCCAACATCTCGCAGTTCCCTGTCCACTATTGTATAAAGGAGGTCACTAATGCTCTGAATGCAAAGAGAGGGGAGCACGTTGCATTCACTCTTTCCAGAGAGAAGCAGGTGGAGCAACTACATGCCTTCGCCAGGATAATGGGCTTCTCCATGGTTCAAGATGCACTGACTGCACATACATCACTTTGCGACCACTGCATGTAAATTCCGAGATGTAGCGCAATTGCAAAGAGTTCCATTGCCTCAATGTCCAGATGGTGTGCGGCCACATTCAGCACATCATCCAGGTCAATGCCCAGTATCTTGGCAGCAGTCACAGTGCCTTCATTCTGCATCAGTCTTCTGTACCTTCGACATTTGAGGCTCAAGAAACCAGAGGGTGGCTAATGGCTGCCAATGGCTATGTGCTTTCCACTTGTCTCAAAACTCTGTGGGCAGCCCATGCACACATGGGCAGCATGCATATAACGAGAGCCTTGCTGGCACATGAAATGTCATCGAGAAGACCATTGGGTGCTTAAGCAATGTTTCCACTATCTGGACAGCTCTGGAGAAACTCCAGAGCACATGTCACGACTCATCGTGGTCTACTGCATCCTTCACAACCTTAGCATCAAGAGGGCACAGCCCTTGCCTCCAGGTATATGGCAAACAGCTGATGAGGAGGAGGCAACCAACACTGACCAGGCTGTCTATGATCAGCTCATCAGACTCCGGTACCAGTGAATTCACCTCAATTCTCCATTCACCAACAGTCGCACACCTTACTATCCCTCTGTGTTGATCATCACAAGCTCCACTTGATCACAACACTAAAATAAAAGACACCATGACACAAATATGATACACTTTATTAAAACATCCAATATTCCATACAAACGTCAACTAATCATCCTTGTGCATTCCCTTCGTTCCTGTCTTCTGTGTGCCTTTGCCTGTTCTGGTGCTCTGGTGCATTGCTACCCTAGTGGCTGCAGCATGGCTGGTGGGAGGGTTGTTGATTTTCAGCGGGGAAGACTGAAGATGGCCTCGAAGGATGACCTATGCATCTCGGTATTGGTTGGCTGGCTGACGGGCAACAGCAACTGGTGGAGTGGCAGTGGCGGAAAGATGAATGCTGTCATATTGAGAGAGGATAGCAGGTTCGTGAGCACATGCCACTGCCACTCCTCCAGGGAGATGCCTCAGCTTTCTTAGCAATCTGTTGGAGGACAGATTGCTGGACTCCTGCTAGTCCCTTTGAACACTGTTATCCGCAGCCATGATGGCAGCAAGCTTGCTCTTGCAAGACTTCAGTCTGAGCTTCCACTTCAGCCCTCAGACGCCAGGTGGCTTTTGCTTGTGCGGCAATGGAAGTTGACACATGGACATCAGATGCTGCATCACGGCACGGTCCACAAGCGTAGTCATGGATTTAGAACTGTAAAGGATAGGCTCCAGGCTCTGTGCAAGGTTTGTGCTGGACACTTCCATGCTCCTTGACAGCAACCACAGACTTTCTGACACACCTGCCAAAGCACCAAACATTTTTGTGTGCATATCCATTAGCCTTTTTCTGTATGCCACATCACTGAAGTGCTCAACAGAGTCCTCTGCAGCAAAAGCAGTGTACAATTTCAGTCTCCAGCGAGCTGGCATCTGTGCCACCCTTTCTCCCTGCCTTGCCTGCTGTCTCACCAGATGCAGACCCCACCTCTATTCTATTCTCTAAACTACACACAGTGTCAATATTTGAGCAGGTGACTGCAAGTGAGAGTGAGTGATAATGTTTCATCATCCGTCTCTTCTTCCTTTTCCACTTCTTGCTTCTGCACCACTGCCTGGCCAGATTGCAATTCTTGGGTATCTGAAAGGAGAAAGGCTCAAGGGTAGGGCTGAGGTGAGGGGAGGGGAAGGAACTAGAGGGAAGGAAGCAGGAGGTGCATGCATAGACCGAGTGCAGCGTATAAATTAGAAGAGATTGTGGGATGAGATGAGAGCCATCTCCCCCCAGTGTGAGGATACGCAGCCATGCCTATCCCCACTGGCCAGGTGCTGCTGCCTGCAAGAGAGAGGCAAGTCTATCAGTGAGTGTATTGTAATTTGTCGCATGATATGCCTGTCACAACTGGCAGTTTACGCAAACTGAGAGATTTGGGTTCTTGGGGCTACACTACTGGCATTGACCGCAACAACTACTGCCTTTACATTGTCAGTCTGTGGAGCCTCTTAATCCTCTGTCGATAGAGCAGCTCTCCTCCTGTCCACCTCCTGCACCAAGGCCTCCAGTGCTGCACTGGAGAACCTGGGAGTATGCTCTCTGCCCTGCTACACCATTTTTTAATGTTATTCCTGCTCAGACACCCTTCACCCAGCCACTTGCAGCACCTGCTGCAACCAGAATACATTTCCCCTTTAAGAGGTACAGGCTGGCTTGAGGTAGTGCATGCTAGTCTTAAGTGCTAGCCTCTCATGATTTTGCAACACCTACTTAGGTGTGCAGCCGCTCAGTAGCGTACTTTGGCGCTGGCTGCACATTGACATGAGCAGATAGCATGAAGTTTGACTACTGCCTGCATCAAAGCAATGGGCACTGGTTAATTGCACTTCACGATCCTCACGCCCATTTCTGGCCTCACCAAATTTCGCAGCCACTGTCTTCAGTTATACCAGTATTGACACTTATACATCATCTGCAACAGCCACCATCAGGGAATTTTGGTGTTCACATGCACCAAGTAATCTGAGTAATGTCATTTTTGCTAAGAAACATTAAAACCTATCAAAATACTGTACCTAATATTTAGCCCCACTCCATCCTAATTTCCTGTTGTTCACATAATAGACCAATATAGAAAAATGGAACTTTATATGTTACCTCTGTGGTCCATATCTCAGTGTTTTTAAAAGAATCAAGTTGCTTTATTAATAAGAAATTCATATGCATACCTGAGAGTCTAAAAGGATATTTTCTGGTTTCAAATCCCTGTTACAAAAATAAATAAATTGATTATTTTAAAACCTATGTCATATAAGTCAAACAGCATGTCACTTAGTACTGAAACAAAACGAAATTAGAGAATCGAAAAGAGAAAGTTTGGAAAAGCATTGATTCATCAAATTCAAGTTTTGAAAAAGAGGCACAGAATCGTTCTGGCAAGTCATATAATTTAGGCTTTAAACTAAATAGTGGTGAGGGATCAAGTGAGCGAAGATGTAACAATTTAAAGAGAGAGCAAAAGGCAAGAAAGCAAGATAGCAATAAAGATAATGATAAATCGTTGGCACCAGCTAGACCTCATTGTCACAAGGCGAGCCGCCTTAAACAGTGTTCAAATCACACGCAGCTTCCACAGTGCGGACTGCGACACCGACCACTCCCTGGTGTGCAGCAAGGTTAGACTCAGACCAAAGAAGTTGCATCATTCCAAGCAGAAGGGCCACCCGCGCATCAACACGAGCAGAATTTCTCACCCACAGCTGTTACAAAAATTTCTAAATTCACTTGTAACAGCCCTTCAAAACACTCCCACAGGGGATGCTGAGACCAAGTGGGCCCACATCAGAGACGCCATCTATGAGTCAGCTTTGACCACCTACGGCAAAAGTGCGAAGAGAAATGCAGACTGGTTTCAATCTCATAATGAAGAGCTGGAACCTATCATAGCCGCTAAGCGCATTGCACTTTTGAACTACAAGAAAGCCCCCAGCGATTTAACATCCGCAGCACTTAAAGCAGCCAGAAGTACTGCACAAAGAACAGCTAGGCGTTGCGCAAACGACTACTGGCAACACCTATGCAGTCATATTCAGCTGGCCTCAGACACCAGAAACATCAGAGGAATGTATGATGGCATGAAGAGAGCTCTTGGGCCAACCATCAAGAAGATCACCCCCCTCAAATCTAAATCGGGGGACATAATCACTGACCAACGCAAACAGATGGACCGCTGGGTTGAGCACTACCTAGAACTGTACTCCAGGGAGAATGCTGTCACTGAGACTGCCCTCAATGCAGCCCAGCCTCTACCAGTCATGGATGAGCTGGACATACAGCCAACCAAATTGGAACTCAGTGATGCCATTGATTCCCTAGCCAGCGGAAAAGCTCCTGGGAAGGACAGCATTACCCCTGAAATAATCAAGAGTGCCAAGCCTGCTATACTCTCAGCACTACATGAACTGCTATGCCTGTGCTGGGACGAGGGAGCAGTACCCCAGGACATGCGCGATGCCAACATCATCACCCTCTATAAAAACAAAGGTGACCGCGGTGACTGCAACAACTACCGTGGAATCTCCCTGCTCAGCATAGTGGGGAAAGTCTTTGCTCGAGTCGCTCTGAACAGGCTCCAGAAGCTGGCCGAGCGCATCTACCCTGAGGCACAGTGTGGCTTTCGTGCAGAGAGATCGACTATTGACATGCTGTTCTCCCTTCGTCAGATACAGGAGAAATGCCGTGAACAACAGATGCCCCTCTACATTGCTTTCATTGATCTCACCAAAGCCTTTGACCTCGTCAGCAGACGTGGTCTCTTCAGACTACTAGAAAAGATCGGATGTCCACCAAAGCTACTAAGTATCATCACCTCATTCCATGACAATATGAAAGGCACAATTCAACACGGTGGCTCCTCATCAGAGCCCTTTCCTATCCTGAGTGGTGTGAAACAGGGCTGTGTTCTCGCACCCACACTTTTTGGGATTTTCTTCTCCCTGCTGCTTTCACATGCGTTCAAATCCTCTGAAGAAGGAATTTTCCTCCACACAAGATCAGGGGGCAGGTTGTTCAACCTTGCCCGTCTAAGAGCGAAGTCCAAAGTACGGAAAGTCCTCATCAGAGAACTCCTCTTTGCTGACGATGCTGCTTTAACATCTCACACTGAAGAATGCCTGCAGAGTCTCATCGACAGGTTTGCGTCTGCCTGCAATGAATTTGGCCTAACCATCAGCCTCAAGAAAACGAACATCATGGGGCAGGATGTCAGAAATGCTCCATCCATCAATATTGGCGACCACGCTCTGGAAGTGGTTCAAGAGGTCACCTACCTAGGCTCAACTATCACCAGTAACCTGTCTCTAGATGCAGAAATCAACAAGCGCATGGGTAAGGCTTCCACTGCTATGTCCAGACTGGCCAAGAGAGTGTGGGAAAATGGCGCACTGACACGGAACACAAAAGTCCGAGTGTATCAGGCCTGTGTCCTCAGTACCTTGCTCTACGGCAGCGAGGCCTGGACAACGTATGCCAGCCAAGAGCGACGTCTCAATTCATTCCATCTTCGCTGCCTTCGGAGAATACTTGGCATCAGGTGGCAGGACTATATCTCCAACACAGAAGTCCTTGAAGCGGCCAACACCCCCAGCTTATACACACTACTGAGTCAGCGGCGCTTGAGATGGCTTGGCCATGTGAGCCGCATGGAAGATGGCAGGATCCCCAAAGACACATTGTACAGCGAGCTCGCCACTGGTATCAGACCCACCGGCCGTCCATGTCTCCGTTATAAAGACGTCTGCAAACGTGACATGAAATCGTGTGACATTGATCACAAGTCGTGGGAGTCAGTTGCCAGCATTCGCCAGAGCTGGCGGGCAGCCATAAAGACAGGGCTAAATTGTGGCGAGTCGAAGAGACTTAGTAGTTGGCAGGAAAAAAGACAGAGGCGCAAGGGGAGAGCCAACTGTGCAACAGCCCCAACAAACAAATTTCTCTGCAGCACCTGTGGAAGAGCCTGTCACTCCAGAATTGGCCTTTATAGCCACTCCAGGCGCTGCTTCACAAACCACTGACCACCTCCAGGCGCGTATCCATTGTCTCTCGAGATAAGGAGGCCCAAAAGAAGAAGACAGGAAGGGACAGGGCATACAAACTTAAGAGTGAGCCAGCAGATAAGATTAGAGGTTGTGAACTAACAGAGTGGGGGGAGGGTTCAGAAGAGGTGAGAGTTAGAAATCCAAAGAGAAAGGCCAAGGCATTGGAACAGTATAGCATTACGGGTAAATACAAGGAGAATGGGACAGAGTTTAACAGAAATTGTACATCAGCAAATAAGGTCATTGAAGAGAATAGAAGTAAAAAAATGAAATTAAAGGTTCTATATCTGAATGCGTGAATCATCTGCAATAAGATAAATGAACTCGTGGCACAAATAGAGGTACATGTTTTAGATCTAATCGCCACTACAGAGACACGGTTACATGTTAATCAAGGTTGGGAAATAAATATTTCAGGGTACACAATATTTCGGAAAGACAGACAAAATAGCAAAGGAGGAGGGATAGCACTGATGGTAAAGGATGACATAAAGGTATTAGTGAGAAAGGATCTAGCCTCAGAAGATCATGAAGTAGAATCAGTATGGGTGGAAATAAGGAATAGCAAGAATCAGAAAACACTAGTGGGAGTAGTTTATAGGCCCCCGAACAGTAGTTATGCCGTTGGACAGAGTATTAAAGAAGAAATTATTGGAGCTTGTAACAAAGGCAATGTAATAATTGTGGGGGACTTGAATCTTCATATAGACTGGCAGGAGTGGTCTAGAAGATAATTTTGTAGAATGTTTTTGGGACAGTTTCTTGGAGCAATACGTTGTGGAGCCAACTAGGGATAAAACTATCTCAGATCTAGTATTGCGTAATGAGGCATGGTTAATTAGCAATGTCATAGTAAAAGATCCACTGGGATACAGTGATCATAGTACCACTGAATTCCATGTTAAGTTTGAAAGTGACATGCTCCAATCACAAACAAGAATCTTAAATTTAAACAATGCCAATTACGAAGGCATGAGGGGAGAACTGGCTGAGGTAAATTGGGTAAATAGACTTGAAAGGTATGGCAGTAAATAGACTAAAAGGTCTGTCAGTAAATGACCATTGGGAAACAATTAAAGAAACAATTTACAATGTTCAACAAAAATACATTCCTTTGAAAAACAAAAGCTCAGTCAGAAAGACACATCCGGGGCTCACTCAGGAAGTGAAGGATAGCACTAGATGAAAAGAAAAGGCTTCAATGTTGCAAATTGAGGTGCGTGGGACTGCCTTTGACATAAAGGCAGCTTTTGACCAAGTATGGCATCAAGTAATACTGAAGTCAATGAGAATCAGGGGGAAATCTCTCAGCTGGTTGGAGTCATACCGAGAACAAAGGAAGATGGTTGTGGTTGTTGGAGGTCAATCATCTCAGCTCCAGGATATCACTATCCTCAAGGTAGTGTCCTAGGCTCAACCATCTTCAGCTGCATCATCAATGACCTTCCTTCAATCATAAGGTCAGAAGTATGTCGCCGATGATTGCACAATGTTCAGCACTATTCACGACTCCTCAGATACTGAAGCAGTCCAGGGAGAAATGCAGCAAGACCTGGACAATATCCAGGCTTGGGCTGTTAAGTGGCAAGAATCATTCGTGCCACACAAGTGCCAGGCAATGGCTATCTCAAACAGGAGAGAATCTAACCATCTCCCTTGACACTCAATGGCATTACGATCACTCAATGCCCCCAATATCAACATCCTGGGGGCTACCATTGACCAGAAACTGAACTGCAGTACCCATATAAATACCATGGCTACAAGAGCAGGTCAGAAGCTAGGAATCCTGCGGCAAGTAATTCACCTCCTGACTCCCCAAAGCCTGTCCACCATCTACAAGGCACAAGTCAGGAGTATGATGAAATACTTTGCACTTGCCTGGATGGGTGCAGTTCCAACAACACTCAAGAAGTGCAACACCATCCAGGACAAAGCAGCCCGCTTGATTGGCACCCCATCCACAAACATTCACTCCCTCCACCACTGACGCACAGTGGCAGCAGTGTGTGCCATCTACAAGATGCACTGCACCAAGGCTCTTTGGACAGCACCTTCCAAACCCGCAACCTCTACCAACTAGAAGGACAAGGGCAGCAGATGCATGGGAACACCACCACCTGCAAGTTCCCCTCCAAGCCACATACCATCCTGACTTGGACTTATATTGCCATTCCTTCACTGTCGCTGGGTCAAAATCCTGGAACTCCCTTCCCAACAGCACTGTGGGTGTACCTATCCCCATGGACTGCAGCGGTTCAAGGCGGCGGCTCACCACCACCTTCTCAAGGGCAATTAGGAATGGGCAATAAATGCTGTCCTAGCCAGTGATGCCCAAATCCCATGAATGAATTAAAAAAAAAAAGAGTAGCAAGTCTGAGGATTGGGTGTGTTTTAGAAACCAAAGAGCCACCACAATGTTGATAAAAATAGGAAAAAATAGAATGAGAGTAAACTAGCCAGTAATATTAAAACAGATTGTGAGCTTTTATAGGTATATCAAAAGATATAGAGTAGCTAAAGTAAACGTTAGTCCCTTAGAAGCAGAGACAGGAGAAATTATCATGGGGAATGAGGAAATGGCAGAGGCACTGAACAAATATTTTATGTCGTCTTCATAGTAGAAGACAAAAATTCCATACCAGAAATAGATAGTAACTTAGGGGCGGAAATGAGTGAGGAAATGAAGGAAATTCATATCAGCAGAGAAAAAGCATTAGAGAAACTTAAGGGTCTAAAATCTGACAAATTTCCAGGACCTGATGGCCTAAACTCCAGGGTTATAAAAGAGATAGCTGCAGAGATAGTGGATACGCTAGCTATGATTTTCCAAAATTCCTTAGATTCGGGAATGGTCCCATGAGATTGGAAGTTGGCAAATGTTACACTGCTTTTCAAGAAAGGAGGGAGCGAGAAAACAGGGAACTACAGGCCAGATAGCCTATCAGTCGTTGAGAAAATGCTGGAATCTATTATTAAGGAAGTCTTAACAATGCACTTAGAAAAGCACAGTATGATTAGATTTTACTAAAGGGAAATCTGTTTGACGAATTTATTAGAGTTTTTTGAGGATATAACTAGTAGGGTAAAGGGGAACCAGTAGATGTAGTATACCTGGATTTCCAAAAGGCATTCCATAAGGTGCCACACAAAAGGTTAATAGGCAAGATAAGGGCTCATGGAGTTGGGGGTAATATATTAGCATGTATATATGATTGGTTAACAGACAGAAAGCAACCAGTGGAAGTAAACGGGGCATTTTCAAGTTGGCAGACAGTAAATAGTGGAGAGCCACAAGGATCAGTGCTGGGGACTCAGCTATTAACAATCTATATTAGTGACTTAGATGAACAGATAGAGAGTAATGTATCTAAGTTTGCTGATGATACAAAGGTAGGTAGAAAGGTAAGCTGTAGGGAGGACACAGAGGCTGCAAAGAGATATAGACAGGTTAAGTGGGCAACAAGATGGCAGATGAAGTATAATGTAGGGAAGTATGAAGTATAATGTAGGGAAGTATGAAGTTATGCAATTTGGTCGTAATAGAAAAGCACAATTTTTTTTTTTTAAAAAGGTGGGAAACTTGTAAGTGTCTATGTTTAAAGAGACTTGGGTGTGCTTGTATAAGCAATGCAGAAAGTTAACATGCAGGTATAGCAAGCAATTAGGAAGGCAAATGGCATGTTGGCCTTCATTGCAAGGGGATTGCAGTGCAGGAATAAGGAAGTATTGCTACAATTGTACAGGGTCTTGGTGAGACCACATCTGGAATACGGTGTGCAGTTTTGGTCTCCACATCTAAGAAAGGATATACTTGCATTGGAGGCAGTGCAGCGAAGGTTCACTAGATTGGTCCCTGGAATGAGGGGGTTGTCCTATGATGAGAGACGAAGTAAATTGGGCCTGTATTCTCTGGAGTTTAGAAGAATGAGGGATGATCTCATTGAAACATATGAGATTCTAAAGGGGCTGGACAGGGTGGACACAGAGATAATTTTCGCTGGTCAAGGAATCTAAAACATGGGGCACAGTCTCAGGATACGGGGCTGATCATTTAGGACAGAGGTGAAGAGAAGTTACTTCACTCAAAGGGTTGTGAATCTTTGGAATTCTCTACTCCAGAGGGTTGTGGATGCTCCATCATTGAATACATTTAAGGCTGGGATAGATAGATTTTTGGTCTCTCGGGGAGTCAAGGGATATGGTGAGCGAGTGGGAAAGTGGAGTGGAATCCTAAGATCAGCCATGATCGTACTGAATGGTGGAGCAGGCTTGATGGGCCATATGGTCTACTCCTACTCTTATTTCTTGTGTTCAAAATAAAACAGATCAATAAATATATAGATGCAACCACTGCAACACCATCAATAGCACCACCACTTATAAAACCAATCCCACCAGGAGGCATTCTAGAACTGGGAGTAAGTGGAGATTGGCAAGGCTAATGTGATATATGAGGGTCATCTACATGAACAGAATACAAGGGGCAAAAGTTTTGAAAAAGTTGAGGATTGTCTATTATGAAGCTGAAAGGGCAGCATGGGCTGTGCAAAACACTGAAAACTTGCTCAATTGTTCTGTCCAATGTTCCCATTGAGCTGTACGGTCACATGGCTGCATAGAAACATAAAAGATCCTGCTCATGCCACGCACAAGTCGGCCCCTTTAAGTTGCCGCGCAAATTTACCAAGAGGCCGCACAATTAAACAAATAGCCTGCACACTCCAAAAAGAATGAGAGAGTATGTTGGTTCTGCCCACAAAAACCAGGGGAAATCCAACCCAGCCAACAACTACTCTCATCAGCCTACTTCCAATCATCAGCAAATTGATGTAAGTAGTTGTAACAGTGCTATCAAGTGGCATGTATTCACCAATAACCTGCTCACTAATAGTTAGTTTGGGTTCCGCCAGGACCACTCAGCTCCAGATCTCATTATAGCAATAGTTCAAACATAGTACAAGAACTGAATTCCAGAGCTGAGGTGAGAGTGCTAACCTTGAGATCAGAGCAGCATTTGACAGAATGTGGCACCATGCAGCCCTAGTAAAAGTGTAAACAATGGGTATCGGGCAAATACTCTCCAGTGGCCGGAGTCACATCGAGCACAAAGGAAGATGGCTGAGATTTCTGCAGGCCAATCATCTCAACCCCAGGATATCGCTGCAAGAGTTCCTCAGGGCAGTGTCCTAGGCCTGATCATCTTCAGCTGCTTCATCAATAACCTTCCCTCCATCATAAAATCAGAAGTAAAGTTATTTGCTGATTTATTGCAGCGTTCTGCTCCATTGATAATTCCTCAGAAACAGAAACAGGCCATGCCCGCATGCAGCAAGATATGAACAACATATAGACTTGGGCTGATTAAGAGGCAAGTGATATTTGTGCCATACACATGCCAGGTCTCCACTGTCTCCAATGAGAAAATCTAACCACTTCCCCCAGAAATTCAATTACCATCATGAGTCCCCCACCATCAATATCCTGGGGTTCCAACATTGACCACAAATTCAATTGGACCAGTCACATAAATGTCGTGGTTACTAGAAAAGATCAGAGGCTGGGTATGCTGTGGCATGTGGCTCACTTCTCAACTCCCCAGTGCCTCTCCATCACCTAGAAGGCAAAAGTCAGGAATGTGATGGAATACTCTCACTTGCCTTCGCTGCATATCCAAAAAAAAGCACTGCTACCATTATCAAAAGGATAAGGAAGTGTGTTGTTTACATAGTCAGATGAGCACTTACTTGCATTCCTACTTTTGAAGTGCAGAATGTGGTATGGTTAAACTACTTAAGCCTAGAGCTTTCACTTCCTTCCTCCACTTATTTGTCATCACTCTGTAGCATTGTACATTGAAATATCAACAGACGTCAACTCACTGCTCAACTGTTTAAAATTATATTGTACAATATGAATACTGAAGATGTATGTATTTATAATGCATGGTAATGATTTAAATTAAGTTCGGAATAGGTTACCTGTAAACAATGTTTAGTGAATGCAAATATCCCAGTGCACTGGCCATTTCTGCAGCATAAAATCTGGCTCTGTCTTCTGGGAAGCAACGCTCCCTTTGTAGATGGAAGAACAACTGAAAATAGTTCAGAATAAGTGCATTAACTCATGATGCTCAAATACAGCATACATTTTCCATGTTACCCATGAACTATGAGTAATTGTTCCAGTTTGCGAATTTATGCCAATACTATAGGCCCTTTCTCAGGCAGATTAATTATGGCTAATATGGGGAGGGGGAAGATGGCCTGTGTACACTAGGTACAGTGAAATTATAACATCTTGCTTATACTGTGCCTTTAATGTACTACAACGCCCCATGGGGCTTCACAGAGGGAGTTATCACACAAAAACTCACACCGAGTCAAAGGAGGAGATATTAGCACTGGTGACTAAAAGCTTGGTCAAAGAGGTAGGTTTCAAAACAGCACCTTCAAGTAGGTGAAAAGGGTAGAAAGGCAGAGAGGTTTAGGGAGAGAATTACAAAGGTTAGGACTGGAAAGCTGAAGGCACTACTATTGGTGCAAAGGAAGTGGGGCATGCACTAGAGACCAAAGTTGGAGCAATGTAGAGTTCTCAGAAGCCTGTAGGAGATTACAGAGATACAGAGAGACAAGGCCATGAGGGATTTAACCACAAGGATGAGAATTTTAAATTTGAGGCACTGATGAACTGGAAATTGACATAGGTCAGCAAGCAAAGAGGTATTGGTGAACAGGAGCTGGTGTAAGTTAAATTTGCAAAGCAGAGCTTTGTATGAGCTCAAAACTTGACAGTGGAAGATGGGAGATTAACGGCAGATCATAATGTGCTTGGCTATAGGAATTAACTTTTCATTTTTGGGGTGAAAGGTGGTTCAGGTCAAAAAATGTTGGTAGGACAACAGAGGAGGTAATGAACTGAGACTAGCTGTTTCCTCACATCTGAGTGGCCCATTATAAGGAAAGTAGTATGTTTTTGCATACTTAACGTTATGCTGGTGGAGGACTTGGAACAAATTATCTGCATTAATGCTACATACCACAGATTAAGGGGAGGGAAAAGAAAATGTAAAATAGAAAAATCAAAATAAAAGGGAAGCTTCATTATATATAGTTAGCAAATGTAGCTATTTAGTAGTCTGTATTTGTCTATAACATGCTTTTCATTTCAACATTAATACTAATTGAAGTGTGAAACATACTGAAATATGTTTCTATTGGTGGGCAAAACAAATCACAATTCAGTGTTACCTATTTGTAGCTATTGACCAATTCAAATGGTAATACTAACCTCTCCACCGTTAATAAAATCCAGGACAAAGTAGAGCTTGTCTGTGGTTTGGAAGGAAAAATGAAGCCCAACCAGGAAGGGATGTTTTGCATTTTTCAGCAACACATTACGCTCAGCCATAATATGCCTTTGCTGCATTAAAGAAAATATTTTAACAACTGAAATGCATACACCAATCAAGAACCTACAAAAAAACTCTGGCAATAAATGAAATTTCTAGTATTACCTCTTTCTTCTTTAGGATTACTTTTTTATGCAAGACTTTGATTGCATAAAGTTTTCCATCAGTTTTATGTTTTGCAAGTAGAACCTAGCAAAAATAATTTTATAGTTATGATCCATAAGGACCATCTCTTATTGGACAAAAACTGTGGAACATGAACAAGTAAAAGCAGCTGATGCATCAGCAGAAGCAAGAAAAAGTTGAATATTCAAAATCTTACCTTGCCAAAGCTTCCCTTGCCAATTAGTTTCAAGAAAGCAAAGTCTGTTGGCTGAGCCCTGAAATAAATACCAACCTCATAAAAGTCAAAAGTTAAATATTGTGGAGTTGAAATTCACAAAACATATGTTACGAACTCAGTGAAACTTTTAACATTAAAACATGGGATATGAAGTCCCCAGATCAATTTAAAGTGTATGACAAGATTTCACATTTCAAGACTTTTACTATAACTAAAAAAAAATCAACTTTAACTAAACAGTACTTTGTAAAGTAGCTAATACATTAAATTATAGAAAAAGGTATTTCCCTTTAACTTACTACAACACTTGAAAACCCCACAGCACATTTATTCATTACACAATGACCTAATTGAAGCAATATCTTTGTGGTTAAAAGTCCCAAACACCTTCCAGTTGAAATGGGTTGGATCTCCCAGTCCCTCTCAAAGGAAATGCCCTCGTTGCTCACTTCTTCTGTGCACTTTCAACCTGGACTTCTGTGAATAAAGCGATCTTTGGTGACCCCGTTGGTCTTTTCTCCGCTCCGCAAACCTCAGGTTTCATATTGGGTTCAATTCTTAGCAGCCTTTTGCTGCATCAGTCTTCTGCGAGCAGGTGTTCTCGCTCACTCTCTCTTGTGAGGCTGTCACTGATGGTCTTCGTCTTCATTACAGCCGGTCTGACTTTTGAAAGTCTATGGAATTTATTCAGAATCAAAAGTCAATAGCCATTTGTCTTCTCTAACATGCAGAGTCCACAAGTCTGGCCACAGCAGAACCACCCAGGCCTTCCTTAGTTTCCAGGTGTTAGCAATTGTAGCTGACATTTGCATTTTTGAGCCCCGGGCTCCCTGTTTATAATCTGAGAGCGTGAGGGAGCAAAACCCATTGTCCATCAGGTATTACAACCTTAGGCTCTGTTTCCAAAGGGGTCTTTGATTTGGGTTCCTTGTTGTCATGGTAACCAAGACCCCTGGCTTGTTTCTGAGAAGACCATGAGATGACTGCATTAAAAGGCATTTTAAAAACATAATCAGACTATAAAGTCTAGCATTCATAACATGAAACTATAATTCTGTGCAATATAAAATTCGACAACTTAACCAGATGATGCAGTTATTTTTAATGGCAAGATGATCTAACCTTTTATTGCAATAAAAAAAATCAAAATAAGTAACCAGAGCTATAAAGTACTCACTGGGGATTTCCTGAAGCACCAAGATAAATGCTTTCAGAGGTAGATTGTTGCTGTGGAAATAAAAATGATCTTAGATTTCTGTGACGCAAGCATGACAATAAGTTGGACCATGACAGAAAATGGTCAATCTCTGAGGTAGTAAGTACACTTTAATACTAAAGAATTCATCTGCATGTACAGTACCATATGACCAGGCTTTTCATCTTCATCTTCTGATGGATCTGATTGATTCTTTGGGTTGTCCATTTGAAGAAATTCTCTAACTTCGAGGCTAAAGAAACAAGAACATTTTTCAGTGGTGGATTGCTTTGATGTTCTAAAGAAATGGATGTAATAGAATAAAACAAAAATTTAAATACAAAAATACTTATAAATTGTCGAAATCCACGCTGACAACACAGGAAGTTTCAAAAGAGAGCTGCGGCAGCTCTCTGTCACTATCTTATAAAAGCTAAATGATCTAACAGTTAACATTATCATGGTCTCCTGGACTGGTTTCCATCACCTGAGGGTGTTGGAGAGTAATTTTCCCAATGTTGTTCCTCATTTGGCCCTGGGTTCCTTTCTCTTAATTTTTTCCTCTCAGCAGATTTAATGACTGCTGAGGAGCTCCAGGCATCATTGATGTGGGGAAGGCTTGGTGGATCAGCTGGTCTTTTCCTGCCCATCATTTTTTTATGTTGGTATGGCATTTCTAAATATATGCATTGCAGCAATGCATTTTTAAAAATTTAACTAATTGTAAGATGAAACCTAAATGTTAGGAGTTATACCAGATTTAAGACCACACTACCTCACATGGATTTGGTTAAACAGTAGAATTGATTCTATTCTATTACAATTAGAAACCTAGACTTAGCAGATCACAAGAACATAAAAGCAATATTCCTGGTTCTCCCTATGCCAGCCCCAGTCTCTTTGACTTATAGGGTAAGAAATTGAGTTTGCTGGTGCCCATTGTCTGGGTGCTACGAATGTCCTTAGAGTTCCAAAATGGTGTCTGCAGCATACACGCTTTTGGGGAAAATCGCACAAGACGCCAATTTAGTGAGGCCATTATCGCACGCGCAGTGAACATCCACTGGAAGCATGCAGTGCAGGCAGATCATGACGTCAATCAGCATGCAATGTTGATTTGTCACCAACGGAGCCATTTCAGAGCTCAACACTCCAGCTAATGTCCTCTCTTAACCTCGCACAGCTGAACACCTGTTCAGTAGCAGGACGGAGTCGCGGCGCTATTTAAAGGGATCAACTACATACAGGTTAGTTGCTGGTTGATTTCATCTGGCTGTTTTGATGCTGCAAGTGATAAGGCTTTCTATAGTTGTTTCAAATTGCCAAAGTCGACAAGGAATGCTGTGGTAGGTGAAGGACCTATTTCTGACTAACAACCAGTTGCTCCAAGACATGAATGCGTCAGTAGGTATTCCCCTTGGAATACCATATGACTGGGAGACTGAGCAGGAGGCCATATGAGACAAAGCAGCACAAGCTACTGGAAGAGGGAAGAGGACGAAGGGGAGACGGGCTCTCACCAGGAGGCCATATGAGACCAGAGTGTTCTGGGAGCAATTCTCCTACCTGAATCTCAGCGAGGAACAGTGTATCAAACATCTGCACTTCAGTAAGGATATCCTTGTTGTAATTTGTCACCTACAAACTCACAGCAGGGCAAGGACTGCATTGCCAGTAGCTGTGAAGGTAACTGTAGCAATGAACTTTTGTTTGTCTGACTCCTTTCTGGCTGAAGCTGGAGATATTTGAGATGTTTGCTGTCCACTGTTGCATAGCAGAGGTCACTGAGGCTCTCTATTCAAAGAGGGCTAACTAAATTTAATTTTCTCTTGCCAGAGAGCAACAGGTAGAGACAGCCCATGGCTTTGTTTGGATTACAGGCTTCACAATGGTGCAGAGTGCCATAAACTGCTAGCACATCATTTTGCAGGTGCTGCATGTCAACTTTGCCAAGTACTGAAACAAACGGATTCCACTCCCTCAATGCCCAGGTGGCGTGTGACCAAAGGCAGTGGATCATGCAGGTCAATGCCCCATATGCAGAGAGTAGTCATGAGGGGTCTGGACAGAGTAGATAGGGAGAAACTGTTCCCACTCATGAAAGGATCAAGAATGAGAAGGTACAGATTTCAAATAATGGGCAAGCGAAGCAAAAGCGACATGAGGAAAATCTTTTTTCATGCAATGTGTGGTTAAGGTCTGGAATGCACTGCCTAAGTAAGTGTGTGGTGCAGGCAGGTTCCGTCAAGGCATTCAAAAGGGAATTAGATAATTATCTGAAAAGGAAAAATATGCAGAGTTATGAGGAGAAGGTGGGGAATGGCACTAGGTGAATTACTCATTCGGAGAGCCGTTGCAGACACGATGGGCCGAATGGCCTCCTTCTGTGCTGTAATGATTCTGTGCTTTCATTCTACGGCAGACCACTGTGCCATCTGCATTTGAGCCACAATGGCAAACCTAAAGGTGGCTTCTGGGCGATAAGGGCAATCAGCTCATGACATGACTCAGGTATGCAATCCACATACACAGCCACAGTATGCACACAATGAAAACCATGCTGCCTTGCCACGCAAAATGTGATAGAACAGACTATTAGGGTGCTGAAACAATGCTTCCGCTCCCTGGACTAGTCAGTAAGAGCCCTATAGTACTCGGCAGAGGGAGTGTTAAGATTCAAACTGGTCTGCTACACGCCATCATGAGAGGACAGTTCTCGCTATCAGCTACTCAGTAAGCACCTGAAGAGTAGGAGCATGAGGAGGAAGAGGAAGAGGCAACCGAGACAAGCCCCTATCTGCCCAGGCTGCCTGTGAAGGACTCATCTGAGTGCAATACCAGTAACTGCAATCCCAATTTCCCCATTTGCCAACAGTCCCACAACTGCCCACCTCTCGGTCACTGACCATCAGAGCTTCCGCTTGACCATAATGCAAAAATAAATGCCACCACAAAATAAACATTCCATATTGCATACAAAGGTTAACTGGTCACCCTGTTGGTGCGAGTCTTGCAGCAGCCTTTGCCTGTCCTAGTGCTCCTACGCTGTGCTACCCTACGTGGCTGCAGCATGGCTGGTAAAATTTAGTGGGACAGACTGCAGATAGCCTTGGAAGATTACTTCAACCAGCTCTGGGCCTGGAAGGCCCAGCTACAGACTGTATCGTCTCGGCATGGACGGCAGCAGACTGGGCTGGATGTTTGACAGGCAACAACAAGGGCACTGACGAAGTGGCAGCGGTGTGAGGGCAAATGCTGTCTTCTTGACAGAACAGCAGGTTCGTGCTCTATGGAGTCATTGCCACTCCCCCAGGGTGACACCTCAGTAATCCTAATAATCTGTTGGCGGACAGCCTGCAAACCCCTTTGGAATTCACAGCCATGATGGCAGTAGCCTGAATTTGCATGATGGCAGTCTCATCTTCCACTACAGCACTTAGCTATTGGGTGGCAGCTGCTGCTTGTTCTGCAACAGAAACGGAGACATTGGCCATCTGACACTGCATCATGGTTGAATCCTCAATTGCGTAAACGGAGTTAGCCACTGCTTCCATGCTGGAAAGGATGGGTTTCAAACTCTGTGCAAAGGCCTGTGCCAAGTTGGTGACAGACTCCTCCATGCTCTTTGACATTGGCTGCAGGTATTTTGGCAGGCTTACCAATGCATCAAGCATTTCATTGTGCAAAGCCACCAGCCTTCTTCTGTAGTCTATCCCATCGAAGTCCTCATCTGAGTCTGCTGCAGCAGAACTTGTATGCAACCACATCCTCCAGTGAACTGGAATACGTGCTATCTTTGCCCCCAGCTCTGGCTGCAGGCCACTCATGCCCGGTGTCTCACCATGTGCAGACCCCGCCTCTATGCTATCCTATAAATTACTAGTTAGCATTTGAGCTGGTGGTCATGAATATGCTATCGAGTAATGGTATGTCTTCATAGTCACAGTCTTCTTGCTGTTCCTCCACTGCATGGCCAGGTGACATTTTTTGGGCGTCAAAGGAGAAAGACACAAGGTTAAACTTGTGGCGAGAGGAGGGGAAGAAAGAGGTGCATGCATACACCATCTGCAGTTTGTAAACCAGAAGAGTGTGAGATGAGGGGGGAGATTAGATAGGAGGAGGAGGAGGATTTAGGTATAAGGATACCATCATCTTCAATGGTTTCAACTCCACTGCTGGCCACTCGAATGATGGCAAGCACATCTCCTCCATGGGGAGGTTAGGATAAGCAGGCATGCCGGTCCCCTTCTGGTTAGTGCCTGCTGCCTCTTCTTGAGCACCACCTTATCCTGCAAGAGAGAAAAGTGTGTTTGAGAATATTGTGCAATGTGTTTGTTTGATGTGATTGAATAGCTGGCAGTGTGTACAGACTAAGAGATGCGCGTGTGAGGCTTGCAGCAGTGCAAAGTTTGTGAAGGTGCAGTGCAGTATATAAATGTTAGGTACAAGTTGTGAATGATAGAGATTGTGAGTGATGGGGGTGTTGTGAACTGATAATTGTCTGAGTCTACTGGTACAGATGGTAGGATATGGCATTTAAAGATGCATTCACTCAACTTGACCACTTGTGAGAGGTCACTGAACTTCTCGGGCACTGCATCCAGCTCCTCAGGGCTTGTATCCTGGCATTGACCTCCACGATTGTCTGCTCCAACTTCCTTCTAAGCGCTTGTCTCAAGGGCCTTCTGGCACCCTGCTGACAAAGCTACGCCATCCTACACTGAATTACATTTCTATCTTCCCTTTAAATTATACCAGAACAGAGAGGTTATCACTTAGCAGCAGAGAACAAACAGACTGGGAGTTTTTTTCTTTAGAAAAGTGAAGGCTGAGGGGGTGACCTGATAGAGGTCTTTAAAATTATGAAAGATTTTGTTACAGTAGTATAAGTATAAGTCACTCACAAAACCAATAGGGAATTCAGGAGAAACTTCACCCAGAGTGTGAGAATGTGGAACTTGCTACTACGTGGAGTGGTTGAGGCAAAGAGCATAGATGGCATTTAATGAGAATCTAGATAAACACATGAGGGAGAATGGGATAGAAAAATATGCTGACAGGGAGAGATGAAATATTGGGGGAGAAAGTTCACATGGAGCATAAACACCAGCATGAATGGCCCATTTCTGTGCTCTAGGTTTCATGTGAATGGATACAGGACATCTCTCCTTCTTTCCACCTCCTTCATGAAGGCTCTAGTGCCGCACCCAAAACCCATGGCGCTTGTTGAATTCCAAGTTATGCAATTCTTCAATGTTTCCCAGGTCAGATCCACTTCCTTCATGACTGCTCCAGCCACGATACATCTCCTCTTTAAGAGGTGCAGGCTAGCTTTAAGCAGTGCAGGATAGTTTTAACTGGTGACAATGGCTCCCTACTGATCCGTCCAGCCAATCAACAGCGCAGTCAGCACTGGCTGGATGCTGAAGTCAGTCAAATCAGTAAGCAGCACGAAGTTGGGTGCTGCCTGCATTGCAGTGAAGAGGTGGGATAACTGTGAATTGCGATCCGTGTGACCGTTTTCACGGCCTGTCCACTTCAGCCTTCAGAGTTCCACTGCGTACAGGCCATCCCAAGCTGAATCTGACCATTCTCTGATTCAACAAGTTGGTAAACCAAAATGCTATAATATCATTTATTTTTCACAACAGCCATCCTAGAGCCTTGCAAAACACTAAGTAGAATCTACAGAAATAGCATTTATAAGAAGTATTAAAAAAACACACACACATGGTTATTTAGCTGGATTTAACTCAGAAAGCTTCTTTAGCTGCAGGTAACAATGCATGTTTAATACATTTAACTGCTCCAAGAAGTCAATTAAAATGAGCCTGGTCATCACTGTTTTAAAATTAGGGGTCACCCTTTTAGGACAGAAATGAGGAGACATTTTTTCTCAGAGTGTTGTGCGACTTTGGAACGCTCTGCCTCAGAAGATGGTGGAGGCGGGTTCATTGAATATTTTTAAGATGAAGGTAGATAGATTCTTGTTAGGCAAGAGAATCAAAGATCGGGGGTTGATGGGAGTGTGGAATCCGAGACACAAACAGGCCAGCCATGATTTTATTGAATGGTGGAGCAGGCTGGAGGGGCTGAATGGCCTACTTCTGCCCCTAATTCGTATGTTTGTATGTCTATGGAAGAAATGACATGAAACTTACTGTTCACTTAGTGATGGATGTGATACTAGCTTCTGAATGAATTCATTCAATCCTGTTCTTCTTTGCTTAATAAATGCTGTTAAGAAAAGAGTACAAAAAGTTGAAAGAAGTCTTACCCTTCCACTCCTAATGGAACTTGGGTAAACACTACCTAACTCTTGTACTATTAATTAGAAAACACCAAAGAATTTTCCAAGCAATATCAATTTGCTTGACATCTATTCAATTAACTATTACTACGTGCCCAGACATGGAGGATACCAGCTACACTAAGACAACACACAAAAGCATGGAACAGAACTCGAGAAGCACACATGTCCCACAGAATGCTTCAGTAATTTCACTTATAAAATGTTTAAGATGCAAATTTACCATTCTATCCCCACATACAAAACTGCTGCATGTGGTGGTTGAAAAACTTTGAATAGTGAGGAATTCAGGCATTGAAGATGTTCTCCATCATTCATTTAGTTTCTACAGAGTTTTGCATGTTGAGGCTGAACTGCAAAGAATAAACCCATACCAAAATTACGTAATCTGAAGGTACTTTTATACTGATGCTGGAACAGCAGTGCTCAGACAGAATGCTGCTCTCTTTTCATTTTAGTAGTTCTTCACGAGTCCCATTTGGGCCTGCTGAAGGGACAATAGGAAGCAGCCATGCATTTTCTGAACTCGATGATGGCAGAATCCTGAACGCGATTAGGAACAAAGATTGCTTCCTTACGATTATAGCATACAATTTGCCTTGGAGGTACAATGAAACCTATAAATTACAGACAAGTAAAGGACTGGCATCAGCTGACTCTCATTTGCAGGTGTCCTTATTTTTAAAATGGTTGATGTATATTTTGACAGCTGCTGCAAGGAGTCATCAAATCCTGATACCGAAAGGGACAGCAACTCCAGGGGTGGTTCAAACCCAGATACCATCAGATATAGTTTCTCCTTAATTACTCTCAAACGGTTCATTATTTTGAACACCTCTATCAAATCGCCTCGTAACCTTCTCTGCATAAGGAGAGCAACCCCAGCTTCTCCAGACACTCCACATAACTGAAGTCTCCTGCTCTCTCTCATCCCTGGTACCATTCTAATAAATCTTTTCTGCACCCTCTCGAAGGCCTTGAAATCCTTTCTCAAATGTGATACACAGAACTGAGCACAATATACCATCTGAAGCCTAACCTGTATGTAATAAAGGTTTAATAAAAGACTTGCATTTATATAGCACCTTTCAAAACCACCAGACATCTCAAAGCACTTTACAGCCAATGAAGTGCTTCTGAAGTGTAGTCACTATTGTAATGCAGGGAAATCTCCTCGCTTTTGCACTCTATGGGGTGAATTTTCCCAGGCAACGAGGTGCGGGTTTGGGAGTGTGCTGTGAGTTAAGTCCCCGAGAAGTGACATCAGGTGGGGTGCCTGACATCATCCCGCCCTCTTCTGGCTTTTATCCAGGCAGGTTTGAAGGCAAGCCGTGAACCCTCGTGCAGCTGTCAGGTAAAGCATTTAAATATTACAAGAAGTAATTAAGTTCGGTTTTAACCAAGGATTCTGCATTTAATAGGAAGCGGACCCATTTCCCAAGCTGGGTAGAACGAGCCAGGTTCACCGAAGTGGGTGCACAGTGGAGAGTACTACATCAGTGAAATTGACAGGCTGGGAAGCCTTTGCTCAGCAAAACTGAATAGCTGCAGCTTTGGCCAGGTGAGAGGCTGCTGCTCAAAGCATTCCTTCTCAGAGAGTGCTTTCAGTGCTTGATAGGTGATTGCCAACTTCTTGGAAGCCACTTTATACCTGCAGCTGCACTTTCCTGCTACCAAACTTCATAATGCCATAGGAGCAGCTTATGCATCTCTATACAAATAACAAGTGGAGCAGCAGCAGGAGAAACATCATCAGCACCAGCATTAGCAGCAGCTGCCTTCTCCCCAGCCACAAGCCGCTCCACAGGGCAGAAAGGATGGATACAGAGATTCAGTTCCAAGAAGGTGAGAGCCCCAACATGGGGTCTACAGGCAGAGGATCAGTTCACTCGACATTTTTGAGCATCAGTGCCTCAGGTTTTTACAGCAGTTCATTGCTGATATCTACAACCTCCTGAAACAAGACCTCCTTTCCAGTAGACCCAGCTGGGCATGCATTGCCAGCGGCCATCAAGGTGCTTGTTACTGGGTGCCACCCATCCCCCCCCCACCACCCCAGGGCTCTGCCTCTCCTTGAGGTTGTGTGCTCTCTCCTCCTGCAAGAAGAGAAAGCAGAGAGTTAGGAGTGTTAGCAATGGCTTGTGTGGGAAGCAGGGAAGGACATCATTTGTGCAGGGTGACTGTGAGACATGGGTGCAAGAGGGCAATAGGATGAGTGAGAGTGTTGACTGTTCACATGGGGATGTGAGGTGCCTGGAGAGACAGAAATTAGTGTAGCTACAAGGTGTTGCTCTGAGGTGTGGCATGCAGGAGAATGCTAGGAAAGTCAGAGTGTAGGGTTTGGCACCTGAAATTGCTATGCCACTCACCTTAACAGCCCTCCTAAGGTCCTGGATCCTCTTGGTGGACTGTCTCCAGGTTGGAAGGACCACACTTCGACTGCTGACTTTCTCGGCCACTTCCATCTTTGCCTGTTTGATTGGAGAGGTTGTCCTCTTCCTCCCATCCTTAGGCAAGATCACCTCACTGCAGTCCTTTTGATCTCACAGCAGGACCTCTAGGTAAGACCAGGAGACCCAGGGTACAAACTTCCCAGGTCTCCTCTCCATTCTTGTGGTCTCTGCAACCTCAAAAAACTATTTCCAGTTGACCCAGGGTCCCTTTAATTAGAAATCCTTCCTTTGGCAGAATCAACAGGTTATCCTGCCCGACCTGATTAGTGGGTTGGGGGGAACCAGTTCAACACTGAGGCTCTTTGACTGAGCCAGTGGTCCCAACATTTCGACAGGGACAAAAGTGAGAAAATTCCACCCTATGTCTCTACCAATAAAACCATATGCTTTTTAAACAGCCTTCTCACCTTGTTCTGCCACATTCAAAGATTTGTGTGCATACACCTCCAGGCCTCTCTTTCTACATACTCTTTAAAACAGTATAATTTTGTCTTCCCTCATTCTTCAGCTCTGTATTAAATGTCATCGCCATGTGACTGCCCATTTAATCAGTCTATTTCCTCCCAAAATCAGTTATTGTCCTCTTCATTGTTTACTACATTTGAGTTTTGTGCCGTCTGCAAACTTTCAAATTATGCCCTGTTTGCCCAAGTCCAGATCATTAATATTAAAGAGCAGTTGTCCTAATAGCGACTCCTGGTGAACACCACTGTATACTTCACTCCACTTGAAAAACAAATCATGCACCATGACTCTCTCTGCTTTCTGTTCCTTATCCAATTTCATATCACACTGCCACTGTTCCTTTAATCTGATGGGCTTCATTTGTGCTAAAAAGTCTATTATGTGGCATTTTGTCAAACATCATTTGAAAGTCCATATACACATCAGCTGCACTACCCTCATCAACTCTCTCCATTATTTCATCAGAGAACTTTGTTACGACTGAGGCAGCAGGAATGCACTGTTTATTCTAGTTCCACTTCTCCACGGGTCATCCTGGGCCGAACCATCTTCAGTTGCTTCATCAATGACCTTCCTTCAATCACAAAGGTCAGAGGTGGGGATGTTTGCCGATGATTGCACAATGTTCAGTACCATTCGCGACTCCTCAGATACTGAAGCAGTCCGTGTAGAAATGCAGCAAGACCTGGACAATATCCAAGCTTGGGCTGATGACTGGCAAGTGACATTCGTGCCACACAAGTGCCAGGCAATGACTATCTCCAACAAGAGAGAATCTAACCAACTCCTCTTGACATTCAATGACATTACGATTGTTGAATCCTCCACTATCAACATCCTGGGGGTTACCATTGACCAGGGAATGAACTGGAGTAGCCACATAAATACCGTGGCTACAGAGCAGGTCAGAGGCTAGGAATCCTGTGGTGAGTAACTCACCTCCTGACTCCCCAAAGCTTGTCCACCATCTACTAGGCACAAGCTGGATGGTTGCAGCTCCAACAACACGCAAGAAGCTTGACACCATTCAGGACAAAGCAGCCCGCTTGATTAACACCCCATCCAGAAACATTCACTCCCTCCACCACTGACACACATTGGCAGCAGCGTGTACCATCTACAAGATGCACTGCAGCAACGCACCAAGGCTCCTTAGACAGCACATTCCAAACCCGCGACCTCTACCACCTAGAAGGACAAGGACAGCAGTCGCATGGGAACACCACCACCTGCAAGTTCCCCTCCAATCCACACACCATCATGACTTGCAACTATATTGCCATTCCTTCACTGTCGCTGGGTCAAAATCCTGGAACTCCCTTCTCAACAGCACTATAAGTGTACCTAAACCCACATGGACTGCAGCGGTTCAAGAAGGCAGTTCACCACCACCTTCTCAAGGGCGGTTATGGATGGACAATAAATGCCAGCGATGCCCACATCCCAGGAACGAATTTAAAAAGTTAAATTTTTTCCCCACTTACCCATACGGTCAATTATATACTCTATTTTTATCCCAGAATAAAACACACCAACCAGGTTTCTTTAATAAACAACAAAACTATCAGTTTATAAAACAAGCCTTAACCAGTAATGAAGTAAAGCATAAACACACAGGTTGAAATATTAAAAGTTTTCTTTTTACCTTAGCTCCTCACACTCCCACATACACCAGCTAACCTGAAATATTAAAGGGATTGTTGTTTAGAACTCTGTTACAAAAAAAACCCCACTTAGGCTGAACACTTGCTCATTCATGAAGAAAAACCAGATGAGATATGTTGCATTCCAAAACTGGCAGACAGTCTAGCCTCCGAGGACATGTAGACAGGTCACTGGGATCTTTTCGAACAGTTCTTTTCAGACAGCGCTGAGAATTAATTTAGCAGGCTTTTCTTCAAAGACAGGAGAAGAGATGAGTTGACACAGTGGACTTCTCAGGGTTTTTTAGAGGGGTGCTGGAAAGCTGAGCTGCGTTATGGTCTTCTCTCCTTCCTTGGGAATTCTCTTCTCTCCTTGCAAGTTCTCTCCTTTTTCTGCAGGCGTTTTAAAAGAGATGGAACAAGCTGGGATGAGCTGGAGTTTTGTCTTTCAGTTCTTTTTTTTTTATAAACTCCATCCCCTTTTCAACAGTTCATTCCCAACTCCAAACAATTCAAAAGTGAAGCTGGAAACAAAGTCCACCTTCTGACCTGTCACTTCTCTGCACACATCTTCCCCAGTTACCAGGGTTTCTGTTCTATTTTTAACCTGAGTCATGTGACAACCAGTAAAAATGTTGTTGTCAAACATGTTCTTTCAGTGTCCACTTGATGATCCTCTTGGAAAAAACTGGTCCAACATTTCTTTAGTTTGACTATGAATTCCTCAAAAAATATATTTTAAGAAAAAGGAGAAGCACTTTCATAACAACTTTAAATATTTTTAAGTGTGACGTTATGCTGTGTCCCATATTTAAATGTGTAAAAGGGCTACGTATATTGAAGGCTGTCCACAGTCCTTAATTTGCAAGTATCTGTGGATTCAGAGTGTCTATTACAAAGTAAGTTATTTGGGTCTGTCAGTAAGTGTTTGTTTTTTTTGCAAGGGGCTATTTTTTAGGTGTGCCCATTTATACAGGTTTTACCGTATCACACTCATACATTATATGGCACTACATAGAAAATATATTTTCATGGATCCAAGTGTTATTTAACTGTACCACTTTGTTTTCAGTCAGAATGCCCCATTCACAGATCAGAATACAATTACAAATGAGGCATCCATTTGGCCCATCTTAGTCAATCAATAAAGACCCTCAAGTCCTCCGCAGCAGCTCCAATTGCTTCTTAAATGATTCCTTGTTTTTTGCCTTTACTCGTCTATCTAGAAATCCATTCTATGTATATCATGATTACAGTGACAGGAAGAACTTCCTGATATCAATCCCAAATATACGTTTCACTAGCTTGAAGCTATGCCCACTTGTCCGATTCTCACAATTTAAAGTAATTCTGGATTTCCCTTTTGCACACTGTTTATCAACTTGTAGATCACTGCAAAATTGTTTTTTAAATGCCCCCTTTTTAGACTGAAAAGCCCACATTGCTCAAATGTTTCCTTAAAATTCGGATTTTTGACACCAATTCAACCAAGTGTCTCTTTTCTGCGGAGTTCTAGAGCTAGTATATCTCTCGTGATCTGAACACGGCACTTAAGGTGTGGTCTAATCAGAGAACGATATGATTTGATCACACTACTTCCTGACTTGCGTTCTACTATTTTGACTACATAGTTTAACATTCCAGACTTTGTTGCGTTGCTGGACAATGTTGAGCATCAAATCTACGAAGGCTCCTATGTCTCTTTCAATTTCATCCGTACATATTTCAACAGCATTCATGGAGTCTGTGTCACCCATTTTCTTTCCTATTTGCAGTACTTTATACTTGTCTGAATAAAATTTCACCTATTGTTCTGCTGACTTACATATTTTCACACCACCATCCTTTGCACCACCGCTCTATTTCTTAAGAGGCGACTGCAATTCACTTACATTGGAATAGAATACATTTTGTATGAGAAAAAAAGCAGACCCAGTATGTGGGTACAATTCTTCAGAAATTGTAATGTAAACAAATAATTAACAACTCCAAACAGGAACTCAGAATGGAGGGGTCAAAAAGAGGAAGAAAGAGGAAGATAAGGAAACTCTATAAAACAAATACATTAGAATACAGAGTAGAAGATCCATATGCTAAACGTTTTTAAAAAAATCATTATAAATTCTTAGCATACTTATCAACTCTCATTTACAGCATTAACAGATCCTCAAGATTGAATTCTAAATTTGAAGTCTATTAAGCCCATTTGTAATTTGACGTTCTGTTCCTAGAGTCAAAGTCCAAATAATACATGAATATTAGCATTGTACTCAAGGATTAGTGCATAGTCAAATTATCTTAACGAGAAGGCAACAGACAACACAATGATCTTTAAAAATTCCTGTGCTCATCATAGAATTTACAGCATAGGTCAGTCAGCTCATGTTGTTTGCATCAGCTCTTCAACTGAATTTGTGCCTTTCCCCACTATACTTTTATCGTCTTTCTTTTCAAATATTTGTCCAAATTCCTTCTAAATGATATTATTGTCTCTGCTTTAATACACTTTTGTAGCACAGCATTCTCTGTTCTAATAACCCAGTGTCTCATTATTTAGGATATATTTCCGTTCACTTTTTTCCCCCTAAAATGTACTATGTTGCTTTTCTCTGCATTGAACTGCAAGTACCAGTTACCTGACCATTCTGCAAGGCTCTCTATATCCTTGGCTCAATGATAGTACTGAGTCACCAGATTGCAGAGTTCAAACCCCAATCTAGGTAAATAAACACATCATTAGTACAGTATAGAGGGAGTGCACCATTATTAGATGTGCAATCTTTTGGGTGAGATGAGATATTGGGGAGACAATGGCATAGTGGTAATGTCACTAGACTAATAATCCAGAACCCAGGCTGATGCTCTGGGGTCATGGGTTCGGATCCCACCACGGCAGATGGTGAAATTTGAATTCAATTAATAAATCTGGAATTAAAAGCTAGTCTAATTGTTGTAAAAACCCATCTGGTTCACTAATGTCCTTCAGGGAAGGAAATCTGCTGTTCTTACCTGGTCTGGCTAACATGTGACTCAGACCCACAGCAATGTGACTGACTCTTAAGCTGCCCTCTGAAATGGCCTAGCAGGTCACACAAGAGCTGCCCTGATCTGTATTTTCATGTCATCCTTTGTTTCCTCTGGCACTTCAGCAAAACATTTTTTTCTTACTTCTTGGTGTGAAGGATTGCATGCTTCTGGGTACCAACACCTCTCTGGACCTTCTCCCCTTCACTTCCCCCTGACCCCATCCCTTCTTCCAATCTTACCCCTTACTGTGTATTCAAGATACCCTCCAACCTTCCCCTTTCTGACCATGAAAGATCTGTCCTTAGCAAAGGCCTCAGCTGCACTCCCTTACACCGTCATCTCAATGAATTGAGAGCTCGGCACAACGTTGAGCTCTTCTTCCGTGGTATTTGTTGCCATGCCCAATTCCTTGGCCAGGAGTTCTCCCCCCACACAGTGGACCCTTTTATCGGTCTCCAGTATTCTCCCTCCACCTGGACCCCTCCTCCGGCATCTTAGCCTCTCAAGATCTTTTCATTGAAATCAGCCATCTCAATTTCTCTGTTCCTCCCATTCACTCCAACCTGCCTCCCTCTGAACTTGCAGTACTCGTCTCAGTTCCAACACTATCAAACTTGCTAACTGATGCTAGTGTTGTCTGGCATACTGACTAATTCCATCGAGGTATTCAAAAGGGAATTAGATAATTATCTGAAAAGGAAGAATGTGTCGGGTTATGGGGAGAAGGTGGGGGAATGGCACTAGGTGAATTGCTCATTTGGAGAGCTGGTGCAGAGACGATGGGCCAACTGGCCTCCTTCTGTGCTGTAATGATTCTGTGATTCGACCTAGTAAAGGCTGAATGCCAACTCTCAGCTATGCCTGCCTTTGAGAGATTGGAACATGCCTTGTTCCAATCCTACTCAAGCCCCCTCCTTCACCTCCTTTTCCAGTACATTGATGATTGTATTGGTGCAGTTTCCAGCTTTTAACTGGAAAATTTCATTGAATTTCCTTCCAATTTCCACCCTGCCCTTGCCTTCACATAGTCTATCTCCGACTCTTCCCTTCCTTGACTTCTCTGTCTCCATTTCTGGGGATAGGCTATCAACCAGTATTCACTATAAGCTCATGGACTCCCACAGCCAGCTTTCAGAAAAGATCATTGTCCTAAATCGGTAACTCTGTTTCTTTCTCTATAGATGCTGCCAGACCTGCTGAGTATTTCTGCTTTATGCCACTTGCTTGTTAAGGTTATAGGGATACGGTAGCAAGGTTGTTATGTTACTGAACTAGTAATCCACAGGCCAAACTAATGCTCCAGAGACACAAGTTCAAATCCCATCAAGGCAGCTGGGGGAAATTTAAATTCAATTAATGAATCTGGAATAAAAAGCACACCACCACAATATGTGACAACCTTTCTGGGGTATATTGAAAGGTTCCACCAGATCTATCCAGGCATCTGAACCTCATTTTCAGAAGGCCTATGTTCGCTCAAGTTGTTCCATGGCAGATGTTGTATCTCTCCTCTGTATTTGTGCTTGGGTTCCTCACAGGCATCAGTAACTATCTTTGTGGGTAGCCGTTATCACCCAGTATCCAACCTTGAAGACGCGCAGGGTTGAGAAGGTCGGGCATCTGGGATTGCCTTAGTATGCAGGCATCGCGGCAGGTTCCTAGGAATCTTGCACAGACCTGAAGGATCCATTTGTGGTGGTCACAGACCAGTTTTACATTTACTGAGTGGAAGCCGTTCCTGTTGATGAAGGTTGCTGTCTGGTCTGTGGGAGTCTTGTTCGTCACATGCATGCAGTCGATGACACTCTGCACCTGGGAGAATCCAGAGATGGCTCTGAATCCTACAGCCTGCTCAGCCTGACTATCTGGATCAGTGCAAAAGCACAAACACTGTCTGGCCCTCTTGAACGGGTCATTGGTGACCATCTTGATGCAACAATGAGCCACAGACTGGGACATCCCACAGATATCCTGAAAGATCCCTGGAATGATCCTGAAGCACCACAGTGACCTTCAAAGTGAGAGACATTGTGTGCCCGCCCCTCCCAAAAGGGCTCAGTTCATCCGCCATCATGGTGTTCAGCTCGGTCACAACCTCCCTGGGGAGTTGCAGTCTTCGTCCACACAGCCTCTCCAACATTTGTAACAAGTTGAGCATTCAACGATAGACCCTTTCTGGGGGTGGGGGGGGGGGGGGGGGGAAAGAGATATTGTCACGCGTATATTGCTGGTTGCGTACCCTTCTGCAGTTTCCTCCTCCCTGCCCCTTTCCTGGTGCCCATCTGATTCCTGCTGCCCCGCTGCCTGTGGCTGCAGCTCTATCCCTCTCTGATGCTCCTCCTCACTGGAGGTCTCGATGCCTCAGTAAATGAAGTTACCTCTCACACACCCACTACCCACCCACCACCACCACCCCCCACCTTGATCCATAGATACAATGCCAAGTCCAAGAAGGCACACAAGCAGAATGCCTCGGCTGTGCTAGGCAAGTTAGCTCCTGCTCCTGATTGCTATTTCTGCTGTCCAACCTCCCTGCCAAGCCACTCTACTACTCGCAATGGCTGCCGACTGCAGCCAACACTGACCTCCTGCTAAGCCTCCGCCTGGTTATGGCTGGCAAGGCTCTGAATCGCTGTTGTTCCCGTGCACCGGTCAAAAAATTTGAAAACCTGGTAAAATTGCTGATAATTGCCTGTTGAACAAGCTTAATTACCTTCCCACCTCACTCCAGCACAACCGCCTTTCATAATATCCGGTCGCTACATGAAGGGGTTGGGGTTGGGGGTTTCCCCACCCCCTGCCAACCAATTCCTTCTGCCTCAATTTTACCTCATCTCCTGCATTCCAGCCAGTCTCCAATGAGCTGGTAAACTCCAGCCCAGGATATCTAATCACGTCCCATTGATATTCAATGGTATTACCACAAAAAGTCCACCATTAATATACTGACAGTTGTCAATTGTGAGATTATATGCAGATGAAGGGAGTCAATTGGGGTTTTAGTTGAGCACTTAAAAGCAGACACTCACTGGGACTGGCAGTGGGATTTGTGTGAAGAGCTACATGTTTGTAATCCTTTTTATTCTGCACAATAAATGTGAAACTGAGTAAATATAGGCTCCAGCCTTATCCTTCTATAACAAGCTTTCTGGAGTTCAACATGGTAGCAGAGGATGGTTGCCTAAAGCTGAAGGTTGGAAAATAGAATTTTATTTTTTGGATAGAAAACTAAAGTCTCAAGGGCCATTGTAAAAAATATGGCAGAAAGCAAGTGCAAATTGTCAGGGCATGATTACCTTCCAGTGTTTTGAGTCTGAAAACCATATGACCAGTGGAAGAATAAATTGGATTTCGTGGACACGGGTTACATTTCTACCAAAAAGGAAACAAGGTATGGCCTTGGCATTGTCACTTCCTACCAAAAGTAAAATCAGAAGTAAAGTGTTTTGTGAACTGGATGCTCGTCAGTTGGAAACTGATGAAGGGTTGGATTCTCTGTTAGAATTTTTGAATGAAATTTACAAGAAAGATGACCTATTGAATGCATATGAAGCACGGTCAGACTTTGATAGATTTCGGAAAACAGATGGTTATTCAATGGCGGAATATATCATGGACTTTAACACATTATATAGAAGATTGAGGAAATTCTATCTAGAGATCCCTGGTTCAGTGCTAGCTTTTAAATTGCTGGATTGTGCTAGGCTGTCTCCTGGTTCTAACTGGGGTTCAGTTCTTGGACAAAGACTCCCTGTTGGACCAAATGTCCGCAGCCTTAAAAACAATTCCTGGCGAAAAACAGTCATTTCCCGCATTCCTGGTAGAACAAGCGGTGACACAAAGAATGGAGGAGTCAATGTTTACAAGATTTAGAAATAATCCAGGTACTGGAAGCAGGCTCAAGTACAATGGAACAGTTAAAGACAGGAGGAATGAGGATGAAACATCTTTAGCAGGTCTGAGTATTACAGTGGAAGACAGGGTTGGAACAGCAATCAAAGGCGATTAAATCCCAGGAATGACCAAGGAACAGTTAATAGTTGCTTCAGATGTGACTCAAAGTATCATCATGCAAGGAACTGCCCGAAATGAAGGAGCTGAGTCTTCGAAATAACACCTGATGCAGAAAATTCTGAGGCAGAAGAGTAAGATACTGATGGATCTGCAGGAATTGTAATCGTCACAATGAGTTTTAGTTCTGTGATGAATGTGTTGGTTGCGGATTCGTTCAACTGTGTGGTACTGGATAGTGCTTGTACGTTGACAGTATGTGGAACAGACTGGTTACAGTGTTATCTGGATTCACTCAGTAGTGAGAATCGACACAAGGTTAAGGAGTATAAAAGTACTACCAACTTTAGGTTTGGTGATGACACATTGAAGTAACCTGAAGAGAGTAGTAATCCCATGTTAAATAGCTGGGGTAAGACACTTTATCGGTACTGATGTAGTTTCCAGTAAGATACCTTTACTCTCGAGTAAGCCTTCAATGAAAAAGGCATAGATGAAATTTGATATGGAGCATGATCAGGCAATTGTTTTTGGGAAGTCAGTGAATTTGCAATTTACCCAGTCAGGGCATTATTGTATCCCATTAACAAAACCTTATGTTTTTCGTCAGAGTGCTAGAGAAGTGTTGATGGCATCAGGTGTTACGAATCAGATAAAAGGCAAACTGTCTTAACGTTGCACAGGCAATTTGCTCACCCTTCTTGTCAGAGATTAAAAACCCTACTAAAAGATGCAAGTGTGACTGAAGAGGATAATAGAGATTAGTGAAAAGTGAGAGATTTGTAAAAAGTATCGGAGGACACCATCACGTCCGATTGTCAACCTTCCATTGGCACGTGACTTTAACGAGGTAGTTGCCATGGATTTAAAGGTATGGGACAAAGACAAGAATATTTTCATTATACATTTTATAGACCTAGCAACTAGATTTAGTCTTTCTACAATAATAAATAGTAGCAAAAAAGGGTGATTATAGAGAAAAACTAAAGAGAAATGGATAGGGACTGGGTTTGGGGCACCAGCTAAGTTTCTGACTGATAATGGAGGGTAATTTGCCAATGACGAGTTCAGGGATATGTGTGAAAACATGAACATTATGGTTATGAATACTGCAGCTGAAAAGTCCTTTCAGAAATAGGCTTTGTGAAAGGAATCACGCAATGATGGATGAAATGTTATATAAAATCTTGGCTGACCAGCCAAACTGCAAGTTGACATCTGCCCTGGCATGGACGGTTCATGCAAAGAATTCACTTCAGATGGTTGGAGGATATAGTCCCTATCAATTGGTCTATAGGCGGAATCCCAAATTGCCTTCTGTACTGTGCGACAGTCCTCCTGATCTAGAAGGTACCACAATTAGTTCCATTTTTTTCTACACATTTGAATGCTTTACATGCAGGGAGATGGGCTTTCATCAAGGCTGAGGTCTCTGAGAAAATTCGCAGTGCTCTGAAGCATCGTATAAGGCCATCTGAGGTGGAATTTAGTTCAGAACATTTGGTCTATTATAAAAGAGAGGGCCAAAGGGAATGGAAGGGCCCTGGTAAGGTAATCAGTCATGATGGTAAGACAGTAGTTATCAAGCATAGAAATCAAACTGTTAAGGTTTATTCTTCACGATTAATCAGGGCTGATTACAAAATCGCAGAATCTGAGCAGCTGATAGAGGGAACAGAGGCACCTTGAACCTCAGATACTTGTGTTTTGTGATGAAGGTCCTGAGACACAGGTAGATCAACAGTTGGAGAGTAATGTAATCGATCATGGTGCTCAGGAAAGAGCTAACGCATCCAAAGGCCAATTGCCTTGTGTAGGTACTCGGGTGACATATACTCCAATGGGATCTGGTAAATGGAGGGACGCAACAATTGTGGGGCGTGCAGGAAAAATCTACAGGCAATTTTAAATATTGGTTAAATGTTCAAGATGATGGCCAAGAATTCAGAGCCATGGACTGACAGAATGGGATGAAAGAGTGGAGAGTAAGAAAGCGCAGTGCAAGTTCTGATAGTGGGTCAGGAAGTGACTCTTGCGCAAGGAAACTATCACGTACTGGAGAAAGAGCCTCTGATAAAGTGCGAAGGAGATCTTCTAGCAGTAGTTCCGAAAGACATCAAAGTGCTAATACAGGCCGTAGTATGAACAGATTACACAATAAAACGAAGGCCAGAGTGCAGTCTTGGAATAGAACACAAAGCAGAAGGCCTCATGATAGTGAAATTTTAGAGCCTACCAATAAACTTGAGGATAAACTAACAACAGAAGCAAAACATAAGGAATGAGAGAGTTGGGAGTCAATTCTGAGGTACCAGATAGGGGACAGCCGGCGTTGTCACATAGATGGATTTGTATTGAAAAAGTCCTTCCCGATGGAACAGATAAGGCTAAAGCGAGGTTAGTTGTGAGGGGTTGTGAAGAGCGCTTGGGTGATACCGATGTTAGAGTGGACTCCTACAGCTGGAAAAGTAATCTTGAAAATCTTTTTGGCTCTTTTGGCCACATATTCATGGGAATTTAGATCCATTGACATAAAAGCTGCATTTCTGCAAGGTGATACTTTTCAGAGAGAAGTGTTTCTGAAACCAGCGAAAGAGGCAGAAGATACAGAAGGAAAATTACAGAAACTGAACAAATGTGTCTACAGCCTTAATGATGCTTCCAGGATATGATATTTCTTGGTGAGATCCTGCAATGTTTTATTGGTATCATAAAGGGACATTTTCAGGCATCTTCATGATGCACCTTGATGATTTATTACAGGTTGGTACTGCAGATTTTGAGAAACAGATTATTAATAAGATTAAGGCAGAATTTAAGATTGGGAGTCAGGCTTGTGGGGCCTTTAAATTTATTGGTTTAGATATTAAGCAGACTAAGTCCGGAAAAATAAAAGCAAAATACTGCGGATGCTGGAAATCTGAAATAAAAACAAGAAATGCTGGAACCACTCAGTAGGTCTGGCAGCATCTGTGGAAAAAGCAGAGTTAAAGTTTCGGGTCAGTGACCCTTCTTCGGAACTGATAAATATTAGAAATGTCACAGGTTATAAGCAAGTGAGGTGGGGGTGAGGCAAGAGATAACAAAGGAGAAGGTGTAGATTGGACAAGGCCATATAGCTGACCATAAGGGCATGGAGCAAAGGCAAACAATATGTTAATGGTGTGTTGAAAGACAAAGCATTAGTACAGAAAAGGTGTTAATGGACTGAATATTGAACAGCAGCAAGTGCAAACATGAAAAAAAAACGGTGGGTAAGCAAACTGAACAAACTAAGATGAAATGAAATAAATGCAAAAAAAAAAAAATTGTAAAAAAAATGTAAAAAAGAAAAAATAACTAAAAATGAAAGTAAAATGGGGGGATCGCCATGCTCTGAAATTATTGAACTCAATGTTCAGTCCGGCAGGCTGTAGTGTGCCTAAGCGGTAGATGAGATGCTGTTCCTCGAGCTTGCATTGATGTTCACTGGAACACTGCAGCAATCCCAGGACAGAAATGTGAGCATGAGAACAGGGGGGGAAGTGTTGAAATGGCAAGCAACCGGAAGCTCAGGGTCCTGCTTGCGGACTGAGTGGAGGTGTTCCGCAAAGCGGTCACCCAGTCTGTGCTTGGTCTCCCCAATGTAGAGGAGACCACATTGTGAGCAGCGAATACAGTATACTACATTGAAAGAAGTACAAGTAAATCGCTGCTTCACCTGAAAGGAGTGTTTGGGGCCTGGGATAGTGAGGAGAGAGGAGGTAAATGGGCAGGTATTACACCTCCTGCGATTGCAGGGGAAGGTGCCATGGGACGGGGACGAGGTGGTGGGGGTAAATGTTGTCCAATCGAGGAATCACATCTAATGTTGGACACTGTGTTTTGAGTTTTGCAAGCACGGGCCACTACCAGGATGCTACCGTCAAGTCAAAAAGACATTCTGCCTATCCCACAAATGAGCAATGTGATACATGAATTTCAATGCCAGTGAGATGCTAGGTATATAGGCTGTATGTCCCAAAGACCGGCGGATCATATCAAACAACATATCCCTTCTGCTGTTCGTAACAGGCAAGGTACGGGCCGTACCCAACAAGCCCATGCTTGCAAAACTCAAAGCACAGTGTCCAACATTAGATGTGATTCCGCAATTGGACAACATTTGATAAATAATCCACAGGGTGCTAAGAATTAACGCTGACAACCAATTTAAGATTGTCAGTAGGGCTCGCAGCGTGGAGCATTTACGTGTACTGGATACTACATATGTTAATACACAGGGCCCTGTTCTTTGCAGACAGGATATGTACAAACATTGCGCCTGTTTCAGCTAAACAAAATAAGTGACAGCCAGTTTCTGGTTCATTCCTCAGGGCAATGCCTTGACCATTCAGAGTCAAGCTGCCTGGTTTAAATTTCAAACAAAGCTTGGCAGTTAACGGTCAGTCACCGTAAATTGGTGCATTCTCCATGGCAATGCCTCTGCCAATCAAGAGTTCACTTGCCAACCAATCAGAACACTCTTCTCATGCAGTATAAGTTGTCGTTTTCCATTACATTGGTAATTCTTACGACTGTCGAGTGCAAGACGAAAAGCTTCGACAACATGTCTCCATTTTCAGCAATACTTAAGTTCTGTACTGCTAAACGACGATTTAGTAGTGTCTTTATGAATAATTATTTCCTCTGCCAAAGACTCAAGTGCTCCTACATGCCAAGTTTCACCTTCCTCTTCAAATAGTGATGCAAAATACTTAAACAACTTTGCCAGTTCTTCACTTTCAAATGCATAGGAATATAGGAACAGCAGGTATTCAGCCAGGCGAGCCTGTTCCGCCATTCATTTAGATCATGGCAGGACATCTACCTCAATGCCACTTTCCTGTGCTATCTCCATATCCCTTACTGTCATTAGTAGCCAGAAATCTATCGTTTTCTGTCTTGAACATGCTCAAGGATTGAACGTCTCTACCCCAGAAGGCTGTGAAAACTCAAAGATTCACCATCCTCTGAGCGAAGAAATTCCTCCTCATCTCAGTCTTAAATGGCCTACCCTTTTTTCTGAGATTATGTCCCCTGGTTCTGGACTCACCAGCCAGGAGAAATATCCTATCTACATCTACCCTATCACACTCTAAGAATTTTATAAGTTTCAATGAGATCATCTCTCATTCTTCAAAACTCTAGAGAAAAAAGGCCCAGTTTCCTCAATCTCTCCTCATAAGATAATCATGCCATCCCAGGGATTAGTCTGGTGAACGTCAGTTGCACTCCCTCTATGGCAAGTATATCCTTCCTTAGATAAGGAGACCAAAACTGCACACAACACTCCAGGTGCGGTCTCACCAAGGCTCTACACAATTGCAGCAATACTTCTTTATTTCTGTATTCAAAATGCCTTGCGATGAAGGGCAAATTACCATTTGCCTTCCTTATTGCTTGCTGCACCTGCATGCTAGCTTTTTTTGTTTATTCATTCATGGGGTGTGGGCGTCACTGGCTAGGCCAGCATTTATCGCCCATCCCAAATTGCTCTGGAGAAGGTGGTGGTGAGCTGCCTTCTTGAACCGCTGCAGTTCCTGTGAGGTAGAGACACCCACTGTGCTGTTAGGAAGGGAGTTCCAAGATTTTGATCCAGCGACAGTGAAGCAACGGCGATACAGTTCCAAGTCAGGATGGTGTATGTCTTGGAGGGGAACTTGCAGGTGATGGCGTTCCCATGCATTTGCTGTCCTTGTTCTTCTAGTTGGTAGAGGTCGCGGGTTTAGAAGGTGCTGCCTAAGGAGCCTTGGTGCGTTGCTGCAGTGCATCTTGTAGATGGTACATACTGCTGCCACTGTGCATCGGTGGTGGAGGGATTGAATGTTTTAGTGACTCATGAACAAAGACACCCAGGTCCCTTTGGACACGAACATTTCCCAACCTCTCACCATTTATGAAATATTTTGTCTCCGTTTTTTCTACCAAAGTGCATAACTTCACACTTATTCGTATTATATTCCATCTGCCATGTTCTTGTCCATTCACTTAGCCTGTCCAAGTCTGTTTGAAGCCTCCTTGTATCTTCCTCACAACTTACATTCCCACCTAGTTTTGTGTCATCAGCAAATTTGGAAATTTACAATTGGTCCTCACATCCAAATCATTTATATAGATTGTGAACAGCTGTTGCCCAAGCACTAATCCTTGCGGTACCCCACTAGTAACAGCCTGCCATCCTGAGAATGACCCATTTATTCCTGCTCTCTGTTTTCCGTCTGTTAATCAATTCTCAATCCATACTAGTGTAGCACCCCCATCCTATGCGCTCTAACTTTGTTTACTAACCTCCTGTGTAGGAATGTTATCAAAAGCCTTCTGAAAATCCATATACACCACATCCACTGGTTCTCTTTATCTATAAGTAACATCCTTAAAAAAACTCCAACATGTTTGTCAAACATGAGTTCCCTTTCATAAACCCATGTTGACTCGGCCCAATCATATAATTATTTTCTCAGTGTCCCGTTATCACATCCTTCATAATAGATTCTAACATTTTCCCTACTACCGACGTCAAACAGGTCTGTTGTTCTCCATTCTCCCTCTCCCTCACTTTTTAACTAGTTGGGTTACATTTGCTACTTTCCAGTCTGCAGGAACCTTTCCGGAATCTATAGAATTTTGAAAGATAACCACCAATGCATCCACTATCTCTATAGCCACCTCCTTCAACACTCTGGGATGTAGCTCATCTGGCCCAGGATTTATCAACCTTCAATCCAGGTTGTTTTTCAAGTACTACCTCTTTACTAATACTAATTTCTTTCAGTCCTTCAGTTTTCACAAGTCCCTTGGTAGCCGACAATTTCTGGAGATTTTCTGTACCTTCTTCCTCGAAGACGGAAACAAAGTAATTGTTTAGTTTCTCCACCATTTCCCTGTTCTCCACAATAAATTCTTCTGTCTCCACCTGTAATGGGCCCACATTTGTCCTCACTAATCTTTTCCTTTTCACATACCTAAAGAAGCTTTTACTGTCCACCTTTATGTTCCTCACTAGCTAAGAATATAAGATGGCTCCTTTGTCTCCAAGTTGTCCAAATTCTTTATTAGCTATTGTCATGCTGGGCCCACACCTGCCAAGAACGAGGCACATGAATTGTCATGAACATTGATTTTTAACTGTTGTTGGAGCGAGGAAATGACTTGTTAAACAGATCAGCCATGGAAAAAAAATTTACATACTAATAAATATCAAAGGTGAGGAAATGCATTCCAGGGCCTGCTAAAGAGGATACAATCCTCAAGGGCCAGGACTGGTTAGACCAGCTGGTGACATGATTACCTGGCTGTTCCAGGGTTTTCTTTTGAACTGGCCACAGAAAGTTTGGAGGAGTGTGTCTGTTTGCTCCTAGACTGAGACGATCTCTCTACTGGCTGCTCCCAACTCTTTCTCACAAACCTCTAAATCCACTGAAGAGATATGAACCACAAGAGAGAAAAGTCTCCTACAGTGAACAAGGTTTAAGAAGAATACTGGGCCCCAACAAAAAGCAAGATCTATCTACAATCAATAACTCTAGTGAGCTCGAAAAACCATAACAACAAATCTTCAGATATTGCCTCAAACTATTCCACTTTATTTTTCTTCTGCTCTTTTCTGTCTCTTGCATGTGTGTATCGTGTATGCATGCTAGCGTGGGTGCGTCGTGTATCCGTAGGTGTTAACCGAATTAGAGTTTAAGTTGAATATATTTCAACTTTTCTTCTTTAAACCTAAGAAAGCCTGTTTGTGCTGGTTGCTTTGCCTTATAATTGGAAAGCAGTGAACAAGGATTCACCAAGGTGGGGGGGTTTAAAAACAGAGTGTTTAAAAATAAAGCCCTGCTACAGTAAGACCAGGTGAAGGCTGAAAGGGAACCCAAGATCTCTTTCTCACCTAGTCGTCACACTATCCTTTTACTTATGTGATTAAGATTCTTTGAGGATTGGACTCCAATGACATGATTGCGATTCAACTGCAATTTTAGCTCAAGGGTTGTACGGAGAAGCTCTTGTGGCTTCTCCTTCAAATATATTGGTGGCAAGTAGCTGGGGCCAGAACAGGCCCAGAAACCGATTTGGACATAGACAATGCTGAGATGTGTTCTGAGCAGCCCATGTTGAACTGTGATTCCATAGGCAGACAACTAATATATGAAAAACAGAAGAGATTTTCCTTTAGAGACCAAACGATAGGCAATTCATGAGTAAAGTCTGGTTATTCAGGAATATATCTTGTACTTTGGTATTGAAAAACCCGAGGGCTGATTTTAACTTTCAGCAGGATAGTGGCAAGCAGTGTTTGGTAGCAAACCATCTGGTCCTCTACAGTGTCAGCCCCAGGAGATTTTAACTTGTGAAAGGGGCTGTATAAATCCAAGTCTTTTCTTCCATATTGTTAACAAAACACTAAATTTCTCCTTTCTTTAACTGTACGCTGATGGTGCGAAGAGCATGTCTATCATCAATAAAAACTTTCCATTGTATGGCTGTAACTGACTGCCTTTAATTGTTAAGACTACCCATCCTGAAAATTATAAAGCTGGGCAATTTAGCTGATGAAGTCAAGATTCTGTCAAGGCTACAGCAACATGCCCATCCATTTTAGTTCCTCAACTTCATTTCAATGTTTGTACATTCACATTTAAATACAGCCACTTTGATGCATTCGTCTTCATACCCCTTTGCCATCATTCCTGCTCAACAATTTGAAAACCAACTTCCCATCTCACGTATAGTGCAGTGTTTCTCAGAATTATTTCTCAAGCTCAGCAACTTTGAGCTTAAATGAGCCCACCTGAACACCCTTCTTACACCAGTCATTGTCCTTGGCAAAGACTTAAAAAAAAACTCAAACATCATGCAAGTTCCACTGTCCTGTTATAATGAATGGAACTGAAAGTTTTGGAAACTCAAATAGCTGAAAGTAGTTTTAAGGCAATTACTCTTTAGTGCCAAACTCCAGTTAAGCCAAACTCTCTGACCACTTCTTACTTTGCTGGCATCTTACAACGTTTGCTTCTTGATTGTACAATCTATTTACCTTTGTGCTCATCAGATGAAGAGTGTTAGTACTTGGAAACTGAACATTTTCCATTAAACATAACCAGTGTTGGAATCATGCAACATTAATATTAAATGCAGTATGGTTAAATAAAGAATAATGCTCCCTCTACTCAGCAACCCTTACTGTTCAACCGAGATTTTTTTTTATTTCCCAGTCTAAATGCAATTGTCAATCTAATGCCAATGTTACAACCAGATAAGGAAAGAGTTCTTTAATTTAATATCCGTGTGGTGAAATTAATGTGCCTCATTCTTGGCTGGGGGGTGGGGGGGGGCCTGCAATGACACCAACTAGTTGCCAATTTTTTCTTATTTGGAGGAGGGGGAGAAAAAGAGGAGAGTTTTTTTTGTAGAACAGAAGCTGGGTTAAAAATTCCCAAACTTCATGTAGGACACTTACACAGCAGCAGACAGAAGAGACTTTTATGCCAGTTGTCTGGGCTGGATTCAAGCAGGCTATATGCCCTGACAACATCCTGGCAAGAGCACTCAAGACTTATGCTCCAAAACTTGCAGCGTCCCTAGCCAAGCTGTTCCAGTACAGCTACTACACTGGCATCTACCTGGCAATGTGGAAAATTGCCCAGGTATGTCCTGTACACAAAAAGCAGGGCAAATCCGACCTGGCCAATTACCGCCCCATCAGTCTGCTCTTGAATCATCAGTAAAGTGATGGAAGGGGTTGTCGACAGTGCTATCAAACGGCATTTGTTCAGTAATAAACTACTCAGTGATGCTCAGTTTGGGTTCCGCCAGGGCCACTCAGCTCTTGACCTCATTACAGCCTTGGTTCAAACATGGATAAAAGAGCTAAACTCAAGAGGTGAGGTGAGAGTGACTGCCCCTGACATCAAAGCAGCATTTGACGGAGTATGACATCAAGGAGCCCGAGCAAAACTGAAGTCAATGAGAATCGGGGGAAAACTCTCGGCTGGATGGAATCGTACCTAGCACAAAGGAAGATGGTTGTGATTGTTTGAGGGCAATCATCTCAGCTCCAGGACATCACTGCAGGAGTTCCTCAGGGTAGGGTCCTAGGCACAACCATCTTCAGCTGCTTCATCAATGACCTTCTTCAATCATAGGGTCAGAAGAGGGGATGTTCGCTGATGATTGCACAATGTTCAGCACCATTTGCAACTCCTCAGATACTGAAGCAGTCTGTGTAGAAATGCAGCAAGACCTGGATAATATCCAGGCTTGGGCTGATAAGTGGCAAGTAACATTTGCGCCACACAAGTGCCAGGCAATGACCATCTCCAACAAGAAAGAATCCCCCTGATTCCCATTGACCTCAGTTTTGCTCGGGCTCCTTGATGCCATACTCGGTCAAATGCTGCCTTGATGTCAAGGGCAGTCACTCTCACCTCACCTCTTGAGTTCAGCTCTTTTGTCCATGTTTGAACCAAGGCTGTAATGAGGTCAAGAGCTGAGTGGCCCTGGCAGAACCCAAACTGAGCATCACTGAGTAGGTTATTGCTAAGCAAGTGCCGCTGCATGGCACTGTTGATGACACCTTCCATCACTTTACTGATGATTGACAGTAGGCTGATGGGGCGGTAATCGGCCGGTTGGACTTGTCCTGCTTTGTGTGTACAGGACATACCTGGGCAATTTTCCACATTGCAGGGTAGATGCCAGTGTTGATTTTCTTTGATAAGGTGCCACATAATAGTCTAATGAAAAAGGTCAGAGCATATGGAGTCAGGGGACAAATATCAGAATGGATAGCTAGCTAGCTGCAAGACAGAAAGCAGAAAGTACTCCTCAACGCCACTCTAATCCTTCTACCAATTAATTTAAATCTTTGCCCCCTTGTTATTGGGGGCAATACTAATGGAAATAGATCCTTCTTATCCACTCTATCTTAAGCCCCTCGTAATTTTAGACACCTCAATCAAGTCTCCCCTCAGCCAAAGAAGATCCAAAGAAAATGACCCCACAAACCCAATCTTTCTTCATAACCAAAATTCTCCATTTTTGGCAACTTCTTTGTGACTCTCTCTGGCGTGATCACTTCCTTCCTATAATGCATTGTCCAGAACTGTATGCAGCATTCTAGATTTTTTAAAATTCTTTTTTGTGGAATGTGGGCATCGCTGGGTAGGCCAGCATTTGTTGCCCATCCCTAATTGCCCTTGAACGGAGTGGCTTGCTAGGCCATTTCCAAAGGCAGTTAAGAGTCAACCACATTGCTGTGGGTCTGGACCTGGTAAGGACCAGACCAGGTAAGGACAGCAGATTTCCTACCTTAAAGGCCATTAGTGAACCAGATGGGTATTTACAACAATCGAAAATGGTTTCATGGTCACCATTAGACTAGCTTTGAATTCCAGATTTATTAATTGAATTCAAATTTCACCATCTGCCATGGTGGGATTCGAACCCATGTCCCCAGAGCATTAGCTTGGGCTCTGGACTACTACTTCAGGGCTGTTACCACTATGCCACCGCATAGTTTTCACGTTTTACATAGTTCTAACATAACCTCCTTGCTCTTCTACTCTATGCCTTGGCTACTAAAAGGAAGTATTCCGTATGCCTTCTTAACCATCTTATCTACTTGTCCTGTTACCTTCAGGAATCTCTGGACATGCATTTCAAGGTCCCTCTCTTCCTCTACACTTCTCAGAATCTGACCATTTATTGTATATTCCCTTGCTTTGTTTGCCCTCCTCAAAAGCACTACCTTACATTTCTCCAGAATGAATTCCATTTACCACTTTTCTACCCACCTAACCAAAACATCGATATCTTCCTGCAGTCTGCAACTTTCTTCCTCACTATCAACCACACAGCCAATTTTTGCATCATCTGCAAACTTTTTAATTCTACCCCCTACATTTAAGCCTAAATCATTGATATTGACCATGGAAAGCAAGGGACCTAGCACTGAGCCCTGTGGAACCTCACTGCAAACACTCTTCCAGTCACAAAAACACCAGTCAACCATTACCCTTTGCTTCCTGCCACTGAACCAATTTTGGATCCAACTAACCACTTTCCCTGGAAACCCATAGGCTTTTACGTTTCTGAACAGTCTACCATGTGGGTCCTTGGTAAAATCCATGCAGAATTCATCAAGTGCGCTACCATCAATCCTCCTTGTTACCTCTGCAAAAAATTCAATCAAATTCATCACACAACCTTCCTTTAATTAATCCATTCCAACTGGCCTTGATTAACATACAATAGCTGCTTTGTGTTCTTCACTAGAACTATGGTCCTGCATGCAAACATGTGCACTGACACAGTAGAATTAAAGATCGATAAAATTCTGATCAAAGCAGGGCGAGCAGTTAAGATTTGTTCTCAAGTTGCATTATGGGGGCTGTGAAGTCCTTCCTGTTCAGTCAAAATACATGCTCAGCGAAAAATAAAGCTATTGGTTCGAGTATCATAATCATCATGATCTTGAATCGCATTATATAATTATAATTTCTCATAGCGAAGAGTTAAAAGCTAATCTGTTATATTCTAATACTATCTTAACAAAATAGCGAAAATTATTCAGACAACTTACATATCAAAATATCCTGTTCAAATCTATCCACAAATGAAAATAAGTTTTACTATTATCAAACTTAGCGGAAAAAATGAATGGATAACTGTACATTAGATTCAGAAGGATTTAACCCCTTTCTGATTAAATTCAAAGGTGAGAAACCATCACTTTCAACCGTTATGGTACCCACCCCATATTGCATTCCTCCAGGGAAAGTGGGCAGTAAACTTATTCCAAAGTCTCTGAAGACCACACTGTCATTGGTCAGTGGTACATTGATACTTCTTCCTAAGATTGTTATTCCCTTCCAGTAAGGAAGGAACTTGCATCTACTCATCACGTTCTCTCCAACAGCCTGGCTGAAATATAGGCCCGAAATTTACACGAGGTAGCTACTGCTTGGCCAGTTGTTTCTCGGCAAGTACGATGGAAACCCTATTTCTGCTACACTTCTAGCAAAGTTATAGCAGGGGAGCAGGAGCACCTTCAATTAGTATTTGACAATCACTGTGCATCACAACACACTGCGCTCCTTAGATAAGAGTGCAGGTGGGCTCTTGTGTTTGCTAACGCACAGAGTGTGAAGCAGAGTGATCGGAAAACTGTGCGCTTCATTAACAGTGATAAAGCCAGGAATTTGGTGCAAGTGGGAACTTGGTGCAGAGGGAGGAGGAGGTGCTGCTTTAAATTTTTTTTTAAAATTTTACCTCCAGTAGCTGGTGAGTGTCTTGGTTTTGCCTCGAAGCTAGGAGACTGTAACTTTCTACTACTTACCTTTATCAAATACATAACTAATTAATTCATCGAATAAATAAATAAGGTTAGACAGATATGGCGGGGCAGATAGTTTGCCCTAACCACAGCACGTGGGAAATTGTGGAGAGCACTATGACCACAGACAATCATATCTGTGCTAAGAGTCTGCAGCTGGAGCAACTTTGGTTCTGAGTTGTTGCGCTGGAGTCTGAGCTGCAGATTTTGCAGGACATCAGGGAGGGGGAAGAATTATTTGGACACTTTGTTCCAAGAGACAGTCACACCCCTTAGGTTAAGCAGAACTTTAGCACAGGTCAATGTTCAGGGACAGGAGGGTATGACTGCGAGCCAGGCTGGTATGGCAATCCAGGATGTTGTGATGGAGGAGCTTCGGCCTTTGACTAACAGGTACGAGGTACTTGTTACCTGTATGGATGAGAACAAGGACTGCAGGGTGGATAGGCAAATTAACTATAGCACATGGTGCAGGAAATCATTCTATTGGGTGTAGCGAAAAGGAATGTAGTAGTGATAGGGGACAGTTAGGTCAAGGGGATAGAAACTGCTCTCAGCAACTGCGACCAGGAGGTCTGAAGGGTCTGTTGCCTGCCCAATACTAGAGTTAAAGACATCTCCTTTTGCACCTGGAGATCAACTTGGAGTGGGAGGAGGAGGATCCAGTTGTCGTGGTCCATATAGGAACCAACAACATAGGTCGAGCTAGGAACGATAATCTTCTGAGAGGATTTGAGCATTTAGGGTCCAACTTAAAATGTAGAACCTCAAAAGGTAAAAATATCTGGATTGTTACCTGAGCTATGCAGCAATTAGCATAGAGTCATGAAGATTTAAATCAAGAATTAAACATGTGGCTCAAATAGTGGTGGGAAGAAGTAGTTTTGACTCATGGGGCACTGCCACCAGTACTCGGGGAAGAGGGAGCTGTTCCATTGGAATGGACTCCACTTAAACCAAGCTTGGCTCAGTGTCCTGATGAACCGTATAACTAGGGCTATGGATAGGGCTTTAAACTAAAAGAGTGGTGGGGGAAGTGGACAGGTGAAGGGAGATTTAGAAATCCAAAGAAAGAAGTCGAGGCAATCATGCAGTGTAGCTATTTGGGGAAAGACAATCAGAGTGGGAAAGGAAGGGACAGAGAGTTTAACGGGGGTAATAGTGTATCAGCGGATAAGTTCCATGCGAAGAATAGCAGTAAAAAAAAAAATTAAAGGCTCTTTATCTGAATGCGTGAAGATTTTGTAATAAGATAGGTGAATTTGTGGCAGAAATAGAGATAAATGGTTTAGATCATGGTGGATTTAATCTTCATATAGACTGAAAAAATCAAATTGGTAAAGGGTAGTCTGGAAGATGATTTTGTAGAATGCTTTTACAACCGTTTCCTAGAAGAATATGTTGTGGAACCAACTTGGGATGAAGCTATTTTAGGTCTAGTATTGTGCAAAGAGGGAGGTTTAATTAGTAATCTCAGTAAAAGATCCTTTGGGAAAAGCGATCACAATACAATTGAATTCCACATTCAGTTTGAGAGCGACACACGCCAGTCCCAAAGAATCTTAAACAAAGCCATTACATAGATATGAGGGGAGAGCTGGCTAAGGTTGATTGGGTAATTAGACTAAAAGGTATGGCGGTAAATAAACAGTGGGAAATATTTAAAGATGTTTTATCAATACATTAATAAGAGGATAACTAAGGAAAGAGTATTGCCCATAAAAGATCAAAAAGGTAACCTGTGTGTCAGGGTAGAAGATGTTGGTATGGTTCTTAATGAATACTTTGTGTCCGTCTTCAGAAAAGAGGGGGACGTGATGCAGATATTGTAGTTAAGGAGGAGAGTGAAGCATTGGATGTGATGAACATAGGAAGAGAGAAAATATTAATTGGATTGGTATCCTTGAAAGCGGATTAATCACCAGGGCCAGATGAAATGTACTCAAGGCTGTTAAAAGAAGCCAGGGAGGAAATAGCAGAGGGTCTGACCATCATTTTCCAGTCCTCACTGGATACATGTGCGGTGCCAGAGGATCAGAGGACTGCGAATGTTGTATCTTAGTTTAAAAAGCGAGTCAGGGATAGACCAAATAATTACAGGCCAGTCAGTCTAACCTCAGTAGCGGGCAAATTATTGGAATCAGTTCTGAGAAACAGGATAAACTGTCAGTTGGAAGGGCACAGGTTAATCAAGGATAGTCAGCATGGATTTGTTAAGGGAAGATCTTGTCTGACTACTTTGATTGAATTTTTTGAAGAAGTAACAAGGAGGATTGACGAGGGTAACGCAGTTGATGTGATCCACATGGATTTTAGCAAGGCTTTTGACAAGGTCCCACATGGCTGACTGGTTAAAATAAACGTCCATGGGATCCAGGTAAATGTAGCAAGCTGGATATAAAATTGGTTCAGTGGCAGGAAACAAAGGTTAATTGTTGACAGATGTTTTTGCGACTGGAAGGCCGTTTCCAGTGGTGTTCCGCAGGACTCAGTACCAGATGCCCTGATTTTTGTGGTATATATTAACAATTCGGACATAACTGTAGGGGACGTGATCAAGAAGTTTGCAGACAACACAAAAATTGATCGTGTGGTTGATAGCAAGGAGGATAGCTGTAGACTGCAGGAAGATATTGATGGACTGGTCAGGTGGGCAGAAAAGTGGCAAATGGAATTCAACCTGGAGAAGTATAAGGTGATGCATTTGGGGAAGTCAAACAAGGCAAAGGGATATGCAATTAATGGGAGAATACTGAGAGGTGTAGAGGAAGTGAGGGACCTTGGAGTGAATGTCCACAGATCCCTGAAGGTAGGTCAGGTTGCTAAGATGGTTAAGAAGGCATATGGAATCCTTTCCTTTATTAGCTGAGGTTTAGAATATAAGAGCACAGAGGTTATGCTGGAACTGTATAACTCATTAGTTAGGCCACAACTTGAGTACTGTGTGCAGTTCTGGTCACCTCATTACAGAAAAGATGTAATTGCACTAGGGACGGTACAGAGGAGATGTAGCTATGAGGGAAGATTGGATAGGCTGGGGTTGTTCTCCTTGGAACAGAGGAGGCTGAAAAGAGATTTGAGTGAAATGTACAAAATTGTGAGGGGCCTGGATAGAGTGGATGTGAAGGGCCTATTTACCTTAGCAGAGAGGACAATGACTAGGGGGCATAGATTTAAAGTGATTGGTAGAAAAGATTAGAGGGGAGACGAGGAAAACTTTTTTCATCCAGAGGGTGGTCAGGGTCTGGAACTCACTGCCTGAAAGAGTAGTAGAGGCAGAAATCCTCAACTCATTTAAAAGGTGTCTGGATATGCACCTCAAGTTCCGTAACCTGCAGGGCGACGGACCAAATGCTAGAAGGTAAGATTAGGCGGATTGGCTCATTTTTCGGCAGGCTCAGACACGATGGACCAAGTGGCCTCTTTCTGTGCCGTAAACCTTCTATGATTCTTTGAAATAATTCAAAATATTCAACAAAAATACATTCTATTAAAAAACAAAAGCTCAGCAAGAAAGATCCATCTGTGGCTTACTAGAGAAGTTAAGGATAGTATTAGATTAAAAGAAAAAGGCTTATAATGCTGCAAAAAAATATTAAGCCAGAGGATTGGGAAATTTTAGAAACCAGGTAAGGGCAACCAAAAACTTGATAAAAAGGGGAAAAATAGAAAGACGGTAAACTAGCCAGGAATATAAAAACAGATTGCAAGAGCTCTTACAAGCACATAAAAAGGAAAACGGCTAATGTAAACATTGGTCCCTTAGAAACAAAGACAGGAGAAATTATCATGAGGAATGAGAAAATAGCAGAGACATTGAACAAATATTTCTGTGTTTTCACAGTAGAAGACACAAATTACATACTAGAAATAGAGGGTAACCAAGAAGCTAATAAGAGTGAGGAACTTACGGCAATTAATATCAGCAGAGAAAAAGTATTGAGAGAAATTTAAGGGACTAAAAATTTTCAGGACCTGATGGCCTACATTCTACGGTTCTATAAGAGGTAGCTACAGAGATAGTGGATACGCTGGTTATGATTTTACAAAATTCCTTAGATTCTAGAACAGTCCCAGTGGATTGGAAGTTAGCAAATGTAACACTTCTATTAAAGAAAGGAGCAAGAGAGAAAACTGGGAACTACAGGCCAGTTAGTCTGACATCAGTTGTCAGGAAAATGCTGGAATCTGTTAAGGAAGTCTTAACAATACACTTAGAAAATCATAATATGATTAGAGAGAGTCAACATGGTTTTATGAAAATCACGTTTGACAAATTTATTAAGAGTTTTTTGAAGATGTAACTACTAGGGTAGATAAAGGACAGCCAGTAAATGTAGTATACTTTGATTTCCAAAAGGCACTCAATAAGACACCACTCAAAGATTAATACACATAATAAGGGCTCATGGAGTTGGGGATAATATATTAGCAAAGAAGGATTGGTTAATGCACAGGAAGTAGAGTGTTGGGAGAAACGAGGCATTTTCACATTGGCAGGCTGTAACTAGTGGAGTGCCGCAAGTGTCAGTGCTGGGGCCTCAGCTATTTACAATTATTCATGGCTTAGACAAAGAAACCAAGAGTAAAGTATCCAAGTTTGCTGGTGATACAAAGCTAGGTGGGAATGTAAGCTGTGAGGAGGACACAAAGAAGCTGCAAAGAGATATGGACAGGCTAAGTGAGTGGGAAACAAGGGGGCAGATGGAATATAATGTGGGGAAGTGGGAGGTTATTCACTTTGGTAGTCAGAATAGAAAAGTAGATTTTTTTTTTTTAAAAGGTGTGGAACTTTTAAATGTCAATGCTCAGAGACTTGGATGTACTCATAGAAGGAACGCAGAAAGTTATCATGCAGGTACAGCAAACAATTAGGAAGGCAAATGGCATGTTGGCCTTTATTGCAAGGGGATTGGAGTGCAACAAGGAAGTGTTGCTGCAATTATATAGGGCTTTGGTGAGACCACACCTGGAGTAGTGTATACAGTTTTGGCCTCCATATTTAAGGAAGGATATACTTGCATTGGGGATGGTACAGCAAAGGTTCACTAGATTGGTTCCTGGGATGAGACGGTTGTCCTATGATGAGAGGCTGAGTAAATTGAGCTTATGAGAATGAGAAGTTATCTCATTGAAACATAAAAAGTTTCTGAAGGGACTTGACAGGGTAAACATTGAGAGGTTGTTTCCCCTGGCTAGGAAATATAAAACATAGGGGCACAGTTACAGCATTAGGTATAAACATTTAGGACTGAGATGAGGAGAAATTTCTTCACTCAGAGGGTTATGAATCTTTGAAATTGTCTACCCCACAGAGTTGTGGATGCTTCATCATTGAGTATATTTAGGGCTAAGATAGACAGATTTTTGGTCTCTCAGGGAATCAAGGAATATGGGGAGCGGGTGGGAAAGTGGAGTTGAGGCAGAAGATCAGCCATGAACGTATTAAATGGCAGAGCAAGCTCAAGTGTCCATATGGTCGACTCCTGCTGTTTACGTTTTTTTATATATAAGGGGTTCAAGAAATTCTGCTGTGGAATCTCTTTCACAAGTCAAAATTATGCATTTAGATTTCCTTTTGGTAAAAATACCATATTGGTATTACTAGAGGAAGGAAAAAGGAAATTCAACATGTGGACTCCACATTATAAGGAACTTCAACAATATTGCTTGCTTAAAACATATAGTATATATAGTATACCTGGATCAAAATTGTCTCCAAATATTCTTTTAGCAGGAAGCTTCAGGGGAAATTGAGGGTACTGCTTCTTTAGCTAACACAGATAGAAAAAGAAGCCATATTAGTATTTGTTTTACAAAAACATTTCTATTGAATATCTTATTTCTGTAGCAGAGAACTCACAATATAGAATTGTGGAAGGGTGTTTCTAGATCACAGAGTGGATCTCAGTTTTTTTCATGGGTGTTTTGTGGTTTGATGCTTATTGGCTTGCCAAACCTGTTTTTTTGATGACACTGTTAAAAACATTCCCCATGTAGAAGTCACCTGATCACATAAATATCAAGATCAGCAGACAATTGTTGTTTAAATTTCTGGCTCCAGTTCAAAGCAAATATTGAGATGATTGTCTTTCTTTTTGTGTTGTATCCGTGACAAATTCAGACAGTCAAGTGTTTCTGCTGGAATACATACCAACCTGCACACTACTATTCTTAATGCTAGGGTCCTGTGCATCTCCCCCAATATTCACTTGGTGGTTTTCAGCTGTATTGACCCCACTATCAAGAACTCCCACCCTAAAACCCTTCACTTTGTTACTTCCTGGTTTTCTTTTTAAAAAACTACTCAAAACCTTCCCTTGACTTTGCTTTCCATCAACTATCTAGAATCCTCAAATGTTCAGTCCATCTCTTCCCTATGTGAAACACTTTGGGTGTTTATTTTCAGCTGATTTCAGTGCCTTGTTACTTTCATGCCAGTGTCCTGGTACTATTTGAAGGGAACTGTCCAAATAGGACTTCAGGTCAAATTTAACTGCTCTTTCATAAGGGATGTTTGTACATTGACAAATGCTTGTTTTTAAAAAAATGCCTTTTTAGATTTATTTTCTACTTCTGACACTCTGATGCGTCACATCTTGAGTGTGATGGATGCTCTCCATATAAATCAAGATAGATGTGTCTCTGCTCACTGGGATCAGGCTAAATTTAGCACAGAAATATACTATGAAACTGGTTGATGGGCATGGGTTAGAAGTGAACCTGTATTTGTTCTTCAGTAGATCCAAAATCATTGTATACAATTAGCTCTTTCCTTTTCTTTGATCTTCCTTGTAAACAGCCGATGGCAAAAATGGAGTTCTGCCATGTTGAATTTATCTTAACTTGCATTTTTATTGTTAGAACAAGCATGCAACTCACCAAGACTCCTTCAACAGCACCTTCCAAACCCGTGACCACTACCACCTAAAAGAACAAGGGCAGCAGATGCATGGGAACACCAACACCTGCAAGCTCTCCTCAAAGCCACACACCATCCTGACTTGGAACTATACTGTTGTTCCTTCACTGTCGCTGGGTCAAAATCCTGGAATTCCCTTCCTAACAGCGCTGTTGGTGTGCCTACACCCCAAGGACTGCAGCGGTTCAAGAAGGCAGCGCACCATCATCTTCTCAAGGGCAATTAGGGATGGGCAATAAATACTGGCCTAGGCATCGACCCCCACATCCCACAAACTAATAAAAAAATGTAAGGGGTTAACGCCCAAGGCCACATAAAAAGTGTATATATATTTTATATGTATTTGATATATTAGAAGTATTGCATATAGTGCACATTTCCCTAGGTGTAACACTTCCCAGCACACTTTGCTCATTGGCTTAAGATAAAATAGCAGAAAACTAGAACATGAAATAGTAGAAGCATTCAAGTCAAATGCAAAACACGTTGTTAGAAAAATTCTATGAAGAAACTACTAAGAACTTATGAAAACAATCAATCATGAGTTACCAGTCAGGAGATGATACTAATAAAAGATATGAGAAGTTAAACCAATCAAATTGATCACATTATTTGAAAAATAAAATCCCTACTTTTTTGCCTTCAACCAAGCATAGGCTAAAAACAAAAGTTTTGCATTTTATAAAAACTATTAAAAACAAACATTATTAAACTGAGATGAATGATTACTTAATCGGTTTTGATGGTTTTGATTGAGGAATGAATGTTGGCTTGGAAATAGGGAGAAATCACTTCTCTTAGAAAGTGATGTGGAATCTTCTATCTTGAAAAGGCAGGTGGGACTTTGGTTAATAGCTCATATCTACAAAAATATGATTTATCTATGTCTGATATTAAAGCTCAATCTTGGGTCAATTTATAACTTTGGCAATGAAAAGCTTAAAACATTTCAAAAAACAAAAAACGTTGATCGAGTCATTCGTCAGTTCAAGCATTACTTTTTTACTGTCAGAGCCACAATTGGCAGAAGCTTAGGTGAAGATCAATTATTTTTCTGCCCAGGCCTTGCAAGTACAGAGAAAATTGTAGCGTCAACAATGCTCACTTTTGTTACGAGTGCGCTTCTTTTTTTTTGTTAAAATATGTTTAAGGACTTATAGTTGAATTATGGACATTGATTCACCTGGAATCTTGAAGAGATGCTGAACTTTGTTTTTTTTTTAAAAAAGAAGTCACCGGAAGGTTCCTGGACTTGGCTTGTAAACAAGTCTTACTGGAAGGCACCTGTCTGTGGAAAATCACCCAGCAAGGGTTATTTTTGACTTGGGGAGATGTTTACAAAAAGTGACATGCCAAGATTTATAGAGGTTTGAACTGTTAGAAAAGACAGTTGGTTTTTGCCTGCTAAAGACGACCCAGCTCATCTCTCTCTCACACACACACAAGGAAATCCTGCATTCAGTGTGTCAGTTTCCTATTCCCTCCTGTATTTGAAGAAACCGTGCATATTTGAAGAAACCCTGCATATCGAATGTGTGGGAACTGAAACCCTTGTTGCTGCATTTCTGCTGTCAGACCCATCTGAAGCCTCTGTAGATGCATTTCTTGGAAAGCCTACCCAAACCGTTCTTCAACATCGCCTGGAAAGAACTGTTCTAGGAAGATCCCAGTGACAATCCAAAACCAGGGACAAGTATTCAGCCCAAGTGTTTTTTTTTCTGTTTTCTTTGTAACAGTGCTGAACAAAAATCCCTTATGTTTTTCCAGTTAATTGGTGTATGTATATGTGTGTGTGTGAGGGGCTAAGATAAATAAGGGGCTTTAATATTTCAATTTGTGTATGTGTTACTTCAATATTGGTTAAGACTTGTTTTATAATAAACTGATAATTTTGTTGTTCATTCAAGAAACTTGAAGAATAGAGTAAATGATTGACCATATCGATAAGTGGGAAAATTTAAATATATGTTGTGACCTGTGGAGAAGTGGGACTAAACTAAACAGTGCACTTCTCCCACCTCAGCCTTAACACTTTGTGGTAAACTTTTAAATTTTAACTTTTCGAAACAAATTCTTCACAAAATAACTGCCTTTTTATGAGTACTACATATTTGAAGAAAGATCCTTATATTAGAGAATGTCTTTAAATGAAAGCTGTAAGTTCTGGATGAATATTCTGAAATATAAAATATCTAAAGGTTAATTCCGATTGAAGTTCAGAGTACTTGGATGGTGTGCATCTACCTGCAGAAAAGCATGAATCAAGTATTATTGTGCACACGCTTGCTCGTGCGCACACACAAACAAACTTACTGTGTTGTACAATTTGTCAAACTCGGCATAGCGTCTCAAGACAAACCATTCATTCCTACCCACTGTCACTAGCACTTTGTAAACCTGTAGGAAAGAAACAAGAAAAGTTACAGTAGGAAGAAAACAATTTGAAAATGTCATCAAGCCCAGCCAACCCATCAGCGTATAACAAGTCATAACACATTCCACCAATCTTTGTTTAGTGAACACTTCATCTAAATGTTAAGTGAATATCTTCTGCACTCTCTCCATAGTCTTGATAGCCTTCCTCAAGTAGGGTGGCCAAAACTGGACATAACATTCTAACCACAGTATAAGCAGTAATTGGCATAGGTTTAGGGTGAGCCTTATGCTTTTGTACTCTATACCCATAATTTATCGAACTTAGGATCCCAATGCTTTTTTTCATAAAAACCAAAGAGAATTAATCCTGTAATTTTGATAATTTAATCCCCACAGCTGGCTGTTCATTCAGGCAGAATCTGATAATGCACTACCTATGCCCTCCTTAACCCCAAGATGAGCTTCAAATGTTACAACCAGTTCATCAAGACGAATACTTTCACCTTCAGTAAACTGTCTGCTTATGTTGTTACCACACCCCACCAGTAAAGAAATTCTCAATCATGCTTTCATTATCGTTTAGCCTTTATTTCTCAAATATTCTCCCTCAAGACCTCCCCAGTTCATTACATAAACTACAATACATCCAGAACTTTGCTGCTCATACTTTATCCTGTATTAAGTTTTCCAAGCTCACGTTGTCGCCTTCCCCTACCCTACTCCTTGCAATCCTCCAATATCTTCTTTCTCCGAGCACAACCACATTCAATCATTTCCTCTAATTATTCTCTTTATACCTACTCCAGTTGCCCAACCTACTCATAAAACACACTGGGGTGTAGCATTATCTGAAAGGTGCTAGAAAAGTGCTAGTTGTTATTATATAAATGGTGAGATTCATCATTCACTCAGTGGCTCTACAGAGTCCAGCTTTAATTTTAGCCAGTTTAACAGAAAGGTCTTGTTCTATACTTACAGTGTATCGCTTCTTTTTCTCACGATGTTCATCAAAGCTGGGAATACTGACATTGGGGGGAGTTGATTTTGAATCCATTTTTGTTCCTGGACAAACAACTGCAAATACTAGCACCAAAATTGAAGAAATGGTGGAAGTTGAATTTTATGGGCGTTTATCCAAAGTCACTAACTTGTGCAAATTCAGAAACTCATGTGCACAGACCCATACATCCATGATGACACCTAGAAAAGAACAAATTATCTTATTTGGATGACACCAATTGTGACAATCCTGGTTTTATGCTGTGTCAGGTTATAGAACATTTCTGTTATACATGTTTATGTAAAACTATAGCTAGATCAATGCACTAGACTTCATCTTTAAGTGGACCTACTTTTTGCTGTTTTTAAACAACTTTCTTCATCTTGACATAGGGTCTTGTGCGTATAATCCAAACCTGAAACCTGTTGTCTGGAGTGGACAAGGAGATTCTTCATCGAGAGTACAGCCCACTTTTGTTTACTGTATTACATGATCAGGTTAAAATGATCTGAATGATTTTTCAGACACTTAACGTGGAGACTGAGTCATTATCTATAATGGCTGATCTATCAAAAGCATTCTGCTGTGAAAGTAGTTGCTTTAAGATTGACATCTGGATACGAAAACCTACTTTTTTAGGGCAGAAAGGTGTTTTTCAAAGATCGCAGCCTTCAATTTAAAGGAAATAGAGGCTTATCTGGTCAGTCATCCAAGTTTTTGAGTTTATTCAGTATACATTTTTTCAACTTATGCAGTAAAGATAGAACTCTGGTGACAAAGGCATAGTTCACACACAAATCACTAGACTCAGTTTAAAGACTCTGAAAAGGAGCAGAATTCAACTGTTTTTGTTATTTTGGTTTTAGAAAATGGTTTAAAGTGTTGGTATAAATTAGGCACTGTGCTGTTCTTCATCTGCTTATCTCACTTGCTTCTCTACAAATTTTCGTTTGCAATAGTTAAAGCAAGTTAAAACAAACAAGATTTATGGAGATTTTCCACATATTGAAGAGGACTAAAGCAAATCGGCCACCAACATGAATAAAAAATATAAAACAACTTGGAGAAAGGCCAATTAATCTTGTGGCACATATTCACCATGCATAAAATTCAAATTTTTGGATCATAGCAGGCTTACAAAAGCTGCTTTCTATCACAGAGATGAAGGGAGAATTGGAAACAGCCCAAATTGTAACCATTAAATAATTACAAAAAACATACAAATCAAGGAAAATGGAGCAAACCATATAGAAAATAATGATCAGTGGTGCCCCCTGGGACCTATATGGCAATCTAAGCTCTTCACTATATAGATGATTTAGATGAAGGAATAGAGAGCCATATATCTAAGTTTGCTGATGACACTCAGAGGCAAAGTGGAAATAATAGGTGAGGTGACTCTAGCTCTTGCTTTGTGTAACAAACCAGTGATAGTTAAACCAGTTACGGTAAGGGAGTATCCTGGCAATAGTGACTATAATATTAGAGTTTGGTGTCATAGTCTTAGTAAGATCAATTTTGAGTCAAATGAGGAAGCAGTTAATGAAGATACACTGGAATTGATGAATAGAGCAACAGAATGTTAGAAAAGAAGTGGAGTGCAAGGATTACAAAGGCAATTTATGCCAATGGTTGATAAACAATAGGAATAAAAGGAAATCTATGGGAGCAACAAGGGACATAACAGAAGGAATAATTACATATTTACAAGAACAAATATAGATAGAGTCTTTAATGTAGAAAAATGCCTTGAAGACACTTCATAGAAACAGACTAAAATGGGGCTATACCAAAACAGGGGATGTTGGGAAGAGTCACTTAGTCAAAAAGGAGGGTTTTGAGCAAGCCACAAAGGAGGAGAGGGAGTTGGAGGGGAGAAATTTAGAGCGCACATTCCAAAATATAGGACTTAGATGGCTGAGAGATAGGCCACCAATGTTGGAGGAAAGGAAGAGGGACTGCATAAGAGGCCAGAGTTGGAGAAATACAGAATTTTCAGAGGGTAATACAAAGTTTATAGAGATGGGGGTACGGTTGGTATAAGAGGGTGAGGCCATGAAGGAGTTTAAACACAGGGATGATCATTTTAAATTTGAGGTGTTTATGGGACCAGAAGCTAATATAAGTCAATAAGCATAGGGTGATGGATGAGAGGGACCCAGTGGAGCATAGGTTACAGACAACAGAAATTTGTATGATCTTAAATTTATGGAAGATGAAGGATGGCTAACTGACTACAGAGCATTGGAATATTCCGGTTTGCAAGTGACTATGGCATGAATGACAATTTCAGTAGCATATGGGCTGAGGTGGGGCAGAGGTGAGTGTTTTTACAAAGGTGGAAGTAGACAATCTTTGATGGAGGATATGGCACCAAAATATAACCCTCAGGTTTACTGGTTAGCAGACTAGAATATGATCAGGTAAAGAGTGAAGAATAAATAGATAAGAAAACATTTACAAGACTGGAGAACATTGAAAAAAAAAACATAAAAAAATACACATATATCAAGGACACAAGACGAGGGTCTTTGACAGAGAGATGGCATTGGAAAACCAGAAAATGGTTAAATATCCTGAACAATTCATCTGTATCAGTGTTCATGGAAGATGATGCTGATTCCTGCCTGAAAGGAATGGTTGACTTTCTTGAAAGTAAGTCGATAACTGATTGTATTCTGGCAGGAAACTTTAAGGAATCAGGAGCTCTACCAAAAGGATTAGAGAGAAGGGAATATTGAACCTTTCTTTGAAAAAGTGCAAAAGGACCATCCTAGAATTTGGGTAAAAGGCTATTCTGAAGAATGGTATTGTGAATTTTTTTTTTTGCAGCGGCGACAGGGAGAGTGAGGTGGCAGCTGGGTAATTGAGGTTATAACTTATATAAACGTACCTTTTTGTTTCGGCAGTTTCTTTTTGCAGCGGCGACAGGGAGAGCGAGGTGGCAGCTGGGTAAGCGAGTCCTATATATTTGGGCAGCGGCTGAAGCTGAGACACTACACCTGTAGTGTCTCCCACCCGCCCTCCTCCTCCAACCAAAAAAAAAGGACTCGGTGGTGTGCAGATAAGGTAAGGCTTTTTCTGTTTATTTTCTTTTCGTGTGATTGGTAAAAACTTTTCGTTCCTTTTTCATTTATCCAAGTTAAGACTAAGTTAAGCTTAAGATTAAAAATGACAGGAGATCTTAGACCCGTGTTATGCTCCTCTTGCTCAATGTGGGAGCTCAGGGACACGGCTGATGTCCCTGACTCCTTCACATGCTGGAAGTGTGTCCAGCTGCAGCTCTTGTTAGACTGCATGACAGCTCTGGAGCTGCGGATGGACTCACTTTGGAACATCCGCGATGCTGAGGAGGTCGTGGATAGCACGTTTAGCGAATTGGTCACACCGCAGATTAGGATTGCTGAGGGAGAAAGGGAATGGGTGAACAAAAGGCAAAGAAAGAGCAGGAAGGCAGCGCAGGTGTCCCCTGCGGTCATCTCCCTCCAAAACAGGTAAACTGTTTTGGATACTGTTGAGGGAGATGGCTCACCAGGGGAAGGTAGCAGTAGCCAGGTTCATGGCACTGTGGCTGACTCTGCTGTTTGGAAGGGCTATAGTCATCGGGGATTCGATTGTAAGGGGAGTAGATAGGCGGTTCTGTGGTCGAAAACGAGACTCCCGAATGGTATGTTGCCTCCCAGGTGCACGGGTCAGGGATGTCTCGGATCGGCTGCAGAACATTCTGAAAGGGGAGGGTGAACAGCCAGTTGTCGCTGTGCACATAGGCACCAATGATATAGGTAAAAAACGGGATACGGTCCGACAAGCAGAATTTAGGGAGTTAGGAGCCAAGTTAAAAAGCAGGACCTCAGAGGTAGTAATCTCAGGATTGCTACCAGTGCCACGTGATAGTCAGAGTAGAAACGAAAGAATAGTCAGGATAAATGCGTGGCTTGAGAGATGGTGCAGGAGGGAGGGGTTCAGATTTTTGGGACATTGGGACCGGTTCTGGGGGAGGTGGGACTATTACAAATTGGATGGTCTACACCTGGGCCGGACTGGAACCAATGTCCTTGGGGGTGCTTTTGCTAACGCTGTTGGGGAGGGTTTAAACTAATGTGGCAGGGGGATGGGAACCAAATGAGGTCAGTGGACAGTAAGGAGGTAGTAACTAAAGCCTGTAAGGAACTAGATAATGAAGTCAGCGTGACTAAGGGAAAGAGTAGACAGGGAGCAGATGATGAACGCAAAGGGACTGGTGGTCTGAGGTGCATTTGTTTTAATGCAAGAAGTGTAGTAGGTAAGGCAGATGAGCTTAGGGCTTGGATTACTACCTGGGAGTATGATGTTATTGCTATTACTAAGACTTGGTTGAGGGAAGGGCATGATTGGCAACTAAATATCCCAGGATATCGATGCTTCAGGCGGGATAGAGAGGGAGGTAAAAGGGGTGGAGGAGTTGCATTACTGGTCAAAGAGGATATCACAGCTGTGCTGAAGGAAGGCACTATGGAGGACTCGAGCAGTGAGGCAATATGGGCAGAACTCAGAAATAGGAAGGGTGCGGTAACAATGTTGGGGCTGTACTACAGGCCTCCCAACAGCGAGCGTGAGATAGAGGTACAAATATGTAAACAGATTATGGAAAGATGTAGGAACAACAGGGTGGTGGTGATAGGAGATTTTAATTTTCCCAACATTGACTGGGATTCACTTAGTGTTCGAGATCTAGATGGAGCAGAGTTTGTAAGGAGCATCCAGGAGGGTTTTCGAGAGCAGTATGAAAATAGTCCAACTCGAGAAGGGGCCATACTGGACCTGGTGTTGGGGAACGAGCCCGGCCAGGTGGTTGAAGTTTCAGTAGGGGACTACTTTGGGAATAGTGATCACAATTCCGTAAGTTTTAGAATACTCATGGACAAAGACGAGAGTGGTCCTAAAGGAAGAGTGCTAAATTGGGGGAAGGCCAACTATACCAAAATTCGGCAGGAGCTGGGGAATGTAGATTGGGAGCAGCTGTTTGAAAGTAAATCCACATTTGATATGTGGGAGGCTTTTAAAGAGAGGTTGATTAGCGTGCAGGAGAGACATGTTCCTGTGAAAATGAGGGACAGAAATGGCAAGATTAGGGAACCATGGATGACAGGTGAAATTGTGAAACTAGCTAAGAGGAAAAAGGAAGCATACATAAGGTCTAGGCAGCTGAAGAAAGACGAAGCTTTGGAAGAATATCGGGAATGTAGGACCAATCTGAAACAAGGAATTAAGAGGGCTAAAAGGGGTCATGAAATATCTTTAGCAAACAGGGTTAAGGGAAATCCCAAAGCCTTTTATTCATATCCAAGGAGCAAGAGGGTAACTAGAGAAAGGATTGGCCCACTCAAGGACAAAGGAGGAAAGTTATGCGTGGAGTCAGAGAAAATGGGTGAGATTCTAAATGTGTACTTTGCATCGGTATTCACCGAGGAGAGGGACATGACGGATGTTGAGGTTAGGGATAGATGTTTGATTACTCTTGGTCAAGTCGGCATAAAGAGGGAGGAAGTGTTGGGTATTCTAAAAGGCATTAAGGTGGACAAGTCCCCAGGTCCGGATGGGATCTATCCCAGGTTACTGAGGGATGTGAGAGGGGAAATAACTGGGGCCTTAACAGATAACTTTGCAGCATCCTTAAACACGGGTGAGGTCCCGGAGGACTGGAGAATTGCTAATGTTGTCCCCTTGTTTAAGAAGGGTAGCAGGGATAATCCAGGTAATTATAGACCGGTGAGCCTGACGTCAGTGGTCGGGAAGCTGCTGGAGAAGATACTGAGGGATAGGATCTATTCCCATTTGGAAGAAAATGGGCTTATAGGTGATAGGTAACATGGTTTTGTGCAGGGAAGGTCATGTCTTACCAACTTAATAGAATTCTTTGAGGAAGTGACAAAGTTGATTGATGAGGGAAGGGCTGTAGATGTCATATACATGGACTTCAGTAAGGCGTTTGATAAGGTTCCCCATGGTAGGTTGATGGAGAAAGTGAAGTCGCATGGGGTCCAGGGTGTACTAGCTAGATGGATAAAGAACTGGCTGGGCAACAGGAGACAGAGAGTAGCAGTGGAAGGGAGTTTTTCAAAATGGAGACATGTGACCAGTTGTGTTCCACAGGGATCCGTGCTGGGACCACTGTTGTTTGTGATATACATAAATGATTTGGAGGAAAGTATAGGTGGTCTGATTAGCAAGTTTGCAGACGACACTAAGATTGGTGGAGTAGCAGATAGTGAAGGGGACTGTCAGAGAATACAGCAGAATATAGATAGATTGGAGAGTTGGGCAGAGAAATGGCAGATGGAGTTCAATCCGGGCAAATGCGAGGTGATGCATTTTGGAAGATCCAATTCAAGAGTGAACTACACAATAAATGGAAAAGTCCTGGGGAAAATTGATGTACAGAGAGATTTGGGTGTTCAGGTCCATTGTTCCCTGAAGGTGGCAACGCAGGTCAATAGAGTGGTCAAGAAGGCATACGGCATGCTTTCCTTCATCGGACGGGGTATTGAGTATAAGAGTTGGCAGGTCATGTTACAATTGTATAAGACTTTGGTTCGGCCACATTTGGAATACTGCGTGCAGTTCTGGTCGCCACATTACCAAAAAGATGTAGATGCTTTGGAGAGGGTGCAGAGGAGGTTCACCAGGATGTTGCCTGGTATGGAGGGCGCTAGCTATGAAGAGAGGTCGAGTAGATTAGGATTATTTTCATTAGAAAGACGGAGGTTGAGGGGGGACCTGATTGAGGTGTACAAAATCATGAGGGGTATAGACAGGGTGGATAGCAAGAAGCTTTTTCCCCCAGAGTGGGGGATTCAATTACTAGGGGTCACGAGTTCAAAGTGAGAGGGGAAAAGTTTAGGGGAGATATGCGTGGAAAGTTCTTTACGCGGAGGGTGGTGGGTGCCTGGAACGCGTTGCCAGCGGAGGTGGTTGACGCGGGCACGATAGCGTCTTTTAAGATGTATCGAGACAGATACATGAATGGGCAGGAAGCAAAGAGATACAGAGCCTTAGAAAATAGGCGACAGGTTTAGATAGAGGATCTGGATCGGCGCAGGCTTGGAGGGCCGAAGGGCCTGTTCCTGTGCTGTAATTTTCTTTGTTCTTTGAAACACCTGGAGAAGTTTTAACTCATTGAGGGGAGTCAGTATGGCTTTAAGGTAGCATGAGAGGGCAGTGATCATGTTCAACAAACTGGATAAAAAGGAAACGGTTTATCAAAGTTTCTGTTCCACAAGTTGGAAAAGCAGGGAACAGGTATGCAGGTATTGCGGTGGATTGACATCTGGCTGCATCAAGGAATCTGCAATGGAAATTCTGCTTTTCACATCATCTTTCAATAATTCAGTACAGCTGCAACACTGGCATCTACCTGACCATGTGGAAAATTGCCCGGGTATGTACTGTCCACAAAAAACAGGACAAATTAAGTCTGGCCAAATATCGCCACAACATTCTACTCTCAATTATCAGCAAAGTGATAGAAGGTGTCATTGAGCATGCTATCAAGCGGCACTTACTCAGGAATAACCTACTCACTGATGCTCAGTTTGGGCACCACCAAGGGCACTCAGCTCCAGAACTCATTACAGCCTTGATCCAAACATGGACAAAAGCGCTGAATACCAGAGGTGAAGTCAGAGTGACTGCCCTACACATCAAGGCATCATTTGACTGACTGTGGCATCAAAGAGCCGTAGCAAAATTGAAGGCAATGGGAATCGGGGGGGAAAACTCTCCACTGGTTGGAGTCATACCTAGCACAAAGGAAGATGGTTGTGGTTGTTGGAGGTCAATCACTGCAGAAGTTCCTCAGGATGTTGTCCTAGGCCCAACCATCATCAGCTGCTTCATCAATGACCTTCCCTCCATTACAAGGTCAGTAGTGGGAATGTTGGCAGATAATTGCCATGTTCAGTACCAATTGCAACTCCTGAGATACTGAAGAAGTCCGTGTCCATATGCAGCAAGACCTGGACAACATTCAGACTTTGGGCTGATACATGGCAAGTAACATTGGCGCCACACAAGTGCGAGGCAATGACCACCTCCAACAAGAGAGAATCTAATTATATGCCCTTGATATGCAATAGCATTACCATCATTGAATCCCCCACCATCAACATCCTGGGGCATACCATTGACCAGAAGCTTAACTCGACCAGCCACATAAATATTGTGGCCACAAGAGCAGGTCAGAGGCTAGGAATCCTGTGGCAAGTAACTCACCTCCTGACTCTCCAAAGCCTGTCCACCATCTACCCAAGCACAAGTCAGGAATGTTATGGAATACTCTCCACTTTCCTGGATGAGTGCAGTTCCAAAAACACTCAAGAAGCTCGACATCATCCAGGGCAAAACAGCCTGCTTGATCAGCACCCCATCCCACCACCTGCGCATAGTGGCAGCAGTGTATACCATCTACAAGATGCATTGCAGCAACTTGCCAAGCCTCCTTTGACATCACCTTGTGACTATGATATCAAACTTGCGACTTCTACCATCGAGAAAGACAAGGGCAGCAGACGCATGGGAACATCACCACCCGCAAGTTCCCCTCCAAGTCACACACCATCCTGACTTGGAACTATATCGCTGTTCCTTCACTGTACCTGGGTCAAAAACCTTCCTAGCAGCATTGTGGATGTAACTACACTAAATGGACAGCACTGGTTCATGAAGGTGGCTCACAACCACCTTCTCAAGGACAATTGGAGATGGACAACAAATGCTGATCTTGCAAGTGATGCTCAAATCCCAATTTTAAAAAAACTGTCAAAATGTGTCAAATGACACTAAGGTTGGGGAGTAAATGTTGCAAACAATCAAGAGCAGGATGATCAGATGCAGCAGTATCGAGATTGGGAAATTGGGCTGAGAAATGGCAACTGTAACTCAATGTTAATGTGTGTTAAGTGATGGGATTAGGGAAGAATAAACATCAGATTATAAACTAAATGGTTCGTCACCAGTGGGGGGTACTGGCGACAGAACAATGAAACTATCTGCAGTACATAGCACTAGTAAATAAGGCAAATAGGATCTTAGGTTGTACAGCACATGAAAATACACACAAATCACAGAATGTGATACAGAACCTGTACAGCATTGTATCCATCTGCAATTCAGGTCACCATACTACAAGAACATTATAGCAATGGAAAGGGTATAGCAAAGAGCTACATCTTTGACACCTGGGAGCAGAAGCTGAGACAGGGACGATGTCAGCTGATGTTGTGGAACTGGAAATAGATGGTCCTAGTGATGGCATGAATGAGAGGTTGGAAGCTCATCTCAGGGTCAAATGTGACACCAAGGTTGCGATCAGACTGGCTTAATCTCAGACTGTTGCCAGGGAGAGGGATGGAGTCAGTAGCTAAGGAACGGTGTTTGGAGCGGGGACAAAAAACAATGGCTTCAGTTTTCCCAGTACTCAATTTGAAGAACTTTCTGCTCATCCAGTACTGGATGTCGGATAAGTAGTCTGATAATTTAGCAATAGTGGATGCAGTCGAGAGAAGTGGTGGTGAGGTAAAGCCGAGTGTCATCAGCAAATGCTGTGCTTTCGGATGCGTCACCGAGGGACAACATGCAGATGAGAAATAGGAGGGGGCCAAGGATAGATCCTTGAGGGATCATTAGAGGTAATGGTGCGGGAGCAGGAAGAGAAGCCATTGCAAATCATTCGCTGGCTACAATTACATAGATAAAAATGGAACCAGGTGAGCAGTCCCACCCAGCTGAACGACAGTGGAGAGGCGTTGGAGGAGGATGGTGTAGCCAACCGTCAAAAGCTGCAGACAAGTCGAGAAGGACAAGGAGGGGAAGTTGTCACAGTCACATAGGGTGTCATTTGTGACTTTGATGAGAGCTGCTTCGGTACTGTGGCAGGGGTGGAAACCTGATTGAAGGAATTCAAACATGGAGTCCCTGGAAAGATGGGAACGGATTTGGAAGGTGACAACACGTTCAAGGACTTTGGAGAGAAAAGGGAGGTTGAAGATGGGACGGTAGTTTGCAAGGAGGAGATGTATAATGACAGCTGATTTAAAGGAAAGAGGGACAACACCTGAAGAGAGAGAAACATTTACAATATCGACTAACATGGGGACAAGGAGGGGAAGTTGGGTGATCAGAAATTTAGTGGGAACAGAACTGAGGGAGTAGGAGGTGGATCTTATGGACAAGCTGAGCTCAGAGAGGGCATGAGGGGAGATAGGGAAGAAACTAGAGAAAGACTGTAAATATTAGGAATGGATTGCCCAGGGAGGTGATCTCAAGCTGGTAACATCAGTCATTTCGGGAAAAAATAGAGCTAAACAAGCACTTTGCAATGAAATCAATTGAAGAATAGTGAATTGTGCATTTGGTTTGTGGACTCTGGGTATGCCAGATGGGTTGGAATGGTCGTTTCCTGTCCTGTCTATTCCTATACTTGCGTCATTTAATACAAACTCAAGGTGGTGATGTTGAATTGTAGATGATGTTGGTTCGGCCATAAATGGAGTACTTATAGCATACTATTCTGGGCACTCAATTATAAAAACTGTATTCATTCGAGAAAAGGTACAAAGATTCACCAAAGTAATAATAGGAACGATAGTTACAGATAGAATGAAAGGCTCAAAAAATTGATTTTCTTAGTTCTGGTAAGAAATCCCCCAAAAGAGGGAATTAATAGAAGCTTTCAAAATTATGGCAGGTTTCAAAATTATGAAGGGTATTCAGAGGGTAAACAGTGAACGATAATTTCCTTGGTTAGCACAGATTGAGGATTACTACTAGAAAATAGGAAGCAAGAAGAAATGTATTCAGACAGATGGCTTCAAAACACTGAATTGCATACCACTAATGTATTAGTGAGGGACAGTTTGTATCAATTAAAGTGAGTTGGATAGTAATTTGAAAAAAAATGAATATGGAGAAAGGATTAGCAAATAGGTGGAGTTCAGCTCTTTTGTCCATGTTTGAACCAAGGCTGTAATGACTGGAGCTGTAAGGAGCTGAATGGCCCTGGCGGAACCCAAACAGAGCGTCACTGAGCAGGTTATTTCTAAGCAAGTGCCGCTTGACAGAACTGTCGACAACCCCTTCCATCACTTTACTGATGATCGAGACTAGTCTTGAGTGGCAATTGGCCGGGTTGGACTTGTACACAAAAAGCGGGACAAGACATACCTGGGCAATTTTCCACATTGCTGGGTAGATGTCAGTGTTGCAGCTGTACTGGAACAGCTTGGCTAAGAGCGCAGCAGGTTCTGGAGCACAGGTCCTCAGTACTATTGCCGGAATATTGTCAAGGCCCATAGCCTTTGCAGTATCCAGTGCCTTCAGTCGTTTCTTGATTTCACGCGGAGTGAATCGAATTGGCTGAAGACTGGCATCTGTGATGCTGGGGACTTCAGGAGGAGGCCGAGATGGATCATCCACTCGGCACTTCTGGCTGAAGATTGCTGCAAATGCTTCAGCCTTATCTTTCGCACTGATGTGCTGGGCTCCCTCATCATTGAGGATGGGGATATTTATGGAGCCACCTCCTCCAGTTAGTTGTTTAATTGTCCACCACCATTCACACTGGATGTGGCAGGACCGTTGGTTATGGGATCGGTTAGTTCTATCACATGCCGCTTACGCAGTTGGTCATGCAGATAGTCCTGTGTTGGAGCTTCACCAGGTTGACACCTCATTTTGAGGTATGCCTGGTGCTGCTCCTGGCATGTCCTCCTGCACTCTTCATTGAACTAGGGTTGATCTCCTGGCTTGATGGTAATGGTAGAGTGGGGGATATGCCGGGCCATGAGGTTACATATTGTGCTCGAGTACAATTCTGCTGCTGCTGATGGCACACAGCGCCTCATGGATTCCCAGTTTTGCATTGCTCGATCTATTCGAAATCTATCCCATTTATCACAGTGGTTGTACCACACAACACGATGGAGGGTATCCTCAATGTGAAGGCGGGACTTGGTCTCCACAAGGACTGTGCGGTGGTCACTCCTACCAATACTGTCACGGACAGATGCATCTGCGGCAGGCAGATTGGTGAGGACGAGGTCAAGTATGTTTTTTCCTCTTGTTGGTTCCCTCACCGCCTGCCGGAGACCCAGTCTAGCAGCTATGTCCTTTAGGACTTGTCCAGCTCGGTCAGTAGTAGTGCTCCGAACCACTCTTGGTGATGGACATTGAAGTCCCCCACCCAGAGTACATTCTTCACTCTTGCCACCCTCCGTGCTTCCTCCAACTGGTGATCAACATGGAGCAGTACTGATTTATCAACTGAGGGAGGGCAGTAGGTGGTAATCAGCAGGAGGTTTCCTTGCCCATGTTTGACCTGGTGCCATGAGACTTCATGGGTTCCAGAGTCAATGTTGAGGACTCCCAGGGCAATTCCCTCATGACTGTATACCACCGTGCTGCCACCTCTGCTGGGTCTGTCCTGCCGGTGGTATTGGACATACCCGGGGATTGTGATGGCGGTGTCTGGGATATTGTCTGTAACGTATGATTCCGTGAGTATGACTATGTCAGGCTGTTGCTTGACTAGTCTGTGGGACAGCTCTCTCAACTTTGGTACAAGCCCCCAGATGTTAGTAAGGTGGACTTTGCAGGGTCGACAGGGCTGGGTTTGCTATTGTCGTTTCCGGTGCCTAGGTCGATTTTGGCTGGTCCGTCTGGTTTCGTTCTGTTTTATTGACTTCATAGCGGTTATATACAACTGAGTGGAATGCTCGGCCATTTCCAAGGGCATGTAAGAGTCAACCACATTGCTGTGGATCTGGAGTCACATGTAGGCCAGACCAGGTAAGGACAGCAGATTTCCTTCCCGAAAGGACATTTGTGAACCAGATGGATTTTTACATCAATCGACAGTGGTTTCACGGCCATCATTAGACTAGCTTTTAATTCCAGATTTATTAATTGAATTCAAATTCCACCTTCTCCTGTGGTCGGATTCGAACCCATGTCCCCAGAGAAGTACCCTGGGTCTCTGTGTTACTAGTGTAGGGACAATACCACTACACCACCATAAACAATTTAAGACAAATCACACTTCTTACAGTGGCCCTTTTTGAGGTCAGAGACTGCATTTAACACCAATCTTCATTGCACTTTTATGCTTTATGTAAACATTATAGACTGCCCAAAGTGATTTTACATTGCACATTTACAGGCAAAGAGAGCACATTTTCACCTCATTAATCTAAGCCAATGGAGGCAGTAAATATTCGGTACTCTACTGTGCCATCAAATTTATATAGCATCAAGTTTAGTTTAGTTTAGTTTAGAGATACAGCACTGAAACAGGCCCTTCGGCCCACCGAGTCTGTGCCGACCATCAACCACCCATTTATACTAATCCTACACTAATCCCATATTCCTACCACATCCCCACCTGTCCCTATATTTCCCTACCACCTACCTATACTAGGGGCAATTTATAATGGCCAATTTACCTACCAACCTGCAAGTCTTTTGGCTTGTGGGAGGAAACCGGAGCACCCGGAGGAAACCCACGCAGACACAGGGAGAACTTGCAAACTCCACACAGGCAGTGCCTAGAATTGAACCCGGGTCGCTGGAGCTGTGAGGCGGCGGTGCTAACCACTGCGCCGCCCTAACTTATATTCTTTTACGGGAATGTTCACAATTTGATATTAATTTTTTCGTAAACTCATGGAACTATTGTGTAAGTTAGCCAAGCAGTTTCTTACTGCATGATGTGTTAAAGCAACAGCTAAATTGTTCATTATGAATCATCAAAGTGATTCACAAAGAAGACTCTCATGAAGACATTAAATAGTTTTGTTTCCAATTTTCCCCCCCTTTTCCAGAGCCAACATAACCAGAGGGAAAATATCCTTTTCCAAGTATAACTATTCCTGTATGATTATGCAACTGCACATCCTTACCAGATACCATGACTACATGGGGCCGGGATGGAGTTGGCAGGGGTCGGTACGCACAAGAAAAAAAAACATGTTTGATGCATGGTTTTATAATTATCAAATGCCAAGATTGTCAAAACTTGCTTTACACTATCGGGACTGTAACATCAAGGAAATACTGGAAATACCACTTACAGGCTAAACAAACTCTGTGGTACTTTTTAAAAAGAAAAGTCAAAGTACATCAAAGTAGGCTACATTTTAAAAACAAAAAGTCTGTGAATGTTACTCCTACTGCATGGCACTTGGGAGGCTTTCTGCATCCAAAACCCATTTCTCCTCATCTTTCTACAAATGCAGGAACAGTTTGGGTCAAGACCGTACGAATTCTATTCTGTTTACAGTTGCCTGCAGTTGTTTTATTATTTTCCTAAACAATACAGAAAAAAATACATCCTGATAAACCAAAAGAATTTGTATTTATATGGTACCCTTCACAGGTGCAGTCAATGTTTACTGTCGGCGTCTTAATTTTTTTGAAAAACAGCATTTGTTTGCCATTAAAAGCAGCAGGTTTGTGGTATCCAGGCAGTTCCCCTGCGAGGGTGAAGATACAGTTCCCCCCGCCCCTACCATTTCATTGCTGTCCCCCAACTGCGCCCAGGTCAGTTGAAACCCCTCTTCTTTTTCATTTCCTTGCTGCAAGCAAGCAGCCCTTCTTCCCACTTGTAATAAGAACTATCTGATCACTTAAATCCTTTTTGGCCTGAAGACTATTGAATATTGATAGGCCAACTAACGAATTTAGCTACAGGCCATAAGACAACTGTAGCACTTTACAAAAAGGCAGAGAGATGCCAGCACCAGACCCGAGCCAGGAATAATCTCGCACGGCTGCTGCTCTCACCAGCTCTGCTGTCTTGGGGCCTTTCAAGCCATTGATGCGAGAAAATGGTGTGAAGTGTTACACCCATCCTACAATGACTTTCTTTTTTTTTTCTTTTGGGCCTCCTTATCTCGAGAGACAATGGATACGCGCCTGGAGGTGGTCAGTGGTTTGTGAAGCAGCGCCTGGAGTGGCTATAAAGGCCAATTCTGGAGTAACAGGCTCTTCCACAGGTGCTGCAGAGAAATTTGTTTGTTGGGGCTGTTGCACAGTTGGCTCTCCCCTTGCGCCTCTGTCTTTTTTCCTGCCAACTACTAAGTCTCTTCGACTCGCCACAATTTAGCCCTGTCTTTATGGCTGCCCGCCAGCTCTGGCGAATGCTGGCAACTGACTCCCACGACTTGTGATCAATGTCACACGATTTCATGTCGCGTTTGCAGACGTCTTTATAACGGAGACATGGACGGCCGGTGGGTCTGATACCAGTGGCGAGCTCGCTGTACAATGTGTCTTTGGGGATCCTGCCATCTTCCATGCGGCTCACATGGCCAAGCCATCTCAAGCGCCGCTGACTCAGTAGTGTGTATAAGCTGGGGATGTTGGCCGCTTCAAGGACTTCTGTGTTGGAGATATAGTCCTGCCACCTGATGCCAAGTATTCTCCGAAGGCAGCGAAGATGGAATGAATTGAGACGTCGCTCTTGACTGGCATACGTTGTCCAGGCCTCGCTGCCGTAGAGCAGAACAATGACTTAAGGCAAAAATAATTCTACATCACTTCACACTGTAGCTGCATTTTGCTAGGAATTTCAATCTATGTAGGTCAGGTAAATAATTTCCTGGAATTCATCTGCCTTGTATCCAGCAACATCAATAGTTTAACTACAAAAACCATTCTCGCCTAAAAAGATGAATATATAGGCGAGAATGGATATGTATGCAGTGCACATGATTAGTAAGGTTTGATAAAGATAGGGTATATATATATATATATATATACCCTATCTTTATCAAACCTTACTAATCATGTGCACTGCATACATATCCATGCCAAATGATTTTTGCAAGATCAGAACAATGGCACAGTGGTTAGCACTGCAGCCTCACAGCTCCAGCAACCCGGGTTCAATTCTGGGTACTGCCTATGTGGAGTTTGCAAGTTCTCCCTGTGTCTGCGTGGGTTTCCTTCGGGTGCTCCGGTTTCCTCCCACATGCCAAAGACTTGCAGGTTGATAGGTAAATTGGCCATTAGCAATTGCCTCCAGTATAGGGAGGTGGTAGGGAAATATAGGGACAGGTGGGGATGTGGTAGGAATATGGAATTAGTGTAGGATTAGTATAAATGGGTGGTTGATGGTCGGCACAGACTCGGTGGGCCGAAGGGCCTGTTTCAGTGCTGTATCTCTAAAAAAAAACAAAAAAAAACAACTTGAACAATAATCAAATGTTTTAGAGAATGATTCCAGTTTTACAGGAACACAAGAAATAGGAGCAAGAGTAGACCATATGGCCCATCAAGCCTGCTCAGCCATGATCTTATTGAATGGCTGAGCAGGCTTCAATTCCACTTTCCTGCCTGTTTGCCATATTCCTCGATTCCTGGAGATACCAAAAGTCTATCTCAGCTAAAATGCATTCAACAATGGAGCATCCACAACCCTCTGGGGTAGAGAATTCCAAAGATTCACAACCCTTTGAGTGAAGTAGTTTCTCCTCACCTCACTCCTAAATGATCTGCTCCCTGTCTTGAGACTATGCCCCCGTGTTTTAGATTCCCTGACCACCAGATACAATCTCTCAACATCTACCCTATCCAGTCCCTTCAGAATCTTGTATGTTTCAATGAGACCACCTCTCATTCTTCTAAACTCCAGAGAACATAGGCCCAGTTTACTCAGCCTCTCATCATAAGATAAGCCCCTCACCCCAGGGACCAGTTTAGTGAACCTTCGCTTTACCGCCTCCAATGCAAGTACATCCTTTCTTAAATGTGGAGACCATAACTGCATACAGTACTCCAGATGTGGTCTCACCAAAACCCTGTACAATTGTAGCAAGAACCTTCTCTATTCCTGTACTCCAATCCCCTTGCAATAAAGGCCAACATGCCATTTACCTCCCTAATTGCTTGCTGTACCTGCATGCTATCTTTCTGTGTTTCTTGTACAAGCACACCCAAGTCACTTTGAACATCAACACTTACAAGTCTCACATCTTTTAAAAATATTCTGCTTTTCTATTCTTACGACCAAAATAAACAACTTCTTAGTTCCCTACGTTATATTCCACTTGCCATCTTGTTGCCCGCTCACTTAACCTGTCTATATCTCTTTGCAGCCTCTGTCCTCCCTCCAGCTTACCTTTCCATTTACCTTTGCATCATCAGCAAACCTGGATGCATTACTCTCTTCATCCAAGTCATTAATTTCGATGGTAAATAGCTGAGGCCCCAGCACTGATCCTTGTGGCACTCCACTATTCACTGCCTGCCAACTTGAAAATGCCCCCTCTTTGCTTCCTGCCTGTTAACCAATCCTCTATCCATGCCAATATATTGCTCTCAACTCTATGAGCCCTTATCTTGCCTATTAACCTTTTGTGTGGCACCTTATCAAATACCTTTTGGATATCCAGGTATACTACATCAACTGGTTCCCCTTTATCTACCCTACGAGTTACATCCTCAAAAAACTAATAAATTCATCAAACAGGATTTCCCTTTAGCAAAACCGCATTGACTTGTTCTGATCATACTGTGCTTTTCTAAGTGCATTGTTAAGACTTCCTTAATAATAGATTCCCGCATTTTGCCAACGACTGATATTAGGCTAACTGGCCTGTAGTTCACCGTTTTCTCTCTCCCTTTCTTGAAAAGAGGTGTAACGTTTACCAACTTCCAATCTGATGGGACCATTCCAGAATCTAAGGAATTTTGGAAAATTATAGTTAATGCATCCATTATCTCTGCAGCTATATCTTTTCGAACCTTAGGGTGTCGGTCATCAGGTCCCGGGGATTTGTCGGATTTTAGTCCCTTAAGTTTCTCCAATATTTTTTCTCTGCTGATATTAAATTCCTTAATTTCCTCACTCTTTTTAGCCCCTAGGTTACTATCTATTTCTGATATGAAACTTGTGTCTTCTACTGTGAAGACAGACACAAAATATTTGTCCAATGCCTGTGTCATATCCTCATTCCCCATGATAATTTCTCCTGTCTCTGCTGCTAAGGGACCAACGTTTACTTTAACTACTCTCTTCCTTCTTATATACCTATAAAAGCTCTTACAATCTGTTTTTATATTATGGGCTAGCTTACTCTCATATTAATATGAAAAACAAGTAGATTGTTTCATCTAACTATTCAACAGTTACAGGTTGCAATAAATAAGAAAAAATATTCAAGTCTTTACAGAATAATTTCTACACACTAATGCTATTGTCAGTTCAAGTACAGAAATTGTATGGTGTCTTTGTGCATGTATTTTGCACTAAGTACTAACTTTCAGTAAAAAAAAGTCTTGGTTTTTGGAACTTTTAGGTTTGTAAATGGTTGGGTGTGATAAGTAGTAAAGGTATTTGAGCACTGTTGACAGCTATTAAAAATAGGGATATTCGAGCAGCAACAACAGTATGGCTCCGACTGCCAAATTTTAGCTTTAAATCTTGTAACAATTTCCTCTTAATGGCCTTCCAATGCTGCAACCATAAACTTCCTGGCTAAAGTGGCTCTGCAACAACTTAAAAATGTACAGTACCTTCCCTCCAAAAGGTAGCTGTTTGTTTTAATACAAAGTCAGCTATAGAGCTTTATGTATAGATTTGGTATTAAAAGTAAAATTGGCAGCGATGCATCACTTGCCATTAAAGTGACAAGTTACTGCAGATACAAATAAACTGTCGGATTAAAATCAAGAAGCAGCCCTAAATTTTGATGCCTATTCGGATATTGACAGTAATTCTGGCAAATTGCAAAGGTCCATTTCCAACTAACCATTACAGCATACCATATTTTCTAGAAAGGAAGTTAGCAATCCTTGCTTGGAGATTGTGTAAGATTTCAGTTCTCCATGCTGGTCATGCTGTCAAGGAAGCTGCATTGAGAGAAGCACAAGGAGAATGAGCATCAATTTAAATACACAGCATAATGCGGGAAGATTAATTAAGAACAGCATGTGACCAGCGCTGTCAAGTGTGACTAATTGGAGCCAAAACAAAACAGAACAGCACTTTTACTGTGGTTACTTGGTCCAGACTGAGAATTGAGGTAGCAGGAGACAGGAAGAATAGTGTTTGGAAGTGGTATGCATTTTGTAACTTTACATTTTGGTCAAAAAACTGTACTGTACACCAGGAGGTTCAATGCAAAGGAAGGCCCATGAATACTCATGATTGTTTAACATTTCAATTTATTGATCAAGTGGGAAAATAGTGTTTAAAAAAAGATATAAAAAATTATTTTACTGTGTCAGTTTAGCATACAACCTTTAATTTAGAAAGTGCTTGCCAATAAAAAGAAACTTAAACCTAAAATGGCCTTGTTTCTAACACACTGCCCTTGTACATTTAGCTGTACATTCTCAGATTTTGTGAAAGGGTATGTTTGCATATCTTATATAAAGACATTGTACATTTTGATTATCGTCATGATCCCTTTAGGGACCGTTAACTTCTAAAAAGAGAAAGTCGAATTTTCAGTTATTACAGGAAGAACTATGGCACAAGATTTCACGTTTTAAACAAAAAGCTTTACTGTACAAGAGTTTCTTTCTTTCTTTTGGGCCTCCTTATCTCGAGAGACAATGAATACGCGCCTGGAGGTGGTCAGTGGTTTGTGAAGCAGCGCCTGGAGTGGCTATAAAGGCCAATTCTAGAGTGACAGCTCTTCCACAGGTGCTGCAGAGAAATTTGTTTGTCGGGGCTGTTGCACAGTTGGCTCTCCCCTTGCGCCTCTGTCTTTTTTCCTGCCAACTACTAAGTCTCTTCGACTCGCCACATTTTAGCCCCGTCTTTATGGCTGCCCGCCAGCTCTGGCGAAGGCTGGCAACTGACTCCCACGACTTATGATCAATGTCACAGGATTTCATGTCGCGTTTGCAGACATCTTTAAAGCGGAGACATGGACGGCCGGTGGGTCTGATACCAGTGGCGAGCTCACTGGACAATGTGTCTTTGGGGATCCTGCCATCTTCCATGCGGCTCACATGGCCAAGCCATCTCAAGCGCCGCTGACTCAGTAGGGTGTACAAGCTGGGGATGTTGGCCGCCTCGAGGACTTCTGTGTTGGAGATACGGTCCTGCCACCTGATGCCAAGTATTCTCCGGAGGCAGCGAAGATGGAATGAGTTGAGACGTCGCTCTTGGCTGACATATGTTGTCCAGGCCTCGCTACCATAGAGCAAGGTACTGAGGACACAGGCCTGATACACTCGGACTTTTGTGTTCCGTGTCAGTGTGCCATTTTCCCACACTCTCTTGGCCAGTCTGGACATAGCAGTGGAAGCCTTACCCATGCGCTTGTTGATTTCTGCATCTAGAGACAGGTTACTGGTGATAGTTGAGCCTAGGTAGGTGAACTCTTGAATCACTTCCAGAGCGTGGTCGCCAATATTGATGGATGGAGCATTTCTGACGTCCTGCCCCATGATGTTAGTTTTCTTGAGGTTGATGGTTAGGCCAAATTCATTGCAGGCAGCCGCAAACCTGTCGATGAGACTCTGCAGACACTCTTCAGTGTGAGATGTTAAAGCAGCATCGTCAGCAAAGAGGAGTTCCCTGATGAGGACTTTCCGTACTTTGGACTTCGCTCTTAGACGGGCAAGGTTGAACAACCTGCCCCCTGATCTTGTGTGGAGGAAAGTTCCTTCTTCAGAGGACTTGAACGCATGTGAAAGCAGCAGGGAGAAGAAAATCCCAAAAAGTGTGGGTGCGAGAACACAGCCCTGTTTCACGCCACTCAGGATAGGAAAGGGCTCTGATGAGGAGCCACCATGTTGAATAAAACAAAGGTGACCGAGGTGACTGCAACAACTACCGTGGAATATTCCTGCTCAGCATAGTGGGGAAAGTCTTTGCTCGAGTCGCTCTAAACAGGCTCCAGAAGCTGGCCGAGCGCGTCTACCCTGAGGCACAGTGTGGCTTTCGTGCAGAGAGATCGACCGTTGACATGCTGTTCTCCCTTCGTCAGATACAGGAAGAAATGCCGTGAACAACAGATGCCCCTCTACATTGCTTTCATTGATCTCACCAAAGCCTTTGACCTCGTCAGCAGACGTGGTCTCTTCAGACTACTAGAAAAGATCGGATGCCCACCAAAGCTACTACGCATCATCACCTCATTCCATGACAATATGAAAGGTACAAGAGTTAAACAAAGAAAAGCACCACAAACTTAACACTACAATTTGGAAACTTATATTTTAAACTTAAAATCTTAACAGAACATGAAGATGAACACAGTAAACTCTAAATCTCAAAAGAACATTCCTGTTTGACTGTTACTCCACCCCAAGAGTTCCCTTATACGTTACAGAATCTTGATGGTTTATTCACTGCTCCTGGGACCAATCCAAAGTGTAGCATGGGTCTTAGGAATTCACTTCGAAATCCTTAATTTCTCAGCCAGCTTCTGCAGTATCAGATCTCCTGGGAATTCTCCCTCTAGCATCAGCTAGGCAAATCCTCCAGTTCTCTTCCAACAGCTCCCAAATCTGGATTTCCCAGCTTGAGCACGGGCCTTATGCCAAACAGAAACATCCCTGGTTCTCGATGGCCTATTTGTTCCTGAACCCAGCTGTTCCCAAAGCCAACAGCTTTCCAAAAGCTTGTCTGTCAGCAAGCACACAAAAATCTCTGACCAACAGGCACCCCCTGCATCATCTATCTCCACAGCCATCTAGTACATGTGGGATGTCCCAGATAGCAATTTAAATTATTTTCAACTCCAAATTTTCTCTTTGTTCTGGAAATTTTATGAATAATTTAAACCCCTGATGGAGACAGTGTGTCTGCAGCTGCCTCAATCAAGAATTCCAGAGAGGTTCCCATTGTTTAGGGTCTTCACACTTTCCATTATGACCTTACTAAATAAACATAGGCCACCTTTTGATTTGTAGCCACCCGAGGTTTGTTTGCCAGCTTCTCAAACCAGGTGTTTTAATTCGTCTTGCATTAAAAAAAACTTTTAATTTGGGAATAGAATTTTATCTCTAGAAAATTAATATAAACCATCAACCAGATGTTCATTACATTATATTATGCTGGCGAGAGGGACGCAGTAACACATGCAGTTTTCTTGGCATAACTGTAGTTGAGCTGAGAGCACAGCAGGTGAGGTGGTTGAAGCAGCTTATCTGATCTTGGCTTCTGAGGTTATTTAGGCCAGATAAGAGCCCCTGCTTGCTATTGCTAGTGGTTGGGCAATGGTGCTGGGGCACAGTTCATGCTCTGTGAATGAGCCCCAGGCTGCTTGGTATTTCCACTGTTCCTGACATGAGTACAAACATCACTTGTTCCTCTTAGGTTTCATTCATGTTTGCAAGGGCTTCACCAGAGGGTATATGCTACTAGCTTCAAGGAAGTGCAAACATTGTGCCAGACTGAGCATTACTGCTCAGTTTCCAAGAGGCAGGCCCAGGAAGCACCGAGTTGGACCTTCTGGGACTGTTAGGTTGGTCACGTTCCGAAAGATGCCCCAAATAATTGTCCAGTATGTCTGAAGGTGGAGACGTGATCAAATTAGATGTAGGACAGTGTACTTCAGACCAAAGGCCCTCTAGCAGTCATCTGGGATGGAGGAATAAAATATATGGATTTTTTTGTCATGTGGCTGGTGATACTACAGTTTTTGCACAAATCTTTAAATCTAAACAGATACCTTATAAGGGAAGGGCAATCAGCACTGAGAGCATTAAAAAAAATCAAGGCAATATTTAGAACAATTGGTTGAAGACTAGCTAAATTTCATAAAACCTACCTGAATATATTTTGTATCAAAATTTTCCCTCTGCCCATTGGTACTATTTGTCTGTGATGTACATACAGACTATTCTCCATTTAAGCGTGGAACAAAAGGACTTCAAACAGACAATGCAATGAAGATGAGACACTGTCAAAGTTCCAGCACACTCTGACACAGCAAAAAAAAAGGATCAGTTGCCCACTCCTGGATATTAAAATCACTTAATTGAGGAAATTTGCCAGTACACTGTGCTGTTTTTCCTGTCAGTCAAGAGGGAGCTCATAAGTATTCTACTGGCAACAAATTGTAAAAACTTGAGGCATACCAACTGCTTATAGCTAATGTTAAGCGCAAGTGAGGAGCGGGTCACAGTCACCCCTCTTGCCCTTCCTCTTATTGGACCGTAACAGGGTTTATTCCTTTTTAAATAGCGGTTGTGCTTACCGCCTCAAGTGAGTGTTTTACCTTTCTCCTTTAATGTGATTGTGAAAGAACCAATCGGACAGGTTTTCTTGAGTTTAAACAAGGAAGAGGTAAGATTATGATACTTAATCTAAACCAGAGTTAAAAATAATACAAAATATGCTGCACAGTGGTTAGCACCGCAGCCTCACAGCTCCAGCGACCCGGGTTTGATTCTGGGTACTGCCTGTGTGGAGTTTGCAAGTTCTCCCTGTGACCGCGTGGGTTTCCGCCGGGTGCTCCAGTTTCCTCCCACAGCCAAAGACTTGCAGGTTGATAGGTAAATTGGCCATTGTAAATTGTCCTAGTGTGGGTAGGTGGTAGGAGAGTTGTAGTGATGTGGTAGGGAATATGGGATTAATGTAGGATTAGCATAAATGGGCGGTTGACAGCCGGCAAAGACTCGGTGGGCCACAGCGCCTGTTTCAGTGCTGTATCTCTAAATAAATAAATAAATAATAAAAAAACATTCACGCACACATCTACAGGAGAATTACACACAGTTACGACCTGGTGAGAAAGAGGGCTAGGGTTCCCTTTCAGTCTTCACCTGGTCTTACCGTAGCAGGGTTTAATGTTAAACACACCTTGTTTTTAGCTCCCCTTGGTGAATCCTCGTTCACCACTTACCAATTATAAGGCAAAGAAACCAGTGCAAACAGGCTTTCTTAGGTTTAAACAAGAAAAGTTGAAATTTATTAAACTTAAACTCTAATTCGATTGACGCCTATGGTTACACAACGCGTCCACGCGAGCATGCATACACGATACACACGTGCTAATAGAGATGGAGAAGTGAAGAAATTAAGTGGAAAAGTTTGAGGCAATATATGAAGAGTTTCTGTTACGGTTCTTCGAGCTCACTGTAGAGTCCTTGATTGTAGGTAGATCTTGCTTTTTGTTGGGGCCCAGTATTCTTTTTAAACCTTGTTTGCTGTAGGAGACTTTTCTCTCTTGGGGTTCATGTGACTTCAGTGGATTCAGGGGCTTATGAGAAAGATATGGGAGCAGACAGGAGAGATCTTCTCAGTCCAGGAGAAAACAGTCTGAGTTCAAACTCTCTGTGGACAGTTCAAAAGAAAGCCCTGGAATAGCCAGTTTAATCAAGTGACCAGCTAGTCTAACCAGTCCTGGCCCCTGTGGATTGCATCACCCCAGAAGACCCTGGACTGCACTTCCCCACCATCTCACTGTCCGGTGACCAACATCCATTGTGGGTTGAATGTGTCAGGGAATGCTCCTTTGTCCTTCCAAATACTGTGTTAATATGCAAATATCTTATCTAGCCACGACTGGTCTCTTCAACAAGTCATTTTCTTGCTCCAGCAACAGTTAAAAGTCAATGTTCATGGCAAAATTAATGTGCCTCATTCTTGGCAGGTGGGGGCCTAGCATGACCCCTCCACACCCAGCGGAATGAAATGAAATTTGAGAAAAGCTCATTTCATTAAAAGGGTCGAGAGAAAATAAAAGATAAAGAAAAAAAAACTTACATTTCTCTCTTTCATTCCCATTCATTCATAAATCCTAAAACTTATTAAAACTCCCCCTTTTTGGCATCCCAATAAACATGTGGTTTTTTTCTGGAGAAATTTCTCCTGAACTTCCTGAATATGCTGAACTTTCTTTCAGTGCTTTGCTGTGTCAAAGAACAAAGAACAGTACAGCGCAGGAACAGGCCATTCGGCCCTCCGGCCCTCCAAGCCTGTGCCGATCTTGATGCCTGCAGAAACTAAAAGCTTCTGCACTTCCGGGGACCACATCCCTCTATTCCCATCCTATTCATGTATTTGTCAAGATGCCTCTTAAACATCGCTATTGTACCTGCTTCCACCACCTCCCCCGGCAGCAAGTTCCAGGCACTCACCACCCTCTGTGTAAAGAACTTGCCTCGCACATCCCCTCTAAACTTTGCCCCTCTCACCTTAAACCTATGTCCCCTGGTAACTGACTCTTCCACCCTGGGAAAAAGCTTCTGACTACCCACTCTGTCCATGCTGCTCATAACTTTGTAAACCTCTATCATGTCGCCCCTCCACCTCCGTCGTTCCAGTGAAAACAATCCGAGTTTTTCCAACCTCTCCTCATAGCTAATGTCCTCCAGACCAGGCAACATCCTGGTAAACCTCTTCTGGACCCTCTCCAAAGCCTCCATGTCATTCTGGTAGTGTGGCGACCAGAATTGCACGCAATATTCTAAGTGTGGCCTAACTAAAGTTCTGTACAGCTGCAGCATGACTTGCCAATTTTTATACTCTATGCCCCGACCGATGAAGGCAAGCATGCCGTATGCCTTCTTGACTACCTTATCCACCTGCGTTGCCACTTTCAGTGACCTGTGGACCTGTACGCCCAGATCTCTCTGCCTGTCAATACTCCTAAGGGTTCTGCCATTTACTGTATACTTCCCACCTGCATTAGACCTTCCAAAATGCATTACCTCACATTTGTCCGGATTAAACTCCATCTGCCATTTCTCCGCCCAAGTCTCCAACCGATCTATATCCTGCTGTATCCTTTGACAATCTGCATCACTATCCACAACTCCACCAACCTTTGTGTCATCCGCAAACTTACTAATCAGACCAGCTACATTTTCCTCCAAATCATTTATATATACTACAAAGAGCAAAGGTCTCAGCACTGATCCCTGCGGAACACCACTAGTCACAGCTCTCCATTCAGAAAAGCTCCATTCCACTGCTACCCTCTGTCTTCTATGACTGAGCCAGTTCTACATCCATCTTGCCGGCTCACCTCTGATCCTGTGTGACTTCACCTTTTGTACCAGCCTGCCACGAGGGACCTTGTCAAAGGCTTTACTGAAGTCCATATAGATAACATCCACTGCCCTTCCTTCATCAATCATCTTTGTCACTTCCTCAAAAAACTCAATCAAATTAGTGAGACACGACTTCCCCTTCACAAAACCATGCTGCCTTTCGCTAATAAGTTCGTTTGTTTCCAAATGGGAGTAAATCCTGTCCCGAAGAATCCTCTCTAATAATTTCCCTACCACTGACGTAAGGCTCACCGGCCTATAATTTCCTGGATTATCCTTGCTACCCTTCTTAAACAAAGGAACAACATTGGCTAATCTCCCCTTTGTCCCAGAGGACACTCCTGCCTGCAGGTATTTGTGCAGACCTGACTGCACGTCCCTGTGGCACTTCGACTAGGTGAAATATCACCCTCACTGTTTCTCTGCCCTCTAGAGGTCTTCCTTTGTCTCTGTAGGTTCCTGTAATTGCTGTTAGCAACTCTGGTGGGGTGCTTCTAGTGTCTGCATTTATGTAGGAGGATATGGGGTCTAACTTTTCAAATTTTTCGAGGTTGGCTGATCGGACAGTAGGGGTTTTCATCCAGGATTCCTCCCGGACTTGCTTTAACTTGCCCTCTGAGTCACTTTTTCCCCTTCCCTTTCTAAACTTTTGCCAGCCTTGTGCCTCCCTTTAGTTCTTGGCGGGAGTTCCTAACAGTTCACCAGCCCTCTGCTGGAGGGACCTCCTAACACCGGTACAGGACTGAGGGGTGCAGGTTTCACTGTCAGTTGGAGTTTCCCCTCAATCTGGCACATGTGGCAACTCCTGCAGTACTCCACCACATCTTAGTGAAGTTTTGGCCAGTCAAACTGCTGCCTTATGTGGGTTTTGGTCTTTCGTATACCGGTACCTACAGCCACTGTATCTCGAGCCGTTCTTAATATTTCTCTCCGGTACCTTTGCGGCGCCACTAACTGTTGAACTACTGTCCACTCCTTGCTCTCAGGTCTGTGAGGAGAACTCCATTTCCTCATCAGTACCTCACTCTTTAAATAGCAGCAATCACAGACTCCCTCTGCTTCACTTTCAGACTGGGCAGCCTATGCTACCACTCGCAATACTGGGCCGGCTCGATGAGCCTCAGCTAGGAAAAATCCATTTAATTCATTCCCTGGGTCTCCTAACTTTCCAAAGAAAGTCTCAGACAGACAGACCTGATCATCTGCCTGCAGTGCCAATTCAGTCTCCTCTGGGGGAGCTGGTTTGATCATGGCCTGATTCATTACACATTCAGGGAAACTGTAGGGGTCAGTCTCCTGCCACGGCCCCATCTCTCTGACCTCCTGTGGTCTTTCTTTCACACTGGGGGGGGGGGGGGGGGGGGGGGCTACCACCTTCACCTCCACCAGATCATTACCTTGGAGCAGGTCAACCCTGTCCACAGGCAAACTAGGGACAATCCCTACTGTCAACGGTCTCGAAACTAGGTTGCACTCCAGGTGCACCCAGTGTACAGGAATATACTGTCCTCCAATACCATTCACCACCAGTCTGGTGTTCACTGCACTCTCTGGGAGAAAGGTCAGGCCTTTTCCCAGTAAAAGGGATCTGGTGGCCCGTGTCCCTGATAATTGCTATGGGCTCGCTTGCCCCACTCGAAGAGTATGGGGTTACTTTCCCTTTGTACACAAAACCCTGATAACCTTCAGGATTCCTATTAAATTTTCCTGCACTTGCAGCCGTAAGTTTCCTGGGTCTCACTCTTACTGCAGTTAAAGCCACAGCTTGTTCTGCTGTGCTTTCCATCAGGTTCACTTCTTCACTGAGTGGGTGTACCCTGATTAACCCTACAGGTTTTCCCTTTTGTTTCCAGCAGTCAGCTTTTAAATGCTCTGCTTTATTACAATAGAAGCACACAAGTCTTGCTCCTGCTCACAGCACCTTCCTTTTTGGCTAGAGGAGGGCCCCCTGTGTCTCCTGCTTTCCTTTCTCTCCCAGGACTGCTTGGGCTCCTATCACTTTCCCACCCTTTGTCCTTTACAGATTTATGGGGGTAATTAGGAAAGGTTCTCCCCTGGGATACCAACTTGTAAATCAAAGCAAACTCATCGGCCTGAATGGCCGCTTGCCGGGCTCTCTGGACCCGCTGCTCCTCTACATGGGTCTTTATTGAGACTGGGAGAGTGTGTTTAAATTCCTCTAACAGAATTACCTCCAAGATTCTCATAGCAGAGCTGTATTTTAAAAGCCCTCAGCCACTGGCCAAAAGCCAGCTGCTTACTTCTTTCAAACTCCAGATAAGTTTGATTAGCTTGCTTCTTGAGGGCTCTAAACTTTTGGCAATAGGCTGCAGGTACTAATTCATATGCCCAAGGATAGCATTTCTGGTCAGTTCATAATTTTATCAACTCTCATCTGGCAACAAGGAATAAACCTCATTGGCTTTACCAGTTAGCTTGCTTTGCAGTAAAAGAGGCCAGGTCTCAGCTGGCCATTTTAGCTGCCTTGCCAGTTTCTCAAAGGACACAAAAAATTCTTCCAACATTGTCCTCATTGAATTTTGGAATTAGTTGAGCTAGTTTCAACAATTCTGTACCCAGCCCTGAATTATGCTCCTCCATATTGGCTATGCTTTCACTGGGGTTACTCAGTCGCCCCCTAGTTAACTCAAGCCACTTCAGCTATCTTTCTTCACATTCCTTCCAGAATATTCTTTCTCTCTCCCTCTCCTGCTTTTCATTTTCTTTACGTTCCTTCTGGAAGGGTCTCTCTTTCCTCAAATTCAAGTTTCCTCTGTTCCAATTGTATCTTTGTTAACAATACCCTGTCAGAGTCTGCTTCTAACCCTGTTTCTGCTTCTTCAGATTCAAGGGAAAAATGATTGGCCACTAGCCTTAGGAGTTCAGACTTCCTAGCCTTGCCACATACAATGATCCCACACTGCTCAGCCATTTTTCTCAACTCCTCCATAGACAGTGCTTTTAACTTATCCCAAGTTACTTCACCCTGGCTTGGGGAGCTACTAGCTTCAGTTGCAGACATGTTAGTATTCAAGAAAACCTGTACTGAAATCTTGCTTTTTTTTTTGATTGGGAACAATTTGGCTTCCCACTTCCAATTTTTCATTTGTCTGTGGGTCAATTCCAGACACTAGCACTCACATTTTCTCTTACGGCCTGGTGAGAAAGGTGGCTAGGGCTCCCTCTCAGCCTTCATCTGGTCTTACTGTAACAGGGTTTAATTTCAAACACACCATATTTTTAGCTCCCCTTTGGTGAATCCTTGTTCACCGCTTTCCAATTATAAGGCAAAGAAACCAGCACAAACAGGCTTTCTTAGGTTTAAAGAAGAAAAGTTGAAATTTATTAAACTTAAACTCTAATTCAGTTAACGCCTACGGATACACAATGCGCCCACGCGAGCCTGCAAACGCGGTACACACATGCAAATGGAGACAGAGAAGAGCAGAAGGAAACTAAAATGAAAATTTGAGGTAATATCTGAAGAGTTTTTGTCACGGTTCTTCGAGCTCACTGTAGAGTCCTTGATTGTGGTTAGATCTTGCTTTTCGTTGGGGTCCAGTATTCTTAAACCTTGTTCACTGTTGGAGACTTTTCTCTCTTGGGGTTCATGTGTCTTCAATGGATTCAGAGGTTTGAGAGAGAGAGATGGGAGCAGGCAGGAGAGAGATCTTCTCAGTCTGGGAGCAAACAGTCTTTTTGAGATCAAACTCTTTTGAACTGGCCACAGAGAAAGCCCTGGAACAGCCAGTTGGTCATGTGACCAGCTGGCCTAACCAGTCCTGGTCTCTATGGATTGCATCACCCCAGCAGGCCCTAGAATGCACTTCTCCGCCCCCTCATCATCTGGTGACCAACATCCATTGTGGGTTGAATGTGTCAGGGAATGCTCCTTTGTCCTTCCAAATACTGCCTGTTAATATGAAAATGTCTTTTCCAGCCACAGCTGGTCTATTTAACAAGTCATTTCCTCGCTTCAGCAACAGTCAAAAATCAATGTTAATGAGAAAATTAATGTGCCTCATTCTTGGCAGATGGGGGCCTAGCAGGACGACAACACACACAAATAGATTACAAAGCGGAAAGTTTTTTTTTGGTTGGATTTAAGTCCAGAATAAATAAAAGTTAAATACACCGTTGGCGGGGTTGGATGATTCTGTGGTCTTCCAGCTGAAGTTGTATTCTTGAATTGTGGCTGGCCCACTTTGCTCAGGGTTTTCTCGAAGGCAGACTTGTAGTTGGATCTCGTTCCCTGGTCTCTGGCTGTAGCAGTCTGTAGGCTTGGAGGGTCCGCAGTCACAGATGGTTTACAAACTTGATGTTTTCTGGAGAGAGAAAGAATGGCACACAGCCTTCTCTGCTGCTGCACACTCAGTTATTGCTTGTCTCTTTTCTGTGTAAGAAAACTCCCAGTTTTTTCAGAGATGGACACATGACTGCCTCAGGGTACTCTCTGGAACCTTCTAATGAAATACATGGTTCAGAATTGGCTCCACAGGCCCAGGATGCCAATATTTACACTAAGAGGGGTTTGCTCTTTCAAAGTCGATGTGTCAGGATTGCCTTGACTGCCGTGCTAATGAAGCAATCCTAGGTAATTCAATTACTTAGAGCAAGCCACTGTTCTGGGTCCAAGGCTTCTAGGACTTCTGGCTCTGGTTGGCCCTTGGAATGTTCAAAGGTGTTTCAGATGCAAATGGCGATGGCCATCCTGGCTACCAGTTATTTTAAAAGTTAACTGTAGGATTGTCTCCATTGAAAGTCTAATGTAAATTTCCAACCGATGAATTAATATTTCTCATTTGGCATATATGTTTTCTTGACACTAATCACATGAATAGTTGCAGCTTTATATGCATGAATGGTTGAAGAAACATAACTGCTTTTTGGTGGATCAAAATAGAGAATTAATATGTCCTGGGTGAAAACTTCTAAGCAGAGATGCAAATAGTTGGTGGGGACATCAGCGGTGATTCCAAGATTTGGAGTGGGGCCATCCATGGTAATAACTAATTGTGCTTGGAGTGCAGTGAAAGGGAGGGAACAAGTTCATTTCATTCTCTCTCACCTTCTTCAGTGACTATACTTATGTTTTTGAGGGAAAGTGAGGAGATATAAATGCAGGTTTTCATTGAATTACTGCCTTTACATTAAAAAGAGCAAAGAGTTCTGATAGTGGCATCACTGACCGAGAGTAACAGTGGTTTGTGATCAGTGGAATTTTTCCCCTCCCTCAAAAATCTTTTAGAATGCATTAGCTTTGTTTTCCCACAAGCCTGGTATAAAATAGAGCCCCACAGATACAGCAGGGAAAATCTTCACTCTGGTACATTTCAATAGGTACCATCCAAATAACTTGGGCAGAACTTATCAGATGTTTAAAACACAAATCAGAGAGCAGCATTATTTCATTTTTATGAAAAATATAACATCCCGTTCTCTTTCTGAAAGCAGTTTGTAAAAGTAGCTTGCAATCTACATCTTTTTCCAGTAGCAAAAATTTTGATGCACTATCTATAGTCGTTTCATTATAATATAAATGAGAAAATACCAATTCAGACAGCTATTTGTGTCAGATAAATGGGTGTTACCACATGGTTCTCCTTAACTATTGAATTAGTTTAGACTTCTCAGCTACATTAAATGGTTTCCTCCATGCCTTATCATTTGTAAAATCCTACGAATGTATTTATAAAGAACCAGCGTACTTCACTATAGTTAGGAAATTTGCCCCCACCCCCACAGCATTTTTTCTCCACTAATAACCATTTCCTTAATCCTTCTCTCTTGCCCCATATCCTCACCTCTAATAAATGCAAGGAGCTCATGAACTTCTTTGTCAGAGATCTGAGACCATCTGCTCAGCTGCCACACCTCTCCCCAGGATTCCTCCCCACACTAGTCCTGAACCTTCATCTCCCTACAGCTTCTCTCCTAGCTCCCCTTTCTCTCTCTAAGATTACCTTGTCCACAAGATCACCATCTGCACCCTGGACCCTAATTCCTACTAAACCACTGAAAGCATATTTCCCTTATTGATCCTTTATGCGAGCTGACATTGTAAATGGCTTCCTCTTCTCAGGTACTGTTCTCTTGCCTTTCAAAACTGCCAGTATCACCTTCCTCAAAAATGAATACCCTTGATCCTTTGTTCTTGCAACTAGTGTTCATTCTCTAATATTCTTTTCCTCTCCAAAGTCCTTGAACATATGATCGCTTCCTAAATCAATGCCCATTTTTCCCCAACTCCATTTGTGAATCTCTCCAATCAGGTTTCAACCCCTGTGATAGTGTCAAAATGGCCCTAACCAATGTCACAAGCAACATCCTCTGTTGAGTTTAACTATAGTACAGTATTCCTCTTCCTAGTCCTTGACCTCTCTTCAGCCTCTGGGATAGTTGACTAAGCCATCCTCTTCCAATACCTCTCTGCCACTTGGTGCAAATCCCTCAGAGTTGCCATCTTACTTATTCAATTGTAGCCAGAGTATCTCAAACATTGCCTATCCCTTCCCATTCCTACACTGTTACCTCTGGAGTTCTCTCAAGGATCTTTATTAAGCCCCTCCTCTTCCTCATCCTACACACTGCCTCTTGCCGACATCATCCACAATGATAGGGTCAGCTTCCACGTGTGCATTGATGAAACCCAACTCCTCCACTGCCTCTGTATTGTCAGACTGCTTGTCCAACATCTGGCTAAACACTACAACCATTGCCACAAACTTTATCATTGCCTCTGATTCCTTCCCCAGGCACTGCCTCAGTATGAACCAGAGTCTTTATAACCTTGAAATCATCCAAAACTCTGCTGCCTGTGTCCTAACTCGTACCAACTTCCGTTTACCCATCACCCCTGTGCTCATTGGCATACATTGACTTCTGGTCCAACACCACCTCACTTTAAAATTCTCAGCCTTGTTTTCAAATCCCTCCATGGCCTGGCCCCTCCCCAACTGCATAGCCTCAAGTCCTACAACCCTCCCAGATTTCTGCACTCCTCCAATTCTGGCCTCTTGCACATTGCAATTTTTATTGCTCCATCATTAGCAGCCATACCTTCAGCTGCCTAGACCCAAAGCTCTGAAATTCCCTCTCTAAACCTCTCCATCTCGCTTCTCACCTCTGCCCCAGCTCAACCCATCTTCAACTGGAACACTTATTCATGCCTTTCTCACCTCCAGACTCTTCTACTCAATATTCTCCTGGACAGCCTCCAATTCTCCATTAGCACATCAAAAATTCTGCTGCCTGTTTCTTTACCCATACAAAGTCTTAGCAAATCAATCACCCTCATCCTTGATGACCTACATTGTTTCCCGATTCCCCTACACCTCAAATTTATAATTCTCATCCTCGTGTTTAAAATGTTTCATGACCTAGTTCCTCCCCATCACTGTAACCCCTTCCAGACCTACAATTCTCATTCTCTCCCCCTCAAACTTTCCATTCCTCTGACTTGGGCCTCTTGTGCATCATCCACTCTCCTCTGCCTCCCCCCACCTTTTGTGGCTCTGCCATTCTCTGTATATGCCCCACATGACTCAACCAAAAAACCTCAGCCATTTCTCAACCTCCCTCTTTTCCCATAAAGTCCTCATTAAAACCCATCTCTGATCATTCCTCTCAATATCTCATACTTTGCTTTCACATCCATTATTTGATTATGCCTCTGAAGCACTTTGGGAGGTTATTCTATGTAAAATCATGATATAAATGTAAGTTGTTGCTGTTAAATTAGTCACTAAGCTATCTAGCATTCTTGAACAGTTTTGTTTAATATTTCTCCAGCCTCAGAGACATGTTACAACATGCTAGTGCCAAATAACTGATTAATGACTAGATTACGGCACACTGGCAAAATAGAACTTTTATTCAAAGTAATGGACATAGGAACAGGAGTAGGCCTTTTAATCTTTTGAGCCTGTTCCACCATTCAACGAGATCATGGCTGATCTGCAATCTCAATCCATATACCCACTTTTGTCTGTATTCCTTAATATTTACAACCAACTTATACAAAACATATTCAAAGCTACCTTAAACAAACAGGTACATTATATGTGAACAGGTACATTATATGGTCCCTCGGATTTCCTCTACCAGATTTAAAACTGAAACTCTTCAGGCCATAAATCAGGATAGGGTTAATTAAGAGACTTCATTATGAAACAGGAACAAAACACCACAACAGAACAACACTATTTCATTAATGAAAAAAGAAAATCTAGATCATTAAGAGTTACAGAGGAAAACTCTACATAAAACAGATCTCTGAAATGGAAGAAATCTGAATGCCTTCCTTGCTGGTTTAAAAGAGATACAATCAGCACAATAAGTAAAGCTACAGCAATCTCACTGCTTTTCTGAAACGTGCTTTTCTGCTCAAGCAGGACATTAGTGAGCATACTTCCTTTATTATACCAAAATCAAGGAGTTGAGGATATGATGAAAGTAAAGCTGCAATGTTCAGTATTATGTAACAGAGGGTTTTTCCATCAAGCTGTGTGAGTCACTCTCTTTATTGCCAAGAAAAGTGACTCACCACTTACTTCAGGAGAATTGTGCATGTGCGAAGAGGTAAACCAGTATTGCATTAATTCTGCACATTAATCATAATTCTTAGGTTATTTCATTTAGTTTACTGCAATGTATGTGGAGCATTTTGAAAAATTTTCATTTGGTTGATTTTCCTTCCTTTTACACTATATTCTACAACAAACTGAATGTTTCCTTTTTTACTGCATTAAAAGTTAATTTTATCCCAGCTAATGCATTTGCTCTTGTAGCAAGTACTCAAATTTAACACAACTGGAGTAGCCGAACCAACAAGTAATCACAGATGAAAATTTAGCAGTGGATGAGTAAAACAAATGTACAAGGGAACTTTAAACTCTTGTACTCTAAGCCCTGATTTATTAAACTCCAAATGCCACTGAATTCTATTAATACAGGCTGAGAGCACAAGAATAACGAAACAATGATAAAGTTGCACAAGACAATAGTTAGGTCCGCGTTAAAGGTTGTGTGTGGAGTTTTGGTCATTCCATATTGAAAGTATATGAAAACCATAGAGAGCATAAAATATAGATACATCTGGATGATGTCAGAAATGGAAAAAATATATCCAACCTTTTGCAGGAACAAGTGCACCTTACTGAGATATACCTCCTATCAGTTATCTGGTAAGCTGTAATATGGGAGTGGTGCAGAAGCACACTCAATAGACCAACAGAAGTCAAAGGTGGAATATTGGGAGAAAACAAATGAATGAGACCACCAACAGTCCACACAGAGGGCTGGTTAAGAATATAAGAACAGAATAAAGAGGAGCAAGAGTAGACCATATGGCCCCTTGAGCCTGCTCCACTATTCAATATGATCATGGTTGATCTTCTGCCTCAACTCCACTTTCCCGCCTGCTTGCCATATCCCTCGATTCCCTGAGATACCAAAGATCTGTCTAACTTAGCCTTATATATACTCAACGATGGAGCATCCACAACCTTCTGGAGTAGGCAATTCCAAAGATTCACAACTCTCTGTGAAGAAATTTCTCCTCCTCTCAAACTTAAATGTTGACCCCTTATCCTGAGACTGTGCCCTTGTGTTGCAGTTCCCCAGCCAGGGGAAACAAGTCTCAATGTCTATCCTGTCAAGCCCCTTCAGAATCTTGTATGTTTCAATGAGAATACCTCACATTCTTCTAAACTTGAGAATATAGGTCCAATTTACTCATTCATATCATACAACAACCTTCTCATCTCAGGAACCAATCTAGTGAACCTTTGCTGTAGCACCTCCAAGGCAAGAATATTCTTAAATATGGAGACCAAAACTGTGCCTAGTACTCCAGGTGTGGTCCCATCAAAGCCCCATACAATTTAGCATAACTTCCTTATTCTTGTACTTCAATTCATAGGAACATAGAAAACAGGAGAAGGCCATTCAGCCCCTCGAGTCTGCTCTGTCATTCAACTAGATAATCGCTGATCATCTACCTCAATGCCATTTTCCTGCACTATCCCCATATCCCTCGATATCTTGAATATCTAGAAATCTATTTATCTCTGTCTTGAATATACTCAATAGCCTCCACAGCCCTCTGGGGGAGAGAATTCCAAAGATTCACCACGCTCTGTGTGAAGAAATTACTCCTTATCTCAGTCCTAAATGGCCTCTTATTCTGAGACTGTCCTTTGGTTCTAGACCTGTCGAGCCCTGTAAAAATATTGTATGCTTCGATGAGATTCCCTTGTAATAAAGGCCAACATGCCATTTGCCTTCCTAATTGCTTGCTGTACCTGCATGCTAGCTCTCTGCATTCTTTGTACCAGTACACCCAAGTCTCTATGAAAAATCAATATTTAGAAATTTGTCTTTTCAAGATTACACTTTTCTATTCTTACTACCAAATTGAATAACCTCACACTTCCCCAGATTATACTCCAACTACCACCTTGCTTCCCATTCACTTAACCCATCTATAACTCTTTGCATCCTCCTTGTTCCTTTCTCACAACTTACATTTCCACCTAGCTTTGTATCATCAGCAAACTTGGATACATTACTCTCAGTCTCTTTATCTCAGTCATTAATATAGATTGTAAATAGCTGAGGTAACCACACTGATCTTACAGAACTCCTAGTTATAGCCTGCCAATGTGAAAATGCCCCATTCATCCTTATTCTCTGCTTCCTGCCTGTTAATAAATTTTGGAAATTGGGATTCTGGATAATCATAACCAGTGCATCCACTATCTCAGCAGCTACCTGTTTTTAGAACCCTAGGATGTAGGCCATCAAGTCCTGGGAATTTGTTGGCTTTCAGTCCCTTAAGTTTCTTTAATACCTCTTCCCTGCTGATATTAATTACTTTAAGTTCCTCACTCTTATTAGCCCCTCTATTTCTGCTATGCAATTTGCATCTTCTACTGCGAAGAGAGACACAAAATATTTGTTCAACGTTTGCCATTCCCCATGATTATTTTTCCTGCCTCAGCCTTGAAGGGACCGACGTTCACTTTAGCTACTCTCCTTTTCAGTGTAAAATCATGTACTGAAAGCGAAAAAAGGAGGAAAAGAAAGATGGGATTAAAAGAGAGGGATAAAGGTTCTGTGGTAAAGGTTCTACACAGAAGTCCTCGAGGCAGCCAACATCCCCAGCATATACACCCCACTGAGCCAGTGGCGCTTGAGATGGCTTGGCCATGTGAGCCGCATGAAAGATGGCAGGATCCCCAAGGACACATTGTACAGCGAGCTAGTCACTGGTATCAGACCCACCGGCCGTCCATGTCTCCGCTTTAAAGACGTCTGCAAATGTGACATGAAGCCCTGTGACATCGATCACAAGTCGTGGGAGTCAGTTGCCAGTGATCGCCAGAGCTGGCGGGCAGCCATAAAGGCGGGGCTAAAGTGTGGCGAGTCGAAGAGACTTAGCAGTTGGCAGGAAAAAAGACAGAAGCGCAAGGGGAGAGCCAACTGTGTAACAGCCCCAACAGCCAATTTTATCTGCAGCACCTGTGGAATTGGCCTTTATAGCCACTCCAGGCGCTGCTTCACAAACCACTGACCACCTCCAGGCGCTTACCCATGGTCTCTCGAGACAAGGAGGCCATAGAAGGTGGTGGTAAAGGTTCTAGTTACAAGATTAGGTTGGAAAAGCTGGGCTTGTTCTCCTGAGAACAAAAGGAGATTGAGGGGAGATTTAATACAAGTGTACAAGGTTATGACAGGCTTAGATAAGTCAGACAAGGAAAAACTGCTCCCATTAACAAATGGTACAAGGACTAGGGGACACAGGTTGGATGTTTTGGGCAAATGATACAGGGGGAATATGAGGAAGCACTTTTATTTTTACACAGCGGGTGGTAATGACTTGGAACTCGCTGCCCACAAGGGCAGTGGAAGCGGAGACAATCAGTGACTTCAAGAGGAAGTTGGATGGTCACCTGAGCGAAATAGACTTGCAGGGCTACAGGGATCGAGCCTGGGAGTGGGGCTGACTGGGTTGCTTCACCAAGAGCCGGCATGGACTCCTTCTGTGCAAGGAATGACTATGACCTCTTGTACATACATATTTTAAAAATCTTTTCTTAGTCATTGTTTTACTGGATCCCTTTTTTCTGCTCAAATTATTATGTATTTAATTCTCTTATGCCAATTTTCTGTCCTTCCCTCACTGAATCAGTTCAACATAAATAATACAAATTCTGGTGTTGGTGATGTCACATTTACATAAAAAGGAATAACATTAATCACATTAGTCAAGTATAGATTCGGGCTTCATTAGAATAAAAGAAAATCAAACCCAAATCTAAATCTATTGCTAACTCTCTTTGCATGGTCTTATCACTGTACTCTAGCTGGGAAAAGGTACTTCCATTTTCCAATATACTGCATAATTAAAAAAGCCTCTGAAAATCAGAAAGTCATGAGATTGTAATTCAATTTTAATAGTTTGCTTCCTGCAGAGTTGACTGCTAAAGTGTTTTTTTTTAAAACCCTTATCTACTATAGAAGAGTAACAGCAAATGGCATTTTAATAATAATTTGCTAGATGATGGGTAATTATATGGTAGTCAAAGAAACCCAAGTTAGAATAATGCAGTTGGTCAGTGAGAGCAGTAATCAATTACAAGTCCGTGTGATTTTTCTTAAATCTACAAGCGCACAGCAAACATTAACCCATTACAAGATAATGTTAAGTAAAAGCACAACTTCAGGTGCCTACAATGATAGATTTAATTTTAAGCTAGTGTGGTTCTGTGGTTCATCAAGATTTTCAGAATAGAAGACTAACAATGTTAGAATTATTGGATTTTTACTGTTTATTAATTTTTTACTAAATGTTTATCAATTTTGGGAGTTATTTCATCTTCAATGTTAGGGAACATAAGCCACTGACTACTTCAATTTTTTTTCCTGGCCAACATGCTTAGTTTTTCATTTTGTTTTAATACTCAGAGTTCACTGAACCTTCTTTATGCACATCTCTGCCAGTTCGTTCTTCCTCATCGTTATTTTTGGTTTCAACTTGTTCTCTAATGCAAGCCATTTTTCTAAATTTTTTTGGAATTCTACTCAAGACCTTTTTTAAAAAAAAAGAAAAAATATTTTCGTGTGTGTGGATGCAAATGAGATAATTTGTCCAACAATCTGCCTTGATCACTTAACAATTTCCCAGATTTTGTGGTCAGCAGTGAACAAATGGGGCTTGCTGTTCATCATGCTTGCAGCTGCCCATAGTCTTTTGTGGGCTTTTGAGCAGCAACTTATGGTCATCAGGAGCCTGATTCAGTGTGGCACCCTCTACCGGGGATTTAGGGCCTGTGTGAACAGGGAAAGCAACGTGACACCTCAACCAATCAGACTGAATAATCCTTCCTAAGGTACACAGGGTCTAAACCAGCAAGAGTGAGCTAGAATACTTATTTCAGTGTAAAATCATGCAGAGAGAGTGTGAGGGGGGGGGGGGGGGGGAAGGGGAAGGTGGGAAGAAAGAGAGAAAGATGGGATTACAAGGGGGAAAAGAAAGATGGGATTAACAGAGTGAGATAAAAGAGACAAAGAAAAAGTTAAACGTTTTATTTTAATATGCTCGCCAATAATTATTAAAATATGAAGGAATGAGACTCCACACTTGTAAAAAGTAAATTTTCAGTGCCAGTGAGACTGTTGTAGCAATTAAGACTTTCACACGATTAAAAATTCATTTACACTTGAATGGGCAAACCCAAACCTTTTCTGGCATGTTTAGTAGGTATCTAGTGGACAAGTACCACAACTTCACACATCTCTGCATTTGAATACCCAATCTCTTGGTGAAGTACCATATAGTTAAGTTTGTGAAGGAACAGGGCAACTCGGACAACAATTTCCTGGTTTCTGCATATGACTGCACATGTATGGATGCTTGAAGTTGCTGTCCGATTTACTCTTTAATAATGGTTAGCGCTGATAGCATTACTGTTATTCCTATCTCAAAATACAGGCCATTTTGCCATGTAACATTATGCTCACAACACCACCTATTTCTGCAGTTTCTTTGGAACTTAGTAACTATACCACTCTGGATGGGGCCTTCAATGTCCATCACCAAGAGTGGCTCGGTAGCACCACTACTGACCGAGCTAGCAGAAGGCCATATCTGCCAGACCAGGCCTGCAGCAGGTGGTGAGGGAACCAACAAGAGGGAAAAAACTGTTAGACCTTGTCCTCACCAATCTGCCTTTTGTAGATGCATCTGTCCATGACAGTATTGGTAGGAGTGACCACTGCACAGTCCTTGTGAAAACAAAGTCCCATCTTCACAATGAAGATACAATCCAATGTGTTGTGTGGCACTACCACCATGCAAAATGGGATAGATTCAGAACAGATCTGGCAGCTCAAAACTAGGCATCCATGAGGATTGTGGACCATCAGCAGAAGAATTGTATTCAACCACAATCTGTAACCTCATGACCCAGCATATCCTTCACTCTACCATGACCATCACGCTAAGGGATCATCCCCTGATTTAATTAAAAAATGCATGTGAGCATGCCAGGAACAGCACTAGACATATTTAAAAATTAAATGTCAACCTGGTGAAGCTACAACACAGGACCACATGCATGCCAAACAGCAGAAGTAGCTTGCAATAGACAGCACTAAGCAGTCCCACTAAGCTGATCCAACGGATCAGATTGCCTTTGATATCAAGGCAACATTTAACAGAGTGTGGCATCAAAGAGCCTTAGCCAAACTGAAGTCAAAGGGAATCAGGGGCAAAACTCTTGGCTGGTTGGAGTCATACCTAACACAAAGGTTATTTGAGGCCAATCATCTCAGCCCCAGGATATTGCTACAGGGGTTCCTCAGGGTAGTGTCCAAGGCCCAACCATCTTCAGCAACTTCATCATGATCTTCCCTCCATCGTAAGGTCAGAAGTGGGGATGTTCGATGATTGTACGATGCGCAGTACCATTCGCAACTCCTCAGATACTGAAGCAGTCAGGCTTGGACTGATAAGTGGCAAGTAACATTCGTGCCAAATGAGTGCCAGACAATGACCTACTCCAACAAGAGAGAATCTAACCATTTCCCTTGACATTCAACAGCATTACCAGCGCCAAATCCCCCACTATCAACATCCTGAGGGTTTTCATTGACCAGATACTGAGCGGCAGCAGCCAATAAGTACTGTCCCTACAAGAGCAGGTCAGAGGCTGGGAATTCCGCAGTGAGTAACCCCATCTCCCAACTCCCCAAAGCCTGTCCACCATCTACAAGGTACAAGTCAGGAGTGTGATGGAATACTCCTTGCACTCCAACAACACTCCGGAAGCTTGACACCATCCAGGACAAAGCAGCCTGCAAGTTCCCCTCCAAGCCGCACACCATCCTGACTTGGAACTATATCACCATTCCTTCACTGTCACTGAGTCAAAATCCCTCAACAGTACTTACCTACACAAAATGGACTACAGTAGTTCACGGTGGCTCAACACCACCTTCAAGGGTAATTAGGAACGGGCAACGTGCTGGTCTTGCCAGCGATGCCCACATCTCATGAAATGAATTAATTTCAAAAAATGTTTAACACAATATATACATTTCTGCTCAAAAAAAATCAAGTTAGCCAAACTTAAAGTAAAAATTATCAGTTCTTTTAGCTATTGTGGATTAAACCACCTGAAATATTTCAGTAACAAAGATTTTTTTGCAGTTTCTGATAATCGTTTTGCCAGGTTTTTTCCCCTTCAAATCCTTTTTCACCTGGTTTCCTGTTGGCAGCAGAGGGAGATCTGCTCTCAAACCTCCACCAGTGCCAGTAATAATAATTTAAAAAAGTATTGATACAGAACCTTTAACATTGTGAAAAGTCACAAGACATTTCAAAGAGATGCAAGAAAGAAAACATCACTTAACCAACAAAACAGTTATTAGAAGGGGTAACCAAAAGAGGTGGATTTTAAGGACGGTCTTAAAGAAGGAGGGGGAAGTTCAGGGTTTAGAGGTGGAATTCAGAGCGTGAGGTCTGAACTGCTGAAAGCATAGCCACAAGGGACTGTGTAGAAGCAGCTGGAGGAATGGAGAATGGATGGGGGAGTGCGTAGCAGTGGAAGAAATAGGGATGGGGAGGCCATGAAAGGATTAAAAAGAAAGCCTAATCAGAATTTTTTTTTTTTTTACTGGTGTGAGGCTAGGAGGAGCAACATGAATTAGATGTCCATGTACACAAATAGTTAGTGTACAGATAAAAAAAAAGCAATCAAAAAGGCTAATGAAATGTTGGCCTTTATCTCAAGGGAGTTGGAATTCAAAAGTTTGGAGTGAGGCTTCAGTTGTACAGAACCTGAGTCAAACCACAGTGGAGTACAACATTTAGTATTGGCGACTAAACCTCAGGAAACATATTAGGAACATAGGAACTGTGATATGAAAAATAAAACAAGGTCCACCTAGTCCACCTTCTACCACCTTGGAAATAGCAAGGTAGAAAGTTTAGTTTAGTTTAGAGATACAGCACTGAAACAGGCCCTTCGGCGCACCGAGTCTGTGCCGACCATCAACCACCCATTTATACTAATCCTACACTAATTCCATTTTCCTACCACATCCCCACATGTCCCTATATTTCCCTACCACCTACCTATACTAGGGGCAATTGCTAATGGCCAATTAACCTATCAACCTGCAAGTCTTTGGCATGTGGGAGGAAACCGGAGCACCCGGAGGAAACCCACGCAGACACAGGGAGAACTTGCAAACTCCACACAGGCAGTACCCAGAATTGAACCCGGGTCGCTGGAGCTGTGAGGCTGCGGTGCTAACCACTGCGCCGGTATTTGAGTTTCTGACTACTCGTGGTGACCAATCTCTCCCAATTAGTCCAGACACAAGACAAAGAAACCAAATGGTGAAAACCTTTGGGAACCCTAGATCCAAAGTCACCTGTCCTTCCTAAGCATGCTACACGTAGCATAAGCCAAATCCCAAATTTCGCAAAAATCCCCAAAATATTATTGGCCCTGGAAGGACCTTCATGTAGATTCACCAGCATATCAGGATTTAAAGGGTTAAATTATGAGGCTAGCTTGCACAACCTTAGTCTTTATTCCCTTGAGTTTAAAAGGTTAGGAGGTGGGAAGGAAGATCTAATCAATGTATTTAAAATGATAAAAGGATTTGCTATAGCAGACACAGAAAAACTAATTTCTCTGAGTGGGAGAATGCAGAACAAGAGGGCATAATCTTAAAATCAGAACAAAGCTATTTAGGAGGGAAAATAAGCACTTATTGACACAGAGGGTAGTGGAAATATTGAGCATTCTCCCCCCAACCCCCACCCCCTGGCCCAAAAAGGCTCTGTCTAGTCAACTGAAAATTTCAACCCTGAGGTCCTTGGATTTTTGTTAGCTATCAAATGATATGGAAAAGGCTTTTTTTTTAAATTTGTTTTTGGGATCGGAGTGTCGTTGGCAAGGCCAGCAATTATTACCCAGCCTTAACTATCCTCGTGAAGGTGGTGGTGAGCCATCTTTTTGAACCGCTGCAGTGCATGTGGGGTAGGTACACCCACCGTGCTTTCTCTAGCAGCTTGTTACACCATTTCATCAAAACCTCTGAACAATCTTCTGGGGACCTGTCCTAATGCCTCCTTCCTTGGCTTGGTGTCAATTTTTGTCTGATAATGCACCTGTGAAGCACCTTGGGACATTTTACTACATTAAGGAGCTACAAAAATGCAAGTTGCCGAACAAAAACATTAAAGTATCAGAAAACTGTAAACTGCCCATTTCAAGGACAATTAGGGATGGGCAACAAATGCTGGCCTTGCCAGCCACACCCACATCCCATGAAAGAATAAAATTCTAAATATTAAAAAGTATATCAAAAGATTACATTTATCAACACATTTTTTCTCCTTTTACAAACTTCCATTTCCCACACCTACCCACAAGGATGAAAGAGCCACATCAATCCTCCTCCACAGTTACCAAATTCAATGGTGCTACATGACTGGTTTACAGGAAAATATAACAGACTATTTTCTATTTGAAAACAAAAAGAATATTTACAAATTTTATATCATTCATTTCCATGGCATTAAATTCCTCATATTCCTCGTGGCTCTCCTCTGCACTGCCTCCAGCAGTTGAATGGCTCCCTTGTTTCTTGGTGATTGGAACTAGACACAGTACAAAAAGTGCAGTTTGAACAGTGCACTGTACATCATGATCATGACTTCCTCTGACTTTTATCCTACCGTTTTAACAATGTAGTTCAACTTTCTATTGGTTTTGCTGATTGCTGCTCTGCAATGATTGGTTGTACATTCCGTGTTATCTAAGACTCCTCTTTCAACTTTACCATAATTTCAATACCATTTGTGAAGTACTTACGTCACCCATTTTTCTTTCCTGTGTGCAATACTTTACATTTGACTGCAACAAATTTTATCTGCCATTGTTCAGCCCACTTATCGTTTGATGCATTCTGTATTTTCTAGGCTGTCTCCTTTAATTCCACTGCAACTCCTAGTTTGGTAGCATCTGAAAATTTGACTAATTTACATTGAATTTCTGAATCCAAGTCATTGATGTTGGCTCGTATTAGTGATCTCACATTAAGAGCTGGGCACCCAACTCAGTACTTCTCTCCCAGAGCTTTGATGTTAATATGGTTTTGTACGTTACTTGATCAAATGCCTTTTCAAAGTCTAAATACACCACATTGCAGAAAGGAAAGGAAATGATGAAGAAAGAAGGAAGAAAAGGAAGAACTTGCATTTCATCTCATCAGGATGCCAGGATGCAAACTGCTTTACAGCCAATGAAGTACTTCTGAGTATAGTCACTTTGTAACGTAGAATATACCAAGTTGAATTGAGTTGTCACTTTCTCAAACAAACCAAGGGAGCTGGTCTGACTGTATCGCCCCCTTCTAAAGCAATGTTGAATGCTGTGTGCAAATTGTTTGCTTCTTGTGCTTACATAACACTGACAACATTTTGGAAGTGATGCATTGGCTGTAAACCACTTTGAGGTGTTCTGAGGGCATGAAAGGCATTACAAAAAATATTCAAGTTCCTTATTTCTATCTCTTCCTGGATCACAGTATTGGAGAACTAACCCACCATCAAACTATCTTATAAAGATGCAATAGATTCCTAGCTATGAGTTAATTTTAATATCAAATACCACAGATAGTGGTGCAAGTACAACTACTGGGATTATAATAATGCCCATTCTATCTTAGGTTTCACAGAAGGAATTCCACTGTCTTGTGAGTACAAACACTATTGAGAACATTAGTCAAAACACATCTGTCTATATTAAAAATCTTACAAATGCATACACTTTCCATTAAGTTCTTCCATTATAAATTCCTTTATCCACAGTTATAATGGAAAGTGCCTTTGTAAACTTGTCATGTTGAATTATATTCTCCTGCCATGAAAAGTCTGCATTGGCATCTTCCATTATAAATGTGGACAACGGGATTTATAACAGATAAAAAGAATAGAATGAGTGACTAAAATGTTGACGGAATTGTGTCTGTGTGTCCTGTCCAAAAGTCTCCCAGTTTCTAACCCCATTTTTCCTAAAAAACTAAACTTTGGGTTTGACTCCAAGTGGAATGAGGCCTTGAGTCAATGCCTCAGTAGTTTATTCAGGTAGAACCATGGAGGCTTATAGCACAGAAGGAAGTAATCTAACTGCGCCAGTTTTTTTGCTTAAGCAATCCAAAACTAACTGCACTTCTCTGCTCTCTCTCCATAACCCTGTATCTTCTTCTGCCTCAAATAATTATCCAATTTGCCCTTAACAAGTGCGCTGTTGTCTGCCTCAAGCACTGCTCCAACAACCCTCGAGTTAAGAAATTTCTCCTAACTTCCCTTTTCATGCTTTTAGCTACAATTTTAAATTGATGACTTCATGGACTATCCAAGCAGAGGAATTGGTTTTCACGATTTTCCCTACCAAAACACTTGAAAAAATTATAAAGTCGTAAAAATATACAGTCGACATAACCCATAGCACTATTCATTTAAAATCAAAATCACATCTTAAATGAATATTGGGCGGCACAGTGGCGCAGTTGGGCGGCACAGTGGCGCAGTGGTTAGCACCGCAGCCTCACAGCTCCAGCGACCCAGGTTCAATTCTGGGTACTGCCTGTGCGGAGTTTGCAAATTCTCCCTGTGACCGCATGGGTTTTCGCTGGGTGCTCCGGTTTCCTCCCACAGCCAAAGACTTGCAGGTTGATAGGTAAATTCGCCATTATAAATTGCCCCTAGTATAGGTAGGTGGTAGGGGAATTGAAGAAACGTGGGGATGTGGTAGGAATATGAGATTAACGTAGGATTAGTATAAATGGGTGGTTGATGGTCGGCACAGACTCGGTGGGCCTGTTTCAGTGCTGTATCTCTAAATAAATAAATAATATCTGGTATTTAGTATGTTTTAAGTTTAATTTGGTCTATTAATACTTCTGCTATCAATTACCATCATATAAAGAATAGCAGTTTACTGGAGAGTCCTGTCTGACAAAAATTAAGCACATAATCACAATAAAATTCCAAATGTGAAATAAAAGTTGATTTTATACTGTTTTTGTAATTTGGATTCTGGAACCCCAACCTATATGAGCTAGCTCCTGGAATTTATGCTGTCAAATCTGGTTATCCTAACTCTGCAGCAGTTTCAGAGACTGCCACTTGACCACTGTCTCCATTTTCTTGATCCATTCCAGATTTTTAGTATTTTTAGGGTAAGCAGCCCCCAAAACTAGTTCCAGTTATAATGTGTGTTACATTTCAAAACTAGAAAACAGCATGAGAATAGCAATAACTATTGTTACAATATTAGATGCTTAGTACTTAGAAATTCTCCTGAATATTTCTTGCTGTGAATTTTCCCACAAACCACACTAATACTTCGAAAGGCATATAATTGTTGGATTCTTAGAAATAACTTCAATTTTTGCTTTAATCTAGTCTTTGGACCTCAGTTTTTGATCTTGTACATTGTTTTTAACACTAACCACACCTAAAATTTTTGAGCTTCCCATTCAAACATGAAAAAGAACAAAAACCACCATTTGGGCATTTTAAATTGGAAACTGTTGCAAAAATGCAGAAGTTGTTTCACTTCCTTTTCTTCCCTTTTTGGGGTCTCCTTGGGCCTGGTCACACACCATTTTGTTCCTGATTGCTGTTCTAGCCTACCAGTCATTCTGTAACTAACCATTCGGACAAGTGCAAACCAGAAAATAAAGTATCCCTTCATTTTCTTCACTTTGCAGAGAAGGCACAAAGCCTGGACCCAACAGATTGTGTCAGGAACTTGCATTGCTGTTATTTGGAGAAATCAGAGTCTGGAGTCTGTACTACCCTGTATCACAGAGCGATGAAACATCAGCAAAGTTATTAACTAGGATAACAAGTGCAAAATGTTGAGGCAAATCGTGATGCTCTGTTTGTGAGCTATTATATAACCCAAGAGCTATTATTTAATAGAATGCCCTAATCGCTAGTTTTCCTGGGTAAGAGTATATAGACTAAAATAAAAGCAAAATACTGCGGATGCTGGAAATTTGAAACAAAAACAAGAAATGCTGGATTCACTCAGCAGGTCTGGCAGCATCTGTGGAAAGAGAAGCAGAGTTAACGTTTCGGGTCAGTGACCCTTCTTCGGAACTGACAAATATTAGAAAAGTCACAGATTATAAACAAGTGAGGTGGGGGTTGGGCAAGAGATAACAAAGGAGAAGGTGCAGATTGGACCAGGCCACATAGCTGACCAAAAGGTCACGGAGCAAAGGCAAACAATATGTTAATGGTGTGTTGAAAGACAAAGCATTAGTACAGATTAGGTGTGAATATTCTGAATATTGAACATCAGCAAGTGCAAACCTGAAGAAAAACAACCTGAAAAAAAACAGTGGGTAAGCAAACTGAACAAACTAAGATGAAATGAAATAAATGCAAAAAAAGATTGTAAAAAATGTAAAAAGGAATGCAAAAAAAAGGAAGAAAAAATAACTAAAAATGACTAAAAATGAAAGTAAAGTGGGGGGCTGTCATGCTCTGAAATTATTGAACTCAATGTTCAGTCCGGCAGGCTGTAGTGTGCCTAATCGGTAGATGAGATGCTGTTCCACGAGCTTGCGTTGATGTTCACTGGAACACTGCAGCAATCCCAGGACAGAGATGTGAGCATGAGAGCAGGGGGGAGTGTTGAAATGGCAAGCAACCGGAAGCTCAGGGTCCTGCTTGCGGACTGAGCGGAGATGTTCCGCAAAGCGGTCACCCAGTCTGCGCTTGGTCTCCCCAATGTAGAGGAGACCACACTGTGAGCAGCGAATACAGTATACTACATTGAAAGAAGTACAAGTAAATCGCTGCTTCACCTGAAAGGAGTGTTTGGGGCCTGGGATAGTGAGGAGAGAGGAGGTAAATGGGCAGGTATTACACCTCCTGCGATTGCAAGGGAAGGTGCCCTGGGACGGGGACGAGGTGGTGGGGGTAATGGAGGAGTGGACCAGGGTGTCGGGGAGGGAACGATCCCTTCGGAATGCTGACAGGGGAAGGGAGGGGAAGATGCGACTGGTAGTGGCATCACGCTGGAGGTGGCGAAAATGGCGGAGGATGATCCTTTGGATATGGAGGCTGGTGGGATGAAAAGTGAGGACAAGGGGAACCCTGTCACGGTTCTGGGAGGGAGGGGAAGGGGTGAGGGTAGAGGTGCGGGGAATGGGTCGGACACGGTTGAGGGCCCTGTCAACCACAGTGGGGGGAAATCCTCGGTTGAGGAAAAAGGAGATCATATCAGAAGCACCGTCATGGAAGGTGGCATCATCAGAGCAGATGCGTCGGAGACGGAGAAACTGGGAGAATGGAATGGAGTCCTTACAGGAGGTAGGGTGTGAAGAAGTGTAGTCGAGGTAGCTGTGGGAGTCAGTGGGCTTATAATGGATATTGGTAGACAACCTATCCCCAGAGATGGAGACAGAGAAGTCGAGGAAGGGAAGGGAAGTGTCAGAGATGGACCATGTAAAGGTGAGAGAAGGGTGGAAATTGGAAGCAAAGTTGATAAAGTTTTCTAGTTCGGGGCGGGAGCAGGAAACGGCACCGATACAGTCATCAATGTACCGGAAAAAGAGTTGGGGGAGGGGGCCTGAGTAGGACTGGAACAAAGAATGCTCGACATATCCCACAAAAAGACAGGCATAACTAGGACCCATGCGGGTACCCATAGCGACACCTTTTACTTGAAGGAAGTGCGTGGAGTTGAAGGAGAAGTTGTTCAATGTGAGAACAAGTTCAGCCAGGCGGAGGAGGGTGGTGGTGGATGGGGACTGGTTGGGCCTCTGTTCCAGGAAGAAGATGAGAGCCCTCAAACCATCCTGGTGGGGGATGGAGGTGTAGAGCGATTGGACGTCCATAGTGAAGAGGAGGCGGTTGGAACCAGGAATTTTTTAGTTATTTTTTCTTCCTTTTTTTTGCATTCCTTTTTACATTTTTTACAATCTTTTTTTGCATTTATTTCATTTCATCTTAGTTTGTTCAGTTTGCTTACCCACTGTTTTTTTCAGGTTGTTTTTCTTCAGGTTTGCACTTGCTGATGTTCAATATTCAGAATATTCACACCTAATCTGTACTAATGCTTTGTCTTTCAACACACCATTAACATATTGTTTGCCTTTGCTCCGTGACCTTTTGGTCAGCTATGTGGCCTGGTCCAATCTGCACCTTCTCCTTTGTTATCTCTTGCCCAACCCCCACCTCACTTGTTTATAATCTGTGACTTTCCACAGATGCTGCCAGACCTGCGAAGAGTATATAGACGTTGTAGATGTCTCCATAAAAGACTGCTCAACAAGATGAATCAAGCCTTTCACTGCATGCATTTTCTAGATCTAAGGCACCCATTATCGGATACATCTCGGCACGTCAAGATGTGCAATGAAAACATAAAGCAATAACAACACGTATGTGAAAAACCAATATATATTGTGTCCTGTTATGAAAAGTTTGTTGCACACGATTAGCAAAAAATTAGTTTATTGCTAATCAAGGTACGTTTTCTGATCAGCCTGCCAGATCTTGCACTTGACATTACTGCCAGAGATGAGCTTTTTCTTTTTTATTATTGCGATCTGAAAAGGTGCCAGGATGCTCATCATCAAAAATGCATTCATTCAAAAACCCAAGGGCAGAACATTATGTGAGCTATTCTAGAACAGGTACGCAGCAATGTAAGCAAAGGCATGCTGTGCATTGCTGCAGAAAACAAATTTGTAGTACAATAGTCAACAGTGCATTTACTCACTATAAGGGAGCTTCATTCATTTGATATCCTCTTTAAAAAAAAAGTTGATTCTGCCAAGTGAAAGGAATTTTAAAATGCCTAAATACAATAATAGTCTCTGAATTTCTGAAGACAGGTTAATAACAAAAGCTGAAATATGCAAAGCTTAGGCTTTCTGGGTTTAAAATGCCTACAAATCCCCAAGACTCAATCTCAGAGAATTAGGTCCTTGTGTACTGTAAGCAGGCACTTTTATTTTTTTCAGTAAGTAAACAACTAATTCAGTTTTCTTGAAGAATGTCATTACATTCTAGTAAAACTACTCTGGGTTTTACTCACTTTCTAGTCCAACCTGTCTATGCACCCAAGATGAGAGGCTAGTCCACCTCCTGGCACTGTGGCAGATAAGAGCCCACATGATCAACTTTGCTCCAGTTTTCTCTTCCTCCCTGTGGAGGCATGCTCTCACTTTGCCTTCACATTGCACCTTGAAACACTTTGGGGTCATTTTCAGATTTTGCACTGTATGTGGGAACCTCACCCACTAGCAGCACATCACAGAAACTGAACTGTGTGTTGCACAACTTTCCAAAATGGTCAGATAATTGTGCATTGCACAATTCCAGTTCTGGTATTACAACATGACATCAGAAAAGTTAGTCAAGTGTTAGCTTGGCAACACCCTAGAATGTTAAATCACAACCTTGTGAGTTCAAGTCCCCCTTTAGGATAAAGCAGAAAAAGGGTGCATATGACAGATATCAGGTGGATAATACAATTGAGAACCAGCCTCAATGCAGAAAGTTCAGAGAGAAGTGAAAAAAGATATAAAAAGTAACAGAGACAGCATGAGAAGAGACTGGCAGCTAACATAAAATGGAATCCCAAAGTCTTCTATAAGCATATAAATAGTAAAAGGTGGCGTGGGGCCGACTAGGGACCAAATAGAGGATTTATGCATGGAAGCAAGGGGCATGGCTGAGATACTAAATCAGTATCTGCATCTGTCTTTATAAAAGAAGATGATGCTGCCAAAGACATTGTGAAAAAGGTCGTTGAAATGGGCTAAAAATTGATAAAGAGGAGGTATTATAAAGGTTGGCTGTGCTTAAAAGTTGATAAGTCACCAGGGTCAGATGAGATGCATTCAAGGATACTGAGGGAAGTGTTATGGCCAAGTGAGGGGGGGGGGGGGGGATCACAGTCGCCCCTCTTGCCCTTACTCTTATTTGACCGCAACAGGGTTTATTCCATTTTTGAAAACAGTGGTCATGCTTCGCACCTCTATGAGTATTTTACCTTTTTCCTTGAATGTGATCATGAAAGAACCAATCGGACAGGTTTTCTGCAGTTTAAACACAAAAGAGGTGAGTTTATTATACTTAATCTAAAACTGATATAAAAAAATTTTTAAACTACACATTCACACAAGAATCTCATACACACAAATAGATTACAGAGGGAAAAAAGTTTTGGTGGTTGGATTAGAGTCCAGAATAAATGGAAGTTAAATACACAGTCTGTGAAGTGGATGATTCGGTAGTCTTCCGGCTGAAGCTGTATTCTTGAAGTCCTCGGCTGGTCAAAGTGCACTTTGTGGCTGGCCCACTTGGCTCAAGGCTTTCTTGGAGGCAGATTTGTAGTTGGTTCTCTTCCCTTGGTCTCTGTTTGCAGCAATCTGTAGGCCTGGAGGGATTCACGGTCGCAGACAGTTTTCAAACTTGTGTTATCTGAAAGAAAGGGAGGCTCACAGCCTTTTCCTGCTGCACAATCTGAGTTACTGCCTCTCTTTTTGTCCAAGGGTAAAAAAAAAAGGCTTCCCCCGAGATGGAAAGATGGTCACATGGCTGCTTCAGGTTTTCTGGAGCCTTCTAATGAAATTCAAGGCTAAGAGTTGGCTCCACAGGCCCCAGGATGCCAATTTAAGTTTAATGTATGTTTTCCACTGATGAATTATAAATTCCTCATTTGGTATATCCGGTTTTCTTGACAGAAATAAGGGTGGAAATTGCAGAAGTACTGGCCATAATCTTCCAAACCTCCTTAGACACAGGGGTGGTGCCAGAGGACTGGAGAATTGCAAACATTACACCTTTGTTCAAAAAGGGTGTAAAGATAAGCCCAGCAACTAAAGGCCAGTCAGTTTAACCTCAGTGGCAGGAATGCTTTTAGAAACGATAATTTGGGACAAAATTCACAGTCACTAGTACAAATGTGGATTAATTAAGGAAAGCCAGCATGGCTCTGTTAAGGGCAAATCATGTTTAGCTAACTTGCTTGAGTTTTTGATGAGATAACAGAAAGGGTTGATGAGGGTCATGCAGTTGATGTGGCGTACATGAACTTCCAAAAGGCCACATAATAGGCTTGTCAGCAAAGTTAAAGCCAATGGAATAAAAGGGATAGTAGCAGCATGGATACAAAATTGGTTGAGTGACAGAAAACAGAGTGTAGTGGTGAAAGGTTGCTTTCAGACTGGAGGAAGAGATATAGTGGAATTCCCCAGGGGCTGGTGTTAGGACCAATGCTTTTCTTAATCCATTTTAATGACCTTGACTTGGGTGTACAGGGCACAATTTCAAAATGTGCAGATGACACAAAACTTGGAAGTATTGTGAACTGTGAGCAGGGTAGCAGGATAAAATTCAAGAAAACTCAGACAGGTGGAATGGGCAGACACGTAGCAGATGAAATTCAATGCAGAGAAGTGTGAAGTGATTCATTTTGGTAGGAAGAGCAAGGAGAAACAATATAAATCAAAGGGTACAATTCTAAAGGGGGTGCAGGAGCAAAGAGATCTAGGGATATAGGAGCACAAATCATTGATGACGGCAGGCCAGATTGAGAAAGTGGTTAAAAAGGCATATGGGATCCTGGGCTTTATAAGTAGGGGCATAGAGTGCAATGAACCTGTATAAAACTCTAGTTTGGCCTTAACTGGAGTATTGTGCCTAATTCTGGGCACCACACTTCAAGGATGTGTAGGCATTACACAGGGTGCAGAAAAGATTCACGACAATGGTTCGTGGGATGAAGAGCTTCAGTTACATGGATAAATTGGAGAAGCTGGGTCTGTTCTCCTTGGAGAAGAGAAAATTAAGGAGTAAAATAAGAGCAAAATACTGTGGATGCTGAAAATCTGAAACAAAAACAATAAGTGCTGTAAAAACTCAGCAGGTCAGGCAGCATCTGTGGAGAGAGCAACAGAGTTAACATTTCAGGTCAATGACCTTTCAACAGAACTGGCAAAGGTTAGAATAGGATTTGAGCAAGTGAAATGGGGACAGGGGGAAGAACAACAAAAGGGAAGGTCTGTGATAGGGCAGAGGACAGCAGTCAATTGTGTGGCAACTTGCCAAAAGCTTTTTGAAACTACAAGTGTACAATATCAACCAGGCATCTTTGAGGGACTGTCTCACACAGCTTGGGTTTGACATGCAACTCCTGCACGGTGGCAAACGGATTAAAAAATACCCAAAGAGTCTCTTGAACCTCTTGGACAATTTAACTTGTTTAAATTGGCTGCCTGGCATTTCTACATATTTAAACTTTAGCTGCTGGAAGAACAGAACAAGTAGAACATGTTGAGAACACTTTGCTGGGCAGCGAATGGGAATTATAGTCATGTGATATAAATGGGGTAGTGTCTGACTGAAAGAGAAACTGCAGTATAAACAAGTCATAAGATACCATTTAGTGAATGCAGGAGTTTATTATTACTGTCCACTTAGAGGGATTTTATTTGTTTCATGGGCATCGCTGCAAAGGCCAGCATTTGTTGCCCGTCCCTAATTGCCCTCGAGGCGGTAGTGGTGAGCTGCCTTCTTGAACTGCGACAGTCCATCTGGTGCAGGTATACCCACAGTGTTGTTAGGGAGGAAATTCCAGGACTTTTATCCAGCAACAGTGAAAGAAAGACGATATATTTCCAATTCAGAATAGTGTGTGGCTTTGAGGGAACTTGCAGATGGTGGTGTTCCCATGTGTCTGCTGCCCTTGTCCATCTAGGTGGTAGAGGTCACGAGTTTGGAAGGTGCTGTCGAAGGAGCCTTGCTGAGTTGCTGCAGTGCATCTTGTAGATGGTACACACTGCTGTCATTGTGCATCAGTGGTGGAGGGAGTGAATATTGAAGGTGGTGGATGGGGTGCCAATCAAACAGGCTGCTTTGTCCTGCATGGTGTCAAGCTTCTTGCATGTCGGTGGAGCTGCACCCATCCAGGCAAGTGGAGACTTGTGACTTGTAGATGGTGGAAAGGCTTTTGGCAGTCAAGAGGCGGGTTCATTGCTGCAGATTAATCAGCCTCTGACCTGCTCTGACATTGGTCATCTCAATTTCTCTGCCCCCCTCACTCACTCTAACCTGTCCCCCTCTGAACTTGAGGCACTCCGTTCTCTCAGGTCTAACCCCGACATGGTCATCAAACCTGCAGACAAGGGTGGTGCTGTTGTTGTATGGTGTAGAGGTGTGCAAAGGAAACCCGGCCCAAGTCCGAATGCTGGACCCAGAAACCCGACTCGACCCATGCCGTCGGATCCTGTCAGGGTCAGGTCGGGTAGCAGACTTTTACCCATGTACTGATGTAAAGGCCTGCCACCCGACCCGACCCCGACGTGTCCCGACACGTGTTGAGTTCGGGTCGGGTGAGGTCGGACTTCCGGGTCTGGAAATTGGGCCCACGTTGGGTTTCCTTTGCACACCTCTAACATGGCGACTGATCTCTACCTTGTAGCGGCTCAGCGCCAACTTTCAGACACTTTTTCCTTCCTCCCCCCTGGACCACAACCCTACCACCGAACATCAAGCGACTGTCCACAGGACTGGGACTGACCTCATCTCCTCTAGAGATCTTCCTTCTACAGCTTCCAACCTCATAGTCCCGCAACCCCGGACAGCCCACTTCTACCTCCTTCCCAAAATCCACAAACAGGACTGTCCCGGCAGACCCTTTGTGTCAGCCTGCTCCTGCCCCACTGAACTTATTTTTTCCTATCTTGACTCCGCTGGTCCAGTCTCTTCCCACCTACATCCGTGACTCTTCTGATGCCGTACGTCATTTTGACAATTTCCAGTTTCCTGGCCCCAACCGCCTCCTCTTCACTATGGATGCGCAATCTCTCTATACCTCCATCCCCCACCAGGACCGTTTGAGGGCTCTCCGCTTCTTCCTTGAACAGAGGCCCAACCAGTTCCCATCCACCACCACCCTCCTCCGCCTGGGTGAACTTATTCTCACATTGAACAACTTCTCCTTCAACTCCACTCACTTCCTTCAAGTAAAGGTGTTGCTATGGGTAGCCATATGGGTCCTAGTTATGCCTGTCTTTTTGTGGGATATGTCGAACATTTCTTGTTCCAGTCCTACTCAGGCCCCCTCCCCAACTCTTTTTCCGGTACATTGATGACTGTATCGGTGCCGTTTCCTGCTCCTGCCCCAAACTGGATACCTTTATCAACTTTGCTTCTAATTTTCACCCTTCTCTCACCTTTACATGGTCCATCTCCGACACTTCCCTTTCCTTCCTCGACTTCTCTGTCTCCATCTCTGGAGATGGACTGTCTACCAATTTCCATTATAAGCCCACCGACTCCCACAGCTACCTCGACTACACTTCTTCACACCCTGCCTCCTGTAAGGACTCCAATCCATTCCATTCTCCCAGTTTCTCCATCTCCGACCCATCTGCTCTGATGATGTTACCTTCCATGACAGCACTTCTGATATGTCTTCCTTTTTCCTCAACCAAGGATTCCCCCCCCCCTGCCCCCCCCCCCCCCCCCCACTGTGGTTGACAGGGCCCTCAACCATGTCCGGCCCAACTCCCCCACCTCTATCCTCACCCCTTCCCCTCCCTCCCAGAACCGCGACAGGGTTCCCGTTGTCCTTAATTTCCACCCCATCAGCCTCCATATCCAAAGGATCATCCTCGGCCATTTCCGCCACCTCCAGCGTGATGCCATTACCAAACGCATCTTCCCCTCCCTTCCCTTGTCAGCATTCCGAAGGGATTGTTCCCTCAGCGACACCCTGGTCCACTCCTCCATTACCCTCACCACCTTGTCCCCTTCCCAAGATACCTTCCCCTGCAATCGCAGGAGGTGTAATAACTGCCCATTTACCTCCTCTCTCCTCACTATCCCAGGCCCCAAACACTCCTTTCAAGTGAAGCAGCTATTTACCTGTACTTCTTTCAATGTAGTATACTGCATTCACTGCTCACAATGTGGTCTCCTCTACACTAGGGAGACCAAACACAGACTGGGTGACCGCTTTGCGGAACACCTCCACTCAGTCCGAAAGCATGACTCCAAGCTTCTGGTTGCTTGCCATTTCAACATTCCCCCCTGCTCCCATCTCTGTCCTGGGATTGCTGCAGTGTTCCAGTGAACATCAACGCATGCTCGAGGAATAGCATCTCATTTACCGATTAGACACACTACAGCCTGCCGGACTGAACATCGAGTTCAATAATTTCAGAGCATGACTGGCCCCCCATTTTACTTTTATTTTTAGTTATTTTTATTTTATCTTAGTTTGTTCAGTTTGCCTACCCACTTTTTTTTTCCATGTTTGTGCTTGTGGCTGTTCAGTTTTCAATCCATTAACACCCTATCTGTACTAATGCTTTGTCTTTCAACACACCATTAACATATTGTTTGCCTTTGCTCCATGACCTTCTGTTCAGTTATTCTCTGTGACCTTGTCCTTTGTTATCTCTTGCCCCACCCCTGCTTTACTTGCTTAAAACCTTACACATTTCTAATATCTGCTAGTTCTGAAGAAGGGTCACTGACCTGAAACGTTAACTCTGCTTCTCTCTCCACAGATGCTGCCAGACCTGCTGAGTATTTCCAGCATTTCTCGTTTTTATTTCTGACCTGCTCTTGTAGCCACAGTATTTATACGGCTACTCTAGTTCAGTTTCTGATCAATTATAAACCCCAGGATGTTGATAGTGGGGTATTCAGCGATGGTAATACTATTGAATGTCAAGGGAGAGGGCTGGATTCTCTCTTGTTGGAGATTCTTCTTTCACAAATTTGAATATGACAAAGAAATTCAAATTGTAACTTTACAGGTTGAAGACAGAAGACAATCAAGCAAAAATAAAATTAACATTTACAGGCATTACATTGCCTCTCCCTCAAGAGAAATTGCATTATTCACTAATTTTCACAAGATGATGTGCAGTTTAACAGGCTTTACCCAAATACTCAGCAGCTCAGACAGTATCTGTGGAGAGAAAATCATTTAACTTCTCAGGTCTGTGACCTTTCATCAGAACTGTGGTTGTGAAATTATAAAGAACCAAAATAGTATTTTGGTAGCAATAAATCCGTCATTGTGACCAGAAGCATCAGAAATGGTTAAAATTATTGTACCCAATTTGGTGTTCTTGTTTTAAAAAAAATGCTGGTGTGTAGCACAGAGATAAGTAATAAGGACAGCAATGTCATTCGTCTTGGTTCAGTGGTAGCACGCTCGTCTGAGTCATAAAACTATGGGTTTAAGCCGCACCCCAGGACTTGAGCACATTATCTAGGTCAGGGGTCAGCAACCTTTGTTACCTGAAAAGCCATTTCAAAAAATTTGCCAAATATTAAAACTATTAGGCGCCGCAAGATGAAATTTCAACATTTCTGAACTAAATACTTCGCAAATTGCGGTGTCGCTGGTAGAAAGCATAATTTGCAAGTTGTTGCCACCCTTCCATCTTCGAGAGATAATGGACATGCAAACAATACATTTAGATGGGCTGTTTTCATATGGTGCACCTTTGCTGATTGCTGTGGGGGCCAATACTCAAGATGCAGGTTCTGCCACCAGTGCCACACATGAAGCTGCCAGATGATGTTTTGGGTTGTTGCTTTCAGTATTGGCACTTGTTGCCAAGCTGCTGTAGCCACTGGTCAAGGTGATGGTGCAAGTCAGCCCACAAGAGTCATAGAGTTATACAGCACAGAAACAGGCTCTTTGGCCCAATGCGCCTGCGCCAACCAAAAAGCACCCATCCAATCTAATCCCATTTTCCTGCACTTGGCCAGTAGCCTTGTATGCTATGGCGTTTCAAGTGCTCATCTAAATACTTCTTAAATGTTGTGAGGGTTACTGCCTCTACCACCCCTTAAGGCAGTGTGTTCCATATTCCAACCACCCTCTGGATGGGAAAATGTTTTTTCCTCAACTCCCTTCTAAACCTCCTGTCCCTTACTTTAAATTCAATGCCCCCTGGTTATTGACCTCTCCGCTAAGGGAAAAAGTTTCTTCCTATCTATCCTATCAATGCCCCTCATAATTTGGTATACCTCAATCAGATCCCCCCTCAGCCTTCTCCGCTCCAAGGAAAACAACCCCAGCCTATCTAATCTCTCTTCATAGCTGAAATGTAGGTGTTGCCATTTCCTTTCGCCAGCTACTGCCTCCCAGGTGCGATAGTCCATGTTTAGGGCCTTCATGGCATGCTTGCGGGCATCCTTGAAGTGGAGCTTTAGTCGCCCCACTGGTCATCTGTCTCCGGCTACCTCACCATGCAGAAGGTCCTTGGGTATACGACAAATGTGCCCAATCCACCAAAGCTGCCTTTATTTGATTAGTGCAAACACACTGGGGAGCTCTGCCTTTGCAAAGTCTGCTGCATTCGTGATTTTGTCCTGCCAGGATAGACCCATAATGCACTGCAGACAGTGAAGATAGAAATTGCTCAGATTCTTTTCCTAGTAACTGTAAATCACTCATCTTTCAAAGCCATTCAGCAAAGTTCTGAGAACACAGGCCTTATAAACATCATCTTAGTCCTGAGGGTCAGCTTGGTGTTATTCCATGCGTGTTTGACAAGTCGGCCAAAGATGATAGCTACTTTCCCTATGCGTGTATCGAGCTCTGCATCAAGGGACCCATCACTGTGGACTCAAGTTAGCAGAATTTGCTAACCACTTCCAGTGGAGTGCAATTTAGTGTGATCAGGGGTGGTGATGCAACACCTTATCCAATGACCACAGTTTTCTTGACGATATAGTCAGGGCGAATAAGTTACAGGCATGGGAGAGACTGTCCATGAGCCTCTACAGCTGAGTTTCCATGTAAGCGACTTGCGCAGCATCATCAGCATAAAGGAGTTCCCCGATCACGACACAATGTGTTTTTGTCATTGCTTTCAGTCTTGATAGATTGTAGAGCTTGCTGTCTGACCTAGCGTGCAAGCAGTATCCTTCCATATCTGCAGGGAAGGTAACGGTCAGGAGAATGAAGAAGAAACCAAACAGAGTGGGGACTAGGTCACAGCCCTGTTTCCCTCCATTTTTCACTCCAAAACTGCCAGAAGTGGAGCCATCAAACTGTACAGTGCAGTGCATGTTGTCATGCAAGGAGTAGATGAGACGGAGGAGCTTTGGTGGGCAGTCAATTTTTCCCTAAATTTTGCACAGCCCTGCTCTGCTGACCATGTCGAATGCCTTAGGTGAGACCTACAAAAGTAAGGTAAAGGGGTATACCCGGTTCCCTACATTACTTTTGTAGCTAGCATATAGGGGAGATCATGTCCACAGTAGATCTGCTGACACGGAAAATATTTGCCAAAAATTAAAACTATTGGGAGCCACAAGATGATGAAATTTCAACTTTTCTGAACTAAATACCTGGCAAATTGCCAAGTGTCTCTGGTAGAATACTTAATTTGCATATATAAATAAAACATGTATTGAATTTATGCATCAATAGCAAAAAAAAATCAGAATTAAAGTAGACCTAACCCTGATTATTGCATTTTTTGACTTTTTTAAAAACTATATTTTTGTCAGTAAAGACATCTTTAAAACAAACTATAACTTAAGATGTGTGGAATTAAGTATTTTTTTGGCTATTAACTCTCGTGATAAACAAAAGCTTCGAATACCACATTCAGAAATATTTATCGTCCCAGCTGTAATGTAGTGCAGTGGTGACTTCACCTTTTAAAATCTGTATCTTGCAAGAGGTCAGGTCACTAATGCAACTGAAGACATCATCAGGCATATACAAGGAGACACCATTTTGAGAGCAGACACACACCAGCAAGGAAAGATCTGTACCTGAAACTATACAATCTAAATAAGACAGACAATAAACAGTGTTTGTTTTGAATCCGAATATAAAGTCTGCAGTTGTCATTTAAAGACTTAAGACCACAGCACAACACTACAATTTCTGGCAACGAGGTGAAAAAATAAATGTAGCACAGAAGATTCCATGAAGAAGAAAACAAACACACAAAAAAAAGTCAAGAGAAAACCAGGAGTGGATCAGAGAAAAAAAAGTGGACTGGAACAGGGGAAATAGATGCACAGAAATAAGAATAAATGTGGTGCAGCCTTAAATTAATTATTAAAAGGGGTGCAAACCTGAACACACTAGCCATTTTAAAGAAAAAGAGTTTACCACAAGGCAAACCACACAGACAACCCAGGAACATACAGAAGACTTGCACGGACGTTACTAGATTTTAAAAAAAAATCACCACGCGTGCGCAATTGCCAGTTTTTACAGCCTTTAGAGACGGACAGCAACCCAGGGTCACACTGGAGCAAATGGCTAGCAAGATCTGAACATTTAATGGTGGCACTCGATAAATACACCCCGAGGAAAGAGAGCATTACTTTACACTATGCTGGACCAAAAGTCGACTTATCTTTGATACCCTCACAGACACCGGAACCGATGATGATTATGACACAGTGAAGAATATTCTAACAAGATATTTTCAACTGAGGGCAAATCCCCACGACGAAATTTATGTCTTCAGGCACGCAAAACAAGATAAGTGCGAGACTCTTGACCACTATGTGTTGAGATTCACAAGTCTGAGCCAGAATTGCAACTTCACAGATGTGGACAAAGAAATCATCTCCCAGATCATTATGACCTGCAAATCACTAAGACTAAGAAGGCAAGCTCTTAGAGAGAGCAAATTGTTAAAACTTGCAAAGGCTACTTGATATTGGCAGTACGCTGGAAGCCAACGAAAGACAAGCTGAAGTCTCCGAAGGGAAAGAGGCAAATGACATAAGATGAGAATTCCCTGAGGCCAGGTCAGGATCACCAACAGAATCCATGAATGCCACAAGAGGAAGATTTCACAGAGAAACACCACAAACACAAGGGCACAGAGGAAACCCAGAGAAAGGTCCGAGGCACATCAAGAAAGACCATGACAGAGATTACAGTCATACCAGGTTCAAATATGCAATCATTGCGGTGGTGCATATCCTCACTACAAAATTTGTCCTGCAAAAGGAAAGTGTAATGCTTGCGGACAAATGGGACATTTTGCAAGAGTATGCCGATCGAAGCTTGCAGAAGACATGAATAGAGTTAAATGCCAGAAGGAAGATTACATTTTCACAGCACAACAGAAGATTTTTGCTGTTCACAACCACAAGCGTCTGCCCATGCGTGATGTGTTCATAGACAATTCAACAATCTCTACAGTAATTGACTCAGGAGCAGACAACATAATGGTTGCCCCGACATTCCACAAGTTAGAGAAAACAGAAACTGCAACTGAACAAGCCGATATCTAAAATCTTCTCCTACGGATCAGATACCACTCTATCGGTCCTAGGGATGATCCAAGTTAATCTCAAATCCTCCCATGGGTCCACATGTCAGACTGTGTTCCATGTTGTAGACTCAAGCAAGGGAAATCTGCCAGGTTTCGAAACTGCCAGAGAAATGAAGCTGATCACGATTAACACAGTCAGAGGACAGAACTCCCTGATGAAAGACATCCTGAAGAAATATCCACAATTATTGGAAGGCATCGGCAAAGTGAAAAACAAGAAAAATCAAGCTCCACATAAATGATTCAGTCCAACCCAAATAACAAACACAAAAAGATTTCATTCCATACTGGAAAAGATGTAGAGAAAGAATTGGACGGACTGGAGAAGCTGGCCATCATTGAAAAGATAGAAGCGCCAACACCGTGGATCAGCCCAATTGCTGTAGTTCCTAAACCCACTGGACAAGTACAAATCTGTGTCAACATGAGACAGACCAACAAAGTAATAAAATGAGAAAGGCACCCAATGCCAAAGCTAGATGAGATAACTGAAGACATGAAAGAGTCAACAATCTTCAGTACCCTAGACTTCACCACTGCACAACACCAATTTGAGTTAGATGAATCCAGTCGATACATAATTACCTTGAGTACCCACATTGGATTAAGAAAGCACAAGCACTTAATGTTCGGAGTAAACGCAGCCTCTGAACCTTTCAATCAGCAGGCCTGAATGGAGTCAAGAAAGTCTCAGACAACATTACTGTTTTCGGGAGAACACCAGCAGAACATGACAAGCACTTAGAAACAGTGCTGGATTGACTCCAAGTGCACAATTTGCTATTAAATAAAGACAAATGCATTTTTCACTATGGAAGTGAAGTTCTACAGGCACATATTTAACAAAAAAGGTCCATCACCGGATTCTAAGAAGGTGAAGGCAATCTTGAAACACAGATCCTCCCACAAATGCAAAACAAGTCAAATCTCTTCTAGGAATATCATACATCAAGACTTATCCCAGAGCATGCCTCCATCACAGCCCCACTTCAACAGCTCACTCGACAAGATATCAACTGGAAACGGGACGAGGCAGAAGCATAGACATATCACAACTTAAAGGAAGCATTGACAAACACACAAACAATGCCTTTTTGATCCCAGAAGACACAATGATTTGAATTAAATTTAAAAGGGGGGAATGAAATGTGGTGACTTCACCTTTAAGAAACTGTACCTTTAAGAGATCAGGCCACTGATGCAACACGTGGCATATATAAAGAGAGACACCATTTTGAGAGACACACTCAGCACATGGCTTTACAGAGAGCAGACACACACCAGTGAGGAAAGATATGTACCTGAAATTATGCAATCTAAATAAGTAAGACAATAAATAGTGTTTGTGTTGAATCCAAATATAAAGCCTATGGTTGTCATTTAAAGAACACAGCACAACACTACACCAGTTATATTAGAAACAATAATGGTCAAAGCCATAAAACCTGTTCCTCGAACCAAAGGCATTATCTATAACCATGGTGTAGCTGTACCACTTGAACAGGTCTATTTAGACCATAATGATGTTTTTAATTAAAATAATCATTGATAACCCTAAAGTGCAGCATAATGATTAGCTTTTTAATCCCCATGATAAAAACACAGCTCTTACTTTTTTTTTAGGCATTTTTCACATTAATGCGATCCAACTGGAAAAGGTTGGGAGCCGCAAATGAAATACTGAAGAGCCGCATGCGGCTCTGAAGCCACAGGTTGCAGATCCCTGATCTAAGTTGTTAATTCAGTGCAATACTGAGGAAGTATTGCATTATTGGAAGTGCTTTTTCCAACGAGATGTTAAACCAAGAGCTTATCTGCCTGCTCATGTGGATGTAAAAGACCCTTCAATACTATTCAAAGAACAGGAAAGTTTACCCAGTGTCTTGGCGAACATTCATTCCTCAAGCAACGCCATCAATAAAAAGTTTAACTTGTCATTTGTCTCATTACCATTCATGAGACATTGCTTTGTGCAAATTGGCTGCAGCATTTGCCTTCAAAACAGTAATCATCTTCAAAAGCAATTCACTTGCAACGGTGTTTCGAAAATCCTGAGTATGTAAAAGGTGCCATCTAAGCGCAGGTACTTGCTTTTACTCAGATGATTGCCGACAGCATAGAAGGGCCTCAAGAAATTATACCAGGATAGCAATAAAGCAGGGAAAAGGTTACTGTGGAAGCTATCAGCTCAAACATAGCTGCTGTAAAACTAAGAAGGTATTGAGTTGCATAACAACAATTTGCATTCACATAGCTGTTTTAATGTACAAAGAAGTTCAAGCCAGGAACTGATGCTGAACCTTACTGGGGGCTGGTAAGATGATCATTGGCTTGGTCAAAAGATAAAGGTTTTGAGTGGGCTCTTGAGGATGGAGTCGTGAGCTTTAGGAAGGGCCAAGACATTTGAAGGCTCCAATGCCAATGTTATAACAGAGAATGAATGGGTGACCAGTCAGAGGAAAAAGAAGGCTAGAGAAGATTACAGAGGCAAAGTGAGATGAGAGATTTGTAGATTGAGGATTTTAATTGTGACATTTTGGGGGAAAGGGAGCCAGTGTAGGTCACCAAAGGTAAGGGTGGTGGGTGATAACTTGACTTGGTACAAACAGGAAGCAGAGTTTTGGGTAAGTTGCAGTTCAGGGAGGATGCAGGCTGAATGGTTGGTGTGTACGGCACTGAAGAAAATAGCAGCTAGAGGTGATGAAACCATGGATAATGATTTGATAGCAGTTAAGGTGTGAACAGGCCAAAAGCTGACAATGCTGAGAAGCATAACGACATAGTACAGAACAAAACAGGTGATATTGTTTTGTGTGCAGCATGATTAGACCTCTTCTGAGATAGTGATTGTAGTACCAGTTGCCATACCATAACAGCATTACTGCCTTCAAGGTGGTACATTTTGAGCAACAAAGATTCCAACAGACTTTGAGTCCACATTACAAGCCTTTAAGAAATTAGGTTTATTCTTGTTGAGAAAAAGTTCAAGATGCCTTCATAAAACTTTTTTAAAAATTGTATTTGAATTGATAAAGCTCATCAGAACAAATTGCTTATACTGATGAAAGTTTCAAAACTAGAGTACATCATTTAAGAGTTGGGAGTAGATAGGAAACCCCAGCACAACTAGTTCATACAAAGGATAATAAAAACAAAATAAGATGCCAGGGAATGGTATAGAAACCAACAGTATAAGTAGGTTCAAGAACTAATCAGATAATTTTTGGGAGTTTCAATCATTGACAGACCGAAGGGAGTTCCACGAGTAAGAGAAATGGCAGGTGACACTTCCTTGCTGGTATTCTGGATTGATGCAGGATATTGAGATGCATCTGGCATAAACAGAGATCTGGTATAAATATACACAACTGTTGGTTTGCTGCTTCAGTCATGATCTTGTACATGACTGCCAGTATGCACATCCAGTGATTTTGTAGTTCAAATTACAGGTTTGGTTCAATTGCATGTTCAAACAGAAAACCTTCACAAAAAACTGAAGCAAAGTAAGAATAGCACTGATGAACTCAAGACACAATATAAACACAGGAAATACATAGACAAAAATACTGTGAAGGATTATAAATAAAACAAGGAAAAATAATCTTCAATTTCTCCTTTGGTTTTCCTGTACACCCCATCAGAATTCTCCTACAGTACTCCCTTCACTCGAAAGGCAGGAATCCTGGTGTTGGTGCAGAGAAGATCCACAAGGCTGAACTATGTGTCAGAGGACTGAGTTAAAAGGAAAGACTCGAAAAACTTGGGCACTTCCTCTTTGAAGAGCAGCAAAGGAGACCTCAAAAAGCTATTATATCATACAACAAAAATCAGACTTCTTGCAGTATATTTGTTAGTGATTTAATACATAAATCACGACGGAAGTTAGGCAATGTATAAATCAACCATAAGGGCATTGGGTAGTTAAAGTTCAATGAGGTACTTCTAATGACATATGAAAACACAAAATAAGTAAATTAAGGAAAGAAGAAAAAACAAATGGTTCCAAAAATCTTCCAGGCCCCTCCTCTAGATTTCTTCACCAAAATGAGCATTTATCACTGAACAGTCAAATATATGAAAAGAAGCCCAGGAAAAGATCAGATACAAAGTACCTGCCCTATCCAAACAAGGCTGCAACCACTAATACCACTGACCGACATCCTTCCAATGGAATCTCATGGAACAGGTAAAATGAAAACAGGAAAATCCTATAACCTATTCAGGAAAATCTCTGAGAAATTCTTCTCTGACTCGCAAAGATAATCAAGCAAGACTCTTGGAGACCAGAGAAACCTTTAATTCCTAATAGTTACAGCTAACTAGCAACTTATGGTCTACAAATAGTAAATCAAGAGGTGAAAGGGAGGCAGGAACTTAAAACAATTAAAATCGCCAGGGAAAGGGTACTGAGAAAACTAAAGGCTGACAAGTCCCCAGGCCCTGATGGACCTCATCCTAGGGTCTTAAAAGAAGTGGCTTCGGAGATAGTAGATGCATTGGTTGTAATTTTCCAAAATTCCCTAGATTCTGGAAAGGTCCCATCAGATTGGAAAATAGCAAATGTAACTTCTCTATTCAAGAAAGGTGGGAGACAGAAAGCAGGAAACTACAGACCAGTTAGCCTAACTTCTGTCATAGGGAAAATGCTAGAATCTATTATTACGGAGTTTATAGCAGGGCACTTAGAAAATCTTAATGCAATCAAGCAGAATCAACATGGTTTTGTGAAAGGGAAATTATGTTTGACTAATTTATTTGAGTTCCTTGAGGAAGTAACAAGCAACGTGGACAAAGGGAAACCTGTAAATGTGGTGTAGCTGGATTTCCAAAAGGCGTTTGATAAGTTGCCACATCAAAGGTTACTACACAAAATAAGAGCTCAGGGTGTAGGGGGTAACATATTAGCATGAATAGATGATTGGTTAGCTAACAGGGAGCAGACAGTAGGGATAAATGGGTCATTTTTGAGTTGGCAAACTGTAACCAGTGGAGTGTCACAGGGATCAGTGTTGGGGCTTCAACTATTTACAATCTATATAAAGGGCTTGCTTGTATGAGGGGACCGAATGTATGGTTGCTGATGACACAAGATCGATAGGAGATTACTTGGTGAGGAGGACATAAGGAGTCTGGAAAGGGATTTAGATAGGTTAAGTGAGCGGACAAAAATTTGGCAGATGGAGAATAATGTGGGAAAATGTGAACTTGTCCACTTTGGCAGGAAGAGTAGAAAAGCAGTATATTACTTAAATGGAGAGAGATTGCAGAACTCTGCAGTACAGAGGGATCTGGGCATCCTGGTACATGAATCACACAAAGTTAGTATGCAGGTACAACAAGTGACTTGGAAGGCAAACGGAATGTTGTGGTTTATTGCAAAGGGAAGGGAATGGAATATAAAAGTAAGGAAGTTTTGCTAAGTTATACAAGGCGTTGGTGAAACCACATCTGGAGTACTGTGTATAGTTTTGGTCTCCTTACTTAACAAAGGATATAATTGCATTAGCAGTTCAGAGAAGGTTCAGTTGACTGATTCCTGGAATGAAGGGTTACTTTATGAGGAAAGGTTGGACCTGTACCCATTGGAGTTTAGAAGAATGAGAGGTGATCTTATTGTAACATACAAGATCTTGAGGGGACTTTATCGGGTGGATGCTGAGAGGAGGTTTCCCCTTATGAGACAGACTAGAACCAGGAGACACAGGTTAAAAATAAGGGGTCTCCACTTAAGACTGAGATGAGGAGAAACTTTTTTCTTTCAGTGGGTCGTTAGTCTGTGAAATCCTCTTCCCCAGAGAGCAGTGGAGGCAGGGTCATTGAATATTTTTAAGGCTGAGTTATATAGATTCTTGATTGACAAGGGAGTCAAAGGGTATGGGGGTAGACAGGAAAGTAGAGTTGAGGCCATCAGATCTGCCATGAACTTATCAAATGGCAAAGCAGGCTTGAGGGGCTGAATGGCCTACTCCTGCTCCTAATTCATATGTTCGCATGTATGTAAATAGAAATGTCCTCTTCTCAGGAACTTTTAAGTTCCCTTTTAAAGAGCTATGGTGAATCCATACCCACTGCATGTTTCTATAATTTGTGCCAGTAAGTAATACTCTCTGTTGAATTTTGCTATCCTATAATCTAATTCTCTGCCTACAAGTTTTACAGACATACTCTCTAGTCCTACCATCTTAAATAACTTATCAACTGGATACAGCCTAATCACTTCATTATCAATCCTTAATTATATCTGCTCTAAGCTTGAATTTTTCAGAAGTAAAATAAATAGTCCTAACCTTTGGAGCCTAGTCTCATACCCAAGAGCCTTAAGCTGGGTATCGTTCTGGTGACCTGTCTCTGCACCTTGGTTCAACCATGTGCTGGAATCAAAACTATCAGCCCCAGGTCACTTTCGGGTATGGTATAAATATGCTTGGAGGATACCCCAAATACATCACATTGCATTTGTCTACATTGAGTATCTGCCACACTGCAACTAATTGTTCTAAGCTGGCAACCTATTAATGTGGTCTAAATTATTAACCCCGTACAACTATGTCATCAGTGACTTCAAGAATGGTTCTACTTATGCCCTAATCAGTAATAAAAATTATATAATGGTTCCAACATGAAGCTCCACTTGTGACAAGGCCCCATTCATAACAACCCACATGCTTGAAGTATCCGATTGGAATTTTGTACAGCAATATTGGTCTAAAAGACTTAACTCTTCCAATGATGGTTCTTTATCAAACATTTTTGCAAATCATTGTATAAAACATCTAGAGAATCTTCCACCATATGCAAGTAATTTCCTCAAAGAATTTAATCAGTTTACTGAGACAGGGTCTACTTTTCCTCAAGCTGCACTAGAAATTCCAAATAACCACTTAACTCTCCAGTTCACAAGAATTCAAATCCAGGATAACACTTTCCAATAGTCTATCTACAATGGGCATCAAATGCACAGTACTATAATTACCATGGTCCTATTTGTTGCCCTATTTAAATAACAGGCACACGCAAGCATCACCTCCATGCGAAGCAGCCCAGCGACAATGGAAATACAAAATCACAGAATGAGGCCATTCGGTCCATCAAGTCTGCACCGGCTCTCCGAATGAGCAATTCACCTAGTGCCATTCCCCCACCTTCTCCCCATAACCCTGCACATTCTTCCTTTTCAGATAATTATCTAATTCTTTTTTGAATGCCTCGATTGAACCTGCCTGCACCACACTCTTAGGCAGTGCATTCCAGACTTTAACCACGAATACATTTTAATATTTACAATAATATGATTAAAAACTGCTACAAGTTAGGTCTTGTGCATTTGAATGATTGTAATAATGTTTCCTGACATTGTGACAGAAGCCTGAGCTTAAAAATTCATACATGTTTCAAGCCCAATCACTATTAGTTGACGCGACTCACACTCGCAAGCAGCAGTTCACAACATGCACTTGTGGAACTTCTGATTGACAAGACAGGCCATCCATACAGCCAGCCACGACTTGGCGCCAGATTTAAATTAAATGCTGGGAAAGGTGAAATCCATGCCACAGAGGTCATTAGATCTTTGTGGGCAGCTCTCTTTGAGGAGATCAGCAGTGAGCACCATCGCTTTGCTGTTGATCACAAAATCCAGGCCATGCTATATTGTGACTTTTGTGCAATTCCATTATAAGGCTCTCCTTTTCCACATTCCTAACTGGGTCAAAGCATCAGATATTTTAGATAAAGAAAATAAGAGGAGGGTGGAAGATTTCCTTTCTCTGCAAAAAAAAGGTTTATTCAAGTATGCATTCTGGACAGTGGAACAAACAGACACCACAGAATTGCTAACACGCAAACGGCATCACAGAGCATTGCTTATGTTGAGTGAGGCCTATCCAGGATGCATTGTCCACCTACCCCTTCAACTACCTTAGTATTGTCCAACAGCTCATCTGACATCAAGACTTGGATGGATCCTCCTGCATAAAGACCAAGCCAATTATTTTCAATGCTGCCACAAACTCCGTTCACTTGTCACTGATTCTAACCCTCTCCTTGGCTACACTCTCAGTCTGTACAAAACTATTCATAACCTTTAGTGTGCTGTTCAACTCTGCACTGACCTTTAAGCTCCATATCCTATAAACCATTACGTCTGCTTACTTTGCAACACTGCCCATCTGCGCCCCCAATTTAGATCCTCCACAGCTGAAAACCTTATACATGCCTTTGCACTTCTCAACTATTCTAATTCTCTCCTTGCTAGCAACTGATTCTGCATCCTCCATAAACTCTAACATCTTAACTCTGCCACATATATCCTGTACTGCAGTAAGTCCTCTTAGATCATCATCCCGACCATTACTGACCTGTGTTGGCTCCAAGTCCCCAAATCCTAAAAATCAATATCTCCTCATCCGGAAATCTTTCTATGGCCTCTCATCCAATTTTACTCTGTGAAAATCCCTCCCTAAACTGCTCCCATCTTTTTAGAACCTCAAGATCCACCTTTTGACCAAGTTTTCAGTCACCCCCAATCTCTCCCCTGGCCTACATATGAACTGTCTTGGAACATATATTTATGTTAAAAGCATTATATAAATGCAAGTTGCTGTTACCAAAATCCTCATAACAATCTTTAAGAGATTCTATTTCAATTACTTGGTAAACTTAATAGTAGCTAAATCCAAGCAATAATGCTTAGTAAACTGCCCACTCATGATCTGGAATCTGTGCCCTTGTTGAAAAGACTGCACTTTTGCAATGATTACATCTAACAAGGTGCATGTGTAGAAAACGTAAGGGATGGCTCAGACTACCTGAAATTTATCTTTATCGATCCTGGCTATCAGAAAAATGATGAAACAATGAAATCCAGAGGTAAAAGAAAGATAAATCAAGTTTATTTAGACAAAGTGTACTATGGAATAATATGCATGTCCACAACAGGATACGGACAACCTTTCACAAAAATAATGAAAATAACTACATACTACAGAGTAATCTCAGTAAAACATATCCTTATATAGTAAAAGCACAATATAAAGCCCATTGCAGAAATCAAGTACTGTCGGTGTCAGGCCATTTCATTTGGGACCACGTGTGGGCCTCTAGTTCAGATGGTCAGTTCTCCCTATGGACTTCAGCAAATAATCTAGGCCATCACTTCAATTCAGTGCTGAGGGAACACTAATTACCAGTGGGACCATCTTTCAGTTGGGGTGCTAAACCATGGCCCCACTTCCCTGATCAAACAGATACAAAAAAAAATCCCATGGCACAAACTGAAGAACAGGAAGTTCTACTTGCCAATGTTTCTCCTTAAACTACCATCACCAAAACAGATTATCTGGGGACTTATTCATTTTTTTTGTTTCAGACATCTTACAGTGAGCACTTTGGCTGCTGTTTCCCTACAAAGGGCGGCTGCAGTTCAAAAAAAATAAATAACTGTTGTAAAGCACCATTGATGTGATAAAGGTGCCACGTGATGCCAATTTTTTTTTGCTTTAATAAGCACACAGATTGGGATGGCATACCATAATGGTTCCAAGTTTATACAAAGGTATATATACCAGGAGATTCAGTCTATAAAACTCTCTGGGAAGAATCATAGAAAGTTTATGGCTCAGAAAGAGGCCACTCGCCCTGTTGTGTCTGCGCCAGCCAAAAAACGAGCCACCCAGCCTAATCCCACTTTCCAGCATTTGGCCCGTAGCCCTGCAGGTTACGGCTTTTGAGGTGCATATCCGGACACCTTTTAAACGAGTTGAGGGTTTCTGCCTCTACTATCCTTTCAGGCAGTGAGTTCCAGACACCCACCACCCTCTGGGTGAAAAAACGTTTTCTCATCTCCCCTCGAATCTTTCTACCAATCACTTTAAATCTATGCCCCCTGGTCACTGCCCTCTCCGCTAAGGTAAACAGGCCCTTCACATCCACTCTATTCAGGTCCCTCACAATTTTGGCCATTCAGCCCATCATGTCTGCATCAGCTCTCCAAATGAGCAATTCACCTAGTGCCATTCCCCCACCTTCTCTCCATAAACCCGCACATTCTTCCTTTTCAGATAATTATCTAATTGCCTTTTGAATATCTTGCAGGAACCTGCACCACACTCTTAGGCAATGCATTCCAGACCTTAACTACTCACTGTGTGAAAAAAGATTTTCCTCCTGTCACTTTTGCTTCGCTTGCCCATTACTTTAAATCTGTGCCTTCCCATTCTTGATTCTTTCATGAGTGGGAACAGTTTCTCCCCATCTACTCTGTCCAGACCTCTCATAATTTTGAATACCTCACTCAAATCACCTCTCAGCCTTCTCTTCTCCAATCTATCCCTGGAACCATTCTCATGAATCTTTTCTACACTCTCTCCAATGTTTTCACATCTTTCCTAAAGTGCGGCGCCCAGAACTGGACACAATACTCCAGCTGAGGCCAAACTAGTGTCTTGAGTCAGAGGTGCGACAATAAAGGAGGGAATGACTAAGCCAGTGGGGCTGTGAATGGGAAGTAAATGAACAACTTTCAAAATAATGCTAACATTTTGAATTACCTTACCCCAATGCATTGCTTAGGTGAAGAAACTGAACTTAGAGGCTTATTTGTGGAGAGCTCATAAATGGTAATGTATCCAAAATAAAAACTATTGCTTCCAGTTTTTCCTTAGCTATAACATTATTTCACACCTTTCCTGCCCATGACGACTAGTGGAAGATGTGATTCCAGACCTCATCATGAAGTCCTGCAGCTGACTTTTAGGAACTGTTGACCATGTCATGGGCTGAATGGCTCTCTGTATGTGAAAACACTCAACCTAAGCAACATTGTATTGCTGTGACTGAAAACTCACCATGTTAAAACTGCAGAACTGAATATATAAACTACAACCAGATAGCACAGCTTTTCATTGTTTTTGAATTGGGGGCATAGTTTCAGAATAAAGGGATCGCCCATTTAAGACAGAGATGAGGAGGAATTTCTTCTCTGAGGGTCATGAATCTTTGGAATTCTCTACCCCAGAGAATGGCAGAGCAGGTCCGAGGGGCTGTATGGCATACTCCTGCTCCTATGTTGAATCCCAATCTTGTCCTCACCAGAGATACATTTGTTGACAGACCCAGTAAGGATCACTGGGTTGCAATCAGGAGTGGGAACACTGGATTATAACCTTCTCTCCAGAACCTTGATTGCCACTCCAGCAGACATCAGCTAACAGCACAAACCAGCTATCAGACACCAGAATCAAGCCTGAGACCTTACAATCTGTATGGTGCAATTACACACTGTTTTTACCAACTGAGCCAGTCTCTCAGCACTTCTACTGCATGTGTTAAACTACAGTTAACAATGCCAAAATCTATATCCTGATTCTTCAGCAAAGTAATACACTGGGATAAAGTAATGCAAGATGTTATTTTTTTGAATGGTCATTTACTTCCTATGCACAGATCCACTGTCAAGTCATTTCCTCCTTTATTGCCACCCCTCTGACTCAGTGAATTTGGAGCAATAACAGATAATATTTTAATTTTTAAAATTTAAATCTAATTTTCCTAGCCCTCGAAGCAAAGGGAAATGCAGTTGTTCCATATTCTAACCTTCACAAAAAGTTGCAGGTTAATGCTTCTCTCGCATGTAAATATTGAAACAGAATACTTACTTCATTCAACTTTTTAGGTCTTGTACTATATTTCATTACTGACTCAACATTTTCAATAAAGATTCAAGTGAGGGGTATGCTAGCTGACGCTAGATTCACAACCAGACTCATTCATACTGCCTTTCTCATCCTTGCAGATTCTGATGAGGTGCATCTGCTGGGAGCGGTGACTCGGTAGAAATGGAACATTTTTCCCTAGTGAACTCTACACTGCAATGCTGTATTCTCAGATTCAGGTAGATCAAACATTGACAAAAATAGACGTCTGCGCAGCCAGCGTTCGAAGTCAAGACCATCCAAATAAATAAAGCAAAAATGTTGGCAAGTCTGCAAACTGGTTAACACTTTGATTAACACCAGCATTTACACCGATAATAATGTGGTACTTCAATATTTGATATGTAAACAAAAACAAGCCTGCTGAAATCTTTTAGAAGCATATAATGGCGATATAGTTTAAAAGTACTCAGGTAAATATTGAAACTACTGCAGTCGCTACTTTGACTACTTATCTTATTGCCAACTTAGTTATAGAACATTATGCATTGGTTTACCTAAAAAAAATATATTAACGGTAGACTTGACTTTTCCACCTTACTTTAAAACAGTAAGTAGAATACGGCAGCTGAACTTTATATCTGCTTTCATTTGACATACAATTTGTAGACCGATTCGAAATACTCTCTGGGGAGCTGGAATTTCGGAAATGTGAATACAATATTAAATCTTCATTGTTGCGAGGACTACATTTTTTTTTTAAAGGGAGCATTGAATTGAGTTCGGGCGTTACGTACCATTCAGAGGGTTTTTGATCAAAACCTTAGTTCTTGGCCTCAGCTGTCAGTTTTCTACCACTTGCCCCATTTCAAACTTCTCCATTCAGCCGTTCACCAGGTCGATCCGAGCTCGAGCCCGCAATTGGAATCTCCCCCGACCGCGCGCTCCCCCAACCACGCCCGCTCCTGGGCGCGCGCTCCCCCCACCTCCGCTTCCGGGCACGGCGTGCCGCGCGCTCCCCCACCCACGCCCGCACCCGGGCGCGTGCTACCCCCGCTCCCGGGCACAGCGTGCCGCGCGCTCCCCAACTCGCCAATTGCCGAATTTTCCTGCGCTTCGTTAATTAAATATCCAGTCCAAAATGGAATGTCTATTACAAGCCGGCTGTGTAATCTGCACTGCAAGCAGAGAAAGAAGAACGTTTTAAACCTAATTTTCAGGGCGGTTTTTCTGCAACTAAAGTTGCCAATGCCGTTATAAATGAGTTGCTGCTGCACAGGGTGGAGAATTTCAGTGTCACCAATGAGGCCTCTGTAAACAACCCAAACAAGTTCACAAACTTTAAACTTACATTTTGCAATTTAACGACAAGTCGCCCCGATTCAAGGCCAGGTCTCGGTAACGAAATGGTCCTTATGACCTTTGGTACAATCCGAGAGTCCACCAGTCCAGGTTCTCGGTGAGAAATTTACTTCTTTCTCTTTCCCTGAACTTCTAACTGAAGTCTCTGACGTGTCGGAACTCTTGGCTCATTTCCACCAACTGTCAATCAAGGAATATCGGCAGAAACCAGCCAAGTTGTGAAAAGTAATGTTCTATTTTAGCAAGCAGAACCCAACTCCTGATTTCAAGTTAGCCCTTGACTTTCTGCTGGCGTTCTGTCCTTTGAGTTGTTCATTTAGCAGCGTTTCATTGGGTGCACCATCTAGTCTGCAGCCCCTACTGGTAACTTCGGCACGTTGTCAGAATACTCAACACTGAAATTTACAGTGCCTTAAGTCTTTCGCAATTTCACACTGGAATATCATAATCAAATCTTCCTTTGAAGTGCTACGTTATAAAAACCGGATGAATGTCAGCTATTTCCCCCTCCCCAATTCCGTATCCAGAGACCGTCTTTTCCTCGGCAGTTTTCTTTCTACGGCTTTAATTGAGTTCTGTCCCCAATGACTTATACATTGTTATATTATATGTTGTCATGCTCACGAGAAGTGCAGCAATGAAAATACAGAACCAAACTGAAGAGTTATAAAAACTGACCTTTCCTTTTCAAAAAAAAAGTGGACAACGTGTTGCAAAATGGTCAGGCTAATGTGATCTGTATATTCAAACTGTTTCTCTATCTGTTAAGGAAAAAAGATACATTCCAAACTAAGAGGTGTCAATTACATCCATCCTGACACCATCAAGAGACATTCCTGAATTGAATGGGTTCTTCTGAAACAAAAAAGGTGTGAAGTAGCCACATCCTGGTCCATCGTTGGTCACCACAGGAAGGGGGCCCTGCATCTCCTGATGGAGGTAAAATGTGAGATTTTTATCTTTTTATCTCTCTCTCTTGATCACAACAGCCTAATATCGATCGTTGGGAAAATACTAGAGTATATTATGAAGGAAAAAATAGCAGGACATTTAGAAAAGCTTAATACAATCAAACAGAGTCAACATGGTTTTGTGAAAGAGAAATCATGTTTGACAAATTTGCTAGAGTTCTTTGAGGTGGTGCAGTGGTTAGCACCGCAGCCTCACAGCTCCAGCGACCCGGGTTCAGTTCTGGGTACTGCCTGTGTGGAGTTTGTAAGTTCTCCCTGTGTCTGTGTGGGTTTTCTCCGGGTGCTCCGGTTTCCTCCCACATGCCAAAAGACTTGCAGGTTGATAGGTAAATTGGCCATTAGCAATTGTCCCTAGTATAGGTAGGTGGTAAGGAAATATAGGGACAGGTGGGGATGTGGTAGGAATATGGAATTAGTGTAGGATTAGTATAAATGGGTCGTTGATGGTCGGCACAGACACAGTGGGCTGAAGGGCCTGTTTCAGTGCTGTATTTCTAAGAGGCTATAACAAGCAGAGTTGATAAAGGGGAACTGGTAGATGTAGTGTATTTAGATTTCCAGAAGGCATTCGATAAGGTGCCACATAAAAGATTATTGCACAAGATAGGGGGTCATGTATTAGCATGGATTGAGGATTGGTTAACTCACAGAAGACAGAGAGTCGGAATTAATGGGTCTTTTTCAGGTTGGACAGATGTAACCAGTGGAGTGCCACAAGGATCAGTCCGAGGGCCTCAATTATTTACTATCTATATTAATGACTTGGAGGAGGGGGCAGAGTGTAATATATCCAAATTTACTGACGATACAAAAATAGGTGGGAGGGCATGTTGTGTGTTGAGGACATAAGGAATCTGCAAGGGGATATTGCTAGGTTGAGTGAGTGGGCAAGAACTTGGCAGATGGAGTTTAATGTGGGAAAGTATGAGGTCATGCACTTTGGTAGGAAGAATCAAAAGGCAGACTATTATTTAAATGGAGAGAGACTCCAAATAAGTGCAGCACAGAGGGATCTGGGTGTTCTTGTGCATGAAACACAAAAGGTTAGCCTGCAGATGCAGCAAGTAATTAAGAAGGCAAATGGAATTTTGGCCTTTATTGCTAGGGGGTTTGAGTTTAAAAATAGGGAGGTCTTATTACAACTGTACAGGGTGTTGGTGAGGCCATACCTGGAGTACTGGGTACAGTTTTGGTCCCCGTATTTAAGAAAGAATATACTGGCATTGGAGGCAGTTCAAAAGAGATTTACTAGGCTGATTCCTGGGATGAAGGGGTTGACTTATCAAGAACGGCTAAACAGGTTAGGCCTTTATTCATTAGAGTTTAGAAGAATGAGGGGTGACCTTACTGAAACATACAAGATTCTGAGGGGTCTTGACAGGGTAGATGTTGAGAAGATGTTTCCACTAGTGGAGGAATCTCGAACTAGGGGACATAGTTACAGAATAAAGGGACACTCATTTAAAACTGAGATGCGAAGGAATTTCTTCTCTCAGAGGGTAGTGAATGTCTGGAATTCTCTACCCCAGAGAGTTGTGGATGCTAGATCACTGAAAGTATTTAAAGAGGAGGTGTTTGATTTTTGAAATATCGGGGAGTTGAGGGCTATGAGGAGCTGGCACGAAAGAGGAGTTGAGGTCTGGGGCAGATCAGCCATGATCTTATTGAATGGCGGCTAGGCTTGAGGGGCCGAATGGCCTACTCCTGCTCCTATTTCTTATGTTATTATGTACATCACAAAAAGCTTGTTCAGCTGAGAGCTGTGAGGGATCCAGAAAGAAAACAAGAAGGAGCCCTACTGTGAAGTCTACACTTCAGCCTGGTGCAGTAGAAAACTGAAAGTGACCACTGCCTCCAGACTTCAGTCTTAACCACCAGAAAATCTACAAACCACTCAGGCCTGTAACTTTAAAGGAGAAACTGTCCTCCAAGATAATTTAACAGTTTACTATGAACCCCAAATAACTACCTCACTTCAAACCACTTACCCTTTTCCTCTCTATCTATTCTTTTGTGTCTGTGTGCAAATGAATGTGTGCATGGGTGCGGTTGTGACCATTTCTGGAATGAATGTTGTTCAATAAATAGTTAATCTTCTGTTTTAAACCTACAAGAAAACCTGTCACTGTCTGTTTATTTGACAAATAAAACACAAGGGGTTAAAACCCTAGTAACAAAAATTCTTGCTGTGGTCCATTGGGAGGTGAACAGTGGGAATAACCCACACCCCCTACCACCTGGCCGTAACAAATTGGGGGCTCGAAGCCAGCATCTGAACGATCAGATCAGCACGAAATTTGAAAACGGGCGGAAAATTGACCTCTAAAATTGTGGAAAAGTGAACAAACAGGTTTTCTTGTATTCTTCTGTTTTTCTCTGCGGTGCAAAAAAAAAGAGGTGGCCACCTTTAATGCTAAGGAGTTTGTAGAGCAGGGAGACGTATCCCATGATAAATTAAATCACCTAAACATTGAAGATTTTAAAACCCTAGCTACAGAGGTGGGAGTCACTTTTAAACAAAAAAGAAACCTGAAATGGTGAAGAGCCTAGCTAACTATTTCAAGTTACCCCTGAACCAGAAGAAAAAATCAAGGAATCTGAGTCTGAAAAAATAACCCTAGCTAAAATTCAGCTAAAAGCAGCGGAGATGCAGTTTCAGAATGAAAAAGAGGAAAGAGAGGCAGAACAGTTTAAGTTAGAAAGGCTACGAGCGCAAGATGAAAATGCCACCAGCCACTCAAACCTTATCCCCAATTCGGAGCAAAATTTTGATGTACTGAGACACTCACAATTCATGCCAAAATTTAATGAGGAGGAGGTTGAGTCATATTTTATCTCCTTTGAGAAAATAGCTACCAGGCTAAAATGGCCAAAAGAATATCAGACTCTCCTCTTACAAGGCGAGCTCGTAGGTAGGGCTCACAAAGCTTTTTCTCTGTTATCAGAAGAGCGTTCCTCTGACTATGAAAAAACTAAAACAACTATTCTAAATGCATATCAGTTAGTACCCGAAACCTATCGACAAAAATTCAGATACACTAGGAGAAGACCCGCCAGACTTGCATGGAATTTGAAAGAATTAAACATATGGCTTTCAATCGCTGGATACAATCTCTCAAGCTAGAACCCTCATATGAAAATTTGAGAGAACTAATATTGCTGGAAGAATTTAAAAATAGCATCCCAGTTAATATAAGAGCACATATTGAAAAGCAAAAAGTTACAAGGGTAAGAGAAGCAGCAGAAATGGCCAACAACTATGAGTTAACATACAGACCCCTAACTCAGAATACATTTGGGTCCAGTAACTCTTGCAGGCTAGGGAGAGATAGGATGGATGCAGCTGAAGCAGAGATGGGCTCATGAGAAAAGGAGAGTTGGGAAGGAAAACCAGATCAGTCTCCAACTTTTAAAAGAAGGAACCCAGATGATAAACCAGTAGGGGCCTGCCCGATGTATTTCCAGTGTGGAATATCTGGGCATGTCAAGGCAGATTGTTGATATTTCAAAACACCAACAGGGGGTGCTGCAGTCAAGACAGTGTCACTAGTTATGAAGGTAGTGAGCATCTGCTCCAAATGACTTCTTTTATATCCCAGGCCCCAGGCAAAGAGATAACCATCCTCAGGGATACCGGTTGTTTTCAAGCACTACTTGTAGCACAACTTACAGAAATGTCACCCAAAAGCAGAACAAATACCACAGTATTTGTAAAAGGGCTTACTGGAAAATGTTTGAAAGTTACTTGAAGAATAAGTTGGTCATCGGGGTAGTGACAGTTGGGGTCATTCTGAGCTTACCAGTGAAGGGGGTTGACCTATTGCTGGGCAATGACTTGGAAGCAAGCACAGTATTGTATCCAGAGGGTCCAGAGCAGTCCACGGAGACTGGAGAAACTTAGGGGAACAAACAAAATTCTCTGCAGCTGCAGAGGACTGAGGAAGTCCCAAAAATCCCACAGGGGGTGATAGGGCCAGTAAAAAGATTAAAGAGGCTAAAGGAAAGCCAGTAGAGGGGAGGCTGTGGCATAGTGGTAGTGTCACTGGTCTAGTAATCCAGAGCCCAGGCTAATGCTCTGGAGGCATGGGTTTGAATCCCACCATGGCAGATGGTGAAATTTGAATTCAATTAATAAATCTGGAATTAAAAGCTAGTCTTATGGTGACCATTGTTGAATGTTGTAAAAACCCATCTGGTTCACTAACGTCCTTTAGGGAAGGAAATCTGCTGTCCTTACCTGGTCCGGCCTACATGTGACTCCAGATCCACAGCAATGTGGTTGACTCTTAAATGTCCTCTGAAATGGCCTAGCTTGCCACTCAGTTCAAGTGCAGTTAGGGATGGGCAATAAATGCTGGCCTAGTCAGCGAAGCCCACATCCCACAAATGAATAAAAAAAAATTAAAGAGGCGAAGATGGAGACAGTAGAATTTAAAGACGCCAAGATGAAGCCAGTAGAATTTAAAGGTGCTGAAATAAAATTAGCAGAGGTTGTAGGGAGTGCACCAGAGGTATGGTTAGCAGAAACCTTCTTAAAAGATTTAAATATGGACAAAGAAAATTCCCAAACAGGCAAGCCAAAATTGAGGGAGATGCTTCACCAAGCTGAAGTGTCACAGGGGTGTGCAGCGGAAGCTGGACAGCCACCTGTGAGCAAGAGTGGAGCAGATTAGGAAAAAAAACTATCCCTGAAGTAAAGGGAAAAGGGAAGGTAAAATGCCCTAAGGTAAACAACACTCTGAAAGCCACAAGAAAACTATAGAGGTCAGTGTGTATGAGCCCACTGAAGAATCAAAGGGTCAGTTTCTCAATCCAAAATTAACCAAACCCAGCAAATTAGATTCAGAATCCACGAAGGACAAAGTGCAGAAGGGGAACCCAGATGCCTCAGAGGTGCTAAAGAAAACATTTTATCACCCACTGTTACCTTAGAGATAAGAATTATCTTATTTAAGATTTAAATGATTACTTTCCATCTGTGTTCACTATGGAGAAGGACAATGTAGGTGTCGAGATCAGAGAGAGGGATTGTCATATACTTGAACAAATTAGCATTGAAAGGGAGGAGGTATTAGCAGTTTTAGCAGGCTTCAAAGTGGAAAAATCCCCAGGCCCAGATGAGATGTATCCCAGGCTGTTATGTGAGACAAGAGAGGAGATTGCAGGGGCTCTGACACAAATTTTCAAATCCTCTCTGGCCACAGGAGAGGTGCTAGAGGACTGGAGGACAGCGAGTGTGGTACCATTGTTCAAGAAGGGTGTCAGGGATAAACCAGGTAATTACAGGCCAGTGAGTCTAACATCAGTGGTAGGGAAACTATTGGAAACATTCTGAGGGACAGGATTAATCTCCACGTGGAGAGGCAGGGATTAATCAAGGATAGTCAGCATGGCTTTGTCAGGGGGAGATCATGTCTAACAAATTTGATTGAATTTTTCGAGGAGGTGACTAGGTGTGTAGTTGAGGGTAAAGCAGTTGATGTAGTCTACATGGACTTCAGTAAGGCTTTTGAAAAGGTCCCGCATGGAAGATTGGTCAAGAAGGTAGCAGCAGCAGAATTGTACTCAACCACAATCTGTGACCTCATGGCCCAGCATATCCCCCACTCTACCAATACCATCAAGCCAGGAGACCAACCCTGGTTCAATGAAGAGTGCAGGAGGGCATGCCAGGAGCAGCACCAGGCATACCTTAAAATGAAGGGTCAACCTGGTGAAGCTACAACACAGGACTACTGCCAAACTGTGTAAGCAGCATGCAGTAGACATAGCTAAGCGATCCCATAACCAACAGATCAGATCTAAGCTCTACAGTCCTGCCACAACCAGCCATGAATGGTGGTGGACAATTCAACAACTAACTGGAGGAGGTAGCTCCACAATAACCCCATCCTCAGTCATGGGGGAGCCATGCACATCAGTATGAAAGATAAGGCTGAAGCATTTGCAACAATCTTCAGCCAGAAGTACCAAGTTGATGATCCATTTCTGCCTCCTCCCGAAGTCCCCAGCATCACAGATGCCAGACTTCAGCCAATTCGATTCACTCCACGTGATATCAAGAAACGGCTGAAGGCACTGGATACTGCAAAGGCTATGGGCCCTAACAATATTCCGGCAATAATAGTGAAGACCTGTGCTCCAGAACTTGCCGCGCCTCTAGCCAAGCTGTTCCAGTACAGCTACAACACTGGCATCCATCTGCCAATGTGGAAAATTGCCCAGGTATGTCCTGTACACAAAAAGCAGGACAAGTCTAACTCGGCCAATTACTGCCCCATCAGTCTATTCTCAATAATCAGTAAAGTGATGGAAAGTGTCATCAACAGTACCATCAAGCGGCACTTGCTTAGCAATAACCTGCTCACTGACGCTCAGTTTGGGTTCTGCCAGGGCCACTCAGCTCCTGACCTCATTACAGCTTGGTTCAATCATGGACAAAACAGCTGAACTCAAGAGGTGAGGTGAGAGTGATTGCCCTGGACATCAAGGCAGCATCAAGGAGCCCTAGCAAAACTGAAGTCAGTGGGAATCAGGGGTAAAACTCTCTGCTGGTTGGAGTCATACCTAACGCTTAAGAAGATGGTTGTGGTTGTTGGAGGTCAATCATCTGAGTACCAGGACATTACTGCAGGAGTTCCTCAGGGTAGTGTTCTCGGCCCAACCATCCTCAGCTGCTTCATCAATAACCTTACTTCAATTATAAGATCAGAAGTGGGGATGTTTGCTGATGATTGCACAATGTTCAGCAGCATTCGCGACTCCTCAGATACTGAAGCAGTCTGTGCAGAAATGCAGCAAGACCGGGACAATATCCAGGCTTGGGCTGATAAGTGGCAAGTAACATTCGTGCCACGCAAGTGCCAGGCAATGACTATCTCCAACAAGAGAGAATCTAACCATCTCCCCTTGACATTCAATGGCATTACCATCGTTGAATCCCCCACTATCAACATTCTAGGGGCTACCATTGACAGAAACTGAACTGGAGTAGCCATATAAATACCGTGGCTACAAGAGCAGGTCAGAGGCTAGGAATCCTGCAGTGAGTAACTCACCTCTTGACTCCCCAAAGCCTGTCCACCATCTACAAGGCACAAGTCAGGAGTGTGATGGAATACTCTCCCATTGCCTGGATGGGTGCAGCTCCATCAACACTCAAGACGCTCGACACCATCCAGGACAAATCAGCCCGCTTGATTGGCATCCTATCCACAAACATTCACTCCCTCCACCAACGTCGCACAGTGGCAGCAGTGTGTACGATCTACAAGATGCACTGTAGCAATGCCCCAAGGTTCCTTAACCAGCACCTTCCAAACCCGTGACCTTTACCAACTAGAAGGACAAAGGCACCACCATGTGCAAGTTCCCCTCCAAGTCACACACCATCCTGACTTGGAATTATATCGTCGTTCCTTCACTGTTGCTGGTTCAAAATCCTGGAACTCCCTTCCTAACAGCACTGTGGGTGTACCTACCTCACATGGACTGCAGCGGTTCAAGAAGGCAGCTCACCACCATCTTCTCAAGGGCAATTATGGATGGGCAATAAATGCTGGCCTAGCCAGCAACGCCCACATCCTATGAATGAATTTTAAAAAATGACAGGTCCAGTTCAGTTTCAGGTCAATGGCAACTCCCAGCATATTGATAATGGGGGAGTCAGTGATGGGTGCCATTGAATGGCAAGAGGAGATGGTTGGATTCTCGCTTATTGGAGATGGACATTACCTGGCATTTGTGTGGTTCAAATGTAACATGCCACTTATCAGCCCAAGCCTGAAAGTTGTCCAGGTCTTGTTGCATATGGACTGGAGTGCCTCAGTATCTGAGGTGTCGCAAATGGTGCTGAACATAGTGCAGTCATCAGCGAACATCCCCATTTCTGGCCTTATGTTGGAGGGAAGGTCATTGATGAAGCAGCTGGTTGGGCCTAGGACACTAACCTGAGAAGCTCTTGCAGTGATGTCCTGGGACTGAGATGATTTTCCTCCAAAAACCACAGCCTTTGTGCTAGGTATGACTCCAACCAGTGGAGAGTTTTCCCCCTGATTCCCATTAACTCCAGTTTTGCTAGGGCTCCTTGATGCTACACTCAGTCAAATGCTGCCTTGATGTCAAGGGCAGTCACTCTCATCTCACCTCTTGAGTTCAGTTCGTTTGCCCATGTTTAGGTCAAGGTTGTAATGAGGTCAGGAGCTGAGTGGCCCTGGCCGAACCCAAACTGAGCACAGTGAGCAGGTTATTACGGAGAAAGTGCCACTTGATAGCACTGTCGAGGACACCTTCCATCATTTTGCTGATGATCAAGAGTAGACTAATGGGGTAGTAATTGGCCGGGTTGGAATGTCGTAATTTTTGTGCACAGGACATACCTGGGCAATTTTCCACATTGTTGGGTAGATGCCAGTGTTGTAGCTGTGCTGGAACAGCTTGGCTAGGGGCGTGGCCAGTTCTAGAGCACAGGTCTTCAGTACTATTACTGGAATGTTGTCAGTGCCCATAGACTTTGCAGTATCCAGGGCCATTTCTTGATATCATGTGGAGTGAATTGAATTGGCTGAAGACTGGCATCTGTGATGCTGGGGACCTCAGGAGGAGGCTGAGATGGATCATCCACTCGGCACTTCTGACTGAAGATTGTTGCAAATGCTTCAGCCTTGTCTTTTGCACTGTTGTGCTGGGCTACCCATCTTTGAAGATGGGGATATTTTGTGGAACCTCCTTCTCCTGTTAGTTGTTTGATTGTCCACCACCATTCACGACTGGATGTAGCAGCTTGCATCTGATCTGTTGGTTATGGGATCACTTAGCTCTGTCTATTGCATGCTGCTTCCGCTGTTTGGCATGCGTATAGTCCTGTGATGTAGCTTCACACCAGGTTGACATCTCATTTTTAGGTATGCCTGGTGCTGCTCCTGGCATGCCCTCCTGCACTCTTCATTGAACCAGGGTTGATCCCCCGGCTTGATAGTAATGGTAGAGTGGGGGCTATGTTGAGCCATGCAGTTACAGATTGTGGTTGAATATAATTCTGCTGCTGCTGATGGGCCACAGTCCAGTTTTGAGTTGCAGGATCTGTTCGAAATCTATCCCATTTAGCATGGTGGTGGTAGTGCCACACAACATAATGGAGGGTATCCTCAATGTGAAAATAGGACTTCGCCTGCACAAGGACTGTGCGGTGGTCATTCCTACAAATACTGTCGTGGACAGATGCATCTGCGACAGGTAGATTGGTGAGGATGAGGTTGGTTGTTGGCTCCCTCACCACCTGCCGCAGACCCAGTCTAGCAGCTATGTCCTTTAGGACTCAGCCAGCTTGGTCAGTCATGGTACTACTGAGGCACGCTTGGTGATGGACTTTGAAGGCCCCCACCCAGAGTACATTCTGTGTCCTCAAGGCGTAAGGATGAAGTGTCATCTTCTGTCTTGCAGTCATATGTGCAAAGCAAAGGAAAGTGTGTGTGAATTCATGTTCAGCTGATGCTTAATGTGCCTCTGTTTGTGTCTCCACTGCAGGTGCCCGCACTCAAGTCTCTGAATGCCACGAGGCCCAAAACTCCTCCTCTGCGGCGCAAGATGAAGTCAATGCCCCAGAGGGTGCACCGTCATCTGCCTCTTCTTCCAGCTCCGCCAGCGCAGATACATCCACACAGTCTACATGGGGTTTAAGATTAGGATCTTGGTCACAAGCTGGTGGGCACATTACAGACATGTCCCAGCAGCTGAGGGAGCATGTGCGCCAGCCGGGTCCCCTGACAATTGGAGGACTGCTGCAGACCAGGACCCTGCTCAGCCCCATGCTCATGATGATCCTCTGTTTGTTGCTACGAGACATTTGCTGGATGTGCAGCAAAGCCATGTGGAAAATATGTCTGAGATGCTTGAGGTCATGCGTGGCTTTGCGCATGTCATGGAGGTGTCCATGCAAGCCATGACATCTGTCATGTCCCAGGCATATGAGCATATGGCTTCCTCAATTGAGAATTTTGTGAGCTCTGTGGTGTGTCTGGATGAGCACTCGAGCCATATGCACTCTGACCTGCATTCCAACACTATAGCCATGGGTTCCAAGCAGCAGAGTGTAAGCAAGAGGCGGACGAGGAACCTGGACCTCCATATGGGTGCTCCTCCTCATGGAGGCAGGCAGGTGCCATCATGCACCCAGATGGAGGATGAGCGCGTGCCAGCTGCCCCAGGCCTTCCTCTCAGGACACCCCAGGGTAAGCAGCATCTCGCCCTCACCCCCCCACCACCCCACCCCATGACATTGACCCCCTTACTTCCGTCAGGCGAGCACACCCTAGTAGGATGAAGCCCTCAAGGCCCCGTTCCTCCAGAGGACGACGGCCATGGTCATCTACAGCAGTGGGCAGTGCACTGAGCTGACTGCCGCCACCTCAGCTGCTAATGTTGGGGTAGCACCTAGATGTAGTGGTAGAAAACAGAAAAAGAAACAATTTTGAGCATGAACGTGGCAAGGGCGCTGTAAATATTGCACACATATTGCAGAGGTTTAAATACATCTTTATTTACTTTAATATTTGATGCACTCTTGTAAATCATTTGCTTTGTTTCAGATGAAAAGCAAAATGTTTATTGCAGGCCTATGGCAGGAGTGCATTGATGCTTGCAAAGCATTTCAGAAAGTGACCAGTGTCCATTTATCATTGCTATTTGAGCCTTCAGTCTTCAATGATGGCTGTTTGTCATTTGCAGATTTTTCACTTCCAACATTCCTTACATTTGTGGTTTTGCGGTCACACCCTTACTTTCCTTGCACTGGTGCGTTTTCGGTTCCATCGTAGCCCTGAGAAGATTTGATCTGCTGGTCACATCAAAGCGCTGCCACGTTGTAGCTTCCTGTGTGTGCGGGTTAATGCCTTGATGCAGAACAATATTTCAAATGGAGACGCAGGTCGCTTTTAATTAAGTTGATAGCATGCAGGCCTAGGCACATCTCCACTGCAGGGTTCATGTGCTGTTGTCAGAAGAGCCCTTCTTTTTGATTGCAGCAATGAATATGGCGTATGTGAACATATTTGGAGACTTTTTTTTCTCCTCCCAACGTCCCTTTATGAAGTGGCTTAATGTTGGCTGAAACATGCAAATATGAGGTTTTCCCTGATGTCCCTTGTATGTCTCTCAATGGCCCTTATATCTATAATGGCATAGTTGGCATTGTTGTCCTGCTCCTCAACCTCATCTGAGGAGGAAGACTGGTGTTCCTCCTATTCCTCTGCCTGCAGAATGTTGCTGTGTCTAATTGCAAGGTAGTGCAAGGCACAGCTGACAACAATTATTCGTGACACCCTCTGTGGTGTGTACTGAAGAGCCCCTCAAGACTGGTCAAGGCAGTGGAAGTATATTTTCAGCATGCCAATGGCTCTGATGAATGCGTGAGCAACATTGTACCTCTCTTCAGCTGCGCTTTGGGGATGCCACATTGGTGTCATCAACCATGTACAAAGTGGGTAATCCTTGTCATCCAGGATCCAGCTGTCTACTTTGGCTGGTTCCTCAAAAGCTCCTAGCAGCTGTGAGTTCCTCAAAACGTATGAGTTGTGACAGCTCCCTGGGAAACGTGTGCAAACATGCACTATTCTTCTCCTGTGGTCGCAAACCAGTTGTACGTTCAAAATGTGGAAGCCTTTATGATTCACAAATGCAGCAGTCTCATCACAGGGAGCTCTAATGACTACATGAGTGGAATTGATCACACCTTGCACTCTAGGGAATCCAGCGATGGCTCTGAAGGTCGCAAACCTTGCTGCCTGGCTGTCCACATCTACAGGTCAGTAGATGAAATCATTTGCACAACGAAATAGGGCATTGGTCACCTCTTTGATGCACCTATGGGTCGCAGACTGTGATAGGCCACATATGTCACCCATCGATCCCTGCAAGTCCCCACTATCAAAACAATTGAGTTTAGCAGTCACCTTGTGGGCAACTGGCATGGGATTCCCACCAAACCCAAGCAGTTGCAGGTCATGCCACAGGATCCTAAAAATTTGTGTGTCCATTTCACATGACATCCTTAGGCATCTCTGGCATTGCCTCTCTGACATTTGAAGGTAATTTGTCCTTGTCCTGAGGATGTGATTATGCACCAGTGCCTGTCTTTGATAATGCCCTTCCTAGACGTTATAATTCAGAGCATCCTTAGCTTCTTGTTCTGCCTGTTGCTGGCGTTCAGGCATCATGTATTGAGGGAAAAGAGCCCTCCTTAGTTGCTCCCTCTGCTCTTCTTCCCAAAGTAGTAGACAAATTGGGTGTATGAGACCCAACAGTGCACCATGAATTCACTTCAAATTTCAGCAGGGAAAACAGTTATACTATGTAAATAATAATCAAGACTATGTATATTATAAATAAAACAGACATCAAGACATTAGTAACAATATGTACCCATTTGTTAAATGCTTCAGATGCCTTTGCCCTTATGAATTATGAGCTCCTTAGTAATAAGCTCCTCTCGTCCATGAGACCCACCGACCATTCTCTTGACTTCATTCTCACTAACTAAACTGCTGACTACTCAACATATCTTCCTGCCCCCACATCAGCTGACATTGTAAATGGTTCTGTATCTTTATGTGTTGTCCCCATCTCTTTTCAAAACCTCCTGGTCCTCCAAAAAGCCAACCATGATCAGTAGGGGGAGGGGAGTTTATTGACCCCTGATCATTTTGAGGTTGGTCAATTTTCAGGAACATAACTCACAAAGACTTACAACCCAGTTATTTATTTATTCTTAAGAAACAGCTAATTTTTAAAACACCATTTTTAAAATGGGTTAACCATTGCCTCTTCCCAGTCTCCATAATTTCCTCCAGTCCCACAGACCACCCCCTTGAACTATCCGTCCCTCTTGGCCTCTTGAACATCCCAAAATTTAGCCTACCATTGGCAAACAGGCCCCATGTTCTGGAATTCCCTTCATAAACCTTTCTGCCTCTCCTTTCATAAGATTCTTCTTAAAACTCACCTCTTTAAATAAACTTTTGGTCACCCTTATGTTACAAACAGATAGTTAATTAATTTTTTCTCCCTCTGATCAAATTTCCCTATTTTTTCAAGCACCTGTCCATAACTAGATTAGTGGTGAATTTCTTTCCCTTTCTTAAACCTTAATAATAAATGACTGCTTCAATAACATGGATTTTAAAGTTAAAACAAAGAAGTAGGGTTTATTAACACACTCTTAAACTTGGTAAGGGGTTTAAATTTGTCACGCACGTTTACAAACGTTCAGGGAAAGGTTAAAGGCATAAAAAAAGGCAAGGACATTTATTAAATTGAAACTTATCTTAACTACTAGCTAATACGGATTTCATTTAAAACTAGTGTCCATGAATATCAAAAAAAAGTGCCCAAAAGTTGGAGATCACAGATTAGAAATGCCGAATAGAAAAGGAACTGTTGCAAATTTCTTTTTCTTTGCATTCTCAGAGGTAATAATGGAGACCGCTAAGTTGCTGAAGTCACCTTATTTCAGATGGAGAGAAAACGGGTAGAAATCAGATCTTTTCTGCTGTTACTGCAGCTTGATTTCGGGTTGGTTTGTTTCTTGCTGGATTTTTCAAAGTGTGGCTTCTCATCAATTTTTCTTGTTGAAAAGACCTTAGAGAGAAAAATCAATGTAGCTTGAAGACAGGCTGTGGCTTCTTGTAGGGAGATGTGTCTCTAGCACATGGCAGCTGTATAATCATACAGGCCGTACCTTAAATTGTTACAATGTCAAGTCCAGGCAGGTTAAAAAAGGGATCTCCTGGGTCCTAAAGCTAGACTCGTTTCAAGTGGCTGTCTCACATCACCTCTCTCCTCCATTTTGACAACCAGAACGCAGAAGTATAAACTTAAAACATGCTGTATAAAATGGCGGTTGACATTAATACCCAAATGCACAACATAATTCACAAGGAGGTTCGCATCCATTCGTGACGCTTATTATTATTTGCTGGCTCAAAATCCATTTTGTGATGATGCCTCTGTGAACACTTTGGAATGTTTTCCTATGTTAAAGGTGCTATTTCTATGCAAGTTGGTGTTGTTGATACATTTATTGCAAATGAGCAGTTTCAATTCTTTAGCCTCTGAACAGAAAGTTCTGTTAAAGTTCTGTGAAATTTCCCTTCATCTCCCACAAAGTTCTAAAATTGAAGTGATCAATATTTCTTAAACACTATGCTTTTTCTCACAGTGAGATATTGGATAGAAAAGCAGGAAGTGCTGGAAATACACAGCAGGTCTGGCAGCATCTGTGGAGAGAGAAACAGGGTTAACATTTCAGTTATTTTATTTATTTTAAGATATTGGATATATTGTTTTACCTGTCATAGAAACAGGAGTAGGCTATTCAAACCCTTGAGCTTGTTCTACACCATTCAGTGAGGTCAGAGCTGATCTGCATCCTAACTTCATCCACTGCCTTGGCTCCATATGCCTTAATATCCTTGACTAGCAAAAATCAATTAGTCTCAGATTTAAAATTATTAATTGAGCTAGCATGTACTTCTTTTTTGTGGGAGAGAGTTTCACACTTCTACCACCCCTTGCATGAAGAAGTGCTTCCTAACTTCTCTCATGAGTGGCTTGGCTCTGATTTTAAGGTTATGTCTCCTTGTCCTAGACTGGCCCACCAAATGGAGAAAGTTTCTCTCTGTCTAACCTATCAATTCCTTTCAAAATCCTAAAAACCTCAATCGAATCACCCCTTAACCTTCTATTTTCCAGGCAATATAAGTCTAGTTTATGTAATCTCTCCTCATAATTTAACCCTTGAAGGCCTGGCAACGTTCTGGTGAATCTGCGCTGCACACCTTCCCAGGCCAATATATCCTTTCTAAGATGCAGTGCCCAGAGTTGTATATATTCTCCAGATGCAGTATAACCAGAGCTTTGTATAACTGTACAAAACTTCCTATCCTTTATATCCTAGCCCTCTAGCTATAAAGGCAAACATTCCATGAGCCATTTTGATTATCTTTTGTACCTGACTACTACATTTTAGTGATGTGTACTTAGACCCCTTAATCTAATTGGGCCTCCACTGTTCCTACTATTTCACCATTTAAAAAATACACAGATCTGTCCTTTTTTGGTACAAATGGTTGACCTCACACCTAGCAGTGTTGAAGTCCACAGTTTTGTCCACTCATTTAATCAGTCATGTTTCTCTGTAAATTTTATGCTCCTTTCAATAAAGTTACTTTGCCACCAATCTTTGTGTCATGGTAAACTTAGATATATGGCTTTCAATTTTGTTGTCCAAATCATTAATATAATGAATAGTTGATGCCCCAGCACAGATCGTAGACACCTCCTTCCAATTCAAGTACACACCCATTAATCCATATTCCCTGATTTCTACCGCCCAACCAATCTCCTAACCAGGTCAATAATTTGCCTTCAATTCCATGAGCTTTAATTTTAGCTAATAGTCTCTTATATGGAGCCCTAGCTAATGCCTTGTGGAAGTCCATAGAAACTACATCCATAGACATTCCTCAATCTACTATTTCAGTTACTTCCTCAGACAAATTCAATTAGGTTTATTAGACATGACTGGCCCTTTATAAATCCATGTCGGTTCTCTCTAATCAGCTTAAATTTCTCTAAAGCTCAGTCACTCTGTCCTTAGTTATAGATTCCAATAATTTCCCCATAACAGATATTAGACCAACTTGCCTATAATTTCCTTGTTTCTCTTCGTCATCTTTCTTAAGTAATGGAGTTACATTTACAATTTTCCAATCTAAAGGGGCAATTCCTGAATCAAGAGAGCTTTGGAAGATTATGACTAAAACATCTGCAATTTGTTCACCTACTTCTTTTAAAACCCTTAGGTGGAAACTATCAGGTCTTGGAGGTTTGTCAGGTTTGACTGCCATTATTTTTTCCCAGTTTTGTTTTCTTGCTTATGATTCCTTTAATGTGTTCCTGTCCTTGATTCATTACTAGTTTCTCCGGAATGTATATCATTCTGTTCCTCCACTATGAAGACTGACAAATATAATTACACCGTGGCCCCACTATAACATAGTCTGCTATAGCATGGAACTTGGTATCATGTGGGTTCACCTTGGACTCCAAAATTTTCATTTAAATATCTTGACCAACAGTGCAAAGGTGAAATTAGATCCATCTTGGTGCTCCAAAACAGAATATCATGATGTGCTAAAGTATCAGTCTCATTCTACAATAGTCAGTCTGTTCACTGCATGTTTTATATAGTATCCACTGCAAAAAGTATTGCAGTGTAACAAAGTTTAACCTTTTCTGATGACGTTATTATAAAAATTTAGAAGTATAACTTTTCCTTTCTGTAACTTTATTTAATGTCAATTTAAGTTGCACAAATATGTGAGATAGAACAGCGTACACACATTCAGTCCTCTACAATCTAGTTTCCAAAACAGAAGTTTACATGGAAATAATCAGTAATTTTGACACTTTTATGGAGAAGGTTCAAGAAGTAAAAGTTTGTTTTGAAAAGAACATTTAGTCAGAAGGAATGTAAAATTAGTGAAATAATTTCTTGTATAATGCACACAGATCAAAAAAGTTACACATCCATTTGGATCAATGTTCAGACTATTATCAGATCTTCCCACATAGGAAAAAAATAGCAGACTAAAATGTTGATTAAAGTCCATCATCCTTGCAGTTTTCTACTTTTAAATGTAATCAAGTAGAATGCATCTCTGTACCATACATTTTGGTCTTTTTAAATAGTCAAGTTAATCACCAGCTTTGATTCAAATGATTTGCAATAAAACTATGTTTCACCACCCTCTGACATTGTAGCTATAAGCGCAGAAGTTAAAACAATTCAATTTCTGAAGATTGGAACATAGGAAGCAACTGCAGGATATAGTTAAAACAGATCTATTTGCTTGTATTAATTCATTTCTCCGTAATTGACCAAGAAAAATCTTTACACAGTGCCTTTGAAAGGGTCATGTCATAATGCAGTCTCACCTATAAAGTCTCAAGATAGGGTCCCTGTGGACTGTGTTATAGTGTTTTCAACAAGTCTGCCATTTCCTTATTTTCATTTGCAATATTCAGTGTCAACTTTCCTATGCCATGTGCACCTGACACTATTGTCTGCAATGCATCACCGTTCCTATATATTCGCTCCCACCATGTCTTGTCACCCTGTCCTATCCCACCCTCTGACATTGTTTTCTACTTCTGCTGTTTTGTTTCATGTTGCCTATCTTACCATTGGCACTTCACCACTTCCATTCTCATCGTCTTTTCACCTCTTGCGCTACTTAACCTCTTCCTCCAATATGCTGTCCCTCACTATGGCCTCTCACAATTTCTTTTCACTTCCCCTTTCCCTCTAACTTTCTACCCTACCCCTCACCTTTTCCATTTTCCTGCTCTGCTGCTCACATTATTCTTTTTGTCTCTCCTTCCCATTTCCCTCTTCCTTCTTCCCCTTCCTGCTTCATGGCATAATCCTTGTAATGTCCCAACCTTGCCATTACTATTGTACTTCCAACCGTTGATCCTTCCCATTCACCTTGTCCATTTTTTTCTTTCATAGGAATTCCTAGACGATAAAAGACAAATGTCTATCCAGTTCACCTTCTTCTATCCTGGTAGTTGCATGATACAATGGTAATGAAATTGTTGACTAATCAAGGCAGTCAACCTATCAATTAGTCTACACCAGACAAAATATGAGGCGAGGAAAAGCCAGTGGTGGAAAACTTTGAGAACTGTAATTCTAAGGTCTTCTGTTCCTCCCAGGCATGTTACACTTACCATATGTCACATCTCAAATTTCTCATACACTGTATCTCAAAGAATCATGTATCTAATTTACATTTGAATTGATCAATGCTATCTGATTCTACCATCTACCAAAGGAGTCTTTTCCATAAATTTACCACTAAAATGATTGTCCATTGGAATAATGGGTTGAATTTTTTGACAGCAGCTGAAGTCCCACCACCGGGGCCGAAAGCAAGAGGCGAGCCCACTTTGGCTGGAGGTGGGATGGGGGAGGCATATTCCATAGGTAGCCAATTAAGTGGCCACCACCAGGCTGCCATCTCCAAGAGTTTCCAGCTCAATCAGAGGGCCAGCAGCTCAGCAGTCACAGCAGAGCCACCATTAGCAATGGCCATTGCCGGGACTGCACCTGTAGGATGAGGGTGCATCGATGGATGTGCACTCTCGAAGACAGGTAAGTGGGGTCCGGGTACGCCTCGGCCAGGCAGGCAGGCCACAGCGATCGGGGCAAGGGGGGGAGGGTAGGAGTGGGGATTGGGAGGTGGTCACTGAGGGCAGGCGGTACCGTTGCCACAGTGTGGCTATTGCTACTGGGGGCCCCTCCGTGGGCCATAGAGTCCCAAAAAGGAGGCCCCACCCAGCCCCCCCCCCCCCCCCCGGGAGCCTGCTGAGCGGCCGCTAAGTTGAACTGGACGGTCATCCCTGCCACTGGCAAAACGCCTTTGGAGGAGGAAAGAAGCCCTTAATTGGCCACTTAAGTTGCTCAATTGGGCTCTAGGTGGGCAGCACATCTGCCAGCTTTCCCATCGCTGGTAAAATGGCATGGTGGCGGGAAGGCATCGAGCACATTCTCTGACACCTTCCCACGCCATTTTGCCAGCCTTCCTGCCTCCCAGCCCTTCACCAAGGGACTAGTAAAATTCCGCCCAATGTTTCCGCAGATTAGTTTTTAATTTACCCTCCTTCAAGCATAGGCTGTGTTCTCTGGTTCTTCTGTTCTGCACAAGGTGAAATTGACTGTCGTGGTCTACATAATTTAGGCTGTTCACAATTCTGAAAACAATAATATCATCTCAAAATCCTCTCTATTTCAGTGAGAACATGCCCAATTTACGTAATAGCTTGTTATAATCCAATCCTTTCATCCCCTCAATCATTCTGATTGCCTTCTTCTGTATCCTTTCAATAGCAGCAATATTATTTTTGTACTATGTTAGCCAGAATTGTACATAGTATTCTATGTGTGGTCATGCCAATGATTTACAAAGTGGCAGGATTACCTCAATATTTTAGCTCAATAATGATCTTTTAACACATCCCAACATCTGATTTCTTTACTTACTGCTACAGAGCATAATTGTGATAGTTTCAATTTATTGCCAATCAAGATTCCCAGATCACTTTCCATGCACATTATTTTCTATGCATTTAAGGATTTATCCCTTCCTGGACTTTTACAACCCATATGAAGCACATTCCCTACATCTGCCACCTTTCTGCCCAAATACAATTTCCTCCTGTAGCTTAAACTGTTCAGCTTTACAGTCTAGAACTTTCATTATCTTTGTATCACCTGCACATTTAGCCACTGTGCTTGTGTTATCTAGCTCCAGACCACTTATCAAGAGATCCCAAAAATAGGTTCCTATTGTTAATAATCTCCCAGGCTGATGATAATCATTGTACCACCACTCTCTGCGTTCCATTAGTTTTTTTTAATATTTGTTCATGCGATGTAGGCATCGCTGGCTCTTATTTGGCCTCCTTATCTCGAGAGACAATGGGTAAGCGCCTGGAGGTGGTCAGTGGTGTGTGGAGCAGCGCCTGGAGTGGCTATAAAGGCCATTTCTAGAGTGACAGGCTCTTCCACAGGCGCTGCAGAAAAATTTGTTTGTCGGGGCTGTTACACAGTTGGCTCTCGCCTTGCACTTCTGTCTTTTTTCCTGCCAACTGCTAAGTCTCTTCGACTCGCCACACTTTAGCCCCGTCTTTATGGCTGCCCGCCAGCTCTGGCGAACGCTGGCAACTGACTCCCACGACTTGTGATCAATGTCACAGGACTTCATGTCGCGTTTGCAGACGTCTGTAAAGCGGAGACATGGACGGCCGGTGGGTCTGATACCAGTGGCGAGCTCGCTGTACATTGTGTCTTTGGGGATCCTGCCATCTTCCATGCGGCTCACATGGCCAAGCCATCTCAAGCGCCGCTGACTCAGTAGTGTGTATAAGCGGGGGATGTTGGCCGCCTCGAGGACTTCTGTGTTGGAGATACGGTCCTGCCACCTGATGCCAAGTATTCTCCGGAGGCAGCGAAGATGGAATGAATTGAGACTTCGCTTTTGGCTGACATACGTTGTCCAGGCCTCGCTGCCATAGAGCAAGGTACTGAGGACACATGCTTGATACACTCGGACCTTTGTGTTCCGTGTCAGTGCGCCATTTTCCCACACTCTCTTGGCCAGTCTGGACATAGCAGTGGAAGCCTTTCCCATGCGCTTGTTGATTTCTGCATCTAGAGACAGGTTACTGGTGATAGTTGAGCCTAGGTAGGTGAACTCTTGAACCACTTCCAGAGCGTTGGCACCAATATTGATGGATGGAGCATTTCTGACGTCCTGCCCCATGATGTTCGTTTTCTTGAGGCTGATGATTAGGCCAAATTCATTGCAGGCAGCCGCAAACCTGTCGATGAGACTCTGCAGGCACTCTTCAGTGTGAGATGTTAAAGCAGCATCGTCAGCAAAGTGGAGTTCCCTGATGAGGACTTTCCGTACTTTGGACTTCGCTCTTAGACGGGCAAGGTTGAACAACCTGCCCCCTGATCGTGTGTGGAGGAAAATTCCTTCTTCAGAGGGCTTGAACGCATGTGAAAGCAGCAGGGAGAAGAAAATCCCAAAAAGTGTGGGTGCGAGAACACAGCCCTGTTTCACGCCACTCAGGATAGGAAAGGGCTCTGATGAGGAGCCACCATGTTGAATTGTGCCTTTCATATTGTCATGGAATGAGATGATGATACTTAGTAGCTTTGGTGGACATCCAATCTTTTCTAGTAGTCTGAAGAGACCACGTCTGCTGACGAGGTCAAAGGCTTTGGTGAGATCAATGAAAGCAATGTAGAGGGGCATCTGTTGTTCGCGGCATTTTTCCTGTATCTGACGAAGGGAGAACAGCATGTTAACGGTCGATCTCTCTGCACGAAAGCCACACTGTGCCTCAGGGTAGATGCGCTCAGCCAGCTTCTGGAGCCTGTTTAGAGCGACTCGAGCAAAGACTTTCCCCACTATGCTGAGCAGGGAGATTCCACGGTAGTTGTTGCAGTCACCTCGGTCACCTTTGTTTTTGTAGAGGGTGATGATATTGGCATCGCGCATGTCCTGAGGTACTGCTCCCTCGTCCCAGCACAGGCATAGCAGTTCATGTAGTGCTGAGAGTATAGCAGGCTTGGCACTTTTGATTATTTCAGGGGTAATGCTGTCCTTCCCAGGGGCTTTTCCGCTGGCTAGGGAATCAATGGCATCACTGAGTTCCGATTTTGTTGGCTGTATGTCTAGCTCATCCATGACTGGTAGAGGCTGGGCTGCATTGAGGGCAGTCTCAGTGACAACATTCTCCCTGGAGTACAGTTCTAGGTAGTGCTCAACCCAGCGGTCCATTTATTTGCGTTGGTCAGTGATTATGTCCCCTGATTTAGATTTGAGGGGGGCGATCTTCTTGATGGTTGGCCCAAGAGCTCTCTTCATGCCATCATACATTCCTCTGATGTTTCCGGTGTCTGAGGCCAGCTGAATATGACTGCATACGTGTTGCCAGTAGTAGTTTGCGCAGCGCCTGGCTGTTCTTTGTGCAGTGCTTCTGGCTGCTTTAAGTGCTACCGATGTTAACTCGCTGGGGGCTTTCTTGTAGTTCAACAGTGCAATGCGCTTAGCGGCTATGACAGGTTCCAGCTCTTCATTATGAGTTTGAAACCAGTCTGCATTTCTCTTTGCACGTTTGCCGTAGGTGGTCAAAGCTGACTCATAGATGACGTCTCTGATGTGGGCCCACTTGGTCTCAGCATCCCCTGTGGGAGTGTTTTGAAGGGCTGTTACAAGTGAATTTAGAAATTTTTGTAACAGCTGTGGATGATAAATTTTGCTCGTGTTGATATGCGGGTGGCCCTTCTGCTTGGAATGATGCAACTTCTTTGGTTTGAGGCTAACCTTGCTGCACACCAGGGAGTGGTCGGTGTCGCAGTCCGCACTGTGGAAGCTGCGTGTGATTTGAACACTGTTTAAGGCGGCTCGCCTTGTGACAATGAGGTCTAGCTGGTGCCAACGACGCGATCTTGGGTGCCACCATGAAACCTGGTGACAGGGTTTAGTGTGAAAGAACGAGTTGGTGATGCAGAGGTTATGATAGGTACACAACTCAAGCAGTCTCTGCCCGTTCTCATTCATCCTTCCAACGCCATAGCGCCCAAGGCAGGAGGGCCATGAGTCATGGTCGGCCCCAACCCTGGCATTAAAGTCCCCCAGCAGGAATAGGTGTTTGGTGTTGGGGATGCTGCTAATGATGTTATAGAGTTCCTCGTAGAACTGATCTTTAGCTTCAGGTGGGGAGCACAGTGTTGGAGCATAGATGCTGAGTAGGTGTACTTGACCAGAGGTGGTGAGCAGCCGGATGGACAGTATGCATTCCAAGCCATTTGAGGGAGGCTCTATCATGCTGAGCAAGGGGTTTCTGATGGCGAAGCCCACTCCATGCTGTCTTGGTTCTTCAGGATCCCTGCCCTGCCAGAAGAAGGTGTAGTCTTGCTCTGCTAGAGATCCACTCATGGGGAGGCGTGTCTCCTGAAGTGCTGCAATGTCTATATTGAGTCTACTGAGCTCGTTGTTCATGATGGCGGTCTTCCGAGAATCGTTGATTTGTGTAAGGTCTTCCGACAGGCCAGGACACATAGTTCTGACGTTCCAGCTTGCAAAGCGAAGGGCTGGTAGCTTCTTTCCTAGGCCTGCATTTATTGCCCATCCCTAATTGTCCTTGAGAAGGTGGTGATGAGCTGTTTTCTTGAACTGCTGCAGTCCTTGAGGTGTAGGTACACCCACAGTGCTGTGAGGAAGGGAGTTCCAGGATTTTGACCTAGCGAAAGTGAAGTCAAATTAGTCAACCTATTATGTATTCAATGTAAAATATTTCCACTGATTCTTTTTTTTTTGCTTTCAGTATCATCCTTTCCAGAGGAACTGCATGAAAGGCTTCACTGAAATCCAAGTACGCCACATCAACTGCCTTGCCCTACATTACAACAACTGCACTTCAAAAGTACTGCATTGACTGTAAAGTGTTAAGGTTGTGAAAGGCACTATGTAAATGTAAATCTTTCAAGCTTTTCTTTCTTTATCCCCATCAAACCCCTTTGTCACAACCTCAAAGAAAGCTAGTAACTTAGATTGGGAACACCTCCCCTTCATGAACCCACAAGTGCTATGTTTTATGATCTTAGATATGTCCTGGTCAACAATTACCCTTCAATTAACATCACTAGAATAGTTTATGTGGTCATTAATTCATTGCTGTTTGTGGGACCTCACTGTGCACAAATTGCCTGCTGCTTTTCCTACATCACAGCAGTGACTTTACTTCCAAAGTACGTAATTGGCTGTAAAGCGCTTTGGGGCATCCTGAGGTCGTGAAAGGCATATAAATGTAAGGTCTTTCTTTCTTTAGAAGACGATGTCTCTGATACCAGAGCTCATATTCAGTACTGTAGTGAAGCATCAGCCTCGATTATTGCCTGGAATTTTCAACAGGGTTCTCTGCTGGGAGATTTGAAGAATGTATCAGGAGAATGTTTCTGAACTCCCATGCCTCCTGATTCATCACCTGCTGTCTTTTGCATCAAATTCCTAAGCGTGCATGTTCTTCATAAGTGGCCAGATCCATTATTGCTGCTGTGTCTCTTCCGTAGTAGATAAATCCCATATGTTGTTTGTAGCTTTCTCCTTGAAATACAAGAAGGAATACTGTAGTCATAGTGTTGCTGTCTTTCCTGATGACAACACATTTGCAACCATATACTACCTACTACTGATGACTTTACAGATGGCAAGAAGCAGAATGGGCTAGGTTGACCCACACTGCAGAAGAGCAACAGACTGAAGCAAGCTCATACTCTCAGAAGTCAGGAACCATTTTGATTCCAGGAACTTCTCACACATACTCAGATATCAGGCACCCCACTGGCTCCCACCATGGATACTGTACTGAGGAAAAGCACCAGATTAGGTAATCAAGCACAACACACAACCACTTATAGGAGGGAAAGCAGTGTGATAGCTGACACTAGTTTCAGAGAAACTACACTCTTTGGCTAATAAGTGATGTTAGCACAGTATCTACAGTGGGGTGACAAAGGTGCAGTGAAGAGGTAATGGTATGGCTGGCAGGTTACTAAGGCAGGCATTCAAATATTGAAGCTATTGATTTATTGCAGGAGACTGAGAAGATGCTGAAAGGGCTGGTAATGGGAACAGTGCTTGAGCTATTTTAGGAGAAAGTTTCTTGTATTAAGATTTGTCAGAAAATCACAGAATTGTTTCAGTGCAGAAGAAGGCCATTCGGCCCATCGTGTCTACACCTGCACATTCTTCCTTTTCATGATGAACTGCACAGATTAGCGAAATCAGATAATGATTAAGAGCTGAAGTAGGAAGCCAATTCTCTGAAAGATCAGGATCTTTTTGTGATGATTGTTGCAATGAGCAAACAACGAATTTAGTGAAAAGTCGGCTTTAATGTGTGTCAGTAGCAAACACCTACCAAACCAAATGAAATAAAAAGGTCAGGGAGGCAAATCAAAATGTTCAAACACAGAATACCAGATTTGGGGAGGAGGATATTATTGTTATGGAAACTAGACCTATTTCAAACAGTATAATAGCAGAAACAGACACTCCAAAGCCAAAGATGCGTGGTTACATTGGTATTCAGCTTCAGAAACTTTGTAATGCTTTTGGCCATCGAGTTGCCAGATATTGAAGGAAGGTCTAAATTTGGTGCACCAGAGATTCTGGCTTCAATCCCTCTGAAAAGTTTTTGCAGCAGTGCAAATAGGAATCATATATGCAATTAGAAAACAAAATATTCAATGAAACTGGAAATTGTAACCAGCATTATTTGGGTGGATTAAATTGTTATGCTAATTTTAAAAGATGTGCTGGGTTTTCTGGCAAAATGCATCCAATATTACTTCAAAAATTACATATATTTCCAAACAACACCCCCATGTTCATTCCTTCCTGATGTGAATGCAACAATTTTCAGCTCTGCGGTATGCAAAACCAAATTAGTTACAGTTTTTACTAATGGAATCAAGCAGTGTATTTAAGACACTAAACAGCAATATAGAATGATGTTTACAAAATCTGGTACCAACACAAGATTTGTCGAATGGTTCTAGGAACTGCTAACTCCTGTGACTCTTCAGTTTTCTCAGCCAAACTTCCAGCTGCTCTTCAGAAGGCTCTTGCTGTAGCTGCTACACATGAATATTTAAATTACTAAGTTATGGAGAATGTAGAAGACCACAATGATCTGGAAAAATTTGGCTGAGTTATACGGAAGGATGCCCCATACCTCTAAAGGTAATGTGAGTGCTATTTCAACAGGTCAATGGTGCTTGATAATGGGTCTGGTGGAGGCATACACCTTATTGTATCTGTGCTCAGCAGGTACATATATGCAAGGACATAGCTGTTAGACTGGGTCTGCAGCAGGTGGTGAGGGAACCAACAAGAGGGGAAAACATTCTTGACCTCGTCCTCACCAATCTGCCTGCCGCAGATGCATCTGTCCATGACAGTATTGGTAGGAGTGACCACCGCACAGTCCTTGTGGAGACGAAGTCCCGCCTTCACATTGAGGATACCCTCGATCGTGTTGTGTGGCACTACCACCGTGATAGATGGGATAGATTTTGAACAGATCTAGCAATGCAAAACTGGGCATCCATGAGGCGCTGTGGGCCATCAGCAGCAGCAGAACTGTACTCAACCACAATATGTAACCTCATGGCCCAGCATATTCTCTACTCTACCATTACCATCAAGCCAGGAGACCAACCCTAGTTCAATGAAGAGTGCAGGAGGGCATGCCAGGAGCAGCATCAGGCATACCTTAAAATGAGGTGTCAACCTGGTGAAGCCTGAACACAGGACTATCTGCATGCCAAACTGCGTAAGCAGCATGCGATAGACAGAGCTAAGCGATCCCATAACCAACGGATCAGATCTAAGCTCTGCAGTCCTGCCACATCCAGCCGTGAATGGTGGTGAACAATTAAACAACTGACTGGAGGAGGTGGCTCCACAAATATCGCCATCCTCAATGATGGGGGAGCCCAGCACATCAGTGCGAAAGATAAGGATGAAGCATTTGCAACAATCTTCAGCCAGAAGTGCCGAGTTGATGATCCGTCTCTGCCTCCTCCTGAAGTCTCCAGCATCACAGATGCCAGATTTCAGCCAATTCGATTCACTCCGCGTGATATCAAGAAACGACTGAAGGCACTGGATACTGCAAAAGCTATGGGCCCTGACAATATTCCGGCAATAGTACTGATGACCTGTGCACCAGAACTTGCCGTGCCCTTGTTCCAGTACAGCTACAACACTGGCATCTACCCTGCAATGTGGAAAATTGCCCAGGTATGTCCTGTACACAAAAAGCAGGACAAGTCCAACCCGGCCAATTACCACCCCATCAGCCTACTCTCAATCATCAGTAAAGTGATGGAAGGTGTCATCAACAGTGCCATCAAGCGGCACTCGCAATAACCTGCTCAGTGATGCTCAGTTTGGGTTCCACCAGGGCCACTCAGCTCCTGACCTCATTACAGCCTTGGTTCAAACATGGACAAAAGAGCTGAACTCAAGAGGTGAGGTGAGAGTGACTGCCCTTGACATCAAGGCAGCACTTGACCGAGTATGGCATCAAGGAGCCCTCGCGAAACTGAGGTTAGTGGGAATCAGGGGGAAAACTCTCTGCTGGCTGGAGTCATACCTAGCACAAAGGAAGATGGTTGTGGTTGTTGGAGGTCAATCATCTCAGCTCCAGGACATCACTGCAGGAGTTCCTCAGGGCAGTGTCCTAGGCCTAACCATCTTCAGCTGCTTCATCAATGACCTTCCCTCAATCATCAGGTCAGAAGTGGGGATGTTCAAAGAACAAAACAAAGAACAAAGAACAGTACAGCACAGGAATAGGCCATTCGGCCCTCCAAGCCTGCGCCGATCTTGATGCCTGCCTAAACTAAAACCTTCTGCACTTCCGGGGACCGTATCCCTCTATTCCCATCCTATTCATGTACTTGTCAAGATACCTCTTAAACGTCGTCATCGCATCTGCTTCCACAACATCCCCTGGCAGCAAGTTCCAGGCACTCATCACCCTCTGTGTAAAGAACTTGCCTCGCACATCCCCTCTAAACTTTGCCCCTCGCACCTTAAACCTATGTCCCCTAGTAACTGACTCTTCCACCCTGGGAAAAAGCTTCTGACTATCCACTCTATTCATGCCGCTCATAACTTTGTAAACCTCTATCATGTCGCCCCTCCACCTCCGTCGTTCCAGTGAAAACAATCCGAGTTTATCCAACCTCTCCTCATAGCTAATGCCCTCCAGACCAGGCAACATCCTGGTAAACCTCTTCTGTACCCTCTCCAAAGCCTCCACGTCCTTCTGGCAGTGTGGTGACCAGAATTGCACGCAATATTCTAAGTGTGGCCTAACTAAAATTCTGTACAGCTGCAGCATGACTTGCCAATTTTTATACTCTATGCCCCGACCGATGAAGGCAAGCATGTCGTATGCCTTCTTGACTACCCTATCCACCTGCGTTGCCACTTTCAGTGACCTGTACGCCCAGATCTCTCTGCCTGTCAATACTCCGAAGGGTTCTGCCATTTACTGTATACTTCCCACCTGCATTAGACCTTCCGAAATGCATTACCTCACATTTGTCCGGATTAAACTCCATCTGCCATTTCTCCGCCCAAGTCTCCAACCGATCTATATCCTGCTGTATCCTCTGACAATCCTCATCACTATCCGCAACTCCACCAATCTTTATGTCGTCCGCAAACTTACTAATCAGACCAGCTACATTTTCCTCCAAATCATTTATATATACTACAAACAGCAAAGGTCCCAGCACTGATCCCTGCGGAACACCACGACTCACATCCCTCCATTCAGAAAAGCACCCTTCCACTGCTATCCTCTGTCTTCTATGACTGAGACAGTTCTGTATCCATCTTGCCAGCTCACCTCTGATCCTGTGTGACTTCACCTTTTGTACCAGTCTGCCATGAGGGACCTTGTCAAAGGCTTTACTGAAGTCCATATAGATAACATCCACTGCCCTTGCTTCATCAATCATCTTCGTCACTTCCTCAAAAAACTCAATCAAATTAGTGAGACACGACCTCCCCTTCACAAAACCATGCTGCCTCTCGCTAATAAGTTTGTTTGTTTCCAAATGGGAGTAAATCCTGTCCCGAAGAATCCTCTCTAATAATTTCCCTACCACTCACGTAAGGCTCACCGGCCTATAATTTCCTGGATTATCCTTGCTACCCTTCTTAAACAAAGAAACAACATTGGCTGTTCTCCAGTCCTCTGGGACCTCACCTGTAGCCAATGAGGATGCAAAGATTTCTGTCAAGGCCCCAGCAATTTCTTCCCTTGCCTCCCTTAGTATTCTGGGGTAGATCCCATCAGGCCCTGGGGACTTATCTACCTTAATGCTTTGCAAGACACCCAACACCTCCTCCTTTTTGATAATGAGATGACTGAGACTATCTACACTCCCTTCCTTAGGCTCATCGTCCACCAAGTCCTTCTCTTTGGTGAATACTGATGCAAAGTACTCATTTAGTACCTCGCCCATTTCCTCTGGCTCCACACATAGATTCCCTTCTCTGTCCTTGATGGGCCAACCCTTTCCCTAGTTACCTTCTTGCTCTTTATATACGTATAAAAAGCTTTGGGATTATCCTTAATCCTGTTTGCCAATGACTTTTCATGACCCCTTTTAGCCCTCCTGACTCCTTGCTTAAGTTCCCTCCTACTGTCTTTATATTCCTCAAGGGATTCGTCTGTTCCTAGCTTTCCAGCCCTTACGAATGCTTCTTTTTTCTTTTTGACTCGGCTCACAATATCCCGCGTTATCCAAGGTTCCCGAAACTTGCCAAACTTATCCTTCTTCCTCACAGGAACATGCTGGTCCTGGATTCTAATCAACTGACATTTGAAAGACTCCCACATGTCAGATGTTGATTTACCCTCAAACAGCCGCCCCCAATCTAAATTCTTCAGTTCCTGCCTAATATTGTTATAATTAGCCTTCCCCCAATTTAGCACCTTCACCCGAGGACTACTCTTATCCTTATCCACAAGCACCTTAAAACTTATGGAATTATGGACACTGTTCCCGAAATGCTCCCCTACTGAAACTTCGACCACCTGGCCGGGCTCATTCCCCAATACCAGGTCCAGTATGGTCCCATCTCTAGTTGGACTATCTACATATTGTTTCAAGAATAAAAACAAGAAATGCTGGAACCACTCAGCAGGTCTGGCATCATCTGTGGAAAGAGAAGCAGAGTTAACGTTTTGGGTCAGTGACCCTTCTTCAGAACTGACAAATATTAAAAATGTCACAGGTTATAAGCAGGTGAGGTGGGGGTGGGGCAAGAGATAACAAAGGAGAAGGTGCAGATTGGACAAGGCCACATAGCTGACCAAAAGGTCATGGAGCAAAGGCAAACAATATGTTAATGGTGTGTTGAAAGACAAAGCATTAGTACAGAAAAGGTGTTAACGGACTGAATATTGAACAGCAGCAAGTGCAAACATGAAAAAAAAACAGTGGGTAAGCTTCCCCTTTTCAGATTTCCAGCATCTGCAGTATTTTGCTTTTATATTATTGTTTCAAGTAGCCCTCCTGGATGCTCCTTACAAATTCTGCCCCATCCAAGCCCCTTGCACTAAGTGAGTCCCAGTCAATATAGGGGAAGTTAAAATCACCCATCACTGCAACCCTGTTACCTTTACATCTTTCCAAAATCTGTCTACATATCTGCTCCTCTACCTCCCGCTGGCTGTTGGGAGGCCTGTAGAAAACCCCCAACATCGTGACTGCACCCTTCCTATTCCTGAGCTCCACCCATATTGCCTCGCTGCACGACCCCTCCGAGGTGTCCTCCCGCAGTACAGCTGTGGTATTCTCCTTTACAAGTAATGCAACTCCCCCATCCCTTTTACATCCCCTTCTATCCCGCCTGAAGCTTCTAAATCCTGTCCTTCCCTCAACCAAGTCTCTGTAATAGCAACAACATCATAGTTCCAAGTACTAATCCAAGCTCTAAGTTCATCTGCCTTACCTGTTATACTTCTCGCATTGAAACAAATGCACTTCAGACCACCAGTCCCGCTGTGCTCCGCAACATCTCCCTGCCTGCTCTTCCTCTTAGTCTTACTGGCCTTATTTACTAGTTCCCCCTCATTTATTTCACTTGTTGTCCTACTGCTCTGGTTCCCACCCCCCTGCCACACTAGTTTAAACCCTCCCGAGTGACGCTAGCAAACCTCGCAGCCACGATATTTGTGCACCTCCAGTTTAGATGCAGACCGTCTTTCTTGTACAGGTCCCATCTGTCCCTGAAGAGATCCCAATGGTCCAGATATCTGAAACCCTCCCTTCTACACTAGCTGTTCAGCCACGTGTTTAGAACATAGAACAGTACAGCACAGTACAGGCCCTTCGGCCCACGATGTTGTGCCGACCCTTTAACCTACTCTAAGATCAAACTACCTACATACCCTTCATTCTACTATCATCCATGTACCTATCCAAGAGTCGCTTAAATGTCCCTAATGTATCTGCTTCTACTACCACCACTGGCAGTGCATTCCACGCACCCACCACTCTCTGTGTAAAGAACCTACCTCTGACATCTCTCCTAAACCTTCCTCCAATCACCTTAAAATTATGCCCCCTGGTGATAGCCCTTTGTGCCCTGGGAAAAAGTCTCTGGCTATCCACTCTATCCATGCCTCTCATCATCTTGTACACCTCTATCAAGTCACCTCTCATCCTTCTTCGCTCCAATGAGAAAAGCCCTAGCTCCCTCAACCTTTCTTCATAAGATATGCCCTCCAGTCCAGGCAGCATCCTGGTAAATTTCCTCTGCACCCTCTCCAAAGCTTCCACATCCTTCCAATAATGAGGCGATCAGAACTGAACACAATATTCCAAGTGTGGTCTAACCAGGGCTTTATAGAGCTGCAGGATAACCTCGCGGCTCTTAACCTCAATCCCCCCGTTAATGAAAGCCAACACACCATACGCCTTCTTAACAACCCTATCAACTTGGGTGGCAACTTTGAGGGATCTATGGACGTGGACCCCAAGATCCCTCTGTTCCTCCACACTGCCAAGAATCCTGTCTTTAAGCCTGTATTCTGCATTCAAATTCGACCTTCCAAAATGAATCACTTCACACTTTTCCAGGTTGAACTCCATCTGCCACTTCTCAGCCCAGCTCTGCATCCTGTCAATGTCCCGTTGCAACCTACAACAGCCCTCCACACTATCCACAACTCCAGCAACCTTTGTGTCATCGGCAAACTTACTAATCCAGCCTTCCACTTCCTCATCCAAGTCATTTATAAAAATCACAAAGAGTAGAGGTCCCAGAACAGATCCCTGCAGAACACCACTGGTCACCGAGCTCCAGGCTGAATACTTTCCAACTACTACCACCCTCTGACTTCTATGGGCCAGCAAATTCTGTATCCAGACAGCCAAATTTCCCTGTATCCCATGCCTCCTTACTTTCTGAATGAGCCTACCATGGGGAACCTTATCAAACGCCTTGCTAAAATCCATATACACCACATCCACTGCTCTTCCTTCATCAATGTGTTTTGTCACATCCTCAAAGAATTCAATAAGGCTTGTGAGGCATGACCTGCCCCTCACAAAGCCATGCTGACTATCTCTAATCAAACTATGCTTTTCCAAATAATCATAAATCCTGTCTCTCAGAATCCTCTCCAATAATTTGCCCACCACCGACGTAAGACTGACTGGTCTGTAATTCCCAGGGTTATCCCTATTCCCTTTCTTGAACAAGGGAATAACATTTGCCACCCTCCAATCATCTGGTACTACTCCAGTGGACAGTGAGGACACAAAGATCATCGCCAAAGGCACGGCAATCTCTTCCCTCGCTTACTGTAATAACCTTGGGTATATCCCATCTGGCCCCGGGGACTTATCTTTCCTAATGTCTTTCAAAATTTCCAGCACATCCTCTTTCTTAACATCAACCTGTTCGAGCATATCAGCCTGTTTCACGCTGTCCTCACAAACAACAAGGTCCCTCTCACTCGTGAATACTGAAGCAAAGTATTCATTAAGGACCTCCCCTACCTCCTCCGACTCCAGGCACAAGTTCCCTCCACTATCCCTGATCGGCCCTACCCTCACTCTGGCCATCCTCTTGTTCCTCACATAAGTGTAGAACGCCTTGGGATTTTCCTTAATCCTACCCGCCAAGACTTTTTCATGTCCCTTTCTAGCTCTCCTAAGTCCATTCTTCAGTTCCTTCCTGGCTACCTTGTAACCCTCTAGAGCCCTTTCTGATCCTTGCTTCCTCAACCTTAAGTTTAGCTGCACTATCTTCCTATTTCTAGCCTCACTGGCACGTGGCACAGGGAGTAATCCCGAGATTACAACCCTAGAGGTCTGTCTTTTAACTTTCTACCTAACTCCCTTCGCTGATGATTGCACGATGTACAGCACCATTCATGACTCCTCAGATACTGAAGCAGTCCGTGTAGAAATGCAGCAAGACCTGGACAATATCCAGGCTTGGGCTGATAAGTGGCAAGTAACATTCGCGTCACACAAGTGCCAGGCAACGACTATCTCCAACAAGAGAGAATCTAACCATCTCCCCTTGACATTCAACGGCATTACCATCGCTGAATCCCCCACTATCAACATCCTGGGGGCTACCATTGACCAGAAACTGAACTGGAGTAGCCATATAAATACCGTGGCTACAAGAGCAGGTCAGAGGCTAGGAATCTTGAGGCGAGTACCTCACCTCCTGACTCCCCAAAGCCTGTCCACCATCTACAAGGCACAAGTCAGGAGTGTGATGGAATATTCTCATCTTGCCTGGATGGGTGCAGCTCCAACAACACTCAAGAAGCTCGACACCATCCAGGACAAAGCAGCCCGCTTGATTGGCACCCCATCTGCAAACACTCACTCCCTCCACCACCGACGCACAGTGTGTACCATCTACAAGATGCACTGCAGCAATGCACCAAGGCTCCTTAGACAGCACCTTCCAAACCCGCAACCTCTACCAACTAGAAGGACAAGGGCAGCAAATGCATGGGAACACCACCACCTGCAAGTTCCCCTCCAAGTCACAGACCATCCTGACTTGGGACTATATCACCGTTCCTTTACTGTCGCTGGGTCAAAATCCTGGAACTCCCTTCCTAACAGCACTGTGGGTATACCTACCCCAAATGGACTGCAGCGGTTCAAGAAGGCAGCTCACCACCACCTTCTCAAGGGCAATTAGGGATGGGCAATAAATGCTGGCCTGGCCAGCAAAGCCCACAACCCATGAATGAATAAAATAAAAAGGCGGGCAGAGATTGAGTCATAGAGTCATTTATGACATAGGAGGAGGCCATTCAGCCCATCGAGTCCATGCAAGCTCTCCAATGAGCAATCCAGTCACTCCCACTTCTCTGCTCAATCCCCATATCCCTGCAAGTTATTTCCTAAAGTGCCCATCCAATTTCCTTTTGAAACACTGATTGTGTCCACTTCCACCACCCTCTTACGCAGTGAGTTCCACATCATTACCACTTGTGAAAAAGTTCTTCCTCGCATTCCTCCTGCATCTCTTGCCCAATATCTTCAAACTGTGTACTGTAGCCCTTGTACATAATGAGAACAGTTTTTCCTTGTCTATCTAGCTAAACCTGTCATAATCTTGTACATTCTATCATATCTCCCCTCAATCTCCTTTGCCCCAGGGAGAACAACCCCAGCTTTTCCAAACTAATCTTGGAACCAAAATCCCCCATTACTGGAACCATTCTGGTAAATCTCCTCTGCACCCTCTCAAGTACCCTCACATCCTTCCTAAAGTGTGGTGACCAAAACTGGAAGCAATAATCTAGTTGGAACCTAACCAGAGCTTTCAGGTTCAGAGCAAAGGTTCAGCATAACTTCCTTGTTTTTGTACTCTATGCCTCTATTTATGAAGCCCAAGATCCCATATGCTTTGCTAACTATGCTCTCAATATGTCTTGCCAACTTCAAAGATAGATGCATATGCACCCCCAGGTCCTTCGGTTCCTGCCCACTCTGTGCCAATAAGTCTATATTGCCTCACCTTATCTCTTCTGCCAAAATGCATCACCTCACACTTGTCTGTATTAAATTCCATCTGCCACTTGCCTTCCCATTCTGCTAGCCTATCTATGTCCTGTTGCAGGTGGTTTGTATCATCCTCACTGTTTGCCACTCCTCCAAGTTCGGTATCATTGGCAGATTTTGAGATTCTACTCCATATTCCAAGATCCAAGTCATTTATATATGGCTAAAAATAGCAGTGGTTCTAGCACTGACCCTTGGGGAACACCACTCTCTGCCATCCTCCAGTCTGAAAAACAACTATTTACCATGACTCGCTGTTTTCTGTCCTTAAGCCAAATTTTTTTTATCCAATTGGATACTGACCCTCATATTCCATGAGCCTCTATTTTATTAACCAGCCTTTTATGTGGTACTTTTTCAAACACTTTTTAAAAATCCATATGGACAACATTCACTGCATTCCTTTCATCAATATTCTCAGTTACTTCATCAAAAATTTAAATTAGATTATGCCACAAAGGGGTCATAAGTCGAAACAGCAGTGGGAATGCTTGATCTCCCTAGATCTAAATCTTGATGTGCTATGTATCTTCAAATGATGGTGGCATGGTAGACTATTATAAAATGAATGTGCTCTGACTGAAGACTTGGAATCCGGCATTGACTTGTAGTATCCCATGCAGATTGTTGCCCACAACAACAAGATAAAAGTTCCTGTAGTTCATGTATAGGGCATTCCTGCCTGCAGGGGCATGTGAGGCACTGTAGATGCCAATTACACCAAGGACTTTAGGGAATCTTGACATTCTGAACAAAAAGCCCAGGGTTCGCTCCTGTTCCTCCTTGTTGTTTAGGGAAAGTGATGTACTTGCTTGTTCTGGCCTAAGGAGAGCAATCCCAGCTTCTGCAATCTCTCCACATAACTGAAGTCCATCATTTCTGGTATCATCCTGGTAAACCTCCTCTGAACCCTCTCCAAGGCCTTGATATCCTTCCTAAAGTGTGGTTCCCAAAACTGTACACAATACTCCAGTTGAGACCTAACCAGAGATTTGTAAAGGTTTAGCATGACTTCCCTGTTTTTGTATTCAATGCCCCACTTACAAAGCATTCTTAATCTCCTTCTCAACTTGTTTTGCCCCTTTGAAAGATTTGTAAATATGCACCCCCAAGTCCCACTGTTCTTGCACCTCCCTCAAAACTGTACCAGTTAGATTAAACTGCCTCTCCACATTGTTTCTCCCAAAGTGCATCATTTCACATGCATCCACGATGTGTGTGCCCACTTCACCAGTCTATGTCCTCCTAAAGTCTGCTGCTATCATGCTCACAACTTATTATCTTGTCAAGTTTTGCATCATCCACAAGCTTCAAAATTCTACTACCTATACCCAAGTCCAGGCTAATTTACATGTGTGGATATATATAAAACAAGAAAAGCAATGGTCCTAATAACTAAACCCTGGGGGACTCCATTTCATACATCTCTCCAGTCATAAAACATTTTTATGTGTTTCATTTTATAATGTTACTTGTGACAGTCCTACCAATATTAATATTTTAAGAAATACATAATAGTTATAGACAATAGAGTTGAGTAGGTAATCTCCTCTAGCATTGTTCATGGGTAGGCTGGGGATGGAGAACAATTACAGATGACTTACACCTGCTGGTGCTATTATATAACTTAATGTAACTGGTTTATCTCCCACAGCTTTACTCACAGACAGAATAAGCCTCAATAGTGTAGGGAGCCATGTTAATTACCATGTCAGTGCTGAGGTGTCATTTATTTTTGTTTTCCAAATTCCATTCTTGTAGGAACATAGAAACAGAAGTAAACAATTTAGCTCCTCAAGCCTGTTCTGCCATTCAATTTGATCACAGCTGATCTGCAACTAAACTCCATTTATCCACCTTTGCTCCATATCCCTTGATATCCTTAACTAATAAAAATTTATCAATCTGAGTCTTGAAAATTTGAATTGATCAAGCATCCACAGCATTTTGGATGAGATGATGAAGTGCTTCCTGACATAACACTGAACAGCTTAGCTCTAATTTTAAGGTTATAAGGAGGACATCAGGAGGCTACAAAGGGATATAGATAGGTTAAGTGAGTTGATCTGGCAAATGGAGTATAATGTGGGGAAATGTGAAATTGTCCATTTTGGCAGGAAGAATAAAAAAGAAGCATATTATTTAAATAGTGAGAGATTGCAGAACTCTGAGATGCAGAGGGATCTGGGTGTCCTAGTGCATGAATTGCAAAAGGTTAGTATGCAGGTGCAGCAAGTAATTAGGAAAGCTAATAGAATGTTATCGTTTATTGCAAGGGGAATTGAATACAAAAGCAGGGAGGTTATGCATCAGCTAATCAGGGCATCGGTGAGACTACACCTGGAGTTAAGGCCTGCTACCTGACCCGTCCCCGATGGGACCTGACGGCATGTGTCGGGTTCGGGTTGGGTCAGGTTACACTTCCGGGTCCGGCATTTGGGCTCGGGTCAGGTTTCCTTTGCAGACCTTTAATCTGGAGTACTGTGTACAGTATTGGTCTCCTTATTTAAGCAAGGATGTACACGTGTTGGAAACAGTTCAGAGAAGATTTACTAAACTACTACTTGGAAAGGGCGGATTGTCTTATGAGGAAGGGTTGGACAGGCTAGGCTTGTATCTGCTGGAGTTTAGAAGAATAAGAGGATACTTGATTGAAACGTATAAGATTCTGAGGGGTCTTGACAGGGTGGATGTGGAAAGAATGTTTCCTCTTGTGGGAGAATCTAGAACTACGGGTCACTATTTAAAAATAAGTTATCACTCATTTATGATAGCGATGAGGAGAAATTTTTTCTTCAGAGGGTCATGAGTCTTTGGAACTCTCTTCCTCAAAAGGCAGTGGAAGCAGAGTCTTTGAGTATTTTTAAGGCGGAGGTAGATAGATAAGCAAGGGAGTGAAAGGGTATTGGGGGTAGGTGGGATTGTGGAGTTGAAGTTACCATCAGATCAGCCATGATCTTATTGAATAGCGGAGCAGGCTCGAGGGGCTGAGTGGCCTACTCCTGCTCCTAATTCATATGTTATTCTCCCTTCTCCCAAACCAGGGGAAATAGTTTCTCTCTATCTACAAGGATACACGACTGTCCTTTCTAAAGATCCTACAGTTTTGAATATTTACCTCTGAATCATGGTCAGCTTGTAGGCTGCTCTCTGTAATGACTACCACATTATGCCCTTTAAGGAAGATTTATAGAATCATGGAGCACAAAAGGCCATTCAGCCTATCATGCCAGCTCCCCAATTTTCTTGGTCTTTCCTCATAGCCCTAAATGTTTTTCCTTTTTAGATATATATCCAATTCCCTTTTGAAATGACGTATTTATATATTACCTTTCAGAGCTTAAGACATCCCAAAGTGCTTCAGAGCCGATTAGGTTTTGTACTGATGTTACTGTTGTAATGCAGGAAATGTGGCAATAATTTGCACACAGCAAGGTCCTAAAATGGAAATAATGAAAACAAAAGCAAAAACTGCAGAAGTTGGAAATCTGAAATTAAAACAGAAAATGCTAGAATTACTCTCCAGTTCTAACGAAAGGTCTTGACCTGAAATGTTAACTCTGTTTCTCTCTCCACAGAAGCTGCCAGACCTGCTGTGTAATGAAATAATGATCTGTTTTAGTGATGTTGGTTTAAGCTCTCTAAAGTCTTCGATTGAGAGGTTATCGAAATTGGCAGTATTCCCAGAGCAATCTTCCATATCATAGTGCTCTGATGCACAATCTGTAGTTTTCCTCTGTCTACTTTTTCTACAATACATAATAGTCAGAGACAGAGTGACAGCAAGAACAGGAGGTAAGCATCCTGGTCCCAATATTCCTCTAATTTGTCCCCCCTTTTTTGGGCACAACTGAGAGAAAAAAATGGTCACAGAAATGTTGTGCCCTTTTGCTCTCGGTTTGCACTGCCATGCCATTTCTTCTGGCTTCAATAATGCACTGGTATTTCCATGCAAACACGATGAAAGCCTCCTGATGATGATGTGGTGACGTTATTAGCACCTTCACCCCAATTTCCACTACCTACTCCAGATTTCATACGCAGATGGTCTCTATAAAAGTAAAGGCAAAGGACAGAAACACTGTGTTTCTGAGGCTACACATTACATTGGAGAAGAAAGGAAGCATTTAACAAGTGAGTTTCAAACTCGTAAGTTGCTTGTGACCACAGTATTATTGAGCTCATGTGCTGTGTCACTGAAATTGAACTTTTTGAAACTTCTTGCTTTAGGTGCTGTCCCTGACATCAGAATGGGTAGGCTATGGCGTTACCACCGAGGCGGGAGCAGTGCACTATTAATTCAGTCCCACTTCTCCACAGGTCACAACATATCAATAATTCTTCCCACCTACCGAAACAGTCAATTAGATCCTCTATTTGTCCCCAGAATAAATCACACCAACCAGGTTTCTTTAATAAACAACAAAATTATCTGTTTATTATAAGTCTTAACCAATAATGAAGTGAACATATACGCAAATTGAACTATTAAAGCCCCTTATTTTTTCCCTAGCCCTCAGGCACACGCACATACATCCAAAAACCGATTAACCGGGAAAAAAGGGATTTTTGTTTACAGCTGTTACAAAGAAATAGAAGGAATAAAAAAAAGCTTAGACTGCAAAGATCTGGAAGGAAGTCCTCTGTTTTGGTGAGGTGTCCCAAAGTCAAATAGTTGGCTGCCACTAGGAATCTTTCCAGGTGAGGTTGATGAACAGTCTGTTTGGGTAGGTGTTCAAAGAAATTCAACTGCAGAAGGCTTCACATAGGTGTGCAGCAACAAAGGTGTCAGTTCTCACACATTCGATGCAAACTCCTTTTTAAAGATGCAAGGTTTCTGAAAACATTCAGGCAAGATGGATACAGAACTGGCTCGGTCATAGAAGACAGAGGGTATCAGTGGATGGGTGTTTTTCTGAATGGAGGGATGTGACTAGTGGTGTTCCGCAGGGATCAGTGCTGGGACCTTTGCTGTTTGTAGTATATATAAATGATTTGGAGGAAAATGTAGCTGGTCTGATTAGTAAGTTTGCGAACGACACAAAGGTTGGTGGAGTTACAGATAATGATGAGGATTGTCAGAGGATACAGCAGGATATAGATCGGTTGGAGACTTGGGCGTAGAAATGGCAGATGGAGTTTAATCCGGACAAATGTGAGGTAATGCATTTTGGAAGGTCTAATGCAGGTGGGAGGTATACAGTAAACGGCAGAAACCTTAGGAGTATTGACAGGCAGAGAGATCTGGGCGTACAGGTCCACAGGTCACTGAAAGTGGCAACGCAGGTGGATAAGGTAGTCAAGAAGACACACGGCATGCTTGCCTTCATCGGTTGGGGCATAGAATATAAAAATTGGCAAGTCATGCTGCAGCTGTACAGAACTTTAGGTAGGCCACACTTAGAATATTGCGTGCAATTCTGGTCGCCACACTACCAGAAGGACGTGGAGGCTTTGGAGAGGGTACAGAGGAGGTTTACCAGGATGTTACCTGGTCTGGAGGGCATCAGCTATGAAGAGAGGTTGGAAAAACTCGGATTGTTTTCACTGGAACGACGGAGGTGGAGGGGCGACATGATAGAGGTTTACAAAGTTATGAGCGGCATGGACAGTCAGAAGCTTTTTCCCAGGGTGGAAGAGTCAGTTACTAGGGGACATAGGTTTAAGGTGCGAGGGGCAAAGTTTAGAGGGGATGTGCGAGGCAAGTTTTTTACACAGAGGGTGGTGAGTGCCTGGAACTTGCTGCCAGGGGAGGTTGTGGAAGCAGATACGATAGCGACGTTTAAGAGACATCTTGACAAATATATGAATAGGAAGGGAATAGAGGGATATGGGCCCCGGAAGTGCAGAAGGTGTTAGTTTAGGCAGGCATCAAGATCGGCGCAGGCTTGGAGGGCCAAATGGCCTGTTCCTGTGCTGTACTGTTCTTTGTTCTTTGTTTCTTCAAAATGCAGGAGGCAACAGTAAAACTTCATACAGGCTTTTGCTTTTCAAAAGTAGGGATTCTTCAAAGAGAGGTAACAGTGGTCTGTATTTTCTTCTTCTGATTTCCAGGCAGGTCCATATGCCTATCTCCACTGTCTCCTTTAGTCCAAAGCCCAGCTGGCTTTTAACAGTTCAAAATGAAACTAAACTCTTTTTACAGGCAAGTCCCATGATATAATCATAAATTCTGTCTTGTCACAACAAAAAATAGCTCTGAAGTCAAACCCCCTGCTATGTTTACTTGAAATCACATGCCTTCCAGTAAAAACTTGTTTACTGGTCAACCTTTTGTTGAAATTCCTTTTCAAAAAATCACCCAAAGTTCAGCCTCTTCAGTTTTAAAATATAGATTCCAAGTTTTAACAAAAAATATGGGAACTCGTAACAACGAAATATCCCATTATAATATCCCATTACAAGGAGGAAGATGACGAGCACGCGTAACACTCTTGTCTTGATAACAGGGAGCACTGACACCACAGATAGAAGAGAAGACCATCCTGCACTGATTGTCCTGACTACATTTACTGTACCCACAGCAAGTTTCCTGAACTTGATATCGGGTCATTGTGTTCAGAGCTCAGATTCACCAAGGCGATTGTGCGAAAATTATGTGATTCTTAGCAGCCTGAATTGGAGTCATGGTGCAGGTGAATGGTGAAAATGAACATTGCCTTGAATTTCTTGCCCTGGGGGAATCAGGGTTCCAGGAAGCCAGTGATGACAACATGAGCTAGTCTGCAGTCCACAAGTGCATTCACCACATCACAAATTCACTGATTGTCAGAGCTGAGGAATTCAGTACATTGTCCATGGATCCCAAAAATCAGCAAGTGCAGGAACTAGGCTTCTTCCAAACAGCTGGCTTTCCAAAGGTCCAATGAATTATTATGACACACATATAGGTATTCCTGCTTTCCTGCAGTGCAGCCCACATATATAGACAGGAAGGGATTCTATTCTATCATCGTGCAGTTTGTGTGTAACTACCACCATAAGGTTATGCATGGGAATGCTCTGGAGTATTCTTCTCCTGCCACTACCCATTCTTCTCCCCAATCACTCTGCTGACTGACTTACCCCAATCTTCATGGGAAAAGATAAAGACTGGTAGGCATTGTGTTAATATATTAACTGTTTTGAACTTAAAATGGTAAGTTTAGCCTTCCAGCACCACAAACCTCATAAGTCAATGATCAGTTTCAAGCTTTCCCAGGATCCCATCTTGCACATACTATTAACTCAACCATTTTCCTTCCCTGTTATCATTTCCAGCCTCATCTCTGTGGGTTATAGACAATGATCTGAAGAGTAGAGTGTCTCTCTTTCTTCCGGACTCATATTCTTTCTGCACGCCAACCTTTCTGCTAATTCCCAGAAAAAAATACAAGTAGGGGGAGCAAAATGATCCTGGTAATCTATAATTGGCTTCAGAAACCATGGCTTGGCCCTTAAAGGTGTTCTCACTAGAAATACCTCTCTAACCTGTAAGATCAGATCTTTCACCTGGACCCAGCAGGTTTATAGTTGCCTTAGTATTGAAACGGTATGGTATCTGAATCAAGCCCATTGTCTCTTATGACAAATATTTTCATGATCACTAAGAAATCACCAACCAACAAAGCTCCTAATTTAAAGGAAGTTTGTGGAGTATTGTATTGCTCAAAACATCAATCCTCCCTCTTATGATTTACGTCAGTGTTTTTACATTTACACATACTCATGGACCTCCATCTGGAACCAGGATCCATACAAGTTATGAAGTAGCAATATCAGTTTTCCATGAACCATTACTTATGATTCATTAGGGGAACACCTACTCATTTCTCAATTCATGTATAGTTTTGAGCATCGAAATATAAATTGTTCTCCTTTTTTGCCTTTATGCATGTTAATTTAGTCTTTAACAAATGGCTGCATCCCATTTTTGAGCATATGTGCATATGAGTTAAAGATTTTTTGCAGGCAACTATTCTTCAGGCCCTGGTTTCAGTACAAAGGGTGAGTGAGATTCAAGAACTGGATTAACAAGGATCCTTATTTAGTTTAGCATTCTGACCAGATGAAATTGAAAAGGCATCTTAAATTTGTGCATAAAATGATCTTTCCCTCTCATTTAAATTAAGAAATGTTGTCCTCCTGACAGAATTGAAATTGTGACAACTTCCACTGGGTACTATCATGTTATGTATTTGTTATTGGTCCAGCTGATTACTTATTCCTTTCAATCCAGGGTCAGCTAGGATACTGGTCATTCAATGCGTTGCAATGTTATTACCTTGCTAGCAAAAATCCTCCTGAGATATTGAAGACGCCATTTACACAATCCACAGCTATTTCTGTGACAGCTCTCAAACAGGTCTCCAAAGAAGGTATCTGTAAAGTAATTCCATGGACTAACAGTCTGAACTTATCTTGGGAGCTCATTACATTTGGTCATTCTATTCTGTCTTTCAACCTTTTCCTTTCCCACTTCTACCCTTTGTAAGAATCCTGAGGAATCCCTACTTCAGGTTTTCTTGTTAATTAACTAGAACTAACATAAATTGTTAATGCCAGGTGAGGAGGGTGTCTCAGGCTCCCCCTCTTGCCCTTCCTCTTGTTTGACCACAACAGGGGTTATTCCTTTAAAACAGTGGTTATGCTTACCACCTCCATGAATGTTTTACCTTTACTGTGTCTGCCAGTCATGAATGAGCTGGACGAACAGCCAACAAAATCAGAACTCAGTGATGCCATTGATTCTCTAGCCAGTGGAAAAGCCCTGGAAAGGACGGCATTACCCCTGAAATAATCAAGAGTGCCAAGCTTGCTATACTCTCAGCACTCCATGAACTGCTTTGCCTGTGCTGGGATGAGGGAGCACTACCACAGGACATGCACGATGCCAATATCATCACCCTCTATAAGAACAAGGGTGACCACGGTGACTGCAACAACTACCGTGGAATCTCTCTGCTCAGCATAGTGGGGAAAGTCTTCGCTCGAGTCACTTTAAACAGACTCCAGAAGCTGGCTGAGCATGTCTACTCTGAGGCACAGTGTGGCTTTTAAGCCGAGAGATCCACCATTGACATGCTGTTCTCCCTTCACCAGCTATGGGAGAAATGCCGCGAACAACAGATGCCCCTCTACGTTGCTTTCATAGATCACCAAAGCCTTTGACCTTGTCAGCAGCCGTGGTCTCTTCAGACTACTAGCAAAGATCGGATGTCCACCAAAGCTACTAAGTATCATCACCTCATTCCATGACAATATGAAAGGCACAATTCAGCATAGCGGTGCCTCATCAGACCCCTTTCCTATCCTGAGTGGCATGAAACAGGGCTGTGTTCTCGCACCTACACTGTTTGGGGTCTTCTTCTCACTGCTGCTCTCACATGCATTCAAGTCTTCAGAAGAAGGAATTTTCCTCCACACAAGATCAGATGGCAGGTTGTTCAACTTTGCCCGTCTAAGAGCGAAGACCAAAGTATGGAAGGTCCTCATCAGGGAACTCCTTTTTGCTGATGATGCTGCATTAACATCCCACACAGAAGAGTGTCTGCAGAGACTCATCGAAAGGATTGCGGCTGCCTGCAACAAATTTGGCCTAACCATCAGCCTCAAGAAAACAACATCATGGGACAGGACGTCAGAGATGCTCCATCCATCAATATCAGTGACCACGCTCTGGAAGTGGTTCAAGAGTTCACCTACCAAGGCTCAACTATCACCAGTAACCTGCCTCTCGATGCAGAAACCAACAAACGCATGGGAAAGGCGTCCGCTGCTATGTCCAGACTGGCCAAGAGAGTGTGGGAAAATGGCACACTGACACGGAACACAAAAGTCCGAGTGTATCAAGCCTGTGTCCTCAGTACCTTGCTCTACGGCAGCGAGGCCTGGACAACGTATGTCAGCCAAGAGCGACGTCTCTATTCATTCCATCTTCACTGCCTCCGGAGAATCCTTGGCATCAGGTGGCAGGACCATATCTCCAACGCAGAAGTCCTTGAGGCGGCCAATATCCCCAGCATATACACCCTACTCAGCCAGCGGTACTTGAGATGGCTTGGAAATGTGAGCCATATAGAAGATGGCAGGATCCCCAAGGACACATTGTACAGCGAGCTCGTCACTGGTATCAGATCCACCGGCCGTCCATGTCTCCACTTTAAAGACGTCTGCAAACGCGACTTGAAGTCCTGTGACATTGATCACAAGTTGTGGGAGTCAGTTGCCAGTGATCGCCAGAGCTGGTGGACAGCCATAAAGGCGAGGCTAAAGAGTGGCGAGTCAAAGAGACTTAGCTGTTGGCAGGAAAAAAGACAGAAGCGCAAGGGGAGAGCCAACTGTGTAACAGCCCCATCAACCAATTTTATCTGCAGTGCCTGTGGAAGAGTCTGTCACTCTAGAATTGGCCTTTATAGCCACTCCAGGCGCTGCTTCACAAACCACTGACCACCTCCAGGTGCTTACCCATTGTCTCTCGAGACAAGGATGCCGAAGAAGAAGATCGTGAAAGAACCAATCGGACAGGCTCTCTTGAGTTTAAACAAGAAAGAGGTAAGTTTATTATACTTAACACTCTAACCCCCATTTTAAAATTCTAAAATAAAATGCTACACATTCACACAAGAATCACACACACACAAATAGATTACAGAGGGAAGAATAGATTTGTTGGTTGGAATGAAGTCCAGAATAAATGGAACTTAAATGCACAGTCTGTGAAGTGGATGATCCAGTAGTCTTCCAACTGAAGCTCTTTTCTTGAAGTCCTCGCTGGTCAAAGTGCGCTTTGCGGTTGGCCTGCTTTGCTCAGGGTTTTCTTGAAGGCAGAATTGTGTTTGGCTCTCTTCCCCTGGTCTGTGGCTGTAGCAGTCTGTAGGGTTGGAGGGTCCACAGTCGCAGATGGTTTTCAAACTTGATGTTTTCTGCAGAGAGAGATAGAGAGAGAAAGGGAAGCCCACAGCTTTCTCTGCTGCTGCAGTTTCAGTTATTGCTTCTCTTCTTGTCCAAAGGAAACAAAACCAGCTTCCCCCCTGAGATGGACAGATGGTCACATGGCTGCTGCAGGTTTTCTGGAACCTTCTAATGAAAGTCAAGTTTAGGAACTGGCTCCACATGCCCTAGGATGCCAATTTACATTTGGAGGGGGGTTTGCTCTTTTAAAGTCAATATGCTAGGATTGCCTTGACTGTCGTGCTAATGAAGCCATTTTAGGTACTTCAATCACTTAGAGCAAGCCATTGTACTGGGTCCATGCTGCTCAAACCTCTGGCTCCAGGTGACTCTATTGAATATGAAAAGGTGTTTCAGATGCAAATTGCAGTGGCCATCTTGGCTGCTAGTTTTTAAAAAAGTTACTATAGGAGTTTTTCCATTAAAAGTCTAATGTAAATTTGCACCCGATGAAATTAATATTTCTCATTTGGCATATGGGGTTTTCTTGACAAAATACTATAACTGATTGTACACTTCTTTAATTTCATTGTTACACTTAATCTTACACTGAACTATTTTATTCCTGCTTGTGATACACTCTGGATAAAAGCGGCTGAACTGTGACTTGTTGGGGAATTGTGGTTTGGGTCTTCATTGACCAAATCTTAAAAAGGTAAACTTGAGCAGAAATCTAGCAGAGTTCGCAAACAGGCAGCCTGCTGCGTGAGAACTAAAAATAAACACCTTAGCAGAATTCCCGAGACCCAGATAGAGGGTAGAGATAACAATGGTGCCTTGAATCCTAGACAAGTCACCTAGGTGCCAAGGCCACCATGTTTTTCAAGATTAGCATTGAAATGTTTTTGAGCTGATAAGAGTCTGAGCGCGGGAAGCCCAAGATCTTGAGAGTTTGACCTAGTTAAGGCTGATGGTTCAGTGACTGCTTTTATAATTGGGCCATTCAAAGGAAACAAGGTAATGATTGGTTTAAATCGGTCTCCATAGGCTTTGTTGTGTAAAGAAAGTATAAGAGGAGATTCCTTGAGCGCAGAAATTGTAGAGGTTTTACGTGTTGCATTGACAGATGCACCGGAACCTGGGTCACAACCAGAGAGTATATATAAATGCAAAATACTGCGGATGCTGGAAATCTGAAATAAAAACAGGAAAACAGAGAGTATATATGTGGGGACTACACTTCTACCCAGCACAATTGTCTCTTTTTGAAATCCATGCTCACTATTTCTACTTTTTCTTTAGCTACATGGTAATTTCATTCATAATTAAAGACTCTAAAATTTTTGCTGCCACAGATATTAAGCTAATGGGATCCTTTTTTGAAAATGGGTACCTCACTGGCCATTCTCCAGTCCTCTGGCCCACATGCACATTTAATAGACCCGTGAAATATAATTTTTAGGGTCCCTACAATTTTCTTCCTTATAGAATCCTAGATGTATCATGTTGGACCTGAGTACTTTGTCTTCCCTTCGCTTAACTATCTTACTGAAAATTTTCTCTTGATCCATCACCATATCACTCATCTCTTTCTCAACCACATCAGGACTCACATCCTCGATGGTATCCTTATCTTTAATAAAGACCAATGTGGAGTACTTATTAAATACCTCTGTCAGTTTTGAGTCTACAAATTGACAGTCCTTTGCTCTTAGGGGTCCTACTTGGCTTTCAACAATTGTCTTTTTATTGATACATTTCTAAAATAATATACTGTTACTTTTGATTTTCCCCCTCATACTTCCTCTTATCGTTCTCCTAATCTCTGCCTATTTTCTCATATTCCGCTTTAGTTTTTTCATATTATTACAGTCCTCATATGCTTTCTTTAAGTGGTTTCAAATATGTTTATTTATCCATGGCTTTCTAAAGCTATTAGTAGTTTATTTTCTAATAAGATGTATTTATTCTGTATCTTTGCATTTTTTAAAAAACACCCCACTGTTGTTCTATAACCCAGTGTGCCAATTTCTTCCAGAAGAGAGAAAGGAAAGTGGAGAGGCAGAGAGAGAAGAGATACATGAATCTGATAAAAGTAAAAGGGGAAGAAGGGAAAGGAGGACAGAGAAAAAGGGAGTGAAATAAAGGAGGCAAAGATGTGAAAGTGATGGGAAGGAGGAGAAATAAAAATACTAATGAAAGGAAACGGATGTTAGAAAAGATGAGTAGGTAAGAAGTGAGACATCAAAAAGAGTGAGTGACACAGCAAGTGTGAGACAGATAGGAGAGAAGGAGGCATGAACACAAAGTGGAGTGACATGGCCATAGGAGAGACATATTTACAGAACAGATTGATACGAGAGCGAATGAGACACAGAAGGTAAACAGCAAAAGAGCTTTTATCTAGACTTACCAGTATCAGTGTCTTTAGAGCTTTTTTATGAGAAGTATCGCATGTTTTTTTTGTTGATGTTTATTGTCAAGGATGATATGGTTGAGAGCTGGCGGACAGCCATAAAGGCGGGGCTAAAGTGTGGTGAGTCGGAGACTTAGCAGTTGGCAGGAAAAAAGATAGAAGCGCAAGGCGAGAGCCAACTGTGTAACAGCCCTGACAACCAATTTTATCTGCAGTGCCTGTGGAAGAGTCTGTCACTCTAGAATTGTCCTTTATAGCCACTCCAGGCGCTGCTTCACAAACCACTGACCACCTCCAGGCGCTTACCCATTGTTTCTCGAGACAAGGAGGCCAAAGAATAAAAAGAAGATATGGTTGAATGGGCCATGAGAAAATGACTTAGAAATATAAAAAAGCTTCAGAGCTTTTTCAAGATGTTTCCCCAACACAACTAGGTTAGTCCACCCCAATTGGGTATCTTTAGTTTTCTTCAGATTACAGTTTTATATGATACGGCAGTCGGCAATATGGCATGTGTTTTTGTAAGTGTGGCACTGAGCTTCCTCACTCTGACACCTTCAGTACTCAGATGAAGCAATAGAGAATAAAACTGCCCTGACGTCATCAGACCGCCACAGAGAACGATGACATCATTGGCGATTCTTTCCCAAGCGCGCACGCAAAGACGTCAAACGTAATCAAATCAAGACAATGACATAACTATGACATCGGCATCTCCTTAGTAACCGCGCAGCAGGCCTGACTGCTCATTCCAAACTAAACTGACAAGTGCACCGAAGCCTGTCCTCACAGCACAAGGGGAAAACACATTTGAAAGGCTACAGTACATATACACAAGCTAAGGGCATCATCGTAAAGTGGGAGTTGCCAGGAAAAATAATTTAAAATCATTTTAATTGGGTTAATCAAGTCACAAGGTCAAGGAAACATACTATCCCTATTGTCGCTGACTTTCAAAATTATTACATCAAAAGCAAAAAAAAACAAACGTGACATAATCATCACTTCTACTCCCAGCACACCTTTCGCTCGTCCAGCAGTCCGAGTCCACCACTCGATGGGCAGTCTTCTGGTCGCTTCAATGCAGTTCGGGAATTGTAGTTCAAAAGTTTCCCATTCAATCCGCAATACCAATGGCAATGCGTTCAACTAAAAACTACGATAACCGACATGCATCGGGCTGATAGCGCATGCGTATCTGCACTCCTCTCTCTCATCGCCAGTATCTTCTGCCTTCAGTAAAGGAGACTTGTTTCGTTTCGTTTAATAACGGAAACTGCGAGTGGGAAGGAGAAAGGGGAGGAAACTGAGTACTTCCGTGTTTCATCTCCCAGTAAAGAACATTAGTGACAAGAACAGCCTTTCTTCTTATCGACTGACTATGACACTGTGAGCATTAACGACTAAAATATAGACTGATTTTACTATAACCAGGAATAATCAATGAAACAATGTTGCAAGGATCTAAGAAAAAAGACAAACGTATTCTTTCGGGTACGTGTCCGGATCCCAAGTGCCAGGCTCGGCTGTTTTTCCCAGCCTATGGAGTCAGTATAGAATGCACCGAATGCGGCCAGCGCCATGAACAAAGAAACCTGCTCAATGTAGAGGAAGTCACCGACCCAGACGTGGTACTGCACAATCTGCTGAGGAATGCTTTGCTGGGAGTCACGGCCCCCAAAAAGGGCACGGAAATGGTGAAAGTAATGGGACTGTCCAATTACCACTGTAAGCTGCTGTCTCCCATCCTGACCCGGTATGGCATGGATAAGCAAACTGGGAAGGCCAAACTCTTGAGAGCGATGAACCAAGGGGAAATGTTTGATTGTGCCTTGTTGGGGGACAGAGCTTTCCTTATTGATCCAGAGCACATTGGGACTATGGGCTATGGGAAAGACCGCTCAGGGAGTCTGTTGTACCTCCATGATACTCTTGAGGAGATCAAGAAGGCAAATAGTAATCAAGAATGTTTAATCCCTGTTCATGTTGATGGCGATGGCCATTGTTTAGTTCATGCTGTGTCCAGGGCTTTGGTAGGCAGAGAACTTTTCTGGCATGCTTTGCGTGAAAATCTCAAACAGCATTTTAAGGTAAACCTGGATCGTTACAAGGCATTATTCCATGACTTCATTGATGCAGCAGAATGGGAGGATATCATTAATGAGTGTGACCCTTTGTTTGTCCCTCCTGAAGGTGTACCTTTAGGTCTGCGTAATATTCATATATTTGGTTTGGCCAATGTATTACATCGTCCAATCATTTTGCTAGATTCTCTGAGTGGAATGAGAAGTTGTGGTGATTATTCAGCTACATTTCTCCCAGGATTAGTTCCTGAAGAAAAATGTTGGGGAAAGGATGGACAGCTTAATAAGCCTATTTGCATTGCATGGAGCAGTTCAGGGCGCAACCATTATATACCTTTGGTTGGAATAAAAAGGGGTCCTTTACCCAGGCTTCCTTTAAAACTGTTGCCTAAAGCCTGGGGTGTCCCACAGGAGCTAATTAGGAAGTACATACAGTTTGAAGATGACAGCTGTACATTAGGGGGTGACCGAAGTTTGCAGGACAAGTACTTGCAGAGGCTAGTTGCTGCGATGGAAGAAATTTTCTTGAAGAAGCATGACATCCACCCTTCTCTGGTAGCAGATGTTCATCAATATATATACAGAAGGACAGGGGTGATTGGAATACAGCCTGAGGATGTTACTGAAGCTGCAAAGAAGGCTGTAATTGAAAATCGTTTGCAGAAATGTTTGATTTGTGGTGCCCTTTCTGAGCTTCATGTGCCTACAGAGTGGCTAGCTCCAGGAGGAAAGCTGTACAGCTTAGCTACAAACACCCATGGCCAACTGAAGCCAGACAAAAATTACAGCTTTCCTGTTAACCATCTGGTGTGCTCATATGACCCTAACGATGATGTATTGGTGCCAGACTATAATTTGAGTCACTTAACATCCTGCAACTGGTGTCATGGTACTTCCATGCGCCATGTTAGAGGGGATGGTTCTGTTGTGTACTTAGATGGCGATCGAACTAATGCCAGATCTGCTGGAGGTAAATGTGGCTGTGGCTACAAGCATTACTGGGAAGGAAAGGAATATGATAACTTACCTGAAGCATTCCCAATAACTTTGGAATGGAATGGAAGGGTGGTTCGCGAAACTGTTTATTGGTTTCAATATGAAAGTGAAGTGGCTCTAAACAGCAATGTTTATGATGTTGCTATGAAGCTCGTCACCAAGCATTTTCCTGGTGAATTTGGAAGTGAAATCTTGATTCAGAAAGTTGTTAACACCATATTACATCATACAGCCAAAAAGAATCCTGATGAATATACTCCAGTCACTGTTGAAGGGGCACATAGTCGTAGAGTTGGTGACTTGCAAGATGAACCAGTATCAGAGCCACATTTACCTACAAAAATTATTTTAATGGGTCAGAAATCAAAGACTCTGCATAAAGAAGAACTGAACATGAGTAAAACTGAACGAGGTATTCAACAGAATATTACTGACCATGCAGCTATTGTGCAAAAGCGGAAAACTGACAAATTACGCCAGGATCAGAAGGGACCAGGCCAACCATCTTCTCCTGGAGCTGTTAAGGATGGATCATCATCTGCCCCAGCCACTCCCATTAAGTCCCCTTATTCTGCTTCACCTACCAAGGAAAAAAAGATTAGAGTAACCACTAGTGATGGGAGACAGGCAACACTGACTCTTCAAGCATCTGTAACATTTTCTGAATTTCAAGAAAGCATAGCTAAAGAATTTAATCTTCCTCCATATTTGCAATGCATACGGCATGGCTTTCCTCCGAAGGAACTGCATCCTCCTAAAGTGGGATGGGAGAATGAGGTTTTGCCCTTGCAACATGGTGATCGTGTTTCTGTGGAGATTCTGAAGGACAGCAAGGAACCTGTGCCTGCTGCTTCAACATCTGCAGCTCATTCCTGGAAAAGTGAAGAACCTGAAGCAACTGGTAGAGCTTCTGTTAAGGATATGCAAGAGCATATTGATCTTGAAATGTCTTCCCTCTGCCTTCTAGCAACCTTAATGGGTGAGAAGTTACTTTATCTTATTTTTGTCCATTTCAGTTCATTTTACTAGGCATATCATTGTGATAGCATTCTACAATTGGTATTAAAAAGGAAAAAAAAAACTAAAGGTGGAAATCAGGTAAAATCAGAAAATGCTGAAAATATATACTATTTTAATCAACGCCTAAAAGCGATAGATAACGGAAGGTTAACATTTCATGTTTGACTCATTATTGGGTTCTTTTGCTTCACAATACCAATATCTTGAAACGGGTACTGATGTATTTACAATCCACATAAATTTTAAGAGTTGAAATAGACTGCGCTGCAAGGTTGCTATAGTGTGTGTGTGTGTACGTACGTGTGTGTGTGTACGTGTACGCCTTGGGGGTGGGTTATAATGTCATCAGCAAGAGTGAACCTAGAGCCGTTGATGTAATCGGTACCATGATGTGTTGAAGCCTATATGTCTCTCCACCCGGCTGTTGTTTCATCTAATTGGGCTGAGTGATGTGAAAAGCATGGGGACAGTACAATAGCCTGCCTGTGGTACTGTAGCAAATTAATCTGATGAAAAATATTTACACTAGTTGGGTGTTGACAGGACAAGAGATATATTAATTTTAATATTCCAGACCTTAATTTATGCTGTCACTGCCTGGTACACATCACAGATTCAAATGTGATTAGTAAAATTAAATTTCTGTATCAATTAACAAATATGAGCATTGTTTGATATTTACACCCAATCATCTGAATTTTCAGACTAGTCATGATTAAGTGAAGATTGTTGCATTTGAAGATCTTTTAAAACTTTTTTGGACATTATGCTGCTCAGTGGGTAGCATTTGGGGTAATTTGTGTAAGCAATGGGGTAGAACTAGAATTAGTATTTGGAGAAAATTTGATTTCTGATTTCTCATGCATTTAACTGTTAAAATAAACTGATTAGTGACTTTTGCCACCAGACATTGTCCTGTAAATACTATAGAGCTGTATAACATTAGTGGAGTTTTGATCAGCCTGTTCGAACACTGAGTTTTGTATGCTACATTCGTAAGCTGAAGCCTTGAACTTCTACAGTTTTTGTGTAGGTCATGATTCAAAGTCCAAACGGCTATTATTACAGTGTAATTAAATCCAGGCATATTATTAGGGCCTGGGCTTATAGTGGCTGAATTATTGCATTATTACTTTAGATTCTTGAATATTTACCCATATTTGGGTGACTACATTCTACAATGCTGTTCATTTTGTGTGAAACTTGAAATAAATGGCATGGCACATAATATTTTTAGCCTTGTAATACTGGAGTTGTATTTTCTTTTCTCAACATCAGTTTTCTTGCCTTTATTTCTCTGACTATTAATATGACTACATCTCATTCTACTGGAAATGGTAGTTTCCCAAGTAGTTTACCAACCAGCTATGTGTGAGTTTTACTGGGCTATTTAAGCACACCGACTATCATAGTTGAGACAATTCGTGATTCTTTTCTACATGTGCGGTTTCAGCAGATATCTGGATATCTGGTCAGGAGTAGAAATGCTGTCTGTTATATTACTCTGTACCTTCCTTAGGCCATAAAAGGTGAACCCAATTGTGCAATCCTACACCCCTCAGCTGAGATTGCCTGGCTTGTGCTAAATTAACCATTGAGTTGGAATCATGCTGGAGAAGAACTTGGAGTAGGAGGGGGAGGATCCAGTTGTCATGGTTCACCAATGACATAGGTCGAACTTGGAATGATCTGCTGAGAGAGTTTGAGGAGTTAGGGTCCAAATTTCAAGCAGAATCTCAAAGGTAATAATCTCTGAGCCACGTGCCTATTGACGTAGGGATGAACAAATTAGAAGGTTAAATGCATGGCTGAAAGAGTGATGTGGGAGGCAGGGGTTTCGTTTTGTGGGCCACTGGCACCAATACTAAGAAAAGAGGGAGCTGTTCCGTTGGGATGGGCTTCACTTAAGCCAGGCTGGAACCAGTGTCCTGGTGAATCAACTAGGGCAATAGGCAGGCCTTTAAACTGATGGTGGGGGTGGCGGGGGGGTGCAGTGGGAGGATTCAGAAAAGGGAAAACTCAAAAGCAGCAAGGGAAACATCAAGGATCAAGAGCAGAGCAACTTTTTGAATAAAAATAAGCAGAGTGGGTCAGGAAAGGACTGTGAGAGTAACTGGTAATAGAGCATTAGTGACTAAGATCACATCAGGGAAAATTAGAAAAAAGTCAAAGCTAAAGGCACTATATTTGAATCCACAAAGCATTTGCAACAAATTAGATGAATTAATAGGTTTGATATAATAACCATCATGGAGACATGGTTGAAAAGTGACCAAGATGGGAACTAAATATTCCGAGATAATTAACTTTTAGAAGAGATAGGCAAATTGGAAAAGGAGGAGAGATAACCCTGATAAAGTATAGGATAAAGACAGTAGAGAGAAAGGATCTTAGCTCAGAAAATGAAGAATCAGCTTAGGTGGAGCTAAGAAACAGCAAGGGGCAGAAAACAGCAGTGGGAATTGTTTACAGGCCCCTAACAGTAGTTGTAGTGTAGGGCAGAGTATAAATTAGGAAATTAGAGATGCATATAATAAGGGTAATAGCGTAATTGTGGGGGACTTTAATCTTCATGTAGATTGTATCACAGAATTGGTACAGTGCAGAAGGAGGCTATTTGGCCCATCATGTCCGCATCAGCTCTCTGAAAGCAATTCACTCAGTTCCATTCCCCTGCCTTCTCCCCGTAACCCTGTGCATTCTTCCTTTTCATATAACAGTCTAATTCCCTTTTGAATGCTTCAATTGAACCTGCCTCCACTACACTCTCAGGCAGTGCATTTCAGACCTTAACCACTCGCTGTGTGAAAAAGTTTTTCCTCAGGTCACTTTTGTTTCTCTTACCAAATACTTTAAATCTGTTCCCTCTCGTTCTCGATCCTTTCACAAGTAGGAACAGTTTCTCTCTATCTACTCTGTCCAGACCCCTCATGATTTTGAATACCGCAATCGATTAGGCAACCAAATTTGCTGTAATGGTGTGGAGGACGAATTCATGGAATGTATACAAGATAGTTTTCTACATCAGCATGTCGAGGAACTAACTAGGGAGCAGACTATTTTGGAACTAGTATTTTGCAATGAGAAAGGGTTAATTAATAACCTTGTAGTACTGAGGTCTCTAGGGAAGAGTGACCATAATATGATAGAATTTTATATTGAGTTTGAAAGTGATTTAAGTCCAAAACTAGGGTCTTAAATCTAAACAAAGCAAACTACATAGGTATGAGCGGCAAGCTGGCTAAGGTATGTTGAGAAATTACATTAAAAGATATGACAGTTGACAAGTAATAGCTAGCATTTAAAGAATTAATATATCATTTGCAACAAATATACATTCCTTTAAGGCACAGAGAAAGTGGTCCAACCGTGGCTAACGAGGAGTTGAAGATCAAAGGAAGAGGCTTATAATGCCAAGAGTTGTAAGCCTAAGGATTGGGAGGGTTTTAGAATTCAGCTAAGGGGGACCAAGAAATTGATAAGGATAAAGAGAATCTGACAGTAGACTAGCAAGAGACATAACAACAAATTGTAAATGTTTTTATAGGTATGTAAATAGGAAGAGGTTAGTAAAAGTAAATGTGGGCCCATTAGAGGCAGAGACAAGTGAAATTATAATGGGGCATAAGGAAATGGCAGAGACGTTAACCAAGCACTTTGTATCTGTCTTCACGGTAGAAGACTCAAAAAAAAAAATTACAGAAATAATGGAAAACCAAGGGTCTCGTGAGAATGCGGAACTTAAATAAATCAGTGTAAGTAAAGAAATAGTACTGAGAAATTATTGGGACTAAGGGGCAACAAATCCCCTGGACCTGATGACCTGCATCCTAGCGTTTTAAAAGAAGTAACTGCAGATTGATCTACCAGAATTCCTTCGATTCAAGAACCGTTCCTAACGATTGGAAGATAGCAAACATAAACCCACTATTTAAGAAAGGAAGAAGAGAGAAAATGGGGAACTATAGGCCATCTAGCCTAACATCAGTAGTTGGCAAAATGCTAGGATCAATTGCTAGGAACATGGTGACAGGGCACTTAGAAAAGCATAGTATGATTAAGTAGAGTCAACATGGATTTATGAAAGGAAAAATGTGTGTGACAAATTTGAGATTTTTAAGAATGTAACTAGTAGGATGGTCAAGGGGGAACCAGTGAATATATAGTGCATTTGGATTTTCAAAAAGCATTTAATAAGGTGCCACACAAGAGATTATTGCACACAATTAGGATTCATAGGATTGGGGGGAATATAAAAGCCATGGATTGAGAATTGGTTAATGGATGGAAAACAGAGAATAGGTATAAACAGGACGCTTTTAGTTGTCAGGCTGTAACTGCGGAGCATCACAAGGATTAGTGCTGGGTCCTCAGCTATTTGCAAATTATTTTAATGGTTTAGTTTAGGGGACCAAGTGTACCATATTCAAGTTTGCTGATACAGTTAGGTGGGAAAGTAAGCAGTGAGGAGAGCGCAAAGAGGCTGCAGAGGGATTTCGACAGGTTGGGCAAGTGGGCAAGAACATGGCAGATTGAATACAATGTGGAGAAGTGTGAAGTTATCCAATTTGCTAGGAAAAATAGAAAAGCAGAATTTTTTTTAAAATGTGAGAGACTGGGAAGTGTTGGTGTTCAGAAGGACCTGGGTGCCCTTGTACATAAATCACAGAAGGTTAACATGCAGGTACAACAAACTATTAGGAAATCATTGGAAAATGATTGGCATACAACAGTAAAGATGTCTTAGTACAATTATATAGGGTCTTGGTGAGAGTACACCTAGAGTACTATGTACAGTTTCAGTCTCCTTACCTAAGGAAGAATATACTTGTCCTAGAGGGATTGCAACAAAGGTTCACGCAACTCATTCTGGGGATGAGAGGATTGTTCTATGAGGAGAGATTGAGTAGACGAGGCCGACATTCCCTAGAGTTTAGATAAATGAGAGGTGATCCAATTGAACAATGTAAAATTCTTACAGGGCTTGACAGAGTAGATGCTGGGAGCCTGTTTTCCCCGCCTAGCGAGTCTAAAATTAGGGGTCACAGTCTCAGAATAAGAGGTTGACCATTTAGAACTGAGATGAGAAATTTCTTTACTCAAAGGGCTGTGACAGTTTGGAATTCTCTACCCCATAGAGCTGTGCCTGCTCAGTCATTGAATGTATTCAAGACAGAGATCAATAGATTTTTGGGTACTAAGTGAATTAAGGATATGGGGACAGTGTGGGAAGGTCAAGTCGAGGTAGAAGATCAACCAAGATGTTATGGAATGGTGGAGCGTGCTTGTAGGGCCAAATAGCCTATTTCTGCTCCTATTTCTTATGCTGTTCCCATTGTTCAACCAGAGGAAATTTAAGACTATGTTGGACAAGCAAATTGACAACACAGAGGCAGTGGATGGGTCAAGAGAGATGGTGGAGATGTGGAGCTGGTTATCATCAGCCTACACATGGAAGCTGTCCCCATGTTTGTGAGCAGTGCCACTAAATATATGAGGAAGATGCTTTAGAGAATTCCATAAATGATGGTTCTATTCCAGAAAGCCAGTTGGTGAAGGATAGAACTGGAGCCAATCTTTACTTTTATATTTAATTACAATTACACCTTACAAGCATACACCACCTAACCCAACTACCACAGTTTTAGTTTGTGTCTAATTATACCTCTTTTGGTCCAATCAGAACATTGCCAATAAAGAGGAACTAAATGCCCCATTTGAAAGGGGCACCACTAATACACTGTAACAAAAACTAAGAATTCTAAAAGGAAACTTAACCAATCATTTTCGGGGGTAATGATACACTCCAGTCCCCTCGGTGTCCACCAGTCACGGAAGGCTTGAAGCGTACCGATGGACACCGTGTGCTCCCTGTCCAGGGACCACCAGGCAGGGATGTAGCTGTGGAAGAGAGGAAGGCAGTCGGGCCAAATGATCCCCTTGACCGCTCCTTGCCTGGACTTGTTGATGGCCACCTTGGCCAGGCCCAGGAGCAGTTCCACAAGGAGCTCTCCGCCACCCCCAATCTGCCAACTCCCCACTGCACCGGCTGGCTAAAGCTTAGGATTATGGGACTGAAATGCAGCCAGAAGTTAAGGAGCAGCGCCCTCAGATAATGAAAGAGTGGCTGCAACCATGCACGTCCTATGTAGATATGAAACACAGACTCCTCCAGCTCACAGAAATTACAGGCAGCCCGGGAGTCCATGAACCAACTTAACAGCCAAATCCCTGGTGGACAAAGCGAGGACTCCCACATAGAGAGCGTCCCACCGGGGATCCCCGTCTCCTGACAGCAGGATGGAATGCCACGGCATATCCGGACAGTTGGCGAGGCTGAGGAAGTGGAGCCTGTGCAAGAACAGCCTGTACAGGAATTCCCTCCATGCAGAATGGAATGGCACAGAGGGGTTTTCTGAGAGACAGCTCAGGTTGTGGGGCCGGGGCGCCCGAGGAAGGTTTCGGAACCTGGCACTGATGAGAAATTCCATTCGAATGGGTGTCAGTTCGGAAGGGAGTGCTGCACCTCTGAGCCATTCAACACCAATTGCAGTCGGGATGGAGCACCACTTTAAGTTTCTCAATGACATCCTGGAACGCCCTGTGGAACAGTACGGTCAGCCCTTTCAGCCCCAGGGACTTGCCCCTTGAAAGTTAGTCGAGGGCACCTGTCAATTCTGCCAAGCAGAGTGGACCATTGAGCCGCTTGGCGCCCTCCAGGCCAATCCTCGGCCAGTCATAGAGACACTTATGGCACAGAAGAAGGCTAATTAGCCCATCGAGTCCGTGCCGGCTCTCCAAGGAGCAATGCAGTCAGTCCCACACCCCGGCTCAATCCTCGTAGCCCTGCAAGTCTATTACTCTCGGGTGGCCATCCGACTTCCTCTTGAAGCCATTGATCGTCTCCGCTTCCACCACCCGTGTGGGCAGTGAGTTCCAGGTCATTATCACCCACTGCGTGTAAAAAAAAAAAAGTGCTCCCTCATATTCCCCCTGCATTCTTTTGCCCAAAACCTTCACTCAGTCCCCTAGTCCGAGTACTATGTGTTAAATGCCTCACTGGTGATGGGCTCCAAATCATCCCCAGTGCTCTTCTCCAAGCCACCATCCTCCTCGCGTCATCACCGTTGGTGGCCGATCCACCCACCTCACAGGCTGCATCGAGCGGTCCAGCTGACCCTACCTCTGAGACCATCCCAACCTCAAGATTGACAGCGGAGGGGTCCTCCCTGGACTTCTCTGGGGGGTTCTGAACCAGAGGGCAGCTGCAGTTCATGGCCCTGGGCTGAACGGCGACAAAGTGAAAAGCTCCATTCCCAGCACAGGACCTTCGGCACCAAAGTCGGAGATGGAGAAAGGGGGCTTTCTCCTCCCCTGCCAAGCGACCCAGCGTGTGAGGCCTTTTTTATTTGAATCCTTGACCAGGTCCTGGGGAATGTCAGCATGCGGCCGGACTGGCTCAGCCTCACTGACCTCGCCTGCCTCAGTCTCCAGGCTGTCCAACCCAGCAACGAGTGTTGATTATACCGGGTGGATCCTCCGTCTCTCCCGCAGGCAGGGCTTCCCTCCCATCCCTGGGAGATACAGGCCAGATAGAGGGATCTGTCTCACCCTCCCGAGGAATGGATGACCCCTGCTGACAGCGCATGGACGGTGCAGAGGGAGAAAGGCCTCCATGTCTGTCAAGGCCTCCGGCTCCTCATCCTCTTTCCCTCCTGCACCAGAGCCTGGCTGTGGGATGTGAATACTCTGCCAAAGCAGGCACAGTTTTGGTCACAGAGTCGCACACTGGATTACTCATGGCCATGAGGACATACATGGGCACGGGATGACTCGCAGGTTGGCTGGTGTTATCTGGGGGAGCTGGATTCAAGGTGCTTGGTTTTGCGCTATGCCTGCTTTCCACGTGGCCACTCCCTCTCCGTTGCTATTCCCGGAGGCCATGGACTTTGGGCGACAATGGAAAAACCCGAGTGTTTGGACACGGGAATGGTAGCAGGGGTAGGAGTAACCTTGGCTGCCTGGGTTGTTTTGGCAATCCAGGAGACCGGGCAGTTTTTTTGGATGTGCTCCACCTCCTTACAGGCATAGCATTGATGTCCAAAAGATGTGGTATGTGTTGCCCTGGTGCTGGATGGAGACCTCCTTCCGCATCATCTGCACACATCGGTGCTGCAGGCTAGTCTCTCTGAATTCAAGTGGGATCGGCATTATTCCCAATCTCATTTCTCCCAGTCGGCAAAGGTGGGGGAGGAGGAGCTCACCTGGGATAAAGGGTGGGACATTTGAGATGACTAATTGCTGCACGGTGGCCTCGAGAGGGTCCATCAGCAGGAAGGTCCTGCCCAATGTAAGCCTGAGGACCAGGTGCACAATCTGCTCAGTCTTCAGAAGGAACACAGCCTTCCCATACATTTTCGAGGTGGCTCCAATGGCTGAAGGCCCAACAACATGCCTCGACCGTCATATTGGGATGAGTGTCGCTCTTCACCCCATGATTTTAGTGATGAATATAACCGGTGATGTGGCTGTAGGAGCAGTGGGAGCAGCAGAGGAGGCACTCCCACATAGTTCTTTTCAGACACTACCACTGGAGAAGGTGGACTTGCCATTGATGCTTTACGAGCTGCATGCCCACCCCAAGTGTCTGATGGCCTTCGTCTGCAGCGAAGGTCACTGAAAAGGGAAAAAACACCCCTCCCTTAGATTGGGATGGGAGAGTGCCTTCCTCCTTTTCTGTGCAGTTCTAACACAAAATTAATAATTAGAGGGACAACTTATATGGCGCCTTTACCGTAATAAAAACGTCCCAACGAGCTTCACAGGAGCGTTAAAACAAAATATGATACTGAGCCACATGATGAGATAATAGGTCATATGACCAAAAGCTTGGTCAGAGGTAGGTTTTAAGGAGTGTCTTAAAGGAGGAAAGTGAGGTAGAGAGGTGAAGTTTAGGGAGGGTATTCCAGAGCTTAGGGCCAAGGCAACAGAAGGCGCGGCCACCAATAGTGGAACGATTAACATCAGGGATGTGCAAGAGTCCAGAATTAGAAGAGTGCAGGTAGCTCAGAGGGTTATGCAGCTGGAAGAGATTAGAGAGATGCGGAGGGGTGAGGCCATGGAGGGATTTGTAAACAAGGATGAAAATATTAAAATCAAGAAGTTGCATGACTGGGATCCAGTGTAGGTCAGCGAGCACAGGAGTAATAGGAGAACTGGACTTGGTGCGAGTTAAGACGTAGGCAGCAGAGTTTTGGATGACCAAGTTTACAGAGGGTAGAATGTGGGAGACGAGCCAGGAATGCATTGGAATAGTCAAGTCTAGAGGTAATGAAGACATGAATGAGGGTTACAACAGCAGATGAGCTGAGACAGGAGCAAAGTCAGGTGATGCTACATAGGTAGAAATAGGCAGTCTTACTGTGAATATGAGTCGATATCTCGTCTCGGGGTCAAATGTGATAAAGGTTGCATACAGACTGGCTTAATCTTAGAATGTTGCCAGGGAGAGGGATAGAATCGATAATGAGGGAACAAAATTCAGAGCTGGGACCGGAAACAATGGCTTCAGTCTTCCCAATATTTAATTGGAGGAAATTTCTGCTCATCCAGTGCTTGATGTCAGATAAGCAGTCTGATAATTTAGCAACAGCGAAGGAGTCGAGAGAGATTATTGTGAGGTAGATCTGGGTGTCATTTGCGTATACGTGAAAACTAACGCTGTGCTTTTGGATGATATTGCCAAGGAGCAGCATGTAGATGAGAAATAGGAGGGGGACAAGGATAGATCCTTAGGAGACACCAGAGGTAACGGTGCGGGAGCAGGAAGCGAAGCCATCGCAAGTGATTCTCTGGTTACGATTAGATAGATAAGAATGGAACCAGGTGAGAGAAGTCCCACCCAGCTGAATGCCAGTGGAGAGGTGTTGGAGGAGGATGGTGCGGTCAACCATGTTAAAGGCTGTAAACTGGTCGAAAAGGCAAAGAGGGAAGGTTTACCTTTGTCACAGTCACGTAGGATGTCATGTGACTTTGATCGAGTTGCTTTGGTACTGTGGCAGGGGCAGAAACCTGATTGGAGGGATTTAAACATGGAGTTCTGGGCAAGATGGGGACAGATTTAGGAGGCGACAACATGCTCAAGGACTTTGGAGAGGAAAGGGAGGTTGGAGATGGGACGGTAGTTTGCAAGGACGGTGGGGTCAAGGTTTTTTTTTTCAGGAGAGGTGTGATGGCAGATTTAAAGGAGAAGGGGACAACACCTGAAGAGAGAGAACTGTTATCATTATCGGCTAACTTGTCAACAAGGAGGGGAAGTTGGGTGGTCAGCAGTTTAGTGGGAACAGGAGGTGGGTCTCATGGACAAGGTGAGTTCAGAGAGGGCATAAGGGGAGATAGGAAAGAAACTAGAGCAAGATGCGAGTTGAGGGGTAGGGCAGGCGGGAGAATTATAGGAAGCTTGACCAGGTGGGCTAGTGGAAGGAAGGGATGCAGCAGAGGCAGCTGATCGGATGGTCTCGATCTTGGTGAGCTGCTTGTACTTCTTGTTGGAGGTAAGGGCAAAGGAGACAGAGGAGAGGGATTTAACAGGACAGCTTGCAGGAGAAAAAGAAGCCAGAGGTTATCATTACATTCCAGGATGATCCTGGAAGAGTGAGCAGTTTTAGCAGGTGAGAGCATCACCCAATAGTGTATTAAGTGGTCCATCCAGATCTGGCAGTGGATGGCTGAACCAGTTGTTCACCATATCCTTTCAAGTCTACTTGAACTTAAGGGAGTGAAGATGAGGGCCATACCAGGGGGACGGCCAGGATGAGAGAGAGTAGTGATTTTATTGGGGACTAGGGCATCAAAGTTGGAGGTGAGGGTGCAGTTGAGCAAATCAGTAGCTGCAGAAATGTTGTGGCGAACGGAGGGCCAAAAGCTAGAAATCTGGGATTTTGAAAGTGCAGTTGTAAGTAAATTGGGGGATGGATACAAAAGGACGTAAAAAGGGTTGAAGTGTGTAAGGGGATGTGGGTGGTAACTGATACAAGGAAGTGATCAGAGATGACCTTATCTGTGATTAATACGATGAGACTAAAAAGACCACTGGCAAGGTCAGCGAGGTAGCTATGAATATGGGTTGGGGTGTTTACATTGAGGGAGAGATATAGGGAGGATAAGAGAACTGTGAACTCAGGAGAGAGAACATGATGAGTTGAGATGGAGGTTGAAATCACCGAGGATGTGAAGTCATTCAGTGCAGAGCCTGAGGGAGGAAAGCAGTCAAGATATCTCAAGTAAGAATTTTTTTTTATCATACTTGGGAAGGTGGTAGTGAAAGATGATTTTAAAAGAGAAGTGGTAGAGGTCGCAGGTTTGGAAAGTGCTGTTGAAGGAGGCTTGGTGATTTGCTGTGGATGGTACACGCTGCTGCTAATGTGTGCTGGTGGTAAACGGGCTTTCGGGTGTCAGGAGGTGAGTTACTCACTACAGAATTCCTCTCACAGAGAGAGGGAGAGAGAGACAGAGTGAAGAAGGCAACGTCAAGGGGTCAGGTCCCTGGTCAAAAATGTGGCTCGGTGGGTGGGTGTTGGAGGGGTGCACCTTCCCGAGATTCTTGTTAGTTTCTGGTAGTGATGATCTTCTTGGTGAGGGAGGAGATGTCTTCACCCAGGACAGCTGGAACTGCACAAGCACAGTCCTGCACTGGATCCCACTGATAAGAAAGAAGAGTTCACCCAGGCAGCTGCAGCTGTCCTGGCCCAGGTTATGGGGAGGGGGAGCGCACACACTTATACCTACACCCCTCACGATCTTCCAGCCTCCGTTGTCTTTCCTCCCCCTACCTCTTAAGTAACAGGCCTTATGAAAGGGCACCAGACACCCACCACTTATTGTTGAAGATGGTCTCTCACTCTCTCTCCTTTCTTTTGAGCAGGAGTTTTGAAAGTTTCCTCTCTGTTGTCGTTGTTGACTTTTCCTTCCTCTCTCCTCCTCCTAATATGTGGAGTCAGCAGCAGAGCAAATTGAAATGCTCCTCCTGAGCTCCTTCACTGTTTTTCTCCTCCAGGCCACAGCAACAGGATCAGGAGCAATACCTCCTCTCCTCTGGGCTGCAGGCAGCAGCAGAAAGCCAGTTGGTGAAGGAGCCAATCTTTAAACACTTATATATTTATTTAAAGAGTTACACGTTACAAGCATACACATCCTAACCCAACAACCAGAGTTTTAGTCTGTCTGTTTATAGGGGCTCAAGTGAAATGGAGGAGAGACATTAGAGGAGGGTGGTGTGGTCAACTATGTCAAATGCTGCAGAGAAGACAGGGAGGGATAATGCATCACAGTCACAAAGGATGTCATTTCTGACTTTGATTAGGGCTGTTTTGCCACTGTAGTCGGGGTAGAAATCTGATTGATTCATATAAGGAGTTGTGAGAAAGATAGGCATGGAGTTGTGAGAAAGATAGGCGTGGAGTTGTGAGAAAGATAGGCGTGGAGTTGTGAGAAAGATAGGCGTGGAGTTGTGAGAAAGATAGGCGTGGAGTTGTGAGAAAGATAGGCGTGGAGTTGTGAGAAAGATAGGCGTGGAGTTGTGAGAAAGATAGGCATGGATTTGTGAGGCAACATGTTCAAAGACAATAGAAAGGAAAGTGAGGTTCACATGCGGTGGTAATTTACATGGACTGATGGATATTTGAAGAGGGCAATGATGGCACTTTTGAAAGGATAGGCAAGAGTTTCAATAGCAGTGGAACTGAGGTAGTAGGAACAGAAGGGATCAATATTTGAAGTGGAAATAGGCAATTCTAGTGATAGGCTGGATATAGGATTTGAAACTCAGTGCAGGGTGAAACAGGCACTGAGAACGCGCACTTTTTGGGTTCAGCCTACAGTAGCATTTAGGTAGGGGCGTTAAAGTAAAAGTTTTTTCAGGAGCCGGGTGAGGTGGATTTGGTTTGGTCCTTATTGAGTTGAAGAAAATCCTGGTTACCACAACTGGATGTCAGAGCTAATATAAAATAAAAACAAAAAATGCTGGAAATACTCAGCAGGTCTGGCAGCACCTGTGGAGAGAGAAGCAGTTAACATTTCAGGTCAGTGACCTTTCATCAGAACTGACCTGAAATGTTAACTCTGCTTCTCTCTCCACAGATTTTGCCAGACCTGCTGAGTATTTCCAGCATTTTTTGTTTTTATTTTATATTTCTAGCATCTGCAGTACTTTGCTTTTATTTTAGATGTCAGAGCTGTAGTGCAAGAGCAGTCTAGGAGTTCAGTGTAGTGGTGATGGAGGGGTAAGGATTAAATTGAATCATCATGTATTTAACTTTTTTAAAAAGTTGATCCTTCCAAGAAACGGATAATTGTGAAGCTAGATAGATTGGAGTTTTATTAAATGAAGAGAGGTTATTACATGCAAAAGCCACAGGCAGTTCTACTGTTGAATTAGTTATTTAGTCTAATCTTGTGCACATACTTGTTTCCGTGTATTAAATGAATACACAATATCAGTAGTACGATTTGTTTTATTTTCAGGTGCATTTATCATCAACTCAAAGGACAGCAGAATTATCACTTGTACCTATCCGATAAAAGTGAAAATCTTTGAGTAGCAAATGATTTCATAGAATGAATCATAAAATGGTTATAGCATAGAAGGATGCCATTAGTGTGTTGTGTGGTCTGGTGCCAAACTGAAGAAAGATTGACATACTTGACTTTTGTTGCCTTCATTAATAAATTTACACATTGCTAGTTTGATTACAATGCACCTGCTTTATCATTCATTACTACATCATTTTCCTTTTCAAGCACTATGCAAATACTATATTAGTACATGGCATATGCATGCTGCATTACAGTATTCTGTAATATGGCTAATTGAAATATTTACTGGTAGGTCTGCTATGCTGTTGCTCATTAATTAGGCTGGGAACTGGAGTGTTGTTTCTGATAATCACTTGAAACAGTAGTCATTTGACTTGGCCCACGTCTGATGGACTTCGACTATCTGAGATCAGCATCAAAGTACCTAATAATCATATCCTCTGGTATCGGTCCCAACATCTGTCTCCTCCAACACAACATCATTTATTTAATAGTTTGAACAAAATAATACATTAAAAAAACTTTATTCTGCTATGCACTGAATAGTTGTTTGTAAATTTTCTGCTTGCGATTCTAGTTATTGTAGTTGAACAGAAGCAGATGAAAACTACATCTTCCATGATTCTCATAGGCATAGCATTTGTTCATTGCAACTGAAAATCCCCAACATTCAAGGCCCAGGTAAAATTCCCAACTGAAGCTCAGGCTCTGGACTGGAGATCAGTCTTATGTAGGGGACATTTCTTGCAGGCATTTCTAATGTTAATTGACCACTTTTATGGGTAAGCTTAGTGATTTTTTTTTCAGAATGATGTAATTTCTTATAAAAACAGAAAATGCTGTAAATAATCAGGGCAAGCAGCATCTGTGGAGAGAGAAACAGTTAACATTTCAGCTCGATGAACTTTCGCCAGAATTGAAAAGTTACCTCTGTTTCTCTCTCCATAGATCCTGCCTGATCCGCTGAGCATTTCCAGCATTTTTTGTTTTGATTTCAGATTTCCAGCATCCACAGTATTCTGCTTTTGTGTTGTCATTTCTGCGTGTGTTTTGTTCTAATTGTTTTTATGTGGATGTTATTTTTAATTATGTACACTTAGCAGAATGAATAAGGATATTATTGGTTGAAAAGAGCGTGAAAGAATTGATTGATTTTGTTGAATCATACAGCGTAGTAGGAGGCCGATTGTGACTGTGCTGGCTGTAGGAAGTCTTGCATTGATAAGTATATTTATTTTTCAAAAAGGCAGAGCAGTGTTCCTTTGCCGCGCTTATGTCATCTTTTGTAATTTTTATCTGCTTTTTTTTCAAAGAAAATTAATGGCCGGCTAATTGCTTTTGTGCAGTTCCCTTTTTGTGTGTGTGTTCTAATTATTAAGTTGCAATAGCCACCTTTTTCAAATTGTGCCTAATGCAACATTCAACAAAAGCTTTCTTGTGGGTAATGGAATAAATAAAAAAATGACACATCTTGGCTATCCATGTTGCAGTAACATAACTAAATAGGATGTAGACATCATAGGACAGGTACTGAAAATTGGAAATATGTACAATTTAACTTTTTTGTTTAATAACACAGCAAAGACTTGTTGAAATGTTGCAGAAGAAAGACCTTTGAAAATCTGTGCGCAAAGTTATGAATTTTTCCTCCTGGTTTTTGTTTCACTTGCAAAAATCCCAATGCTTCCTGGATAATATTTATAATCTTTTTGTTTTCATTACTGAATTTGTATTGGCAGACATTTCTGAATATCTGTATGCTTTAAAATAACATACTGATAGCTTAGAATTTAAACCTATGTTGCATCATTTCATGTAATAGCTGCACTGCAATGGTATATTATTACTCAAGGTGCATTACTGTGACTTTGCTGAAACAAAGAATTATATATAAAATCAGCTACCTGAAGCTTGTTAAAATTTCAGTAGGAGAATTTTGAAATATCCAACTTTTTTGCCATCTAAATTTAACTTCTGTAATGCATATGTAAAGGCTCAGATTCCTGTTCTTTAGTTAAACGTATCCATTAAACACACCCTTGCATTTTAAGAATTTACGACAACTTTTGCTTGAAGTTCCATCTGCACCCAGCTGTCACTATGCAAACACTTCTACATTTTTGCAATTGTAGTTAATGCTACAACAAACTCAAAATTTAACTTGATTCACATGTTTACAGAGAAATAAGTGACTGCTGCAGTTCATAATTTCATTTCCAATTAAATGCTGCTATAATTGTTCAATAAAAGATATTCAGCATTTTGTACATTAGTTGAAAAATGTGGGCATTCAATGTCGTTGAACGTTATCTATTGACCAGATAAAGCTGGTTCAATTTGGACTCTCGACAAGGTTTGGTACACAACCTTTAAAAGTACTTTGAACATTATTACTGGAGCCAGTTTACGTTTGAAGAGAATCACAGAATGCGCACTTCAGTTCTGCCCTGAGGTGAAAGTTCAAGAACAGCTTTTCCAGTAATACTTTGTATTAGCTGTATTGCCACTTTGAAGTGAAATAGGACAGACTTTAAACACAGTGCAATCTGAAAAGACTGTAAGAGAGCCAATTAGAGCTACACTTCCTCATACACACCCAGTTTTGCAGAGTAAAATCATAAAATTGGATTAGCCAAATTGAACAATTAATATCATCAGTTCGTAAGATGTTTGGAATTTTCTTAGAGGCTGAGATCAAATGCAAACAGCATGTCTAAATTAAGTTGCTAGGCCTTCCAAACTGCCAGTTTGTTCTGTTTTGATAGGATTTGATACAGGTGGCCGTGCCATTTATAAATGATGAGCATACTTGGATTGCAGTAAATGATTGGTTTGTTTGCCAAGCCTCACAGTGGAAATTTACCACATCGGATAACTCTTTGCAGTTTTAAGAATGAACTATTGAACTTTCCACAGAGCATAGCATGTGCATCTGCTTATGACCTTTCAGTTGGAAGCAGCTGAGGAGTGGTGGAATGTTTCCAGAAGATGGTCACATGGACTTTCACATATTGAAAACCTGTGGTTTTATACTATAGTTATGCTATTGCCACCTACTTGATACTGCTTTTTTTTAAGAACGGTATTGGTGGACCATGAGTTTGAGCTGGTTGGGACAATGTTTAGGATCCTGGGACTCTGGTGTATATTTGAGTGCACACACCATGGCCCACACATGGTCCATTAGGTCAAAGTGCATTGGAACATATTGTTTCAAACAGCTGCAGTTAACTAGTAATAGTGAGCAGCGTCTTGCTGCAGTAGGTGATCTTGCTCCTGACATGTTTTTTTCCTATCGTTTGTACGCAATAAAGCATGGTGTGGATACCAAATGGGTAGTTTAACTGCAAAAGTGAAAATATTGCACAGTTCTATGTACATTTGTACAGAAACAATTTTGTGGGGCAAAAGGAACAAAGAGCTGTATGTTAAAACAAGCCTATTCTGTTTCAGTTAAGCTGAACCAATTGATTTAAATTCCTCCCCAATGCACTTTACAAGAAATAAGAGAATTTATTTTATGGCGTTGTCACCTTTTACTAGTCAATAAAAACTTGAGTGAACTTTTACTAACCACCTCAATATTTCCTTTGGATTGCTTTGAGAGTGCACTCACTTAGGTTCACCTAATTTATCCCTTAAACAGTGGATATATCCCAATCTAGAAAACAAGCAAAAGCTGACAGCAGTCAAAAAACCAACAAGAACACCCATGCTTTTAAGCCTTTGTGAAAACAAGTAGTTACATTGATTTTGTAAATTAAATAAGCGTACCCAACATTCCTTCACTTGTGTTGGAAGGAAAGAACAAAATGTATGAAAGTTTGAAGAGGAAATACAAATTGTGAAGGCACAAAATTGATGATGCATGTCTATGGCATCCAGCAGTTGAGTTCCCCTGCCAGCATTCAATGTTGAGGGTCGCATATAAACAGTAGCACTGGGAGTACCAGAAAACACAGTTCCTGTGGAACTGACAACTGAAGATATTAGTAAAACATTCAGTTACAATTTTATACCTTTGTTTATTATCAAAAGAAACAAATTATTTAAGATAGCAAAGAACCCACAATTACAGCATTTTGTGCACAAACCTAATGTGAATATATTTTGCACTATTGAGAGTAATGTTATTATGGATCTGAATGGCTATCTAGCATTTTGTGGTTCTTCTGTTGCTGGGGTTGGCTCTTTTCAGCTGTCCATAGCCTCCGTTATAATGGCCCTGATTTTGCAGTCAGCGATGAAGCGAGAGTGCTCACTGCTGACCTCAAAGAAAGCTGCCCACAAAGATCCAGAAATCTCTTGGCAGGAATTTCCTCGGTTCGAATCTGGTGCCAAGTCAAGGGTATCTCCAAGCGTCCAACAACAGTGATGTCATTAAGCAGAGTAAGCAGCCAATCACATTGAAGCGTTCTCACATCCAGCAAAGCAGGAAGTTAAAAATTACTGACGTTTTCACTTTTAATTACATTTTATTTGCAGAGAGTGAAATAACTGGGACATATACACGGGATTAAGGTAGAAGCTGAAATATCAAACTTTTTATAAAAATATATTTATTTTAAAAATGTGATTTTTTTTTACCGTAATGGAGAAATTTGATATTCCACGAATATAGTTTTTCAGGGCCAGTGAGGTTGTTCAGCAGTAATTATGAACTTAGTAAGCCATTTAAAACCCAGTTGCACCTCATTCATTAAGGTGTAACTTTTTCAAGAGATTTTACAATGAGGCTGACAGCACAAAAGGGCAAGTTTTTGTCAGGTCAGTGATTTCTACTTGTTTGCAATCTTGGGGGGCCGCAACAGAGCATCCTGTGAGGAAGCATAGAATCACTGATAGGAACTTCTGGATTTCCATGTTTACCTGCATGTGCGGACTTCAAAAGTTGCCGTCAATTTCAGAGGAGTAATGATGGCGAGTGCTGACAGTTTCATCATCATTACTAACTCAAAATTGGGGCCTTTCTGACAGAAGCAACATGACTCACATTTCCAGTTTAATTTTGATTTAAAGCTGTTGAAGCAGTCTGAGCCAAGATTCTCAAGTGAGGTACTTACATGCCTTGAGATAAAATATCAGGGCAAGTAATTCAAACTATTCTTACATGTTTCTTTGTAAGAATATAAGAAATAGGAGCAGGAGTAGGCCAGTTGGCCCCTTGAGCCTGCACTGACATTCAATAAGATCATGACTGATCTGATTGTGGCTTTACTCCTCTTTTCTGCCTGCTCCCCCATAACCCTTTACTCCTTTGTAAATCAAAAATTTGTCACCTCAGCCTTGAATATATTCAATGACCAAGCCTCCACTGCTCTCTGGGGTACAGAATTCCAAAGATTAACAACCCTTTGAGAGAAGAAGTTCCTCCTCATCTCTGTCTTAAATAGGAGAGCCTTATTTTGAAACTCTGCCTGCTAGTTCTAGATTCCCCCACAAGAGGAAACATCTTCTCAGCATCTACCCTGTCAAGCCCCCTCAGAATCTTGTATGTTTCAAAAAGATTACCTCTCATTCTTCTAAACGCCAATGAGTATAGGCTCAACCTTTCCTCCTAAGACAACCCTTCATCCCAGGAATCAACCTAGTGAACCTTCTCTGAACTGCTTCCGATGTTGATACATCCCTCCTTAAATAAGGAGACCAAAACTGCACATAGTACTCTAGGTGTGGTGTGATGGAATCAGTGGTTGCAAAATGTTTTTTTAAGACCCTAACTGAGAGGGGAACTAGAATTGAAGCAGAGGCTGGAAAAACAACTTCAAGGTTTCCGGGGAAACTGACACTGGTAGAACCAGATAAAAGGAAGGCAAGCAGAAGAAAGTGAAGACTGAATCCAGGAGCCGTTTCTGTTACTTAAAGTAGCCGACTAACCAGACCTGGCCATACAGTGCACAGGTTGTCACTGAAGGACTCTGATAAAGGGAAGACTGGTAAATCCATGCCATCAAGACTTCCGTGAGCAGAGCTGAGGAGGTTATGGAGAAGTACGCCTTATGATAAAGACCGTGCCCACGGAGTTCAGATTGAGAAGGAACTGCTGTCAAAAGAAGAGCAGCGGCTAAATTCTTGAAGAAAGGAGCTGAAAATCTACCTGAGGAACTTCAGAGTTGTGAAGAACTATGTGACTAATTGTTGCCATATATGCTGGGTGGACTGCCGAGTGAAATCGTAAGACCCATCTCTGTTGTATCTGATAGTTAAGATGTAATTTGTAAAATATATAATGTAGACCATGATCTGTCTGTTGCTTCATGTTTAATTTATGTTGGTCTTGGGCTATGTGTTAAAGGAAAGTTTATACAAGTGAAACCTTGTCTGTTTGGTTTGGTTTCCTAAATTGGGGTCAGTTGTTGGATTTGATTCTTAACATTTGTTGGTGGTCTCCATGGAGATCATAACAGTGGTCTCACCAATGCCCTGCACAGTTGTAGCAAGACTTAACTACTCTTATATTCCAACCCCCTTGCAATAAAAGCCAGCATTCGATTTGCTTTCCTAATTACTTGCTGTACCTGCATGCTAATCTTTTGTGATTCATGTGCAAGGACTCCCAGATCCCTCTATACTGCAGTATTCTGCAATCTCTCTCCATTTAAATAATCTGCATTTCTATTCTTCCCACCAAGGTGCATAACCTCACATTTTCCCACATTATGCTCCCATCTACTAAATTTTTGCCCACTCATTTAACCTATCTATATCTATTTGCAAACACTTTGTGTCCCCCTCACAACTTGCTTTCCTACCTATCTTTGTATCAGCTGCTACAATACGCTCCATCACTTCATCCAAGTCATTAATATAAATCGTAAATAGTTGAGGCCCCTGATCCCTGTGGCACTTCACTCTTTACAGTTTGCCAACCTGAAAATGACCTATTTATCCCGACTCTGTTCCCTGTTAAGTCAGTCAGTCCTCTGTCCATGCTAATATTACCCCAACACCATGAGCTCTTAACTTTTGCAATAACCTTTGATGTGGCACCGTATTTGGAAATCCAAATACACTACATCTACTGGTTCCCCATTATCCATCCTGCTTGTTACATCCTCATAAATTTGTCAAACATGATTTTTCTTTCACAAAACCATGTTGACTGGTTGATTGTATTGTAATTTTCTAAATGTCCTGCTCCTTCCTTACTAATGGATTCCAGCATTTTCCCAATGACAGATGTTAGGCTAACTGGTCTATACTTTCCTGCTTTCTGTCTCTCTCCTTTCTTGAATAAGGACATTACATTTATGGTTTTCCAATCCGCTGGGACCTTTCCAGAATCTAGGGAATTTTGGAAGGTTACAACCAATGCATCCACTACCTCTGCAGCCACTTCTTTTAAGACCCTCGGGTGCAGACTGTCATGTCCAGGAACCTGTCAACCTTTAGTCCCATTAGATTCCCTAGTACTTATTCCTTTAGTGATAGTGATTGTTGCACGCTCCTCCCTTCCTTTTGCCTCTTGATTTTCTACTATTTTTGGAATATTTTGTGTCGTCTTCCAGGAAGACAGTGTTACGACCAAGTGAAAAAGGTGTCTAGGGGTCCTTATCAGCCTTCACCTAGTTTTACTATAACGTTTTTGTTTTAAACACATTGTGTTTTGAGCTCCCCCTTGGTGAATCCTTGTTTACCACTTTCCAATTATAAGACAAAGAAATGAGCACAAACAGGCTTCCTTCGGTTTAAAGAAGAAAAGTGACATTTATTAAAACTTAAACTTAAACTCTAATTCAGTTAACGCTTATGGATACACGACGCGCCCACGCTAGCATGCATACGTGATACGCACATGCAGATAGGGACAGAAAAGAGCAGAAAAAAACAAAGGGACAGGTTATCTGAAGAGTTTCTTGTTACTGTGCTTCAAGCTTACTGCAGTCCTTTTGTAGTTAGTTCTTGCTTGTAGGTAATTCTTGCTTTTCGTTGGGGCCCAGTATTCTTAAACCTTGTTCACTGTAGGAGACTTTTCTCTCTTAGGGTTCCTGTGTCTTCAACGGATTCCAAAGCTGATGAGAATGAGATGAGAGCAGACAGGAGTACAATCTGGCTACCTAACCTGAACCCGACTAGACCTGACTACATGTGTCGGGTTCGGGTTGGGTCGGGTCGAAATTCCAAGTCCAGCATTCGGGCTCGGGTTGGTCGGGCTGGACACTGCTTCCAGGAAGTTACAGGACCAAGCTTACCCATGATGCCCCACAACTCCAGCTGCAGGAATAGCCTGCTGCCGGAACAGATGAAGGAGATCCATGTCGGGTTGGGTTGGGCACCAAAAAAAATTAAAGGGCTTGAGTCGGGTTCGGGTTGGCTGTGGTCGGGTCGGGCCCGGGTCGGGTTTTAATAACAGGCAAGCCTCCCACCTGCCAAGACTGAGGCACAGATTATTTCGCCACATGAACATTAAAACTAAAAATCGCAAGCTCCTGACTGGAAAGACATTTACATAGTAACCGACAGTGTTGAAACAAAGAGGAACCAGTCCCTGCCCCAATACACAGAAGAGGCCTGGTCAAACCAGTCAGTAATGTGACCACCTGCTGGCCAACTAGGGGAGTTTTAAATTGGAAAAAACAGAATTTGAACTCAGAAAGCAGCGTGCCCCCGGTTGGAACTGAAGCAGAACCTCTCCAGTCCTGCCTGCCTCCATCTCTTTCCCACAGAACTGAATCTTGTGAAAACATGTGAACCTCAGAGAGAAAAGTCTCTTACATGAACAAGGTTTAAGAAGAACACTGGGCCCCGACGAACATCAAGACTACCTACAATCAAGTGAGCTCGAAGCACAGTAAACAAGAAACTCCTGATATTGCCTCAAACCTCTCTCTACTATATTTTCCTCTTTTCTTTTCTGTCCCTATCGGCATGTGTATATAGCGTGTGCATGCTAGCATGCTAGTTCCGTAGGCATCAACCGTATTACAGTTTAAGTCTTAAATTTTAATAAATTTTGCTTTTCTCCTTTAAACCTGAGAAAACCTGGTGTGTTGGTTTCTTTGTCTTATACTTGGAAAGCTGTGAACAAGGATTCACAAAAGGGGGAGCTCAAAACAGTGTGTTTAAAAATAAAACCCTGTTATAATAAGACCAGGTGAAGACAGTAACAGATCCTTAGACACCTTTTTCACCTGGTCGTAAAAGCAGATACAAAACATTTGTTCAAAGTCTTTGCCATTTCCTTGTCTCCCATTATTAATTTTCCAGTCTCATCCTCTAAAGGACCAATGCTTATTTCAGCTGCTCTCATCCTTTTAATATACTTATAGAAGCTCTTACTGTATTTTTATATGTCTTGCTAGTTTATTCTTATATTCTAATTTCTCCTTTTTTAAGTCATCCTTTGCTGGTTTCTAAAATTTTACCAATCTTCTGACCTACCACTAATCTTCGCAGCACGTTTTAAATTTGATACCATTGTCATGCAGACCCCCACCTGCCAAGAATGAGGCATATTAATTTTGTCATATGAACATTGATTTTAAACTGTTGCTGGAGCAAGGAAATGACTTATTAAATAGATCAGCCGTGGCTGGAAAAACATTCACATACTAACAGACGGTGCTTGTGGAGACAAAGGACCATTCCCTGACACATTCAACCCACAATGAACTTTGATCACCAGACATTGGAGGTGAGGAAGCTCACATTCCAGGATGACTGCTAAGCTTGCCGAATCCACAAGCTGACATGGTCAAACCTGCTGGGAAACCTGGGTTTTTTTGGAATTGTACAAACATCTTGAGAGAGAAAGACTGTTTGTTTGCTCCTGGACTGAGAAGACCTCTCCTGTCTGCTCCCATCTCTTTCTCATGGAACTCCAAATCCACTGAAGACATGTGAACCCCAAAAGAGAACAGTCTCCTACATCAAATAAGGTTTAAGAATAATACTGGGCCCCAACAAAAAGCAAGACCTACCTACAATCAATGACTCTACAGCAAGCTCTAAGAACAGTAACCAAAACCATCTTCAGATATTGCCTCAAACTTTTTCCACTTTATTTCTTCTCTTTTCTGTCTCTATCTGCATGTGTGTTTATCGCGTATGTATGCTAGTGTGGGCGCGTTGTGTATTGGTAGGCATTAACCGAATTAAAGTTATGTTTATTAAAGTTCAACCTTTCTTCCTTAAACCTAAGAAAACCTACTTGCCTTTTAATTGGAAAGCAGTGAACAAGGATTCGCCAAGGGGGTGCTAAAAACACAGTGTGTTTAAAATTAAACCCTGTTATGGTAAGACCAGGTGAAGGCTGAGAGGGAACCCTAGACCCCTTTCTCACCTGGTTGTAACACCATTGTTAATTTCCTTAGTTAGCCACGGATGGTGCATCCTTCTCATGGAGTCTTTCTTTCTCAATGGAATATATCTTTGTTGAGAGTTATTAAATATTTCCTTAAATGTCTTCCACTGCTCAGCTACCGGCTTACCTATTAACCTATTTTCCCAGTCCACTTTAGCCAACTCTGTCTTCATACTTTTGTAATTGCCTTTATTTAAGTTTAAGACACAGTTTCAGACCCAAATTTCTCAGCCTTAAACAGAATGTGAAATTCATCATGTTTCACTCACTCTTGCCTACAGGATCGTTACTATGAGATTATTAATTAATTAATCCTGCCTCATTACACATTACCAGGTCTAAATAGCCTGTTCCCTTTTAGTTTCCAGAATGTATTGTTCTAAGAAACTGTCCCGACTACACTGTGAACTCATCCTCGAGGTTATGTTTGTCAGTTTGATTTGTCGAATCGATATGATGATTAAAATCAGCCATGATTATTCCAGTACCTTTGTTACAAGCCCCCATTATTTCTTGATTTACACTCTCCTAGTGTGGCTACAGTTAGATGGTCTATAAACTACTCCCACCAGTGACTTCTTTTCCTCGCTATTTCTTAACTCCATCCAAACTGATTCTACATCTTGATCTTCCGAGCTCGTGGCTCAGGTGGTAATCTAGACATTATTACCTTTGTTGTTTTTTTTTTAATTTAGCCCCTAGCTGCTCACACTCCCTTAGCAGAACCTCTTTCTTTGTCCTACCTATGTTGTTGATACCTATGTGGACCACGATAACTGGATCTTTCCCCTCCCATTCCAAATTCCTCTCCAGTCCCAAGGAGATTTTTAAAAATTCTTTCACAGGATGTGGGTGTCGCTGGCTAGGCCAGCATTTATTGCCCATCCCTGTTAGCACTTGAGAAGGCGGTGGTGAGCCGCCACCTTGAAATGCTGCAGTCCATGTGGTGTAGGTACACCTACACTGTTGTTAGGAAGGGAGTTCCAGGATTTTGACCCAGCGACTGAAGGAATGGTAATATAGTTCCAAGTCAGGATGGTGTATGGTATATGGCTTGGAGGGAAACTTCCAGGTAGTGGTGTTCCCATGCGTCTGTTTCCCTTGTCCTTCTAGGGGTCGAGGTCGTGGGTTTGGAAGGTGCTGTCGAAGGAGTTGCAGGAGTCACAGAGTCATAGTTATACTGCACAGAAACAGGCCCTTTGGCCCATTGTGTCTGTGCCGGCCATTGAGCACCTAACTATTCTAATCCCATTTTCAAGCGCTTGGCCCGCAGCCTTATATGCTATGACGTTTCAAGTGCTCATCTAAATACTACTTAAATGTTGTGAGGGTTCCTGCCTCCAGCACACTTTCAGGCAATGCGTTCCAGATTCCAATCGCATGTTGCTTCCGCATGTAGTCCTGTGTTGTGGTTTCACCAGATTGACACCTTATTTTTATGTATGCATGGGGGTGCTGCTCCTGGAATGCCCTCCTGCACTCTTCATTGAACTAGGGTTGATCCCCCAGCTTGATAGTAATGGTAGAATTGGGGTTATAAGGGCCATGATGTTATAGATTTTAGTTGAATACAGTTATGCTGCTGATGGCGCACAGCACCTCATGGATGCCCAGTTTTGAGTTGCTAGATCTGTTTGTAATATATCCCATTTAGCACGGTGGTAGAGCCACACAATCTCAGTGTGAAAGCCAGACTGTCCATCTTCTCCACAAGGACTGTGCAGTGGTCACTCCTACCAATACTGTCATGGACAGATGCATCTGGTAGATTGGTGAGGATGAGGTCAAGTTTCTCGTTGGCTGCCTCACCACCTGCTGTTATGCCTCTTAGGACTCGGCCAGCTTGGTCAGTAGTGGTGCTACAGAGCCACTCTTCACGAGGGACTGAGAAGTCCCTCACCCAGAGTACATTCTGTGCCCTTGCAACCCTCCGTGCTTCTTCCAAGTGGTGTTCAACATGGGGGAGCACTGATTCATCAGCTGAGGGGGAGGGGGGGTGGTTGCAGTAGGTGGTAATCAGCAGGAGGTTTCCGTGCCCATGTTTGACCTGATGCCATGAGTCTTCATGGAGTCCGGAGTCAATGTTAAGGACTCCCAGAGCAACTTCCTCCCAACTGTATACCCCTGTGCCGCCACCTCTGGTGGATTTGTCCTGTCCAGGACAGAACATGCCCAGGGATGGTTATGGTGGTTTTGGGGACATTGTCTTTAAGGTATGATTCTGAGTATGACTATGACTATGTCAGGCTGTTGCTTGATTTGTCTGTGGGACAGCTCTCCCAATTTTGGCACAAGCCCCCAGATGTTAATAAGGAGGACTTTGCAGGGTCGACAGAGCTGGGTGTGCCATTGTCGTTTCCAGAGCCTGGGTCGATGCTGGGTGCTCCGTCTGGTTTCATTCCTTTTAGACTTTACTCTGGCGATTTGGTGCAACTGAGTGGCTTGCTAGGCTATTTCAGAGGGCATTTAAGAGCTAACAACATTGCCATGGGTCTGGAGTCACATGTAGGCCAGACCAGGTAAGGACAGGAGATTTCCTTCCTTAAAGGACATTAGTGAAGCAGATAGGTTTTTACGATCATGGTCACCATTATTAAGACTAGTTTTTTTAAATTCCAGATTTTTATTTTATTATTTTATTTTAGAGATACAGCACTGAAACAGGTCCTTCGGCCCACCGAGTCTGTGCCTACCAACAACCACCCATTTATACTAACCCGACAGTACTCCCATATTCCCTACCACCTACCTACACTAGGGGCAATTTACAACGGCCAATTTACCTATCACCTGCAAGTCTTTGGCTGTGGGAGGAAACCGGAGCACCCGGCGAAAACCCACACAGGCACAGGGAGAGCTTGCAAACTCCGCACAGGCAGTACCCAGAATCGAACCCGGGTCCCTGGAGCTGTGAGGCTGCGGTGCTAACCACTGCGCCACTGTGCCGCCCAATTTATTAATTGAATTTAAATTCTACCAGCTGCCGTGGTGGGATTGAACTCGTGTCCCCAGAGCATTTGCCTGGGCCTCTGGATTGCTAGTCCAGTGATGTGCTTAACCCTGGTGCCGGGCAGGCAAGACACCCTTCGGGACTCTCACTCTGAGCTGCAAAGAACTGTATCTATCTCCTTAACTATGCTATACCCTGCTACTGCTACATTCCTTTTTATTCCCCCAGTTGAATGGCTTCCTGTACTATGGTGCTGTGGTCAGTTTGCTATCCTCCCTGCAGTCCCTGCTCTTGTCCACACAGGATGCAAGAACCTCGAACCTATTGGACAAGTGCAAGGGCTGAGGCTCCTCCAGTGCTCCCTCTGATCCCCATATCTGCCTCACTCATAGTCTTGCCATCCTGGCCCTGACCACGGACCAAATCTGAAGTGCGTAATCTAAGGGATGTGACTGTCTCCTGGAACAAAGTGTCCAAGTAACTTTCTCCCTCCCTGATGTATCTCAGTGTCTGAAGCTCGGACTCCAGCTCATCAACTCTGAGCCGAAGTTCCTCGTGCAGCAGACACTTACTGCAGATGTGCTTGCTGTGAATCACACTGGTGTTCATCAGCTCCCACATGCCATAGCTGCAACACATCACCTGCCCTGCCATCTTTATTGTATTTTGTTTAACTAATTCGGGTTTCAATTTTAGAACTATCACTCAAAGATAGTTTGTCATATTAAGTCTTCTTCTTTGGCCTCCTGGTCTCGAAAGACGATGGGTAAGCGCCTAGAGGTGGTCATTGGTTTGTGAAGCAGCGCCTGGAGTGGCTGCAAAGGCCAATTCTAGAGTGACAGACTCTCCCACAGGCGCTGCAGATAAAATTGGTTGTCGGAGCTGTTACACAGTTGGCTCTCTCCTTGCACTTCTGTCTTTTTTCCTGCCAACTGCTAAGTCTCTTCGACTCGCTACACTTTAGCCCCGCCTTTATGGCTGCCCGCCAGCTCTTGCGATCACTGGCAACTGACTCCCACGACTTGTGATCAATGTCACTGGACTTCATGTCGCGTTTGCAGACGTCTTTAAAGCGGAGACATGGACGGCCAGTGGGTCTGATGCCAGTGAGGAGCTCGCTGTACAATGCATCCTTGGGGATCCTGCCACCTTCTATGCGGCTCTCATGGCCAAGCCATTTCAAGCGCTGCTGGCTCAGTAGGGTGTATATGCTGGGGATGTTGGCTGCCTCAAGCACTTCTGCGTTGGAGATACGGTCCTGCCACCTGTTGCCAAGGATTCTCCGGAGGCAGCGAAGATGGAATGAATTGAGACGTCACTCTTGGCTGACGTATGTTGTCCAGGCCTCGCTGCCGTAGAGCAAGGTACTGAGGACACAGGCTTGATACACTCGGACTTTTGTGTTCCGTGTCAGTGAGCCATTTTCCCACACCCTCTTGGCCAGCTTGGACATAGCAGCGGATGCCTTTCCCATGCACTTGCTGATTTCTGCATCGCGAGACAGGTTACTGGTGATGGTTGAGCCTAGGTAGGTGAACTCTTGAACCACTTCCAGAACGTGGTCACCGATATTGATGGAGCATTTCTGAAGTCCTGTCCCATGATGTTCGTTTTCTTGAGGCTGATGGTTAGGCCAAATTGCAGGCAGCTGTAATCCTGTCGATGAGTCTCTGCAGACACTCTTCTGTGTGGGATGTTAATACAGCATCACAGCAAAAAGGAGTTCCCTGATGAGGACTTTCCATACTTTGGTCTTTGCTCTAAGACGGGCAAGGTTGAACAACCTGCCATCTGATCTTGTGTGGAGGAAAATTCCTTCTTCTGAAGACTTGAATGCATGTGAGAGCAGCAGTGCGAAGAAGATCCCAAACAGTGCAGGTGCGAGAACACAGCCCTGTTTCACGCCACTCAGGATAGGAAAGAGGTCTGATGAGGCACCACTTTGCTGAATTTTGCCTTTCATATTGTCGTCGAATGAGGTGATGATACTTCGTAGCTTTGGTGGACATCCGATCTGTGCTAGTAGTCTGAAGAGACCACGTCTGCTGATGAGGTCAAAGGCTTTGGTGAGATCAATGAAAGCAACGTAGAGGGGCATCTGTTGTTCATGGCATTTCTCCTGTAGCTGGCGAAGGGAGAACAGCATGTCAATGGTGGATCTCTCTGCTTAAAAGCCGCACTGTGCCTCAGGGTAGACATGTTCAGCCAGCTTCTGGAGTCTGTTTAAAACTACTCGAGCGAAGACTTTCCCCACTATGCTGAGCAGGGAGATTCCACGGTAGTTGTTGCGGTTACCACGGTCACCCTTGCTCTTATAGAGGGTGATGATATTGGCATCGTGCATATCCTGTGGTACTGCTCCCTCATCCCAGCACAGGCAAAGCAGTTCATGGAGTGCTGAGAGTATAGCAGGCTTGGCACTTTTGATCATTTCAGGGGTAATGCCGTCCTTTCCAGGGGCTTTTCCACTGGCTAGAGAATCAATGGCATCACTGAGTTCCGATTTTGTTGGTTGTTCGTCCAGCTTATCCATGACTGGCAGAGACTGGGCTGCATTGAAGGCGGTATCAGTGACAACATTTTCCCTGGAGTACAGTTCTAGGTAGTGCTCCACCCAGTGGTCCATTTGCTTACGATGGTCGGTGATTGTTTCCCCTGATTTAGACTTGAGGGGGAGGCGATCTTCTTGATGGTTGTTATTAAGTAGTTAGCTAGTTAAGCTTTAAATTTAATACAGTACTTATATCTCCCCAATACCAGTTCAAACTACTGCTCCAGTTTAGAGCAAATAAAAGAAACCTTAAAATTCATCAACCAGTCACTTACCTGCTTACTTAATGCCTCTGGACGTCAGCTCTCGGGTCTTGCTGTGTCCCTCTCCCTTTCTTGAATCACTCCTTGTTCTGTAAAAGACGAGAACAGCACCTCTTCCCTCACTGCACCAAATTCCCCCACACACCAAATTACCAACTTAAGCACTCTGTCAAAGCAGAACTTGGTCGAACTGGACTTTGTGCATTAGTAGAAGCCTCCTGTATTTATAACTGGGAAAAGTTCCTGACTCAGCCCCTGTTGACCAGGTAACCAGTTCTAACCAGTCATCTAATTAACTCTGCAACTGCTACCAGCAGGCAGCCTATCTATCACAGACTCACACTGAAAGAAACTACAAGCTAAGGTTAAATTTAAGCTGAATGCTAAATGCAAAACTTGACTAGATTGTAGAACGAGATCAACCCTTAAAACCCTGAAAATTCCCACACTCACCAAATTCCCACACTCACCAAATTCTCGACTTAAGTACTCTGTCCAAGCAAGCCCAATCGCACTAGACTTTGTGCTGGTTAAAGAGCATCTTTGAAGCTTGGGATTGGTTTACCAATTGAACATTTTAGTTAGAGCCATGCATAGGATCAAGACTGACAATATAAAGAATGAAAAATGTGAATTTTTAAAAAAATAATTGGTTTCAGATGGAATAATATATTCTGATATACTGTAATGAGATAATAGTGAAGTAAATAATGATTACAATTTTCTGACCTCGTGGTAAATTAATCAGATGCTTAGAATTATAAAAGATATCTTTTGTTTTTTGCATTGTTTAGGCGAAGATGTTTGGTCATACGCAAAGAAGTTACCACACTTATTTGAACAAGGTGGAGTGTTCTATAACACAATGAAGAAAGATGTAGGTAAGGTGAATCGTGTTGCAGTTTTCATCACTTTATCGATCCTCATTTAATGGGAAAAAAATACATAATTTTCCAAGTGTAAGTTATCATAAATATGCTTGGACATGAACCTCTGCTACCAAAATGTCCATTCTACCAGTGCCACTTATGGCTAGCTGCTAGGAGACATGATGTACCAATTGGCTGAATGCCCCATCCAATTTATTTTATTTTCACTTCCACCTTGCAAGGAAATGCCACAGTCTCTACATGGACGCTATCTGATTATATTAACTTGGACTGGGAACAGAGACATGTATAAGATTACATTTCTATTTTACTTGATGGTTTTGAATGTTAGAACTACAGTGCATAGCAGTACTGTATAGCTCATTTCATTTCATGTTCTTTTAACTACTTCTGTTTAATGAGTGCAAATACTTGATAGTTCATTGAACTAACTTCAAGCACAGCTTTTTATATTGAAAAAAATCATAAAACAGTTTAATTTTATGATTGGAGGGAAGTTTGGTAGGTTGTTTTCACACTGGAGTTATTGAGGAACTTTTCGAGCTGCCACTTAAGCAATCAGAATATATATTCAGGGATAGCTAATTTAACATTTATCAATTGAGCAATCCCTAATTGCCCTTGAACTAGTCCTTGCTAGACCATTTCAGAGGACAGTTAAGAGTCGACCACATTGCTGTGGGTCTGGAGTTGCATATAGGCCAGACCAGGTAAGGACAGCAGATATCCTTCCCTAAAGGATATGAGTGAACCAGGTGGGTTTTTACGACAATCAATGATAGTTCCATGGTACCATTACTGAGACTAACTTTTAATCCCAGATTTTGTTTTACTATTTAATTCAATTTATATTCTACCAGCTGCTGTGGCCGGATTTGAAACCATGTCCCCAGGATATTAACCAGGGTTTCTGAATTACTAGTCTAGTACCTCCTGTGCAACACCATTTGAAAATCTACATTCATACATTTGCAGATTCTTTGTGTCCTCATCCCAACATGCCTTCCCACCTATTTTTGTGTCGTCAGCAAATTTGGATACACTACACTCTGTCCCTTCCTCCAAGCTATTAATATAGATAGTAAATAGTTGAGGCCCTAGGACCGATCCTTGATCCTTGTGTCTACTAGTTACTGCTTTCCAACTTGAAAAAGACCCATTGATCCCGACTGTCTGCCTTCTGTGTGTTAACCAATCCTCAATCCATGCCAACACACTACCCTGAGCTCTTATTTTGTGCAATAACCTTTTATGTGGCACCTTATCGAACGCCTTCTGAAAATCCAAATACACTACATCTACCGGTTCCCCTTTATCCACTCTGCTTGTTGTATCCTCAAAGAACTCTAACAAATTTGTCAAACATGATTTCCCTTTCATAAAACCATGTTGACTCTGTTTGATTGCATTGTTTTTCTAAATGTCCTGCTATTTCTTCCTTAATAATGGACTCAAGCATTTTCCCAATGACAGATGTTAAGCTAACTGGTCTATAGTTTCCTGCTTTCTGTCTCCCTCCTTTCTTGAATAGGGGTGTCATATTAGTGGTTTTCTGATCCGCTGGTACCCTACCGGAATCCAGTGAGTTTTGGTATATTATGACCAATGCCTCCACTATCTCTGCAGTTGCTTCTTTTAAAACCCTTGGATGCAGGCCATCAGGTCCTGGCGACTTGTCTGCCTTTAGTCCCATCAGTTTGTCCAGCACCTTTTCCCTCGTGATAGAGATTGTTACAAGCTCATCCCTCCCATTTACACCTTGTTCATCTATTATTGTTGGGATGTTTATAGTGTCCTCCATCATCAAGACTGATGCAAAATATTGGTTTAAATTATCTGCCATTTCCCTGTTCCCTGTTATTAATTCCCCAGTCTCATCCTCTAAGGGTCCCACACTTACTTTAGCTACTCTCTTCCTTTTTATATACCCGTAGAAGCTCTTACTGTTTGTTTTTTATATTTCTTGCCAATTTACTCTTCTAATCAATTTTCTCCCTTTTTATTAGTTTTTTTAGTCATCTGCTGGTTTCTTTTAAAAAAAAAAAATCCCAATCCTCTGGCCTACCACTAGCTTTTGCCACTTTGTACGCCTTTGTTTTTGATTTGATACTCTCCTTAACTTCCTTTGTTATCCACGGGTGGTTCATCATTCTCTTCGAGTCCTTCCTTCTGACCGGAATAAATGTTTGCTGAGTGTTATGAAATATCTGCTTAAAAGTCTTCCACTGCTCTTCGCCTGTTGTCTCTTTTCCCAGCCCGCTTTAGACAACTCTTTCTTCATACCTCTGTAATTGCCCTTGTTTAAGTTGAAGACACTGGTTTGAGACCCGAGTTGCTCACACTCAAACTGAATTTGAAATTCTACCATGTTATGATTGCTTTCCCCCTAGAGGATCCTTAATTACGAGATCTCTTATTCATCCTACCTCATTACACATTATCAAATCTAAAATAGCCTATTCCCGGGTAGGTTCTGCAATGTATTGTTCTTAGAAACAATCCCTGATGCACTCTACAAATTCGTCTTCCATGCTACCCTTGCCAATTTGATTTGTCCGGTCAATATGCAGATTAAAATTACCCATGATAATTGCAGTGCCCTTCTTACATGCCTCCATTATTTCCTGATTAATATTTTGTCCTACAGAGAGGCAACTCCTCGGGGGCCTATAGACCATTCCCACCCATGATTTCTTTCCCTTGCTATTCCTTATTTCCACCCAAACTGATTCTACACGATCTATTCCACCTATATCATTACTCACAACTGCACTGATCCCTTCCTTTAATAACAAAGCTACCCCACCTCCTTTTCCTTTCTGCCTATTCTTCCGGAATGTCGAATATCCTTGAACATTGAGATTCCAGCCCTGGTCATCCTGCAACCACATCTCTGTGATAGCTATCAAATCATATTCATTTATTTCTATCTGTGCTGTCAGTTCATCTATCTTGTTACAAATGCTACATGCATTCAGATAAAGAGCCTTACGCTTTGACTTTTTACGATTTTACCTACTCTGGTTCTAATTGTTGCTGTACTCTTATGCTTGTATTCTCTGTCCCTTCCTGTCACACTCTGATTAATGTATGCCCCTTCACTACCCTGCACCTCGGCTCTTGTTACTTTTCAACTTTTTAAACGTCCCTTCAATTGAACCCTCTCTCCCACCCGCCCCCCCCCCCCCTATTTAGTTTAAAGCCTTAACTACAACCCTAGTTATACGATTCGTCAGGACACTGGTCCCAGCATGGTTCAAGTGCATCCCATCCCAAAGGAACAGCTCTCTTTCTCCAGTACAGGTGCCAGTGTCCCATGAATCGGAACCCATTTCTCCCACACCAATCTTTGAGCTACGTATTTACCTCTCTAATCTTATTTATCCTATGTCAACTTGCACGTGGCTCAGAGAGGAGTCTGGAGATTATTACCTTTGTGGTTCTGCTTTTTAATTTAGCCCCGAGCTGCTCATTGTCCCTCAGCAGAACCTCTTTCCTAGTCCTACCTATGTCGTTGATACTTATGTGGACCATGACAACTGGATCCTTTCCCTCCCACTCCAAGTTCCTCTCTAGCCCAGAAGAGATGTCCTTAACCTTGGCACCAGGTAGGCAAACAGCCTTCGGGACTCTCTATCTTTGCTGCAGAGAACTGTATCTATTCCCCTAACTATGCTATCCCCTATTACAACTACATTTCTCTTTTCTCCCCCCACTTGAATGGCACTCTGAACCACGGTGCTGTGGTCAGTTTGTTCATCGTCCCTGCAGCCTGTTCCCTCGTCCACACTGGGAGCAAGAACCTCGTACCTATTGGATAAGGGCACTGGCTGAGGCTCCTCCAAAGCTAAATTCTGCCTCACCCGCAGTCCCACCCTCCCTGACCATGGTCCAAATTTGATGTAATTAATCTAAGGGGTGTGACTGTCTCCTGAAACACAGTGTCCAGGTAACTCTCCCCCTCCCTAATGTGTCGCAGTGTCCGCAGTTCGGACTCCAGCTCATCAACTCTGAGCCGAAGTTCCTCGAGCAGCCAACACTTGCTGCAGATGTGGTCACCGTGGATCGCACCGGCATCCACCAGCTCCCACATACTACAGCTGCAATACATCGCCTGCACAGCCATCTCTATTCTATTGAATTGATTAATTTGGATCTCAGTGTTTTAAAAAAAAAAAATTATTTAAGTGTGCTCTTAACCTGTAATGATGTCTCCTGATTTAAATCACTTGGCCAAAACAAAAAAAAACACAAAAAGAGGCATGGAAGAAAGAAATACCCACCAATCACTTACCAGCTCTCCTGTGACGTCACACTTCGATTTTTGTTGGTCAAGCAGGTCCAGTGAACTGAACAGAGCTCTCTCACCGCTGCTTCTGGTCTCGGTCCTCAGGTCTTGGCTCTTTATCTCCCAGCTCCTCTCGCCTGTTCCCGCTCTCGCCGCCGCTGCCGCTTCTTAATTTGTCAAACACGGTTTGTCTTCTACAAATCTGTGCTATCTGTCTTAATTAGCCCATGTCTTTCCAATGCACATTCATTTTATCCTATAGTTTGGCTTCTAGAGGCTTACTCATTGTTAGGTCGTCTGGTCTATTCTTACCTCAGGTATTCCTTTCTCCCTTTTTGAACGTTTCTGAACTGAATCATAGAACCTTACAACACAAACGGCAGCCATTTAGCCTCTGCCAGCTTTTTGAAAGAGCTGTCCAATTTAATCCCACGCCCCTGCAAATAATAACCCCATAACCCTGCGAATTAGTCCTCTTCAAGTGCATGTCAAATTGTCTTTTGAAAGTTCCTATGGAATCTGCTTCCACCACCCTTTCAGTTAGTGCGTTCCAGACTAAAACAATCTCTGTGCAATAAAAATTCTCATTTCTCCTCTAGTTCTTTTGCCTATTATTTTAAATCTATGATCTCTGATTATTGACCCCCACTTGCCGGAGCAAATGGTTTCTCTCTACTTGCTCTATCAAAGCCCCTCATAACTTCCAATACTTCTATCATGTCTCCCCTTAACTTTCTTTGCCCTAAGGAGAACAATCCCAGCTTTTCCATTCTCTGCACATAACTAAAGTCTCTCATCCCTGGTTCTCGTCTTGGAAAACCTGCTATGTACCCTCTCTGAGACCTTGACATCCTTCCTAAAGTGTGGTGCAGAGAATTGTACACAAGTATTCCTGCTGAGGCCTAGATTTTGAAAGCGGTTTGTAAAGGTTTAGCTGTTCTTATATTCGATGCCCGTGTTTGCAAAGCCAAGTATCCCATATGCTTTCTTAAGTGCCTTATCAACTTGCCCTGCCACCTTCAAACATTTGGAATATGCAACCCCCACCTCAAAATAATATAATTTATATTATATTTTTTTATCTTCTGCTTGATTTTCTTATTTTTTAAATTTAATTTTAATTTCTCAACTCATCCAAGGAACTCCAGCTTTCACTGCACCCTTTTACTTGTGGGAATAAGGCTATTTTTAAATTTATGCATCTTCATTTTTCCACACAGTTATTGAAAAAATGCCATTTTTGAAGCACCAAGGTATTATAATTTATAAAAACTGGGAAAATTCTCAAGACTCCCATTTAGTTTTATAGATATAATGCAATATGTGCCAATGCTAAATGATTTTACTCTTGCTTATTTGTACATATGACCCGATTCTGGTTCAGAATTTTTCTGCTTTCATATGTAAAGTAAGGGTATAAAGGTTCTGAAAATTGTTTTTTGTTTTTATTCATTGTGATCCTTTCAGTATTTCTTAATTTTGGTTTTATGTATTTTGCAATTGTCGTCTTCCTTACATGACCTAAAATAGTTCAATTTTGCAATATTGTTTTTAATTTCCATGGTAACCTATTTAAGACAAAGCTTTGACTTTTTAACCTCTACTTCTATTAACTGTCTTGCATATGTGGCACGTACTTTCTGTAAGCTTCACAATTTCCAGTAGTCAACACACTTACTTCCTGTCACATTCTAGCCATCACACTTCGGCTCAAAGTAAAACAGCAGCAAATCAGAATGTTAGAGTTAGGGAATGTTCAAATCAAAAGCTGGAAAACCACAAATGAGGAACTGGTAAGGACTTCTTAAAAACAACCAATTCTGAGTAATCATCAAGTAAACCTAAGGAGAAGATAAACCAATTGAATAGTAATTTTTTGACAAAATAAGTTTGCCTTTTTTCCCTCAATAACTGAAAATTCTAAAGTCCCAATTAAGAATTGTAACATAAGAGATGTTAAAAGTTTATATATTTCACAATGAGGTTAATTTCTATAAAGTTGTCTTTGAATGCCTGCATTAATATAAGTTTAAGGCATTTGGCTCTCCCAAAAACCTGATCTTGGACTAGCTGTTTTTGCCCAAAGTTGTTTCTCACTCAGGTAAGGGTGGATCCTGCAGTGAGTACATGCAATGTATACATTTTTCTAGCATCTGTCGGTAGCAATTTGTTAGCCAGACTTGAGAAAAAATATTTCTCTTTAACCTCAATGCTATTATATTTTTCTGAAATTATTTGAAGAAACGCTGGAGGATAAATTTCAAAACTTTATTCAAAGCTAGCTTATATTGAGTGTTTTTGAAACACTGTTTGTGTGACAGAAAACAAATGGTCAGAGACCCTCTACAAAATGTCATGCAGTCTTAACAATGCCCTTTGAAGATCATAGTATGATCAGACAAGTCAACATGGTTTTATGAACAGGAAATCTTGTTTGACAAATGTATTAGTTTTTTGATATAACTAGTAGGGTAGATAAAGGGGAACCAGTAGATGTAGTATACTTGGATTTCCAAAAGGCATTTGATAAGTTGCCACACTAAAGGTTAAGATGCAAGATAAGGGTCATGGAGTTGTAGGTGATATATTAGCTTGCTTGGAGGAGATGTATGCTTGCTTGGAGGATTGGTTAACGACAGTAAGCTGAGAGTAGGGATAAATGGGGCATTTGAATTTGGCAGGCTGTAACCAGAGTGCTGCAAGGATCAGTGCTGGGGCTTCAGCTATTTATAATCTATATTAATGACTGAGACAAAGAGACTGAGAGTAAAATGTTCTGGGGCCACAGATTCAAATTTCACCACAGCAGCTGGTGGAATTTATAGTCAATTAATAAATCTGGAATTAACAAAAAACTAATCTCAATAATGGCGACCATGAAACCATTGTCAATTGTCGTCAAAACCTATTTGGTTCACTGATGTCCTTCAGGACTTCCTCAGGGCAGTGTCTCAGGCCCAACCATGTTTAACTGCTTCATCAATTACCTTCCCTCCATCATAACCATAGAACCATAGAAAGATTACGATGTAGAAGGAGGCCATTCAGCCTGTCTTGCCTGCGCCGGCCGAAAAATGTAGCCGCCCAAACTAATCCCACCTTCCAGCAGCTGGTCCGTAGCCTTGCAGGTTACAGCATTTCAGGTGCATGTCCACGTACCTTTTAAATAAGTTGAGGGCTTCTGCCTCCACCACCATTCCTGGCAGTGAATTCCACACACCCACTACCCTCTGGGTGAAAAAGTTTTTCCTCATGTCCCCTCTAATCCTACGAATCACCTTAAATCTGTGCACCCGGTAGAAGATCAGAAGTGGGGATGTTCGCTGATGATTGCACAACCTTCAGCAACATTCGCGACTCCTCAAATACTGAAGCAGTCCGTGTGCATGTGCAACAAGACCTTGATAACATTCAGGCTTGGGCTGATAAGTGGCAAGTTACATTCATGCCACACAAATGCCAGGCAATGAAGATCTCCAACAAGAGAGAATCCAACCATCTCCCCTTGATATTCAATGGTATTACCATTGCTGAATCCCCCACTATCAGCATCCTGGGGATTACCATTGACCAGAAACTGAACTGGAGTAGCCTTATAAATACTGTGGCTACAAGAGCAGGTCAGAGACTTGGAATTCTGCGGCGAGTAACTCACCTCCTGACTCCCCAGAGACTGTCCACCATCTACAAGGCACAAGTCAGGAGTGTGATGGAATACTCTACCCTTTTCTGGATGGCTGCAGCTCCAACAACACTCAAGACGCTTGACATCATCCAGGACAAAGCAGTCCGCTTGATTGGCACCCCATCCACCACCTTCAACCTTCACCACCGACGCACAGTGGCAGCAGTGTGTACCATCTACAAGATGCACTGCAGCAACTCACCAAGGCTCCTTCAACAGCACCTTCCAAACCCGCAACCTCTACCACCAAGAAGGACAAGGGCAGCAGTTGCATGCAAGTTCCCCTCCAAGCCATCCTGACTTGGAACTATGTCGCCATTCCTTCACTGTTGCTGGGTCAAAATCCTGGAACTCCCTAACAGCATTGTGGGTATACCTACAGCAGACGTACTGCACTGGTTCAAGAAGGCAGCTCACCACCACCATCTCGAGGACAATTAGGGATGGGCAATAAATGCTGGCCTCACTGGTGACGCCCACATCCCGTGAAAGATTTAAAAAAAGTGAGTGGGCAACAAGGTGGCAGTCGGACTATAATGTTTGGAAGTGTGAGGTTATTCACTTTGGTAGTAAGAATGGAAAAGCAGAATGTTTTATAAAAGGCGTGAAACTTGTAAATGTTGATGGGTGTACTCATATGAGGAACGCAGAAAGCTAGCATGCATGTACTGCAAGCAATTAGGAAAACAAATGGCATGTTGGCCTTTATCGAATTTGAGTACAAGAACAAGGAAGTATTGCTACAGTTGTGGAGGGCTTTAATGAGACCACACCTGGAGTACTGTGCACAGTTTTTAAGGAAGAATATACTCGCCTTGGAGGGGACACAGCGAAGGTTTACTAGACTAGTTCCTGGGATGAGAGGGTGGAGTTTAGAAGAATGAGAGGTGATCTGATTGAAATATATATGATTCTGAAGGGGCTTGACAGGGTAGACACTGAGAAGTGGTTTCCCCTGGTTGGGGAATCTAGAACATGGGGGCACAGGACCCTTATGACTGAAATAAGAAGACATTTCTTCACTCAGAGGGTAGTGAGTCTTTGGGGTGGCTACCCCTGAGGGTTGTGGATGCTCTATCGTTGAGTATATTCAAGACTGAGATCGATAGATTTTTGATTTCTAAGAGAATCAAGGGATCTGGGGAGCAGGCAGGAAAGTGGAGTTGAGGTAGAAGATCAGCCATGATCGTATTGAATGGTGGAGCAGGCACGACAAGCTGAGTGGTTTACTCCTACTCATGTTTCATATGTTCTCATGTTAGTACAGATTACATACCTGCAGCAGCTTTTATTTATCTTCAGATTTAAAACAATATACTTTTTATTTTCTCATTTAAAAAAAATATAAATGGTCTGTGTAGGCTTAACAATCTTTTAGTTTGTATGTTTTTGAAATTGATTTGAATATAAACCGAATTATGAATTTGAGGATGTTTCAACTTATTTTTAAATAAAGGCTATTAACTTCACTTTAATTTCAGAAAGCCTCAAGCTGAGGAAAATATTGTCTGGGAATTTCCTTGGAGCTGCTCCTGCTCCACTGCCATAACTTCACCAGAAGTGCGGCATAAACTCATTCGTAGTGGGAGAAGCAGGCAGAGATACACTGTCCTTGTATAAGATTTGTTTGTCCAGGTGCCATGAGAGGGGACGCTAATTATTTGCTGTTCAGTGTAACATTTTGGAAGCTATGCAAGATAATATGATTGTTGTATGTTAACCTGATAAAGTTGACCATTAAACTAGTTTTTATCCAAAATATATTTCAGAACTCTTATTGCAGGCAAATAATCTTTGGTGTTATTTCTGTAAATGGTTACAATTGACTAATTCTGGCTGATCAGTGACAAGTAACATTCATGCCACACAAGTGCCAGGCAATGAAGATCTCCAACAAGAGAAAATCTAACAATCTCCCCTTGACATAGAGTGGCATTACCATCGCTGAATCCCCCACTATCAACATCCTGGTGGTTACTGAATTGGAGCAGCCACATAAATATTGCGGCTACAAGCGCAGGTCAAAGGCTGGAAATTCTGTAGCAAGTAGCTCACCTCCTGATACCCCAAAGCCTGTCCACCATCTACAAGGCACAAGTCAGTAGTATGTTGGAATACTCTCCCCTTTTCTGGATGAGTGCAGCTCCAACAAGACTCAGGAAGCTTGACACCATTCAGCACAAAGCAGTCCACTTGATCGGCACCCCATCCACCACCTTCAACATTCACTCTATTCACCACAATGGCAGTAGTGTGTACCATATACAAGATGCACTGCAGCAATTCACCAGATCTCCTTCGACAGAACCTTCCAAACCCGTGACCTCTAACACCTAGAAGAACAAGGGCAGCAAACACATGGGAACACCACCATGTGCAAGTTCCCCTCCAAGCCACACACCATCCTGACTTGGAACCTTATCGCCATTCCTTCACCGTCACTAGATAAAAATCCTGGAACTGCCTTCCTAACAGCACTGTTGGTGTACCTACCTCACATGGACAGTAGCAGTTCAAGAAGGCAGCTCACCACCATCTTCTCAAGGGCAATTAGGGATGGACAACAAATGCTGGCCTTGCCAGTGACGTCCACATCTCATGAAACAAATAAAAAAAAATTCATCGAGGATATGGTTACAAGACCCTCCCCCTGTTTGCTCTCTCCCACCCCTTTTACACTCTGCCTGTCCCATCCACATTCTCCCTCTCTTCCCCCACCCCCATTATCTCCCACACTCTCTTTTTCAGGACTGGAGCTTGAGTTCTGCTTTATTCCTAGGATTTTAATTATTCATGTGGGTTGGGGAGTTATAGCTTCCCAGTAACACATTTTGTATGTGCAATTCATGGGGATTGTAGTTTTTGCTCTTCTATAATACCTAGAGTACACTGGCATAATTTGTCACATCTTCCCTAGTTGTTTAGAAAAACATTCTTTACAGAGTGTGGTTGGAATATGGAATTCACTTCCACAAACTATTGTTGAAGCAGAGTCCTAAATTACAATGATGTCTACATTTCAAAAATTATTTCATTGGCTGAGCTTTTGAAAGGCACTATATGAAAGCAAATTCTTTCTTTGAGTCCATAAATTAATTTAAATGGAAATTTAGACTAAGAGGACTGTATGTGAAGTGAACAGAAGAGTGTGATTAGTCTAGGTGGCCAGAAGCCAAAGCATCAGCACAGATTTAAAGGGCTGAATGCAACATTATTTGATTCTATCCAACATAGCAACTAAAGCACTAAATATACAAATAACAACCATGAGAAACAAGTTGCAGGATGGATGGTCTCGATCTTCCATGAGCTCCTTGCGCTTGTTGGAGGTGAGTGGAGGAAACAGGGCAAGGGTTTAATAAGCTGTTTGGTAGTGGAGAAGAGAAGTTGGTAGGTTGTCTTCATATTCGAGGATGATCCTGGAGTATTGAACAGTTTTGGTAGAGGAGAGGAAGACCCGATGGTGTTTTATGTGATCCAGCTAGATCTGGTGATGCATGGTTAATCCAGGTATACGCCATAAATGTTCAAGTCCCTTGGACCTAAGGGTGCAGAAGGCCATACAAGGGTGCCTCCATCGATATTTGATTGGTATGCCAATCAAATATCTGGATTGAATCATTATTTAAATGCTACTTTGGTTTGTGGTTAGAGTAACCTGTAGCCTATTGCAGATCTATTAATCAGTCATAGCTAGTGCTCCCTGCTGTGTTTCCATTTGAAAAAAATGCATTAAAATTTTTATAGCGATGCTATGTTGAAATGCACAAGTGAAAATTCATTAGTGCCAGTAAAATTACATCTTTCTTGAATTTCACAATGATTTTTTTGAAATGGAGATTATAAATATTAAAAAAGCAAAATACTGAGATTGCTGGAAATCTGAAATGAAAACTGAAAATGCTGGAAATACTCAGCAGTCAGGCAGCAACATCAGAACTGGGAAAAGTTAGAAATGTAATGGGTTTTAAACAAGTGAAGTGGGGTGGGGGGGGGTGGGGAAGAGTGGAAGAAGAACAAAAGGGAAGATCTGTGATAGGGTGGAAGACAGGAGAGATTAAATGACAAAAGTGTTGATGGTGCAGGGCCAAAGGAAATGGTAATGGGACAAGTAAAGAAACAAAAGATGTGTCTCGAAGAGGTGTGAGTGGTAGAATGGTGAACAGCTGCCATCCAAATGCACAAACAAGAGAGTTAAAACTAAAACCCCTTCTCCAGTCTCTTCCCACCTACATGACCCGATGACCCGTCACTTTAACAATTTCCAATTTCCTGCCCCTAACCATCTCATTTTCACCATGGATGTCCAGTCCCTCCATCCCCACCAGGAGGTCTGAAGGCTCTCTTCTTGAACAGAGGCCCAAGCAGTCCCCATCCACCACCACCCTCCTCCACCTGGCTAAATTTGTTCTCACATTGAAGAGCAATTCCTTCAACTCCACTCACTTCCTCCGAATAAAAGGTATAGCTATGGGTCCCCACATGGGTCCTAGCTGTGCCTGCCTTTTTGTGAGAGATGTGGAACATTCCTTGTTCAGTCCTACTCAGGCCCCATTCCTCACCTCTTTTTTTTTTTTCTAGTACATTAATGGCTGTTTTGGGTTGTTTACTGCTCTCGCCCTGAACTGAGAAATTTCATCAACTTTGCTTCCAATTTCAACCTTCTCTCGCATTCACATGGTCCATCTGACTCTTTCCTTCCCTTCCCCAACTTCTCTAACTTGATTTCTTGGGATAAGCTAGCAACCAATATTCACTATAAGCCCACTGACTTCCATGACTACCTCAATTGCATTTTCTCACACCCCGCTTCCTGTAGTGACTCGATTCCATTCTCCCAGTTTCTCCGTTTCCGTCCCATCTGTTCTGGTGAAGCAGCCTTCCATACCAACACTTCTGATATGTCTTCCTTTTTCCTCAACCAAGGATTCTCTCCCCCCCACCCCCCCACCACCCAAACAATGGTTGACAGGGCTCTCGACTGGATCCATTCCATTTCTCAAACTCTGCTCTCACTTCTTCCTCTCCCTCCCAGAACCACAAAGGGATTCCCCTTGTCCTCACCTTCCACCCCACCTACCTTCGTATTCAATGGATCATCCTCCGCCATTTTCACCACCTCCAGAGTGAAGCCGCCACCAAACACATCTTCCCTTCCCTTTCAGCATTCCAAAGGGACCATTCCCTCCTTGTCACCCTGGTTCAATTCTCAATGACCTCCAACAGCCCCTCCCCGTCCCATGGCATTTTGCTATGCAAGCGCAGGAAATGCAACACCTGCCCTTTTACTTCCAGTCTCCTCACTGTCCAAGGCCCCTAACACCCCATCCTGGTGAAACAGCGATTTACAAAGAAGAAAGAAAATTACAGCACAGGAACAGGCCCTTCGGCCCTCCAAGCCTGCGCCGATCCAGATCCTCTATCTAAACATGTCGCCTATTTTCTAAGGGTCTGTATCTCTTTGCTTCCTGCCCATTCATATATCTGTCTAGATACATCTTAAAAGACGCTATTGTGCCCGCGTCTACCACCTCCGCTGGCAACGCGTTCCAGGCACCCACCACCCTCTGCGTAAAGAACTTTCCACGCATATCCCCCCTAAACTTTTCCCCTCTCACTTTGAACTCGTGACCCCTAGTAATTGAATCCCCCACTCTGGGGAAAAAGCTTCTTGCTATCCACCCTGTCTATACCTCTCATGATTTTGTACACCTCAATCAGGTCCCCCCTCAACCTCCGTCTTTCTAATGAAAATAATCCTAATCTGCTCAACCTCTCTTCATAGCTAGCATCCTCCATACCAGGCAACGTCCTGGTGAACCTCCTCTGCACCCTCTCCAAAGCATCTACATCCTTTTGGTAATGTGGCGACCGAACTGCACGCAGTATTCCAAATGTGGCCGAACCAAAGTCTTATACAACTGTAACATGACCTGCCAACTCTTGTACTCAATACCCCGTCCGATGAAGGAAAGCATGCCGTATGCCTTCTTGACCACTCTATTGACCTGCGTTGCCACCTTCAGGGAACAATGGACCTGAACACCCAAATCTCTCTGTACATCAATTTTCCCCAGGACTTTTCCATTTACTGTATAATTCACTCTTGAATTGGATCTTCCAAAATGCATCACCTCGCATTTGCCCTGATTGAACTCCATCTGCCATTTCTCTGCCCAACTCTCCAATCTATTTATATTCTGCTGTATTCTCCGACAGTCCCCTTCACTATCTGCTACTCCACCAATCTTAGTGTCGTCTGCAAACTTGCTAATCAGAACACCTGTACTTTCCTCCAAATCATTTATGTATATCACAAACAACAGTGGTCCCAGCACGGATCCCTGTGGAACACCACTGGTCACACGTCTCCATTTTGAGAGACTCCCTTCCACTGCTACTCTCTGTCTCCTGTTGCCCAGCCAGTTCTTTATCCATCTAGCTAGTACACCCTGGACCCCATGCGACTTCACTTTCTCCATCAGCCTACCATGGGGAACCTTATCAAACGCCTTACTGAAGTCCATGTATATGACATCTACAGCCCTTCCCTCATCAATCAACTTTGTCACTTCCTCAAAGAATTCTATTAAGTTGGTAAGACATGACCTTCCCTGCACAAAACCATGTTGCCTATCACTGATAAGCCCATTTTCTTCCAAATGGGAATAGATCCTATCCCTCAGTATCTTCTCCAGCAGCTTCCCTACCACGTGTACTTCTTTCAGTTTAGTATACTGTATTTGCTGCTCACAATGCGGTCTGCTGTACACTGAGGAGACCAAACACAGATTGGGTGACCGCTTTGCTAAACACCTCCATTCAGTCTGCAAGCATGACCTCTTCCAGTCGCCTGTCATTTTAATTCTCCACCTTGCTCTCATGCTGATCTTTCTGTCCTCAGCCTCCTATATTGTTCCAATGAAGCTCAACGTAAGCTCGAGGAATAGCACCTCATCTTTCGATGAGATATTTTACAGCCTTTGGGACTCAACATTGAGTTCAACAATTATGGGCGGCGCAGTGGTTAGCACCGCAGCCACGCGTGGGTTTTTGCCAGGTGCTCCGGTTTCCTCCCACAGCCAAAGACTTGCAGGTGATAGGTAAATTGGCCATTGTAAATTGCCCCTAGTGTAGGTAGGTGGTAGGGAATATGGGATTACTGTAGGGTTAGTATAAATGGGTGGTTGTTGGTCGGCACAGACTCAATGGGCCATAGGGCCTGTTTCAGTGCTGTATCTCTAAATAGATAAAAATAAATAAATTTCAGACTTTAACCTCTGCCCCCATTTTGTTTCCTGTTACTTTGCAGGTTTTGGTTTTCACTCATTTTTCTCTTGTTTTTGCTTTCAGACAGCAGCTATTCATCATTCTGCTATTCACACCTCCTCTATACACATTTTATGTTTCTTTACTTGTCCCATTAACACTCCGTTCATGTACCATGAAACCTTTCGTCATTTAATCTCTCCTGCCCTCCACCCAACACAGGCATTCCCTTTCGTTCTTTTTCCCACAATCCCACCTTTCGCATGCTTAAAACCTATTACATTTTTAACTTTTCCCAGTTCCGGTGATAGGTCATCGACCTGAAACTTTAATTCTATTTCTCTCTCCACAGATGCTGCCTGACCTGCTGAGTATTACCAGCATTTTCTGTTTTTATATCATAAATATTAGGTTGTTTCTAAACAGTATCGACTGATTCTAATATTTTTTTCATGGTGTTCATTCTTATTCGCAGGTTTGGCAGATGGCAAGCACTTCACTCTCCCCCATCTTCCTGGTAAGACATTTGTGTATAATGGAACAGACGATAGGCTGGAGCTGTGCATTGATCCAGCAGGGCACATCCCCATTGGTCCTGACATTGACAATCTGATCAAAGAGGCCTTAAGTCAATTACGGTCTGAGGGAGGGTCAAGAAGTAGGGAAGGAAGTCCTTCCTCGCATGGAGGGATGAAACTTGGCAGTGGAGGAGTGGTGCGAAAAAAATCTGAACAAATGCCAAATGTCACAGCTTTCCAAGGAAAAGGTCATTCCCTTGGAACTGCTTCAAGTAGCCCACAGTTGGAGCAGAGGCATAGCAGGGAAATGCAGGTGCCTAGGAAACAAAGCACTGGTAGTTCTTCTGGAACAGATCTTAGTTATGGTGTTGGCAAGTCTAGTCCCAAGCTTGGGGCTTCCCCACCCAAGTCTAGCAGTGGGGATAGTCAGCTAATACGAATGGCACCTGGTTTTGTAACAATGAGAGACAGTAGACTACTTGACCCCAATTTAATTGAAGCACAGCGTAAAAAGTTGCAGGAAATGGTATCTTCCATTCAAGCCTCCATGGATAAACACTTGAAGGATCTAAATGCAGAACAATCAATATCCAGTGATATCCCTGAATCAAAAGTACAATCTACAACTTCCTCGGTGCCATTAATAATGAGAACTGAAAGCCTTCAAACTGATGCACTGGAGCCACCATCAGTCACTCCACAAGCAGGTGACAATGAGAATTTAAGCATGGAAACAACAGCTGTTGGTGTGGAACTGTTATCCCATCCATCCATACCATCAAGCAAGGCACACAATGGAAACCTTTTAAATGAAGACCTTGAAGAAATGGATAGTCAGGAAATAGAGGGGACAATTGAACCTATGGATCACTCTTGACTTGGTGTAGAAATGGATACTATGAAGCTTGGTGAGTCTGAAAAAAGTATGCAAGACATTGTAAGTCTTTATAATTGCAGAGTATTTCACTGTGGGAAAGGTAAAAGAAATGAAATGAATGTTTTTGGAACAACTAATTAGAAATCTGTAAGCTGAAGGAGAGGTGGTAGAAAAATGTCAATTAAAAATACCTGTACAGTGTATCTGGTTATTTTGGAAATATTAGATATATTCATCTATCTCCCACCGCATTTTGCATGGGGAGTCAATACCCTAACGTAGTCTTCAGGTGAAGCACGTTAGAAAGCGAGCAGTAATTAAACCAGGGCATGGAGATGTAATTGAGTAGCCATTTTAACATTGTGTTCCATCCTTTTTTATATGATATAATTATTCTTAGCAAAATGTATGGCTATTTGGGACGTAGAGAACTAGAATTGATTGGAACATAGGAGTTTCTCTGCAGAACGGATTGAGAAGCTGGGAAATGCAAATCTGAAGCCTAATAATTGTGCCAGTGATGAGAGTGTGTAAATATAAGTTTATCTAGGCAATTTCCCTTATAAATATGGAATAAATAAAATTTGTCGTTGGAAAAGTTGACTTAGTGCACGCAGAGCTAAGATTTCTAATGAGTTTACATAGACAAAACCTATTATAAAAATGGCCATAGGAATTTATAATGACAAAAGTTTGGCACAAAAAGTGTTGCAAAAATGCAACAGGAAGTCAAGCTTTGTAGACCGGGAATATGTGCAGATGTAAGATTTTTAATATGGTTAATAGATACGTGAGGCTGGGGAGAGATTATTGCAAATATGTTTATCATTAACATGCAGATTTTGCCTTTCCGTTGAATAGACAGTGAAATAAACTTCATTTAGATTAGGTCCCATAGAACAAGAGTGTTTTAATTCATATTCTTTGGAGGTTTTAAGAAGTCACTAACTGTGTGATTCCCCCAAATGTAGGGGAACTGCCAATTCATTTAAAATAAGGGCAAACTTATCAATGTATACAACTCTAATCTCATGTGTTTATATAACAGTAGGGATTGTTGTACAAAGAGGTAAACACATTTCAGTATTTAAATGGTGTTAGTAAGCATCTTGAGTTGGTTTATTGTTTCTTATGAATCCTTGTGTTATTGCTCTAGTAGCACACGCCTATATTTTTTTCATATGGAATTGCACAAAAATATTCTAACTCTGTCAAAAAGATAATCACATTATAAATAAAACAAATTCTTCCAGTTAGCTGAGACAGCTACATCCCTAGTGCAGAACTGTAACCTTTTACTTTTTTCCCTTAGGTTTTCTAACACATTATGCAATGCCACATAGAAGAGCTTGCTAGCTATTAAGGGAAAATTGTCAGGGTTAACAGAAAATACAAATTAAAATGGGAATCCCTGTAATGAGTAACGGGTGTAAGCCAGTGGAAGAACTTTTTAAATGGCTGGGAGTATGTTGAAGATGTAACAAATACTTGTGGTGGTTGTTCACGTAATATTCAAAACAAAACACTACCAGCTGTCCATTATTTTTTAAACACAATTGCTATGTTAAATCAACCATACCAAATTCTTACATTGATAATTTCAGTAAATATAATGTGCCAAAGTACAAGAAATAATGCTTGCTAGAAGACATTCTGTCGACAGTTTGATTGTTTGATTCACAACCAGAAAGTTTTGTGGCTGTGTCCTATGATTAATTGCATCTATACAGTTGTTCACTGTATTGGAGGAGGGGAATGATGGGAGGGATGAAGAAAGCAAAACTAATAATTTCACACCAAAATTGGTACATATATTGGATGATCTGAGAGCGGCACTAATATTCAGTCCTGTGACACCATGTTGTTTCCCCTATCCTGTGCCTCTGGCTAGATGAAGATCTATTATTGTAATTATCTGGGGGGAAAAAAGAAAATGAGGGGGACAATAAATTTTTGAATGGTCAAAATTGAATTTAATTATTTGTCTTTTTTTTCCCCTAATGCAGACAGAGCTGGGCATTGAACAAGAGCCATGCCATGGCAAAAGAAGCTCATCGTGTTCAAAAGACAGAATCAGATTTAATCCCCCTATGCATTGCATGACAGCCCACACTTTTTTTTGGTGATCCATATAACAGCCCTTGCCTAAATTAGTCCACAGAAAGATAATTATTATCTTAACCTTGGATGCGATTCTGTTGTTGATGCAGCTCTCAATAAGAGCTCTTCGGTAAAAAGAAATGAATCTCATACGAATATGTTTTCCTGATGCATTCAAAATTTGATTTTAGCAATATTAGTTGATGGTGATGTTTGTGCTAGAAACAAAATACTGGAATGTGAAGTTGCATAAGGTCATATATGGTGTACATCCATTAAAATAAAATAATTATAGTGCTCTTTAGAAAGATCCAAACATACTTCACTGTCCTGGCTTCTCGGGTGGGGACTGGGGCATAGCATCATAAAGTTGTCTATATTTTTGGTTTAGCACTTTGCCAAAATAATCTAAGTCATCTAATGTCATGATGAAAAATAAAGGTATTGCCTTACCATAGAAAGATTGTTGATCTGAGATGCACTTAAAGTTTGATTTTTCATGACAAACTAAACTATAATCTTAGCGTAGGAGTTGTCCATTTGGCGATGATGCAATGATCTGCAGTTAAAACATTTGAATGCTGCACTGTTTATTTCCATGGTGTGCAGATAGTTTTGCCTGAGAGCTTGAGTAGGGATGGAATACCAGTTGTTGTGAAACTGACCAGTTCCATACTTGCAAATCATCTTTACTTGAGCATAGATTCAAATTCAGTATTTATAAAATTCTGTGCTAATGGTCTAGATAGTAAGTGATATAGTAGAATTGAAAAAAAATCTCTCTGTCCTAAAGTTTAATAACCGTCTTGGAAAAAACAATAAGCTGCTCTGAAAGATGATATTGTTTTCTGGGAAAGAATCAAGGGCTTTGGTTCGCATTTTTCAGACTTCCACCACAAATCACTTTCTTTGATCCAAAAGCTTTCAGTCCTGTTCACTAAAGTACTCTCCAAAATTCATCTAACTTTGGAGGTAAGTGAAGGGGAAAAAAATTCAATTTCATTTAAAAAAAAACACACCTCAGTCTGAAATGTTAGTTGTGTATTTATTTTCCATTACAGATCTCGGCCAGCAATGAGAGTCCACAGGCTGTTGTCAGACTGGCGATCACACCCATTGTTGTAAAGGAAAATAAGTACAACAAGCTTTACGTTCCACTCTTAAAGCAACTGACAGGGATTGGAAATTAGAATGCTTTAGAACAAAATTATAGTTTTGCAGGTTTCAAAAGTAAGGTATCAAATTCACTAGACATTTATTTTCTTGTTGCTTAATTCACAGTTTTGCTATGTATTGATCATCATATCTTTCTTCATCCATTTTACTTGTTTAAAAATATCATAACAAGTATTTAGCTATGGTGCAAGTAAAACAAAGTAAGCACTACAATTTTTTAAAATCACAATTTGGGTTCCTTTATCCTCACTGAAAACACCAAGTTGTATCAAACACATCGCGCTCTATATTCCTCTTCGTATGATTGCAAATTCTGAGAAAAACTGATGTCTTTCTCCACTATTAAAGATGCCATTCTGTAGTGTGCGCAGTCACTGGTAATGGTAGTATTATTGCAGTCAAGCAGCGTGATTATTAACTGTAGCAGATGATTTCACAGTAAGTGTGTAGTGAACAGTTTTAACAAAACTAAATTGTGATGGAAAGGGAAGAACTTCCCAAATATTTTCTGATTTTTGAAATGCAACCTCTAATATTGCCACTGTATGAATAAGGTAGTTTTTACTCCTTATATGTGAAGTCATAATGCACAAACCTTAATCAGTAAAACTACATAAAAATAAGTCTGCCTTACTTATTTTTTTAAAGAGATTCATAAATCCACTATTACACAAAATTTTAAAAAGACTCTTTGGAAATAAACCTCAAAGATTTCCCTTTCACGAAAACAGAAAATTGAGTGTTTCTGCTTTTCATTTAGACTGTGCTTTGAATAGCCAGTATCGTTGTCTGTTACTCTTAATAACTTAATTTTGCTTTTTTAATAGGCAGATTTCATTTAATTTATAGTGATTGTTTTGGCAATTGAATCATTTTTAAAGATGCTTAGAGACTTGCTGTATACTTTATACATTTCATAAATATTTACATTCTTAGCATGCAAAAATGAATGTGCTTTCAGACAAAAATCGATTAAAATAAAAGTTAAATTTCACAGGAGTGGTGAGTTTTTCATGACTCTTAAAAATGAGCTGTATGCAGGCAGTTTGGGCCTTAAACCGCATTAATGATTCATTTGCTTCTGAATTTGTTTTTAGGTAATTTGTGAGGATTACAAGACAACTCCATTAAGCATGTACATTAAAATTCATTGCCATCTTTCCATGGGATTTTCAACTTTACTATCCTTTTAAATGCAATAGCAGAACTCATGCAAAGTGTTATTGGATGAAGCATTCTGTTGAGAGTGATATAACCGAGAAACTAAATATAAGAACGTTGATAAATTGGGAGTGCAAAGCAGGCCTAAAGTTAAATATCCCACAGAAGCTGGACTTTTTTTTTTGCAGTGTTTGCCATCCAGTTATTAGAACATATTGAAGTAACTCTCCCTGAGTATGTATGGATAGTGTACTGTATATATGCTTTATTTTTAATGGAGAAAATGTCCCTGTTTAAAAGAAAATGACAACAGTTGATAGATATAAGAAATGTACTGACACATTTATGATAACAGGACAACACTGGCAATTGTTCAGCAAATTTGGTTTGTTTATATTTGTGGTTGCTGTACTAAATATCTAAAATGAATTCCTCTATAATGTAACACCTGTGTATTATAATAGTGTATATTGTACAGTACTATAAGTGACTTGTACAGTACTTGGAGTTCTTTTCTTGAATGCTTATTAAACAAAAGTGGTGCATTCTATAAGTACCAGCTTGCTGTTAGCATGAGTTATGAGCATATATTGAAGGTGCAATAAATTCAAATGTTTCACGTGCATATTGTCCAAGAATATTTCTAACTGTCTTAACTGCATTTTTCTTCACACATATGTGTTCCTCCCACACAGGAAAACCTGATATTTTCATCTTTGCATCCCAAATAGTGCTTTCACAGGTAATAGCATCATGTATTTTTCCTCCATTTCAATTAGTTGCATTTATGCAGCTCTTGCGAGTTGAGAGAAAATATTTCATTTAGACTGTGAGCTCTGTGTTCAATCTGTAGGAACAAGATTTTTTTAAGCTGCTTTGAATTGTGATTCATTTTTCATGTTTCAAAGTATGCATTGGTTTTAGATAGGCATGGCCTCTGAAACTCATTGTTGATTTTGTTGTGCCATTGTGCCACATATGAAAATGACAGACAGAAAAAGACCCACTAGTTAATCTATTCCATGTAGTTGTGCTGTCTAGTGCAGACTCATCTCCTGCGAGACACGAAAAACCAGATATACACCTAAGCCAGCTATGGAAAATAAAATTCTTCTCAATCTCTTTAGGTGATCGAAATTAGTCCAGGGCGGCACAGTGGTGCAGTGGTTAGCACTGCAGCCTCACAGCTCCAGCGACCCGGGTTCAGTTCTTGGTATTGCCTGTTTGCAAGTTCTCCCTGTGACCACGTGGGTTTCCGCTGGGTCCTCCGGTTTCCTCCCACAGCCAAAGACTTGCAGGTTGATAGGTAAATTGGCCATTGCAAATTGCCCCTAGTGTAGGTAGGTGGTAGGAGAATGGTGGGGATGTGCTAGGGAATATGGGATTAATGTAGGATTAGTATAAGTGGGTGGTTGTTGGTCAACACAGACACGGTGGGCCGAAGGGCCTGTTTCAGTGCTGTATCTCTCTATGACTCTAAGATCATATAGACCCTGAATTATATTTATGAATATCTACCTCCTGTATGAGGTAATGACCAAGCTAGCCAGAAACAGGTCTAGCTCTTCCTTGAAGAAATACAGAAAATCAGTGTTCATCACACAAGCTGGCAGCCTATTCAATAGGTCTGTCATCTTCTGGGAAAGGAAGAATTGTCTAACATCCAACTGGTTCTGCCCTTACGTAACTTGTAGATGTAACCCCTGGTCCCCCCATCCTATTCAACAACAACGACTTTTTTATATATATATATATATATATAGTTGAAATAATTGGTCCACGTAAACAAATTCTAGTCCCTTTATTATTTTATTAATCTTGATCATATCCCAGGAGTCCATGCTTTTTTATCGGATACAGACCCAGTACTTTGAGCTTCTCCGAGCAACTGCAGTGTTTTAAACTAGATATTAATCTTGTGAGCTTCATTTTTACTCTATCCCTTACCGTGTGAGGGTACCAAACTGAACACTCTTCTAACTAAGGCTTAACCAAGTTAAGCTGGGATACGGGGATGGTGCCAAAGAACTGGAGAATTGAAAAAGTTATACCCTTGTTCAAAAAAGGTATAAGGATAAGCCCAGCAATTACAGGTCAGTTAGTTTAACCAGTGGTGGGAAAGCTTTCAGAAACCATAATACAGGACAAAATTAAGTGGACAAGTGTAGATTAATTAAGGAAAGTCAGCATGGAGTTATTAAAAGAAAATCATGTTTAACCAACTTGATTGAGCTTTTTAATGAGGTAACAGATGTTGATGAGGGTAATGTGGGTGAACAGTTTTTCGGACTGGGAGAAAGTATGCAGTGGGGTTCTCCAGAGGTCAGTACTAGGACCACAGATTTTCATGATACTTCTTGAGACTTTGGTGTAGAGGGCACAATTTTAAAATCTGCAGATGGCACAAAACGTGGAAGTATTGTGAACTGTGAGGAGGATAGAGATAGACTTCAAGAGCACATAGACAAGCTGGTGGAATGGGCGGACATGTGGAAAATAAAATTTAATGCAGAGAAGTGTGAAGTGATGCATGTTGCTAGGAAGAATGAGGAAAGGCAATACAAATTAAAAGGGTACAATTCTAAAGGGGCTGCAGGGACAGAGACCTGGGGGTGTATATGCACAAATTGTTGAAGGTGACAGGACAGGTTGAGAAAGTGGTTAAAAAGGCATTTGGAACCTGGGCTTTATAAACAGAGGCATCAAGTACAAAAGCAAGGAAGTTATAATGAAGCTTTATAACACAGGTTTGGCCTCAACTAGAATATTGTGTTCAATTCTGGGCACTGCACTTTGGTAAGGATATGAGGGCTTTAGATTGGGTGCAGAAAAAAATTGAGTGGTTCCAGGGTTGAGGGACTTCAGTTACATGGATAGTTTGGAGAAGCTGCGTTATTCTTTTTAGGAAAGAGAAGGGAGGAGATTTGATAGAGGTGTACAAAATCATGAAGGTTCTAGACAAAGTAGGTTGTGAGAAATTGTTCCTATTGGTGGAAGGGTCGAGAACCAGAGGACACCGATTTTAAGGCGATTAGTAAAAGAACCTTTTTTACGGAAAAACTACCGGAGAGGGTGATGGAGGCAGATTCAATTGTAGCTTTCAAAGGGGAATTGGATAAGCACCAATAGGGAAAAAATTTGCAGGGCTACAAGGAAAGGACGGGGAGTGGGACTAGCATAATTGCTGTTGCAGAGAGCCAGCATGGACTCGACAGGTTGAATGGCCTCCTTCTGTGCTGTACCTATTCTATGATTCTATAAGTTCTTGTACAAGGACAAATTGATATGCTTTGTTTTGTAGTGAGTTGTCCTGTGAATACCACCTAGACTCCTATTTGCTTTAAGCTCTGTTTTAAGGCATTGATCATGAACCTATAGATAGTGATGATGCACTAAAATACCCAGATCTCTTTCACTACTGGCTTTTATTCCTTTTCTGATAGGGTGTAAGTATATTCAATATTTAATCTAGCCCTGTGCATAACTTTAAGTCAAACATAATTTTCCAAACACAGGGCCCATTCTTCCATTTTGTCAATTTGTGCTTGCTGTAGTTAAGCATCTTCTGCAATCCTAACACATACATATATCTTGGTATTGTTCACAATCCTGCAAATCATTTCCCAATACCAAGCAGATCTAATTCCACTGTCAACAACCTTATGTCTACAAACATTCAGCTAATTCTCAATCAACCTCACAACAACTTGTATTTATACAGCACCTTTAACATAGTAAAATGTCCCAAGGTGATTCACAGGAGCATTATAAATTTGGCACTGAGCAACATAAGGAGATATTCCAAACATAGAAAATAGGAGCAGGAGTAGGCCATTTGGCCCTTCGGGCCTGCTCTGCCACTCAAAAAGGATCGTGGCATTCGTCTAATTCAGTATCCTGATCCCGCTTTCTCCCCATATCCCTTGATCCCTTTGGCATTAAGAAATGTATCTATCTCCTTTTTGAATATATTTGATGATTTGGCATCCACTGCCTTCTGCGGTAGAGAATTCCACAGCTTCACCACCCTCTGAGTGAAGAAATTTCTCCTCATCTCGGTTATAAATGGCATACCCTATATCCTGAGTGTGACCACTGGTTCTGGACTCCCCAGCCATCGGGAACATCCTCCCTGCACCTAGCCTGTCTAGTCCTGTTAGAATTTTATAGGTTTCTATGAGATCCTCTCCCATTCTTCTAAACTCTAGTGAATATAGGCCTTGTCGACCCAATCTCTCCTCATACGCCAATCCTGCCATCCCAGGAATCAGTGTAGTAAATCATCCCTCCAAGGCAAGAACATCCTTCCTCAGATAAGGGGACCAAAACTGCACACAATACTCCAGATGTGGTCTCACCAAGGTCCTGTATAACTGCAGTAAGACATCCTTGCTCCTGTACTCAAATCTTCTTGTAATGAAGGCCAACATACCATCCGCCTTCTTAACTGCTTACTGCACCTGAATGCTTGCTTTCAGTGACTCGTGTATTCGGACTCCCAGGCCTTGTTGCACCTCTCCCTTTCCCAATCTATCACCATTCAGATAATCTGCCTTTCTGTTTTTACAACCAAAGTGGATAAACTCACACTTATCCACGTTATACTGCATCTGCCATGCATTTGCCCACTCACCCAACTTGTCCAAATCACATTGGAGCCTCTTTGCATCCTCCTCACATTTCACCCCCACCCCCCCAGCTTTGTGTCGTCTGCAAACTTGGAAATGTTATATTTAGTTCCCTAGTTCCCTCACCCAAGTCATTAATGTATATTGTGAATAGCTGTGGCCCAAGCATTGATCCCTGTGGTACCCCACTAGTCACTGCCTGCCACCAGGAAAGAGACCCGTTTATTCCTACTCTCTGTTTCCTGTCTGTCAACCAATTCTCAATCCATGCCAGTCTTTTAAACCCCATCCCACGTGCTTTAATTTGCACACTAACCTCTTATGTGGGACCTTATCAAAAGTCTTCTGAAAATCCCAATACACCACATCCACTGGTTCACCCTTATCTATTCTACCAGTTACATCCTCAAAAAAACTCCAGTAGGTTTGTTAAGCATAACTTCCCTTTCGTAAACCCATGCTGACTTTGTCTAATCCGGTTTATGCTTTCTAGGTGTTCTGCTATCACATCCTTTATAATAGACTCTCGCATTTTCCCCACTACTGATGTAAGGCTAACTGGTCTGTAGTTCCCTGTTTTTTTTCCTCTCTCCTTTTTTAAATTATGGGGTTACATTTGCCACCCTCCAATCTGTAGGAACTGTGCCAGAGTCTATAGAATTTTGGAAGATGACCGCCAATGCATTCACTATTTCCAGGGCCACTTCCTTTAGTACTCTGGGATGTAGATTATCAGGCCCTGGGGATTTGTCAGCCTTTAGCCCCATTAATTTCCCTAGCACTTTTTTTTTTACTAATACTGATTTCCTTCTGTTCCTCCCCCTCATTGGACCTTTGGTTTCCTAACATTTCTGGGAGGTTATTTGTGTCCCTCCTTGTGAAGATAGAACCAAAGTATGTGTTTAATTGTTCTGCCATTTCTTTGTTCCTCATTATAATTTCCCCGTTTCTGACTGTAAGGGACCTACATTTGTCTTCACTAATCTTTTTCTCTTCACATATTTATAGAAGCTTTTACAGTCAGTTTTTATATTCCCTGCAAGTTTACTCTCCTACTCTATTTTCCCCTGCTTAATCAACCTCTTTGTCCTCCTTTGCTGAATTCTAGACTGCTCCCAATCCTCAGACTTGCTGCTTTTCCTGGCAATTTTATATGCCTCCTCTATGGATCTAATACTATCCCTAATTTCTTTTGTAAGCCACGGTTGAGCCACCTTTCTGGTTTTATTTTTGCGCCAGACAGGAATGAATAATTCTTGTAATTCATGCACACGTTCTTTAAATATTATCCATTGCCTATCCACGGTCAACCCTTTTAGTAAAGTTCCCCAATCTACCATAGCCAACTCGCACCTCATACTTTTGTAGTTTCCTTTTTTTAGATTCAGGACCCTAGTTTCGGATTCAACTACTTCACTCTCCATCTTAATGTAGAATTCTATCATGTTATAGTCACTCCTCCCCAAGGGACCCCGCACAACAAGATTGTTAATTAATCCTTTCTCATTGCACAATACCCACTCTCTAGTTGGTTCTGTAGTTGGTTCCTCAACGTATTGGTCTAAAAAAACCGTCATGTACACATTCCAGAAAATCCTCCACAGTATTATTACTAATTTGGTTTGACCAATCTATATGTAGATTAAAATCACCCATGATTACAGTTGTACCCTTATTGCATGCATCTCTAATTTCCTGTTTAATGCCATCCCTTACATCTCCACTACTGTTTGGGGGCCCATAGACAACCCTCACCAATATTTTCTGTCCCTTGGTGTTTCTTAGCTCCACCCATACAGATTCCACATCATGATTTTCCGAGCCAATATCATTCCTCACTCTTGCATTGGTTTCCTCTTTTACTAACAACGCTACCCCTCCTCCGTTCCCTTTTTGCCTGTCCTTCCTGTTGAATACCCCTGGATGTTCAGTTCCCATCCTTGGTCACCTTGCAGCCATGTCTCCGTAATCGCTACTATATCTATTTGTGCTGTTAATTCATCTAGATGAGGACAGATAACCAAAAGCTTGGTCAAAGATGTAGGTTTTAAGGAGTGTCTTAAAGGAGGAAAGATAGTTAGAGAGGAGGAAGAGGTTTAGGGTAGGAAAATCATTAATTCCACAAGATTCTATCTTGTCAGAAATTTCTACCAGATTATTCTCATCCACTAACCTGATTTTTTGAAATGCATGTAAATAATAGCAAAAAAGAGAGAGGGGAGATGAGAATTTTTTTTTAAGTATTGAGATGATCTGGAATGCACTGCTTGAAAAGTGGTGGAAGAGATTCAGTAGTAATTTTCAAAAGGGAATTAGCCCTGTCCTTTTCAAGTATATATCTAACAGGAAAGCGCAGGAAGTGGCAGTATTTGGACAACTTTCTCAAAGAGCTGCATGGGCATGATTGGCTGAATGGCCTCCTGTGCTGTACGATTCTATGATTGTGGGGCAGGGCTTGAGGTACAAGAAGATTCCCTGCTCTCTTGAAAAGTGTTATGGTCCCTCTTATGTTTACCTGAACTACCGGAAACAAACAAAAGTGTTTTAATTTAACATCTCATCCGAAAGATGACATTTCCTCAATACTGCACTTGCTTAGCAATAACCTGCTCAGTGACGCTCAGTTTGGGTTCAGTCAGGGCCACTCAGCTCCTGACCTCATTACAGACTTGGTTCAAACATGGACAAAAGAGCTGAACTTCAACGGTGTGGTGAGAGTGACTGCCCTGGACGTCAAGGCAGCATTTGACCGAGTATGGCATCAAGGAGCCCTAGCAAAACTGGAGTCAATGGGAATCAGGGGGAGAACTCACCGCTGGTTGGAGTCATACCTAGCACAAAGGAAGATGGTTGTGGTTGTTGGAGGTCAAACATCTGAGCTCCAGGACATCACTGCAGGAGTTCCTCAGGGTCGTGTCCTAGGCCCAACCATCTTCAACTGCTTCATCAATGACCTTCCTTCAGTCATAAGGTCAGAAGTGGGAATGTTCGCTGATGATTGCACAATGTTCAGTACCATTCGTGACTCCTCAGATACTGAAGCCATCAATGTTGAAATGCAGCAAGACCTGGACAACATCCAGTCTTGGGCTGATAAGTGGCAAGTAACATCCGTGCCACACAAGTGCCAGGCAATGACTATCTCAAATGAGACGTAATCTAACCATTTCCCCTTGACATTCAATGGCATTACAATTGCTGAATCCCCCTCTATCAACATCCTGGGTGTTACCATTGACCAGAAACTGAACTGGGGTAACCATGTAAATACCATGGCTACAAGAGCAGGTCAGAGGCTGCGAATCCTGCAGTGAGTAACTTACCTCCTGACTCCCCAAAGCCTGTCCACCATCTTCAAGGCACAAGTCAGGAGTGTGATGGCATACTGTCCACTTGCCTGGATGGGTGCAGCTCCAACAACACTCAAGAAGCTCGACACCATCCAGCACAAAGCAGTCTGCTTGATTGGCACCCCATCCACAAACATTCACTCCCTCCACCACCGATGCATGGTGGCAGCAGTGTGTACCATCTACAAGATGCACTGCAGCAATGCACCAAGGCTCCTTAGACAGCATCTTCCAAACCCGCCACCTCTACCACCTAGAAAGACAAGGGCAGCGGATGCCTAGGAACACCACCACCTTCAAGTTCCCTTCCAAGCCACACACTATCCTGACTTGGAATTATATCGCCATTCCCTCACTGTCGCTGGGTCAAAATCTTGGAACTCCCTAACAGCAGTGTGGACTGCAGCGGTTCAAGAAGACGGCTCATCACCAGCTTCTCAAGGGCAATTAGGGATGGGCAATAAATGCTGGCCTAGCCAGCGACGCCCACATCCCATGAACGAATAAAAAAACGTAGATTATTTGCTCCAGTGCTGGATGACTTGGAGTCATGCCAACTGAGCCAAGCTTACACTTGTATGCCTGAAAAATATGTCCCTTTCTCCCACATTCACTTGTTTCTCTCTCCTCCATTTTTGTATTTCTTTTTCCTGTACTTCCATCACTAACTTTCACTGCTTTTTGTTTCTCTTTCCTATGTTACTTACATCACTTTTTCTTTCACTTCTATCTTGCTTTGTTCTCTGCTTTTTACTTGCATTCTTCTCCTTTTCTTCTCAGTCTCTTTAATCGCTTAATTTACCTTTGCTGGAACTGATAGGACCTGTTGCATGTCCCCAGACAATATGCTACAATGCCATTAGCAGCCCTCAGGTTAGTCCCAGGAGGGGTTTGGAGCAGGGTACAGGTGGGGAATGGGGGAAAAGGCTGCCCTTTTGTGATATCTGTAGAGTTGAGGGAAGAGTTTTTAAAAGTATTTAACTCAGCCGCAGGGACAATTTTGAAAAGAGATCCTTTCACAGGCATTAGCCCCTCATTTACATATTTGGAGGACAAACACCTGTTTTAATTACCATTGTTGCCGAACATGTCCATCCTCATGGCACACCACCTTCCACAATAATTGGAAACCAAATAGACACTTTGTTACCCAATTGAGTGATTCTTGCCCAAAAAGATGAAAAACAAACTCAATTTTTTGATGATTGCTCTCCCTGGTTGCTTGCAGCAATGTCCTGGAGATTAAACTTCAATTCCTGGAGACTCCAGGTCAATCTTGGAGGGTTGGCAGCCCTAGGCATAGCACATCCCAATTACTATTCATTTGTCCTCCTCTATCATATGTAATTCTCAGGTAGCCTCTCTACGACGCTTAAGACAGTTGCTATGACAAATGAAAGAGCCATCTGGAGTGACATACTCTGCTGTTTTTAAATTTTGCAGGTTGAAAGCAAAATTGGGAAACATTGGACTTGTCCCAGTATGACCATTTCACAAATTGCATACATGAACCATGATCCTGCTACTCTGACAGATTGCATAATCTGCCCACTGATGTATGAACTTCTAGATTAACATTTTATAATATTAAATCTATTGTAATTCTCAAGTGTTTCCAATGAAAATATATAATCCCCTTACAGAGCTGGAGTCTTCTTAAAATTGAGTAATTGGCCAGATCAGTAGGGCAATATGGAAATGCAAGGAGCCTTCTACTATAGAAATCATAGTTGTAGGAAAGCATATGCAATGCATGCAATCACATACAAAGTAATTACACTGTC